>NC_051324.1:3606317-4231317 GCF_015220235.1 Choloepus didactylus
TCCCCATGTTGCTAGTCTTTCGTTTTTCAAGAGAAATAGGAAAGCTGGATGTTTAATGAAATCTTATCTTTAAGTGCTTGTAAATTAAGTTTAAAAGGAGTAAAGAAAACATACAAAGCCAAATGAAATGTTTGTAGGTCAAATTCAGCTGTGGCTAACCTTTGCCATGTGCAGTGGTTTTCAAACTTTTTTAAACTAGTGGAACTCTTCTAGTAAAGTCTTGTGTCAAAGCCTAGTATCTGCAATAAATAAAGCAGAACTTCTCTAGTGGATGCAGGTTTGGGGGTTCCAGAACCATCCGCTTAGCTCTGACCACCAGTTTCCAAGGAGCCCCTGTTTGAAAACCACTGCAAGAAAGTGAGACCACAGTCTGTTTTTGGTTTAAAGAATACATACTCAAATTATATGTAAAATGTACTTTTTAATTAAAAATAAAGTCTAATGCTTAATTTCTATAAGAAAGGAAGAAGCTCGTAAAACCTTTACATTGCCTTAATAAGAAAGGAGAAAGCATGCCAGTTCCTCAAGAAGTCATAATTTAGTGCCAGAAATTTAATCTCATTGCTTTTTCCCAATGGGATTAATATTTTTTAAAATACTGATTAAAACACTCATGGTCAGAAAATCAAGTAATACAGAAAGATTTACAGAGTAAAGCACCCTAAATTCTGTTTCTGGGAAGCAAACTTTTTTAACTGCTTCTGTTTTTATATTTTTGGATAGTTACCTCTACCTCTAAATAACGTGTTTTTTTGGCTTATCAACTTTATTAACTATTGACTTCCTGCTATGGAAGACTGAAGATTTAATTCAAATTCACCCCCCACCATATAGTTAGGATGCTTTTTTTTTGTTCAGTTGATTGTAATGTTAAAGGCTTTACATAAACCTCTGTGTTTTTATTCCATCAGTTATATGCTGTCCCCATTGACATCGTCTGTTAGGAATTTGTTTAGCTGCAAATAACAGGAAACCCTACAAATAATAATGGCTTAAACAGAAAAGGTTTTTGTCTTTTTTTTCTTTCACATAATTAGTCTAGAAGTAGAAGACAATTGCTGGATTCCTTGTGTTGATTCAGCTGCTCAGTGACCCTACTGCTCCACCATCCTTAGAAAGCTGGTTTTTGTCCCCATGCTTGTTGCCTCATGGTCACAAGATGGCTGCCACAGCTGAAGATGGCATCTGTTTTTAAGGAAGGAGAAGGAGGGAAGCCCCAGGTGCATCTGTCTTTTTTTTTTTTTTTTTTTTTTAACTGGGAAAGCAAAAGCTTTGTCAAATCACAGGAGACTTTTGCTTCTAGTTGTATCTCATAGGCCAAATTTATGTCAACTAGGTGTGAGAAAACAAGTATTTAACTAGGCTCATTGCTGTCTTGAATAAAAGTGAAATTTTGTTATTAAGAAGGGGAAGGGGCATTAAGGAGGTGGGTCACTAGCTGTGCCTACTACAAGCTTCTCATGTGGAGCTTCACGCAGGAGACATTTGTTGCTCCAGTGATTGATGCTCTTGGCATCATTTCTACAAGGTAAATGAGTAGCCTTTTATCAGGCCATTGTTTAAATCTAACTTTTGATGCAAAGTCATTAAAGCACAACTTGGTAACATTGTTCTGTGAAGGGGTAGGTGGATGCTCTCCAAGTATGTCTCCTGCTTTAATGTTATGCAGGGTTTGGATTTAGAGTAGCCAGAGCAGGGGTCCCCGGGGAGGGTGTTTCTGAAATTTATGGAAACACAGTGAATGGGTGAAATTCGGAAACAGTGATGGGTAGGAGCTACTGGTATTTAGTAGGTGGAGATGGGATGCTAGGCATCTGCAGAGCATGGGTTCTGCACAGCATAGAATTATCCTGGTTCTCTCATAACTTCTAAATATCCCTCTGAATATTTATGTGAAAATCCTGTTTATGATGGAAAAGAACAAGCAGTCCCTGACAGCTGGGAGCTGGCCTGGCCTATGGTGGTCTGTAAAAAAACAATTTTATAGAAAATCAACCTTTGACACAGCCACTCTGTGACCATGGTGAGAAGAGACAAAAACAAGGAGCATTCCGTAATCATGTTGGAGCGTAGCCACAAGAAAGCTGGGCAGTCGCAAAAATGGCCGAACATCTCCCTCTCCTGGCTTACACGAGAGAGCACTGCTTCTTTACCAAAGACAGCTTTGCCCCACTCTTCTGCCTCCTAAATAAAAATGATTAAGATCTGCACTCATAGAACTGCTGCTGCTTTCTGAAAGCTCCCAATCTGGAGAGTAAAACCGTTTCATGGAGTCCTCCTTGAAATCCCCTAACTCAAGCCCAAATCCTAAATTAACCTCTCCTAACGCCTTCATACTGAGACACTCCATGGTTACCAGGGGTGTGTTTCTGCCTTGTACAAAAAGTGTGGATAGACCCGACTTTGGTTGACTGCTGGAGCTCCTAACAGCCTCAGGCTGGTGGGTATCAACAGTAATTATCCAAGCCTGGACTATGACTCCATTTCACATCTAAAAACAAGGTTTTTTTTTTTTTTTGTATGCTTGCAATACTCGACTTATCCAGAAATTTAACTACCAATTAAGTGAAGGCAGGTTGTACTCTTTGTTCAGCACTCTACCAAGAGTATTTTTTTTTTTTTTTTTTTGCCATTTTGTAACCTCCTGTCACTTGTGCCAATATTGCTCATGGCTTTTGAATTGCCAAGTCAGAACCTCTGCATTGGTCTACATTTTTAGTGGCTACATTCCACAAGCAGCTGACTTTCATTTTGTCCTCAGTAGTTGTGCTGTTTGTATTTTCATACTGATGTTCAGAGTTTTAACTTGCTTTCTTTTGGTTTCTCCTTTATATTAATGTTAGACATTATATAGCTTTTTTAGAATAATGATGTCTGAGGCAAAGTTATATTGTCTATGAATCTAAGTTTTTTTTTTAATTAAAAAGGGTGTTAAAAAATATTTTTAATAAAAAGCTCATTGTTGGCCTGAAAGAAGAGGTCCATTGGTCTGTAGTCTTTGATGTGTCCCTTAGACGCTCATTCATCAGTTGGAGCTGGAGAGTGGATGGATTTAAGCTCATATTCTGGTGTTCTAGTGTTCTGTTTCATTTACCAAAGGTGGATACCATAGGCTTTGGATACAAGCACTGATATTCTACTATAAAATTTGAAAGTCAAACCAATTTTCTCATTTGGATGGAATATCAAAGGGGACAGTGTTCTAAGTGAATCAAATATATGCTGTCTGCATTAATTTAAGGGAAATCCTATGTATTCTCCTTTCTACTACAAAATCCTTGAAGAAGCACTTGCAGAATGGCAGAGTAAGGTTCTTCAAAATCCACTCTCCATAAAAGCAATGAGAACACTGGCAAAGTAGTCAAAATTAAGTTTTTCAGAACTTCGGCAATTAACGGAAGGCCTGCAATAATCAAAAGTGTGTGTTCAAGAAAAATGGTTGAATCTTGGTAAGAAAAATTAGCTTTGCAGTGTTTTAATACTCGTCACGTACAAGGGGTACTCAATAAAATTAACAGCTGATTTCTTATCAGAAGCCATGGCAGCCAGAAGGCAGTGGGATGATATATTGAAAGTGCTGAAAGAACTTGGGGCAGGGGAGAAAGAGAAAAAGCATGCTTTGGAGAGAAGACCAAGAGCATGATTTCCCTTAAATTAATGCAGGCAGCATATATTTGATTCACTTAGGACATGAGGCACTGCCCCCTTTGAAATTCCATCCAAATGAGAAAATTGTTTTGACTTTTCAAATTTCAAGAATTCTGTATATTGCAAACTGGCCTTCAAAATGAAGAAATTAGGTCATTCTCAGATACACAAAAACTGAGAGAATACATTGCTAGCAGACCTGCCCTACAGGAAATATTACAGGAAGTTCTTCAGACTGAAATTAAAGGACACAAGAAAATAACTCGAATCCACATGAAGAAATAGAGCCAAGGGTAAAGGTAACTACATTTGTAAATATAAAAGATAGTAAAACTATTTTTGTTTGTATCTGATTTAAAGGTCAAACTACATCAGACAATAATGATAAAATTGTGTTGATGGGCTTATGTATAAAGATGTAATTTTATGACAATAGCACAAAGGAGAGAGGAAGGGACAGAGCTATACTGGAGCAATGTTTCTCTATATTATTGAAATTAAATTAGTATTTAAATAAACTCGATTGTTTTATGATGGTAATTGTAATCTCCATGGCAGCCACTAAGAAAATAATTTTTAAATATCAAATAAAACAAACAAGGCAATTAAAATGATACACTAGAAAATATCTAAAAATATACACAAAAGGAAACGAGAAGTGAATAAACATGGTGCACTACAAAACAACAACAGCAACGATTAAACACAAAAGAAGGCAGTCATGGAGGAATTGAGGAAGAAGAAGAAGTGTGGAACACAAATAGCAAAATGGCAGATGCAAGTCTAACTTTATTGGTAATTACATTAAAAGTAAATGAACACTCCAATCAAAAGGCAGAGATTGGCATAATTGATGAAAAAACATGGTTCAACTATATGCTGTCTACAAGAGACACACTTTAGATTCAAAGATACAAATAGGTTAAAAAGAAGGAAAAGGAGGAGGGGGATGGGGATGGGGCAAGGGGGAAAGAAAAAGCATGCTTTGGAGAGAAGACCGAGAGTATGGCTGGACAACCTTCTGCTGGAGAGACTGGGCATGTGACTTACAGACCCCATTAACGATCTCATCAGAAGCCATGAATAGAGATGGCGTTATCCATGAGAAATCTGTGGAGAACCCTCACGTCCATTGGCATGGGTCCCCTGGTCATACGTGGAAAATCCACAGGGGTTTTGATTCTGTTATAACACCCAAATCACTGCCAGTTGGGGCTGAAGGGGGCAGTGATGGGATGAAATGAAGGAAGGCTGTTGGGCTTTGGGATTTTACAGGCAGGAAAAGGGCTGATAGAGCTACTCATCTGCAAACTTGTTGTCCTTCTGGGAAGTGAAGAATGACTCAGGATCACTCAGAGACTGAGTGCTAGTGGGCAGCTGCTGCCACCAGGGGCCCAGAGGGTGTGGTGGTCACCTCCTCGGGCCAGGGCGAAGAGCACTGGGCCACAGGGGTTAACTCTCAGGCCTTGAAACTTGGTGGAATTTGCCCTACTGAGTTGTGAACTTTATTGGTTCCATTTTCTTCCTTTCAGAATGGGAATGTCTATCCTATGTCTCTCCCACCATTGTATTTGCTGATAACTTGTTTTCTAGTTTCACAGTTCTGTGGATGGAGAGGAATTTTGCCCCAGGAGGGTCCATATTGAGAATCTCACCCATCCCTGAGTTATATGATGAGATTTGGGACTTCCAAGTTGATACCAGAATGGGTTAAGACTTTTGGGGATGTTGTGAATGTAATTTGAACTGAGGACAGATGTGAATTCTGGGTGACCAGTGAGCAGACAGTACTGGGTTAAATAGTGATCCCCCAAAATTCATGTCCCCTAGAACCTAAGAATGTGACTTTCTTTTGAAATAGGATCTTTGCTGATGACATTAAGATGAGGTCATACTGGATTAGGACGCATCTTCATCCAGTGACCTGTGTTCTTACAAAAGGGCTGTGCACAGGCACAGACACACACAGGGAAGACGGCCACGTGACAAAGGAGGCAGAGATTGGAGTGATGCAGATGCAAGCCGAGGAACACCATGGATTTTAGCAACCTCCAGAAACGAGGAAGAGGCAAGGAAGGAGCCTTCCCTACAGGCTTTGGAGGGAGCGTGGCCTTTCTGATGCCTTGATATTGGATTTCATGCCTCCAGAACGTGTTTTAAGCCACCTATTTCACGGTGATTTGTTATGGCATCCCGAGGATTTGTTACTAGAGGTAGAGAAGGATGTTTTATAATGAAAAAAGGGTCAATTCATTAGGAAGATATAACAATTATAAACATATATGCACCCAGCTGCAAATCCCCAAAGACGTGATGCAGCAGCTAACAGAGTTAGAAACAATTCAACAGTTACTGATGATTTATTATAATTGTTAATGATTAAATGAAATAATCCATGTAAAATGCTCAGCATCATCACAAGTATATGGTAACTGTTTGTGGTAGACTGACTCATGTACCCTCCAAAGACATGTTCTTAATCTTAAGCCGTGTTCCTGTGGGTGTGAATTTATTTGTAAATTGTATCTTTTGAAAATTTATTTTTAGTTAAGGTATGGCCCAACTGAATTAGGGTGGGTCTTAACTCATATTATTGGAGGCCCTGTATAGAGAAGGAACCGGAAACCAGACATCTGAGAAGTCCGCCCAGGGAGAATCCAGAAGTCAGCAGAAAGTGGAAGAGTAGACACAAGGAGGGTGGGATTGCCATGAGACCAGAGGCAGATGTGAGTCAAGGAGACCCAGGATTGTGGTGAGCCAGCACCAGAGTGCTGCAGATTTTTAGGGAGAAAACATGGCCTTGATGATGCCTTGACTTTGGATTTCTAGTTTCCGACCTGTGAGCCAGTAAATTTCTGTTGTTAAGTCAGTCTATTGTGTGGTATTTGCCATAGCAGCCTGGTGAACTACTGTTGTTAAGAAATGAAAACCAAATTAGTCAGGAAATCTAACTCATAGCACTGTGACTCCTCCTAATTTAGGTTTCCCTTTAAGATAAAGCACGGATAATCCAAATGGAGGAAAGCAATCGGTTATAAGAAATAATGCTGATCTTATTTATTTTTATTTTGGTTAGTACAAGTTGGCAATCATAAGGTTGTGAGATGGTAACTTGCTATAGAGTTCATTTCTAGTTCATTTCCTTTTTAATTATTTGCTGTCATTTGTTGGAAAATGACAAAGGTTGGGAAAAGGTGGTTATTGAAATCTAACAATGCTGTGGATCTGTCTTCATACATTTAAACATTTCTTCTCGGATGCTGCCTTTCTCAATCTGCATATCCCACCCCACCCCCTTTTTTGCTTATAATTTGCCCCCAGTCCACTAGATGGCAGTATACCAACACAAGATGTAAACGAAGCATTACTGGTTTAATGGGAAATGATGGCTTTCCTGGAAAATGAGCCTACAAATGATGAGTTAGGACTAAATTCAGGTCTCCTGTTGGGTAATTAAGATCAGTGCTAATGAATGAGTAGATGCTGAATGAATAAGTACAAAAACATATTCAGCTAGCAGACACCAGGGTAGATACTACAGACACAAAGAAAAATAGGAGCTGTATGGGATATGTGTCTGCCTTGCAGATCTTGCCAAGTTTCCCCATGTAACAAATGAGAAAACTGAGGGTCAGAGGTTCAGTCAGTGTTGGGAGAAGATGATGAGTTTGAATTTAAAATGTGTTGGGTTTGAAGCCAATGGTTACATCCAAGGAACAGAATCCATTGAAACCTGGAACTCAACCTTAGGGTTGGGCAACATTTAAGAGGCATCTCCATGGAGCAGAGTTGAAGCTTTAACAACAGGTGGCTGAATAGGTCTGTTAAAAAAAAAAAAAAAAGCCAACAATGAAGTGTCCCAAGAAACAAGGTGATGTTACAGAGTTTAGGACCCACAGACCTGGGTTTGGGTCTGGCTGGACACTTACTAGCTGTGTGTCCGTGGATAATTTACTTAGCCTCTTTGACCCTTTGCAACCTCTCTATAAGGCAGATATCAAATCCCCATTTTCAGGAAAGACATTCAAGTCGTCTCCAATTTCTAGAAAATGTAGGAACTGGCCAAGGTCAAGGTGCATTTATTACATGATGGAGCCAGAATTCCTATCTGGACAGTCTGACTCAGGCCTCCATCGCTAAGCACCATCTATGATGCCTCCCCATTACAGCACGGGGGCTGCTGCCTGGTGATTACCTGGTGTGTAAGACTTTTCCTCCAGTGTCTGTAAGCTCTGTGATAGCAGGAGACCTGTCTGTCTTGTTCACCTTTATATTCCCAGTGCCGGCCCATGCCAGGCAACTGGTGGCTCCCAATACACATTTTTTTGAGTGTGTACACACTCTGACCACTTAGCTGGAAGCAAACGTGCATCTGGGCTAGGCTACGGACTTCCTTCCTTTGACTCACACGTTACTTTGGGGTTCCCTGGATGGAGCAGCAGGAGGACTCCTACTTGGAGATCCAACCTGGCCATTTCAGGTGGCTTTCCTTTTCAGAAGACAAAGCAACTGATGGTCGTTGCCAGCTGGGGCCATGAGCAGCTCTGAGTGGCGATCATTGTAGGGCAACGTGCATGTGCTGTACCTGTTTTTAGTTTTGCAACTGGCACCTGTTTCTAGCTCTCAGTGATATTTGCAACTTCATATCTTGGAATGAAGCACAAAGGCCTTCAAGTAGCAAAACCTGCTGACATTAGGTGAGAGTGAATAAGTGGACCTATGGGTGCCCATAACCACTGAAAGGGCAGCCCAGGGGGCTTCCCTCTGAGGCCTGGGAGCCCCTTCTGAGACAACAGGGACAGGGTAGCAGATGTCACCCAAACGTTAGAAGCATCTACCAAAAATGAGGCTAAAAATGATCACTCCCCCATGGTACTCTTTGGGGAGCCTTCTTGGGCTTCTAACTTCACACTCCCTCCACACCACAGAGCGTCAAAGGAATCACTTCCCTCTTGATTCCGAGTGTAAACGTCTCTTGGGAAACTTGCTCATCTTTTCCTTTCTCCTCTCTCTGGGATCACATCCTACTCGCCTCCTAGAATTCTGTCTTTCACCCCCTTTCTTGGATTCATCTCAGGAATAACCTGGCAACAACCAAACACTCATCTTTATACCTAGCACCTAGGAGAGAGCTGGACCTGCGGCAGAGACCCAAAGATTGTTTAATAAAATAGGAGAAGCGCATTTCCAGAGTGCAGTGTGGGGTTGGGAGCATATTGCATATCATAATGAATTGTGATCTTTGAAAACTTGTCTAAGAGAGGATGAAAAACAAGCCAAGGAAGCGTAAAGAAGGGAATGCTGATTTCCACGAAGTCTTTTCCAACTCCAGGAACAAAATAGGGAAAGGGCATTCCAAGTCAAAGTGCCTGGCTGTTTTCTACCATGTTTTCTGCAGCAGGGTTTTGTGCTCTTTAGTGAGCATGGGACCTCTTTCTGCATTTTGGATATTTATACTTTACAAGTTACACATATTGCAAATATCTTCTCCCAAGTGTCAGTTCTTTTTTAACTTTGTTTTCTGCATCTTTGATTTATACATAATGTGTTTTTTTTTTTTTTTTTTTTTAATGTAGCCAAGTTCTCCAACCTTTCCTTTTGTGGCTTGGCTCTTCAATATTTATTTAAAACACTCTTTTCTTATGTAGTGTAGTAGGGGTACTCTCTATATTTTTTTATTGAGATTGTTCAGATACCATACAACTATCCAAAGATCCAAAGTGTACAATCAGTTGTCCACGACACCATCATACAGCTGTGCATCCATGAACACATTTTTTTTTTTCAATTTTTAAAACACTTTCACTACTCCAGAAAAGAAATAAAGACACAAAAAAAGGAAACTCAGATCCTCCCATACCCCTAGCCACACCCCTGTAAATTACTGATTCATAGTTTTGGTATAGTACATTTGTTACTGTTGATGAAAGAGTGTTAAAATACTACTAACTGTAGTATGTAATTTGCAATAGGTATATATTTTTTCCCTATATGTCTCTCTATTATTAACTTCTAGTTATAGTGACATGCATTTGTTCTAGTTTGTGAGAGAGATTTCTAGTATTTGTATAGTTAATCATGGACCTTGTCCACCACAAGATTCACTGTTTCATACATTCCCATCTTTTAACCTCCAACATTCCTTCTGGTGACATGCGTGACTCTGAACTTACCCTTTCCACCACCTTCACACACCTTTCAGCACTGTTAGTTACTCTCACAACATGCTACCATCACCCCTGTTCATTTCTGAACATTTACGTTCACCCTGGTTGAACATTCTGTTCATAATAAGCAACTGCTCTCCATTCTTTAGCCTCATTTCTATATCCTGGTAACTTATATGTCATGTCTATGAGTTTACATATTATAATTAGTTTATATCAGTGAGACCCTGCAATATTTGCCTTTATGTGTTTTATTTCACTCAATATAGTGCCCTCAAGATTTCTTCATCAACGCATGAAGATGGTTTTGTTCATACACTATTCATTCCGTCCGAAGTAAACAATCGTTGGTTCCCCGTATAGTCACATATTTATGTATTGAGCACCATCGCCACTCTCTATATAAGGACATCTCCATTTCTTCCACAAAGATGGAGGAAGAGTCAGAGAAGGCAGAGACGCAAAAGAAAAAGAAAAGAGAAAAACAAACAAACAAACAAAAAAAAACACTTGATAGCTAGAAAGTGACAAAAGGAAAGATAGCATTAACCTAAAGTAGAATAAAGAGTTAGACAACATCACTTATGCCAGGAGTCTCAAACCCTTCCCATATGCATTTAGCTTTGGTATATTGCCTTTGTTATATTAAAGGAAGCATAATACAATGTTTCTGTTAATTATAGTCTCTAGTTTGCATTGACTGTATTTTCCCCCCAATCCCACCCTATTTTTAACACCTTGCAGTGTTGACATTCATTTGTTCTACCTCAGGTAAAAATATATTTGTTCCTTTTATTACAACCATTGAGCACCCTAGGTTTCCCTGAGTTACACAGTCTCGATCTTTATCGTTTGTCTTTTGTTCTGGTGTCCCACATGGTCCCAGCCTTCCTCTTTCAACCATGCTCACATTCATCTTTGTTCAGTGTACTTACATTGCTGTGCTAATATCTCCCAAAATTGTTTTCCAAACCTCTCACTGTCTGCAGTGCTTCCTTTAGTGTTTCCTGTAGAGCAGGTATCTTGTTCACAAATTCTGTCATTGTCTGTTTGTCAGAGAATATTTTAAGCTCTCCCTCATATCTGAAGGATAGTTTTGCTGGATATAGGATTCTTGGTTGGTGGTTTTTCTCTACCAGTATCTTAAATATATCCCCTCACTTCCTTCTTGCCTCCAAGGTTTCTATTAAGAAATCCGCACATAGTCTTATGAAGCTTCCTTTGTATGTGATAAATCACTTTTCTCTTGCTGCTTTCAGGATTCTCTCTTTATCTTTGACGTTTGATAATCTGATTATTAAGTGTCTTGGCATAGGCCTATTCAGATCTATTCTGTTTGGGGTACAGTACACTTCTTGGATCCATAATTTTATGTCTTTCATAAGAGATGGGAAATTTTCGTTGATTATTTCCTCTATTATTGCTTCTGCCCCTTTTCCCTCCTCTTCTCCTTCTGGGACAGCAATAATTTGTAAATTCTTGTTTTTCGTTTTGTCTTTTAAGTTCCCAGAGATGTTGCTTGTATTTTTCCATTCTTTTCTCTATCTGTTCTTTTGTGTATAGGCTTTCAGATGCCTTGTTCTCCAGTTCCTGAGTGTTTTCTTCTGCCTCTTGAGATCTGCTGTTGTATGTTTCCATTGTGTCTTTCATCTCTTGTGTTGTGCCTTTCATTTCTATAGATTCTGCCAGTTGGTTTTTCGAACTTTCAATTTCTACCTTAGGTACATCTTATGTTTTCATTATATGGTTCAGCTCTTTTGCCATATCATATTGACTTATTATTAGTTGTTTCAATTCCTGTATCTCAGTTGAAGTGTAAGTTTGTTCCTGTGACTGGGCCATAACTTCATTTTTCTTAGTGTAGTTTGCAGTTTTCTGTTGTCTAGGCATGGTTTCCTTGTTTACCCCAATCAGATTTTCCTAGACCAGAACGGGCTCAGATCCCAGAAGGAAATATTCAGTATCTGGTTTCCCTAAGGGTGTCTTAGAAAATTGGTAAACCCTGTGAGGCCTCAGGTCATTATGCTTTCCTGCCCAGCAGGTGGCGCCTGTCAGCCTGTAACTCCAGACTGGTGTAAGGAGGTGTATCCTGTGGCTGTTTTCCCCCAGGCTCTGGGGTCTGGTTGAATGAAAGGCAGGTAGTAGAGCTGGGCCCCACCTCTTTCCTCTTCAAGAAGATAGACCCCTAGGGGGTGGTCATTAGCATTTCAATGATCTCTCTCTACCTGTGCTGGCTCCATCCTTGTCTGGGTCACAGCACTGGGAACTGAAAATGGCTGAGGCTTTCTCCCCTGAGCTGAAAAAGGAACAGAAAGTCCCCTTCAGGGCTAGTCCACGGTGACCCTCCAGCTCTCCAAGGTCAGTTGTCACCCAAAGCCTCTGTCTGCTTGTTAGGGATTCGTAGTTTGTAGTGAGCAGTTCACACTCGCTACTTAAAATCCGAGCTGGAGCTCAGCTGAGCTATATTTGCTTGCTGGGAAAGAGCTTCTCTCTGGCACCATGAGGCTTTGCAGCTCAGGCTGTGGGGGGAGGGGTCTCCTGACTTGGAGCTGCAGTTTTTACGTACAGATTTTATGCTGTGATCTCAGGCATTCCTCCCAATTCAGGTTGGTGAATGATGAGTGGATGGTCACGTTTGTCCCCACCCCCCCCACAGTTATTCTGGATTATTTACTAGTTGTTTCTGGGTTTTTTTAGTTGTTCCAGGGGGACTACTTAGCTTCTACTCCTCTCTATGCCACCATCTTAGATCCTCCCTATATTTTCTTTTAAAATTATAAAGTTTTGCTTTTTGTATTTACTTTTTAAAATAATCTAGAATTTATTTTGGTGTATAGTGTGAGGTAGAGATTTCACTTTATTTTTTTCCACATAGACAGCCAATTGTCCCAGCACCTCATACTGAATAAATAGTTCATACTTTTTTTCTCACTGATTTGTAATGCCACCTCCGTCAAAATCCCAACATGCCCAGGTCCACTTTTCTTATTTATTTAGAGGGGTACTTTATATATTCTGGATACTAATCTTTGCCATTAATAAATGCTGCAAATATCTTTTCTCTTCTTGAACTTCTGATGAAGAGAAACTTAATTCTAATGCTGATATTATCAATTTTTTCTTTTATAGTTTCTTTTTTAAGGTGACATATTTGGGAATCCCTTTTCTACCCTAAGGATTTAAAGATACACTCCTATGTTGTCTTCTGAAAATTTCATAACCTTGTCTTTTACATTTAGTTCTTTAAGCTACCTGGAATTTATTGTATGTATGTGTGTGTGTGTGTGGAGTGAGGAGAGACCTGTAGTGCCTTGCATTATTTGTCCACAGTTCTTCCTTTCCTTCCTGTCCTTGCCATGGTTTACTGTGGGCAGAGTAAACTCCCTTCCCCACTGTTTTTGAGTTTGATCATGTGACTTGCTTTGGTGAATGGAACAGAATCAATTGGATATAATGTATGCCACACCCAACACGAGGCCTTACATATGCTTTTGTGGTTTGGCTTACCCTCTTGGAGTCTTCTGCCATGTGTGATGTGCAAGTCACAGGTAGCCGTTGCTCCTTCTGCCTGGGTCAGAGAATAAAACATACATGGAGCAGACATGAATCTGACCTGCAGGATGCCACAGCCAACTTACAGACTGTGTGGGAGAAATAAATGTTTGGATTTTAAATCACTAAGATTTGGAGGGTTGTTTGTTACACAGCACCATTGCAGCAACATAGCTGACTAATACAATATTCTAATTTCTTTTTATTTTCCATGTAGATTTCCAATTATTGAAATGTCCATTCTTTCCATGTTGATCTTTTATACCAGTTCTGTCATGAATTAAGTTTCTGTATGTTTATAGGACTGTTTATGGGATCTCTTTTCAGTTCTGTTTCCCTAGTTGAATATCCCTGCACCAATACTAGACTAACTTAATTAGGAATAATTAAGTATAACTAATTAGTATAGATTTATGATTACTAATCTGGTTAGGATTAATTTTCAGGAGTACTTTGGGATTCTTTTGCCCTCTTCCATATAAATTTTGGAGTCAACTTAAGTATCCAAAAAACCCTGTTGGGGTTTTGATTATGACTTCATCGAAACTAAACATCAATTGGAGGATTTCCCATCTTTACAATATCGAGTCTTTTGATTCATGAACATTGTATATCTCTCCATTCCTTGATTTCTTTCAATAATGTTTTAATAATGTTCTCCATAAAGATCTTTTATATTGTTTGTCAGCCTTATTGTTAGGTACCTTACATTTTTTGTTGTATCATAAATGGTATCTTTCAAAATCACAATTTCTAAATGTTTGTTGCAAATGTTCACACTTTAGGATTTTTGTGTAGATATTTTGGGATTTTTATAGAGACAATCACATCATCTGCAAATAAAGGGAAATTTGTTTCTTCATTTCCAATCTTTATATTATTTGTTTATTTATAGTTTCCTACACTGGCTAGGAGCTCCAGATGGAAAGGAAACGGTGATAGTAAGCATCCTTGCTTTTTCCCAGAATTAAAGGAAATGCTTTCAACATTTTATTATTAAATATAATAATTGCTGTAGGATTTTTGTGGATGCCATTTATCAAGATAAGTAGGTTCCTAGTCTAGTTTGCTGATGTTCTGGTTTGCTAATGCTGCCAGAATGCAAAATACCAGAAATGGATTGGCATTTATACAGGGGGTTTATTTGGTTACACAGTTAACAGTCTTAAAGCCATAAAGTGTCCAAGGTAAGACATCTACAATAGGGTACCTTCAGACAAGGATGGCCATTGGCGTCCCAAAAACCTGTTAGCTCGGAAGGCACGTGGCTGGCATCTGCTTGCTCCTAGGTTGTGTTTCAAAATAGCGTTCTCCAAAATATTGCTCTTGGGGTGTTTGTCCTCTTAGCTGCAGCTCCTCTTCAAAATGTCACTCTCAGTTGCTCTCCAAAATGTGATTCTTAGCTGCTCCACATCTGGGCCTGTGTGGCTCTTTTTAAAGTACTCCAGTGATCCAATAAAGACGCACCCTGAATGGGTGGGCAACACCTCCATAGAAATAATCCAATGAAAGCTCTCGCCCACAGTTGATTGAGTCACATCTCCATGGGAACACTGAACCAATAGGTTTCAACCTAATCAACACTAACACATCTGCCCCCACAAGACTGCGTTAAAAAATATGCCTTTTTCTGGGGGACATAATATACACAAACCAGTGCGGATGAGAACTTTTGTCATGAGTGGATGTTGAAAGCAAACACTTTTTCTACATTCATTATGAAAGATCATTTCATTTTCCTCTTTTGAACTATTATTATGAAGATTTGCATTAGGTAATTTTCTAATGTTAAACTAACCTAACATTTGTGGTGATCCCACGAATAAATGCAGTTTTTTCATGATGCCTTATAATTTCTGTACATAGCTGCATTAGATTTGCTTCAAATTTTAAAAGAATTTTTCCTCTATGTTTATGAGTGGGACTGACCTGAAAATTTTCTTTCTCAATCTGTCCTGTCATGTTTTGATTTTGAAGATATGATTGCCTTGTATTGTGAGGGGGCAGACTTTTTTCTTCTGTATCATACACTTGTTTGTGTAACACTGAAAATATCGTTCCTTTAGTGATTGGTAGCGCTCACGGGAACAACATTTTGCGGGAAGGTGCCAAGGTTATGTTCGCGTCATAAAACGAGCTGGAGTATTCCCTTTTATTCTTTCTTCTGGTGTAGTTTTAAAACATGCCTTACCTGTCCCTCGAATGTTTGGTAAAAACTGCTTGTAAACTGTCTGGTGCTTGTATCTGTGTACACGTGCATGCAGATGTGTATTTCAAATTCCCGATTCAATTACTGTTATTGTTGTATTGGTCTCTTGAGGCTTTCTGTTTTTCTTGAGACTCTTTTTTTGGTGATTTGGTTGTTTTTGTTTTATTTTTTTATTTTTTTGGTAAGAAAAATTGCCTTTTGTTTAATTTTGAAATGTGGGAGTGGAAGGCAGATCAGGGTGGACTTAGAAAGCTCTTTTGGCCAGCCAAAACCACAGTGACTGGAGAGTCCACATCTCCATTTAAAGGTCAACATATGTATGTGTTTAGGAGGTGGAGACTTACTGGAAAAAATTTATATCTTACTTGGTTCTTCTTTTTAAGTATTTGGGCCTACCTTGTCTGATGTTGTGAGGCCTGATCACTCTTAACCTCTCTAACCTCTTTGAGCCTGGTTTTCTCATCTGAAAAATGGGGATAATAATACCTATGCTTCAGTTTGCTACAGCTGCTGGAATACAATGTACCAGAAATGGATTGGCTTTTACAATGGGGGTTTATTAATTCACAAATGTATAGTTCTAAGGCCATTAAAAAGTCCAAATTAAGGTGCCAACAGGATGATACCTGGACTCTGAAGACAGGCCGCCAGCAGCCGGGCACCTCTGTCACCTGGGGAGGTGCATGGCCGGGTCTGCTGGTCTGTCACTCCTGGGT
Organism: Choloepus didactylus; assembly: GCF_015220235.1. Lineage (NCBI taxonomy): Eukaryota > Metazoa > Chordata > Mammalia > Pilosa > Megalonychidae > Choloepus > Choloepus didactylus. Next base: position 3,622,610 of record NC_051324.1, read on the forward strand.
CTTGTTGCTTTCAGCTCCTGGGTCCAGTGGCCTCTCTGAGCTCCTGTGGGTCCTCTCTTAGCTTCTCCGGGGCTTTTTGTCTCTAAGCTCTTGGCGTTTTCTGTCCTTTATCCTCTCATAAAGGGCTCCAGTAAAAGGATTAAGACCCACCTTGAATGGGTGGGTCATATCTCAATTGAAATAACCTAACCCAAAGGTTCCACCCACAATAGTTCTGTGCCCACGGGGATGGATTAAAAGAATATGGCCTTTTCTGGGTTGCATAACAGCTCCAAACTACCACAACCTACTTCACAGAATGGTGAGGATTAAATGAAAATATATGTGTGTCTGGCACATTTCATGCTTTTTAGTAATACATAGACATGAAAGAACCTTTGGATTACTCCTCAAGCAGGCATTCTTGCACATCACTTGTGGGACTGTAATTTGGAAAAGTCTCTAAAAATCTTGGGAATAACTTGCAAATGTGTAGAAAAATTATAAATGTACAGAAAACAATAAATTTGTGGGGACTTCCATTTCTAGACATGATGTGGTAAGAAGGACTTAACCTTCCCCTGTAACCAACTAGAAAGCTGGACAAAATACATCAATAACTTTTCTTCCAGACATTGGACAATAGGCAGTTCAAGATTAGGATCCCTAAGAAAAGGGAAATAAATGAAGTGAGCCCTATAGTTTTCTGGGCTTTCTGCCTGGAGGTAATCTCTGAAAACATGATTAGAGAAGAGGAACTGAAACAGAGCCTGGCAGCCTCTCTGAGCTGGGGAGTGGGGTGGGGTGGGGTGGGGTCAACGATGATGCAAAGAAGCTCACCCAGGATAGATCAGGTGATCTGAAACCATGTCACATGGACATCAGTTGAAAGTCCTGGGGCTGTTTAGGAATTGGAAAGACTCAGAGAGAACAGAAAAGCTGTCTTCAGATATTAGAAAGAATTGAGAAGGGGTTATGTGTGTTCTGTATGGCTCTGGAAGACAGAATTAGGACAGCTGGATGGAAATTAGAGGAAGAGGATATTGACTCAGCCCAAGGAAACTTTCTAGCAATCGTAGTTGATCAGACCAGACTGGGTTGCTTTGTGCAGCTGGGCTGATAAGAGGAGTGATCGAAGGTGCCAGGATGTTGCTGAAGGGCACTCCTGCACTGGGCAAGGGGCTGGGCTAAATGATATCCAAGGTCCCTTCCAATTGTCTGATTCAGTGGCTTTTAGAGCTTGGCCTCTGTAAGAGGCAGCTGACTCCCCTGACTGTGTTTTGAAAGCAAGTTGAGAAAGCTAAGGGCCCCTGAAGGCTCCACTCCTTAAAAAAATAGAGCATGCTAGTTTTCCCCCATCATTTTCCCCCATCATTTGCATTTATATTTTAATTTGATTTTTCACCTCTGGATGCCTGTTCTTCAGGGCAGGGACCATGTCCTATACCTGTTTTCGTGTTCTCCAGCACCCCTGAACCAGTAATAGGCCGTTACCAGGTGCTGCCTCGATACCCCAGTGAATGCCTAGCAGTTTGGCTTGAAGGAGGGTTGGAGTCAAGCAGCTGTGAGCTGCGCCCTGTACTGTGCCCCTGGAAGATGCCGCAAGTTACCCACGGAGCTCTTTTCCACCGCGCACAGGATCGGCCATGGAAATCTTTGAAAAACACTGATTCTAGGCAATCACTTCCAGTTCCGCTGAGGCTGAAGGCGTGCTTAGGATTCTCTAAGGCGGGGAACAACCTGTCCTGGTCACGATGTGTGTGGACTGCCAGTCGTCTGGGAACCCAGCTGTCATCTGCTCTCCAGGTGTAGGAGCTCTGTGGACATCGCCGCGTGCCCGGGGTTTGGCTGAGCACCAAGGGGGACAGATGAGGCCGCTGAGTGCTAGGGATGCCTTCCGTATGATGCAAACGGAACGCTCTGGGCTCTGTGTGTGATGCCAGTTGAGTGCCCAGGGTTGCAACCAGATAGGGTAGGAGATGTTACACAATCACTTCTCTGAACTCCCTTATTTTGTGGAAGAACCTGATGCTATTGGGGCCCCATCTTAGTGCTTGCTTGAGGGGTCTTTGTGAGAGCCTATGTTCCCCCCTCCCTTGACTGAGCTTTATCTTAAACCCAATTCGTGGTACAGTGGAAAGAGAATGGGCATTGGGCTCAGCTCTGCGTTCATGGCCTGTATCTGCCCCCTACCTGCTGGGTGGCCACCAGCATGTTCCCTACCTCCACTGCCCTGGTTCCCTCCTCTGTAGGGTGGGGATGGCCGTATCCACCTCCAGTAGCCATGGAGATTTAGTAAGATGATCTAGTCACTCGTCAAGCACACGGTGGATGATAAAAATAACCAGCACTTACTTGAAAGTGGTTACAATGGCAAATTTTCAGTTGTATATAGGTTTACTATGATACAAAGTTTAAAATTAAAAAAAAATATATGCAAAAATAAATAACCAGCACATATGGAGTGTCCACTGTGAGCCCACCTCTGCCCTATGCCCTTTTCATATACGAACTCATTTAGTTTTTGCAACAACCTTACGGGATAAGTATTATAGTTATAACACTCACTTTGTAAGATGAAGAAACAGGCATGGGTTGGTTAATTCTGCCCAGGGTTGCACAGCTAGTTCTTGCTAGTGCCAAGGTTTGGTTCTAGCCCAGGAAGCCCTGAGCCTGTGGTTTTCACCACCACAGCCTGTCCTATCTTCAGTGTCAGAATCTGTCTCCACCACATGGTGATTGACACATTTATTGACCACCTGTTCCTTGCAAGAAACTGTGTTAGATGCTGGGAGGAGCCGTTAGGAAACGCATGAGCAGGGAGAGAGAATTGAGGAGGATACAGTCCCAGTCACAGGAAGCTTACAGTTGGTGGGGGGCTGGAGAGAAGTGGAAGGAAGGAGATCCCCGTGGAAATCATGGCCACTCGTTATCCTGCCAGGAATCTCTGCGCGTCACTCTCACCTTTAAAGTAGCCTCTTGAATTTTTCTCGGTGAATGGACTTGCCAGACTGGGTCAGCACTTGGTGAAGCAGCATAATTGAGCTTCTGAACATGCACCCCTGGGGTGAGCTGCTTGGAACCAGCGGGTTCTTCGTCTAGTCTTACACGACTGTGTTAGTTTTCCAGATGACAAATTCCACAAAAGACAGCAGCCAGACCTGGTTTATCTCAGAGACTAGCATTTTCTGGTGCTGGCTGCCAGCAGTCCTTGCGGTACTTTGCCTTGTGTCTCTACCTCCCATCACATGGCGATGTCCTCTCCTTTCGGGCTTCTGTGACTTCCAGCTTTTCTTTCTAAGGCCTCCAGTAATGCAAATTAAGGCCCGTCCTGGTTTAGTTGGGACCACACCTGAACAGGACCTTCAAAGATCCTATTCAAAGATCCCTGACTCACCTTACCATATTCAAAGATACTATTTACAACGGGTTCAGCACACACGCAGGAACGTGGATTAAGACTAAAAGCTTGGCTTTTCTGGGGGACACAATTCAATCTTCCACAACCAGCATGTCCTCACTCCTGAATTCTATGCCCAAATCTGCAATGCGACCTGCTGGGGCTTTGCACCTGGGAGGTCCTGCGTCACCTCAAACCCAGTCTGTCTGGAACCAACCTTGCCATCACATTGCTAACCCTCTCCCCTGTGCCCACACACCTGCAGAGACCAAATCCTTTGGGTTTTTTTCACAGCTGATTGCCAGTATTTCCCCAGCGCTCTTGCTGTCGCCCTCATGGGTGCAGTGCTGTGGCTGTCTTCCGCTGTCACTCGTCCACAGTCCACGCTGAAGACAGTGGGAGACTCAGAGCAAGGGCCAGGCCTGACGGAAGCTGGGTGTTAGGAAATTATAGTCTCGACTCCTTGGCTCGACATTCAAATACTTGTCTTCCACAACCTGGGCTTTCTAGATTCTAGTTCTCCACAAACAAAAAAGAAAAAAAAAATTACCCTTATTCTCACTCTTTTCTGAACTCAAAGTACTTCTGGGACATTGCAGCACAAATCTGATCAAATGTAGCTCGCTTCTCGTCGCTCACATCCCAGCCTCCCCACTGGGGGTATGTGTTTTCTGAGTGGGGAGGTGGTGCCTTCTCTTCCAGTAAATTTGCCAACAGTGTTCACAGTGGGGCCTTCTCTTAGGTCAGGACCCCGGAAGCAGACACAGCTGAGGTTTCCTGTGCTCAAGATTTCTCCCTGCTTCCAGGGGGAAGAGGAAGAGAGTGGGAGCAGCGGGAGGGGAAGACTGAGGTTTCAGGCTAAGTCCCACGAAGCAAGTTGCCTTCAGCCTGATTCTCCAGGGGAGCAGTGGTGTCAGCCATGCCTTCATAGCAAGGGAGCTGGGCTATCATATTCTCACACCCATCAACCATTGGCCAAGGGCCATGGCCACTATGGGGGGGGGATGGAAACTCTCGTCCCTTCTGGCTGATTCTGCAGCGTGGCTCCCGTTGCCCAAGGGCTGGTCTCCAAAGAAGACTGGTAGGTGTGGGCTGTGGAAGCAGAACCACTCTGGAGCTGGGGAAAGGATGCACCTGAGCAATAAAAAGGGCTCCCAGGGGACCAGGGTGGGGTGTGAACAGCGTCCACTGTGGCGATTTGTACAGACTTGTTTGGTCCATCTGAGCGAGGACTCGTTGGGAGGAGCTGCAGTGGCCGGCAGCCCACCCCGCCACCCGGACACCGAGAGGAAGGTCAGCTCGGCCAGCGGGGCGGGGAAGGAGGAGCCCAGGAGGACATCGGCGAGGCTGTCAGCTAAGCCCGCTCCTGCGAAAGTGGAGACGAAGCCAAAAAAGGCAGCAGGAAAGGATAAATCTCCAAAGAAGTGCAGCCCAAAGGGAAAAGGGCAGCAAAGGAAAAACAAGCAGAGGTGGCTAATCAAGAAACTAAAGAAGATTTACCTGCAGAAAATGGAGAAACTAAAAATGGGGGGAGTTCAGCCCCTGGGGAAGCAGGAAAGGAGGAAGCCAAGTCTGGTTAATATCCTATACCATGTCTTATCAGTAGTTCCTGTCTCTCCCTTCTTGTACAATCCAGAGGAATGTTTTTATCGACTATTTTATAAATGCAAGTTTTTTAGTAGCTCTAGAAGAAACATTTTTAAGAAGGAGATTGAAATCCCACCTTATCCCATTTTTGAAGTATAAATGCTCTTTTTTCTAAGAGGGGAAATCATTTGCTGGTTGTTTATTTTTTTGGTAAAACCGGAAAATAGTCGGTATTGAGTTTAAATTATGGGGGTGATTTGGCTGTCTTGGATGTCAGCTTAACATTCCACAGGGTGGGGGGGTGGTGGCAGTTTTTATACCACATTATACAGTGCATACCAAATGATGATCTGGAGTCACAGTCATGCATTTAATATGTGTTGAGCATTTTAAATTACTTCTATTTCCATGTTTTTTAGTAGAATTGTTTCTTAAAACCGCTCCCTGATCTTGGCTCTCCCCGTCAGCACTTTGTGCACTGTAACATCCTTGGTCATTATCATCCAGCTAGGGAAAATGGGTCATCCATTAGGAAAACCATCCAGTTTTCCTGATAACTTTGTTGGGCACTGTGGAAGGGTGGAAATGTGAGTTTGTAGTGCGTGGGGCTGGTGGGAGATGGTGACGCCAGCCAGAGCTGTGAGCCCTGTGAGCCCAGCTGCCCTCGCACGCAGGTTGGCCCGCAGAAGGGAAGATCGATACATTTAAAAAAATATGGTTCTACTTGTTATATTGAGAAAAAGTATAACTTTTATAATAAAAAAGCCAATAAAATGAAGGTCAAGAAGGTGCTCGGTTGAACCTGATAACCATAATGAAGGTGGATGCAGAAGTGATAACTGTGAGTCAGGGTGCTGCCACACTCCCCTGGGACCCACAAATACATCCTGCGCTCAGGACAAGGTGTGTGGCCCGGCGGGATAAAACGCAATCCCCTAGTAGATAAGGGGGCTGCTGGGACACGTCTTCCCCGATCGTCCGGAGCATGTGTCAGTATTCACCGGAGACGGTCTGGCTTGGTGGGTGTATTTGATGACATCCAGCTTGCACCCTGGGGTGTCTCTGCCCCTGGCGGGGAGGAGGTGGGTTCCATTGCACACGTATCTAAGGGAGAGGGGCTACCTGTAGAGCACCTCCCTGTGACGGCCACGTGTTGGGGCCCGCGGGCTACGAGGAACTGAGGCCCACTGGTGCATCTGACCTTGTGCTGTCTCTTCCATGTGAATAAAACTTTGTTCCACCCCGTGCTGTGTGAGCTGCACCTCTCTTAGCGACCCTGACACCGGTATCAGAGGAGCTGACATCTCTTTAGGTGTCTCTCCTTCCAGCTAACAATATCTTTGTTCTTAGGAAACGTACCTGGAAGTCTTGTGCATTTAAAGAACATGACGTATACAATCTACTCTCAGATGTTAAGGAAATAGATAAGTAGTTAGATAAACCATAGATAGACTGAAGGATAGATAGAATGATATGGCAGATGTGGCAAAATGTTAAAATTGGAGGATCTGGGTATGGGGGGGTGGTATATTGGGGTTCTCTCTATGGAAGTTGTATTATTTTTGCAACCATCTGTAAGTCTGAAATTATTTTGAAATAAAAAGGTTGAAGAAAGAAAAAGTTACTCAGGCTAGGCCAAAAGGGGGAAGAAAAATGAAACAAAATAAAGTTTCAGTGGCTGAGAGATTTCAAATGGAGTTGAGAGGTCACGCTGGTGGACATTCTTACTCACTATATAGATAATAATCCTTTTTAGGTTTTAATGTACTGGAATACCTAGAAGTAAATACCTGAAACTATCAAACTGCAATCCAGTAGCCTTGACTCTTGAAGATGATTGTACAGCAAAGTAGATTACAAGAGGTGACAGTGTGATTGTGAAAACCTTGTGGATCGCACTCCCTTTACCCAGTGTATGGATGGATGAGTAGAAAAATGGGGATGAAAACTGAATGAAAAATAGGGTTGGATGGGGGGGGGTGGATAATTTGGGTGTTCTTTTTTACTTTTATTTTTTATTCTTATTTTTGTTCTTTCTGGTATAAGGAAAATGTTCAGAAATGGATTGTGGTGATGAATGCACAACTATATAATGGTACTGTGAACAGTTGGTTGTACACCATGCATGATTGTATGGTAGGTGAATATATCTCAGTAAAACAGAATGTGAAAAAAAAGTTACTCAGACCAGATGTTGCCTCCTCCGGGAAGCCTTCTCTGATGCCCCCAGGCACTCCCTGCCGGCCTCTCTTCCTGTAGTCCCTGCACAGATGTGGCTACACTATACTCTATTGCCCCCATTGCTGACCCAAGCTCCTTAAGGGCAGGGTCTGCGTCTGATTAATTTCCGTATCCCTAGCCCTCAGTGTATACTGGGCACACAGGAGGAGCTCAATAAATAGGTGTTGACCTGATGGGTGAAAAGTCTGCTCCAACCTGAGAAGCTTCTTTTTGCTTTGAAGGGTGTGCTGCCAGGTTGATGGCTCTGTTCACCTGTAGACTCCAGCCTCTGCCCCCAGATGAAGCCAGGTAAACCCCACAGAGGCCAAGGGACAGTTCCTGAGCCGTGTGCAGAGGCTGCTTCTCCAGGCTGCCGTCAGGTCAGTGACGCACCTAGATCTCCGGCCCCCCTCGCTGTCCTGCCTCACAGGGGGGCATCTTCTCCGTCCAGCTCCTCCTGCTTTATGGTGAATGTCTGACCTGTTTCGATTTTCATTATCATGAACTATTTTTTAAAATAGACTTTATTTTTCAGAGCCGTTTTAGAGAAATGGTACAGAAAGCACAGAGGGTTCCCATATGCCCTTCTCCACCCTGCCCACACTTTCCCCTATTATGAACACCTTGCATTAGTGTGACACATTTGTCACACTAATAACCAAAATAGATACATTATTATTAACTCAAATCCATAGTCTGCATCTGAGTTCCCTCTTTGGGTTTTGACAAATGCACAATGTGAAGTATCCTCTGTTATAGTAACATACCGAATAGTTTCTTGCCCTGAAAATGCCCTGGGCTCCACCTGTTTATCCCTCCTCTCCTCCTGCTGAACCGCTGGTAACCACAGATCTTTTTTATTGTCTCCATAGTTTTGCCTTTTCCAGAATGTCCTATAGTTGGAACCACACAGTTCGGACTGGTTCCTTTCACTTAGCAATATGCATCTAAGACTCCCCCATGTTTTTCTGTGGCTTGAGACCTCATTTCTTTTTATCACCAAATAATATTCCATTGTATGGATGGACCACAGTTTGTTTTTCTGTTCACCAAGGAAGGGCATCTTGGTTGCTTCCAAGTTTGGGCAAGTATGGATAAAGCTGCTATAAACATTTACATGGGGTTTTGTGTGGACATCAGTTTTCAACTCATTTGGATGAATACCTAGGAGCATATTGCTAGATCGTAGGCTAAACTTTAGCTCTGTAAGAAACTGCCAGACTGTCTTCCAAAGTGGCTGCACCATGTGGTGTTCTTATCATGAACTATTGCCTTTTTCCGTGTCTCCAGATGTATTTTCAGTGTGTGTTCTGGTTTGCTAACGCTGCTGTCATGCAAAATACCAGAAATGGATTGGCTTTTATAAACGGGTTTTATTTGGTTACAAATTTACAGTCTGAAGGCCATGCAAATGTCCAGATTAAGGCATCAGCACAAGTATACCTTCATCAAAGGAAGGCCAATGGTGTCCAGAAAACCTCTGTTAGCTGGGAAGGCACGTAGCTGGCGTCTGTTGATCCCGGGTTGTGTTCTAGCTCCTCTCTCAGCTCCTGTGCTTTCTTCAAAATGTTCCTCTTGGGGTGTTTTGTCCTCTCTTAGCTTCTCTGGAACAAAGTGTCAGCAAAAGTCTGCTTTCAATGGCCATCTCCAAAATGTCTCTCTTGGCTGCTCTAATAAATCAGGAGTCTGCAACTCCAAGCATGTCTAAGCTTCAGTGTCAGCAAGCGTCTGGGCCTTGGCTCTCTTTTAAAGGACTCCAGTGATTAAATCAAGACCCACATTGAATGGGTGGGGCCACACCCCCATGGAAATAATTCAATCTGAATTATCACCTACAGTTGGGTGGGTCACATCTCCATGGAAACAACTTGATCCAAAGATTCCAACCTAATCAACACTAATACGTCTGCTTCCACAAGTGCATCAAAGAACATGACATTTTGGGAGACATAATACATCTAAACCAGCACAGTGTGACTTGGGAAAAAGCTTCATGGGGCGGGGGGGAGGTGAGTGGGGAGGAAGAGGATGCTCAGGTATACATTTTAGCTGGGCTTGTCAGATTGTTTATGAATCCCTTGCTCATGTCTTGTTGGGGGAATCCAGGCAAAACCAACAATCAAGCTTTTGGCAGATGCAAACCTCCTATTTGAAAAGAATCCTTTGTCCTGCTAGTTGATGCTATGAAAGGGAATCCTCAAGCCAAAGGAAAAGAGAAAGCATTTTACCTCTTTGCCTTGACAATGTAAATCGCTTTGAGAAATTTAAAATTGCAAATCTTGGTTCCTTGCTATAGTCTTAGGACGGGCAGCCCTTTGGACCATACCACCCAGTGCCCCAAGTGTGGCTGGAACCCCCTCTGTACTTACGATTTCCAGTTGTGAAAATCTAAATAAAGAAAAGGGATAACTGTTTGCAAGAAGAAATACCCAATTGTTTTCACACAGAAAGTTTTTTAAAGCATACTTTAAAATTCAGTCCACTCTCAGGATATTTTTAGTCTCTCAAGAGTTCCAGATCGTTGACTCAGTAAGCCCAGGCTCTTAAAAATGCCTGTTTCTGAACTCCACAATGTGGCATTGTCTGAGTTCCTTGCCACTGGAGTCCGGCGTATTTTCTGCAGTCTGCCTTGGTTTCCTGGGGGCTGTCCACAGCCGTTCTCAGTATCTCTCCAGACACCCCCTAACTTGAATTTGATGACAGTGCAAGTTCCTAGCATAGCACAAAGAAAAGGGACCAGTAGTGGCCTGCAAGAGAACAGAAAGTTGCTGTGTTTTTTGGAAGTCGGAGCCGAAAGGGCGTCTGAGCTAAGGAAATTGGGCATCCTGGCTATGCAGAAGAAGCAATTAAAGCGCAGGTTGGAGAGGATGTCTCGCACACCCGGGGTCTCACTCAGCCCCCTGCTTCCCTCTCCTTCAACCTCCCTGAGCGGGGGGTTCCCTGGGGCAGGGGTGTTGCTTCTCCCTGTCGGTTTGGTGCAGCCTCTACTCTGGGCACCTCTCCTTGATCTGATTAGGTTTGGCCCCGGTAGCAGGATTGGTTTGTTCAAAACACAATGACTGTTTTAGGAGTTGGTGGGCATGGAGAATTTCCAAATCTGAACTATATTGCATTAATAAAAATGTCTCAATTATCATCTGTGGACTAGTTACATGTATTTAAAATTTATATAATGTTTATCCAGTAATCAATACGCACAGCAAAGGGCCTCCTTCCTCCCAGCAGCTTGGAGATCACAGTGTCACAGATCACTCCTTTCCTGTAACTCCCCACGCCTTGCAGGGGTCCTTTGGGCATCATCTGAGCTGCTGGCGCTGGTGAGGACCTCCTGCAGCCTTGGACCCCTGGAGTCCTCCCGGGGAAGGCCCCAGGGAAGACAGAGACAACAGAGCTCGGTCTTACCAGAAGGATCTTAGAGCTCTGTCATTTCTTGCTCACCAAGGGAGATTGCTGTAATATGTATTGAACCCAAACTAAAGAAGGAAACGTTAGCAAAGATTTCACACATGAGACCCATTGGCCTGCCCAATATCACTGGGTCTTCCCCATCCTCTTCCTAAGCTCGACCCCCCCGCCCCCAACATCCTAACGACCAACAGCCCAAGGGAAAGAGAGGGGCGGCGTCTGCTGTCTTCCTGACTCTTCCACCAAGTCAGTGGTTCTCGAAGTGTCCGTGGACCAGCTGCATCAGCAAAACCTGGGAACTGGTTAGAAATGCAAAATTTCATACCCCACCCCAGACCTTCTGAATCAGCGACTCCGTCAGCTGGAGGGGGCTTGGTAGCTGTGACCCACAGCCCTGCAGCTGATCCTGAGAAGCAGGGCTCTAAGGAGCCACTAATGAAGCCATGATCTCCAAACACTCCAGTCCTCCTCCTACCTCTAGATGTGATATTAACCATGAAAGATACAGATTAACTAACTTTTGCATATGCAATATTGAAACTAAGTTATTTTTCTAGAGAGTCACAAAATACTATTGAAAGGGGAAATGAAAACTATAACAGATGTTCTCCAACCTTGTTAAGTGGGAACCGGGGAAGTCCATTCTGTAAACTCAGGGCCATTCAGACTTGGGGAAGGATAGAAACTGATTAGAACAAAGAGAAATGGGGACTATGGGACCAGCTGAAAAAAAGTCTCTATCCTTCAGTTCATTAATTGTTCAGCGCCCGAGCAATTTTAGGAACACCCTCTGTGGGTACTTTGTTTTTTAGCGATTCAAATTGTTTGGCGCCAATTCCTTTGTGTTCCTGGAAAACTGCAGGAGCTTTTAGGATGCCCCTGTATTAATGAGTTGCGATTTCAGCATTCTCCCAGTGGGGCAAAATCTATGCCTTGGGATCAGCGACTCTTGTCTCTATGATGGTGGCACACTGGAGTGAAATAGGATCCTTGTTTTTGATGGCACTGAGCCCTTTCTTATCTGTAATGTCATTGTTTGCCCATAATAACCCCTCACATTTGGCTCTGTGGTTTTCATAGCTCTTGCACATTTGATCTCATATTTTGTCTTCATAAAACATCTCTCATGGAGACTGTATACCTGTCATTAATTTTTCTGACCCCATTTCCTTAGCTATAAAATGCAGAAAGGGGGCTCGTCGAAGGTCCCATGACTAGGCAGAAGCCGCTTTCAGAATCCTTTTGAAAAGAGAAAGAACCAGTGGTAGCGGTGTTCCACTTTTATGAAAATACGTTTATATCTGCAAAAGCTCTTAGAAGAGTGCCTGGTGGGTGGCGAGCCCTCAACACATGTCCTTACTATCATCTTCATCGCCATTACTTCACCTGGGGCATCACGGAGGAATTAAGTGGCTTCTGGGGGTTGTTCAGGCCTCAGCGGAGCTGGAACTCGCACCGGGGTGCCGGGGCTCCGGGCTCCAAACTCCCTCCCCAGACCCACCCGGAGCAGATGCGCCTGCCGGCGAGGAGGGCTTTGTGTATCCCAGCTGGAAAGGTGGGGTCTGTTCCCTCACTCCCACATGGTGGTCCTCAAGCCCCTGCCCTCCTGGACCCCTGGAGCCCTGAGCTGGAACCTCCACAGAGTCCAAAACTGTTTAGTGAGCGCCTGCTGCATGCAAATATGCCCTATTCTAGACATGGGTGATGCGGAAACAAAGATAAATTCGGCACCATGTTTCACTACTTCTAAGTGCTATTTAATTTTTTTTTTCAATTTTAACATCTCTGAAATCAAATCTGGGCACATTTTACAATCCATCATTGAATGGATGGGTTCTTTCTTTCTTGGAGATACATAAAACAACGATGTGTTTTTATATCCGTGGCATCTTAAATTTATTGAAATATGGTAGTTTTTCCCTTTGAGGAGCTTACAAACTTTCTTTGGGGTGAGGGCTGTAGGGAGAGAGAAAGGTAAAAAAGTTAGTCATGATATGTACAACCCACTCTGAAATGTTTAGAAAATAGAGAAAGAATTAGATGAATGGATGGACAGATGGTTGGATGGATAGATGGGTAAATGGATAGACAGAATAATCTGGAAAATGTGGCAAAATGTTAGAAGTAGGTGAATCTGGGTATCCAGGTGGTGGATGTTGAGTTCTCTATATGGGTTTCATATTATTTTGACATCCATCCTTTAAGTTTGAAATTATTTCAAAATAAAAAAATTAAAAAACCAAAAAAAGGTAGCTGCTCTACCAGATGGAGCACAGTAAATGCCCAATAAGAGAATGTGATGAGCAGAGAAAGGACCACTTCATTCTGACTGGAAGCATCAGAGGGTTTCTCTGATGAGGGAGAACGTGGGCTAGATATTGAAGGATGAGCAGAAGTTTAACAGTCAGAGGAAGGGTGGAAGGGCATTTCACCCTCAGGGAATAGAATATGCAAAGACGAAGAAACTTGCAAAGTAGGAAGTGTGTGGTGGCGTGAGAGCTGGTGGTCAGCATCACCGGCTGTTAATGTTCTGAAATATTTCCGGAGGGGCTGTAACCAGCAGCTGCCCCAAGCCTCCTGGGTGCACCCTTGTCACTGGGGCTGCCTCAGCTGCCTGCCGCCTCCACTGGCAACCCCAGCACCTGCCCACACCCAGCAACTGCAGGGTCAGTACCTGCTCGGGTCCCTTCTGAGTGGTTGTGCCCAGGCTTCTCTGTGGCTGTGAAATCACCCTGGTCAAGGGAGAGCCACAGTGGGAGCTGACGAAGCAGGGAAAGCACTCGGGGCTGATCAGAGAACGGCAGACGAGAAATGGGGCTGTATTCTCCAAGACAATAGTCCCTAACCTTTTAAAATTGTGCCTTTTCATGTTTGAGCATGCACCCCAATATCTGTTTCTTTTGAAATGTAAAGTTATGTTGGTGCTCTTGTGTACAGTCTAAAACATACCCACAAAAATAGAAGGGAAAAAAAACGAGATAAAAGTAGATAGGAATTGAAGCCAGAGCCTTTTCTGTCCCTTGGGCGCACGCAGCCCGGTGGCGAGGGCAGCATCTGAACGGAGAAGCTGCAGCTGGGTGTTGAATTCACCCTTCGTGTTGGAAAGAGGAAGAGGGACATGAGGGAGGAAATGGCTATAAAAGACATTGCCCAGAAGAAGATCCAGAAAGACCCCCAGATATTTTTAAACTTTACAATTATGCCTTGTCCCACATGCATTTGTAAGCTACGTTCGGTCACCCTCCTGGTGCGGCTCGATTAGGTGGAGGAGCTCTGCGTGAGGTAGAAGCATTAGGGAAACCATAGGGAGGGGAAGAACGGCCTGGGAACCCCAAGAAAAGAGCAGCCAGAGGCGGGGAGCCCCTAGTGCAGGACCAGCGCCTGAGCAGGTTGCCGTAGCAGCTTGGCCCACTGCACCTGGGGCAGTTACGTGGGGTCTGAGTGGAGAGCGGTGGCCGGGGACCTCTGTCCCTTCCTTCCAGGGGACTTTGGGAATGTCTCCTTAACTAGGAGGGGACGGGCTGCCCAAGCTGCCTGCCAGTGCCCTTTCTTCCTCACGTCCAACAAGAGGCAGGTGGAGACGCTGTCTCTGGGGGTCGTCCAAGTGCCCAAGGTCAAGTAGAGGATCCGGGGAGCCAGGCCCTTTCTAACCCAGCCCACTGTGAGAAGCCTGGGAGGGGACCCAGGAGGTCTCCCAAAGGTTCCTGCCGGTCCATGAGACAAGTGCAAGAGGGTCTCTGTGTTAATCTGGCTGAATAGTTAGTCTGTTTCATGGGCCTGTCCATTTCAGAAAACAGTTCTTGCCCAGTTAGTAACTAATATCTGGGGAATATTAGTTAGTAGCTTCGGCTACTAACTTATCTAACCCTCACATCAAGTCTAAGGGAGCAGTGCTATTTTTTTATCCCCCACTTTACAGATAGAAAGTGGGGATACGAAGAGGGTAGGTGACTTGTCTGAGTTGCACAGGTAGGAAGTGGCGGTGCTGGGATTTGAACCCGTGATCCTCCCGCCTGAGGCTGGTGGGAGAATTGTCAGACGTCCCACAGCCGCACAGCCCCGCTGAGGGATGGCCACTGCTGTGTGCCTTGACCAAAGGTTTCCACACATCTTGGAAAGACGCACAGCCCTGATAAAGCAGATGATATAGGTTTTACTTTTATTATTGTTACTTATTTTTAATTTATTTTTAGTTGGTGGTCTTGGTTTTAAATGTTAAAGGGAAGACAGGTCTGCGTTTACCGCCACCACCTCTGCAGTGCTGGGAATCAGCATCTTACTGGGGGTCAGTTGGGCCCAGTCTGCAAATGACATCGAGTCAAAGAAAGAGCGGTTTTACTGCTGCCCCCCACTCTCAAAATAAACGATTAAATTCCGAGTTTTAGGCGCTCAAGAAAGCACTAAAGGTAGAGGAGCCAGTGGGGAGGAAAGAAAACCTGTTCTGAATGCACAAGAAATCATTTTAAAAATCTCGCCCTCACTGACCTCACCGGCCTTATCCGGAAACAAAACCCCCATCACCACGTTCCCAGCTCTGCCTCTAGTCACCTTTCCCGTCCGCTGTCCCTGTGTCCCAAAGCTTCCTGAACAAGCTGGCAAAGATAAGGATCTCTTTAACAGAGAGAGGAAGGGGGAAAGGGTGTGAAAACCCACAGGTTAAAAAACTTTTGTTCTTGTTGAAAACACAGAAATAAAAAGCCTTCTGCTGGAGGCTGGGCCCTTTGTCCAAACTGTGGACCCCCAGCTCCCGGGCTGGCAGGGGGCTATGGGCTGCACCTGGGGGAAGTTTTCAGATCCTGATTGGATGGTGACAGGGGTACAGCCCCGGGCTGGGCCCTCTCCTCTTTGTCCTTTTCTCCCCATCAGAGAAGATCTCCTCTAGGAGTCGGTCTCCTCCCCTGACCCTAGGGGGTCCCCAAATCCCTGGACCTGTGGCCTCACTCTCTGTGCTTCCGCAGCCCTCCCTGTCCCTCCCTGTCCCCCCTTCCACTGGACTTGAAGTCATTCCTTGCAGAAACCTGCCGTCATTCACCATCTGCTGTTCAGATCAGAACTTCGACGGCCTGTAGGATAGTCGTCAAAATCTTCATGCTCTTTTCTCTCCATGACGGAACCACTTATTTCCATTTGCTTCATTCGCTCTAAATCTCCCTCCTTCTCCGTCTATTAGATTTTACCAAACTATATGCTTACTGGTAAATTTGCATGGGGTCTTCTCTTAGCCGTTTTGATTAACACAAGACCAGATGCAGAACATCTCCAACTTTCATAAGATTTGGCATTACAGACAACCCAGCTGGACAGCACACCATGATTTAAAAGGAAAAGCTTAATTAGAACATAATGGGGCAGTGAAACGGGATAGTGAAGGTTCTCCAAATGCCCCATCAGTTTCTAATCCCCTCATTGTTCTAATCCTTGTCATGTTTCCCCTCGAGGACTTTCCATCAGATAAACTTCCTTCTTCCACTGAGAACTTGTGACCTGAATGTGTGACCGGAACCCTCCAGCCCCACCCGACAATCCCCATCCCTCTCACTACGCTTCCGGCGGACCCCAACAGATGGCGCCAGCCCCCCGGGTTCCCTCGGTGCCTTCTGGGCGAGAAGGAGGAGGAGGTGGGGGGAGAGGCCCGGTGCAGAAGATCTGCTGACACGGAGCCAGGTTTCTCCTGCATCTGGAACGCATTACAGCAGCGCACAGCTCTGGATCTCATCTGGTTGGAGGAGAGTGAAGGCGAGAGGGAGAGAGGGAGGGAAATGGGGAGTCCGAAGCACTAGGAAGGGAAGGGGCAGAGAAGGCGCCCAGCAGCCCCCGTGGCCCCCCAGCCCCCCTCCCTCCCCACCCCCACCCCTGTCCTCTCCCCGTGATGGGACAACACATCCCTGAGGAAGGAAGCCTGGAGCCAAAGGATTCCAAACAAAGGATGGCCTGACTGATGGGGTCCCCAGAGCTCCCACCTGGCCCCTGGTCCCCCTCTACTGGCATCACCGACCCTCCTGGGTGGGGGGACAAGGAGGGAAGTGGTGGGGCCCTCGACCTTCCTCCTTGGCACCCAGCTTCGTCGGTCCACAGAGCGACGTGCCCTCGTTCCTGCGGGTGACTCACAGGTGCGGCCAAGTGGGTCGAGTTCCCGAAAATGTCATCCCTGCCCCCCTTTGATGTCACCTTTTCTTTTCCCCTGCGCCTTCGTGATGAAAAGTGGCTCTAACAGTTGATTGATTTCCCTCCTTAGTGTCTAACAGGCTGCAGGACAACTGGCAATGGGGTGGAGACGCGGCTCCTGGTCAGGGGGGAGGAGGGCAGAGGTGGGTGGGGGTGGGGTGGGGTGGGCCAGCTGGGGACCCCCTCCGGGCTGTGCCTCAGGTGAGTTACGTCTCGGGTTTGGGGAGTCTCCCGGCTCCCACATGGCCTCCCATGGGCATCTCCGCTGGCCTGTTTGTAGCTGGGCCCATGGAGGGGTCACCCCTGTTCTCCAGGTGGGTGGTGGCTCCCTAAATCAGATTGTTTCATACACACCTAAAGCACAGCATTTCCAACGCCACTCCACCTTCACCAGCCACTCACTGCTCCTGTAGGAGGTGTTTTGGTGGAAGCGTGTGGAAGTGTGAGCCAGAGACACCAGGCCAGGCCGGACCCCACCTTCTCCAGGGGGCTCCCCGGGTGCAATGGAAACCATCACTAGGAGGTCACAGGTTAGCCTGAGGTTGGGAGAAGCAGGTGTCGGGAGTAGGGAATGAGTCTCCAGATGGTCAGAATGACCTTCAAGGGGAACTAAGGGCAGAGGAAGTGGATGTGGTGATTGCAGTGAAAGTCAAGTTGAAATGCGGCAGTGGATGGGCAGCGATGAACAGAGAAAGGTCCCGGGAAAGCCTTGACAGAAGTGCTTCAGCCGAGTCTAGTACCTTCTGCACGACCTCAGAGAACGCTCAGGTCTCGGGCTAAGGAATTTAAGGTCAACACGCATTACAGCTAAAAGGCCATAAGCTCCTAAAGGGCAGAAACCGTCGCTTCTACATCTTTTGTGCCTCCACTAGGCCAAAAATTAGTAATTGCCTACATACTTAATATATTTGTTGTACCTGATAAGCTTTCAATAAATTCTTCTTCAAAGAGTCTCCCGCAGTAACATATGGGCCTGAATTGTCAGACCTTCCGTAGCATGGCTGCTCCCACCCCCTCTTTCTTTTCTGTCACTCAGCGACCCTCTCCTTGGCTCTCCTTTCTCTCACTCCTGAGGCAGAGTGGGGTGAAAATCACGTAGGATTTGGAATCAAGTGGCTCCTAGGTTTGAACCCCAGCTCAGAGACAGACTCTTTCTGTTGTCTTGACCCGGACACTTGTGTACTTTGTGCTGTAGTTTTATCCACACAATGGAGACGGTGACAGGGACCTCTCAGGGTTGTCCCAGGGCTGAATGGGATTATGTGGGCCATAGAGCCTTGCAGAGTATTCTAGGGTGGGCTGGTGGTATTCCGTGCAGTAACCTGGGGCTTAACACTTTCTACCCTTTCACGTTGCACCAAATAGAATTCGGATGGAACAAATGGTAACCTGCTGTGTTGATATGTAGGACAATTATATTTTAAATAAAAATAAAGCAGAAACAGAAAGACAAACAATCCATTTAAAAAATGGGCAAAGGACATGAACAGACATTTTTCTGAAGAGGAAATACAAATGGCTCAAAAACATATGAAAAAATGCTCACCTTCACTGGCTATTAAGGAAATGCAAATCAAAACCGCAATGAGATATCATCTCACACTTACCAGAATGGCCATTATCCAAAAAACAGAAAATGACAAGTGCTGGAGAGGATGTGGAGAAAGAGGCACACTTATTCATTGTTGGTGGGAATGCAGAATGGTGCAACCACTCTGGAAGACAGTATGGAGGTTCCTCAGGAAGCTAAATAAAGATTTGCCATATGACCCAGCTATTCCATTGCTGGGTATATACTCAGAGGAACTGAAACTTAAGACACAAACAGACATCTGTAAACTGATGTTTTTTGCAGCATTATTCACAATTGCCAAGAGATGGAAACAGCCCAAATGTCCATCAAAGGACGAGTGGATAAACAAACTGTGGTATATACACATGATGGAATATTATGCAGCTGTAAGACAGAACAAAGGCATGGATCATGTAATAATGTGGATGAACCTTGAGGACATTATTTTGAGTGAAGTTAGCCAGAAACAAAAGGACAGATTCTGTATGGTCTCACTAATATGAACAGACATTAATGAACAAACTTTGGGAGTTAAAAGCTGACAACACAGGCGACCAGGAGATAGAAAGAGGGCAGAGACCAGCCATTTGATGCTGAAGGACTACAGAATGTTTAGGATTGATTGCATAGATCTAGAAATAGATAGCATAATACTGTGTGATGGTAGCATGGTATCGTAAGTACACTGAACAAAGATGTCTGTGAGTAAAGCTGAAAGAGGTGGGATAGGAGAATGTATGACACCAGAGGTAAAGATAGATGATAAAGACTGGGACTGTATAACTTGGCAAAAACTGGAGTGGCCAATGACTGTTACTAAATATACAAATATAAAAATGTTTTTGCATGTGGGAAAGCAAATGAATGTCAACCATGTAGAGAGTTGAAAAAGGGATGGTATTCAGGAAAAAACATAATCAAAGCAAACTGGAGTCTATGGTCAACAGTAACATTGTAATATACCTCCATTAAATGTAACAAAGGCAATACGCCAATGCTAAATGTATATGAGAGGGGGATATAGGGGAGGAATATGGGATTCTTGGTAGTGGTGTTATTTGCTGTCCTTACTAGTATATTGTATTGCATGACATGTTATTTTTCTTTTTATCATTTTTTTCTCATTGCTAAAAAAAAAAAAACAATTTTTCTTGTAGTAATCAATATGTTCAAGTGCTGCTTGTGGTGATAGGTGTACAACTTGATGATGATACCATGAACAACTGATTGTACACTGTGGATAAATGTATGGTATGTGAATATAACTCTATAAAATTGTAAAAAAAAAAAATAAAGCAGAAAAGGCATGTGGGTTAGGTTGAATTATACACCCCAGTTTAGACATGTTCTGAATCATGAACCCATTATAAATAGAACCTCTCGAGGGTGTTATTTTTAGATAAGGTGTGGGCTGATTGAATGAAGTTGGGTCTTAATCTGGAGGAATTATATAGAGAAAAAAACATGGGAAACCAGTGTCAGAGAAGGCCACGGGGAGAAGCTGGAATTCAGTGGGAACCCAGGAAAGAAAGGAGAGGACATCCCCACATGATGGGAAAGCCAAGGAACCCCAAGAATTGCAGGCACGCAGCACCAGACTTCGGGGAGAAAGCATGGCTTTGCTGATGCCTCAATTTTGGACTTCTCCCGGCCTCAAAAACATGAGCTGACAAATTCCCGTTGTTGAAGCCAGCACGTGGTGTGGTACTTGTCGTAGCAGCCTGGCAGACTAAGGCAGCACATCCGTCTCCTGCCTTCCCGAAGCTGGGGTGGTATTCCAGGTTGGGTTCCTGAGCAAGGTGGAGTTTCCTAAGGAGGAGGCTTGGTCAGCAGAGCAGAGAAGCGCTGTGACGTGGCCATCGTGGCCTCTGGGATGTCTCAGGCATTCTGGAACTGGCAGAACTGGTCTTTAGTCTGTGAAGGCAGAGTGCTGGGGATGCCTGGGTCTCAAAGTGCAAGTGAGAAGCCTACCTAGGCCTCGGGGAAGACTCACCCGCCCACTCTGAAAGAGGACTCACCTGTTCTGAGCTGGAGAGACAGAGAACTACTCAGGAATTTCCTTGGGGGTTCGAGTCATCACATTTCTAAGCTCATTTTGCTGTAGGGAAACTGAGGCTCAGAGAGGCAAAGGGATTTGCCTGAGGTCAGTCAGTTATGGCAGAACCAACTCTCAAAATCATGATCTGCCAGATTCTGTGTTTCTTAGCCACGAACAGAGCCTGACACAAGGAACGTGAGCCAGAACTCTTTGGCTTAGAGTACAAAGTGGGGACAGTGTGGGAAGTGCCCTGAAGCTGCCAATGGAGGGTTTTTCTGCTTGGATGAAGCAGGTCCCTTCAGGATGGCATCCAGGGCAGGGCTGACTCCTTAGAAATCAGCCTGAAGAGCAAGGATGCTGAAAGAGCCGGAGTTGAGCTTCTCCTTACGGGATGAGTGTCTGGGGCAAGGCTGCCTGCTGGAGCTTGCACTGGGGATGCGGTGGGCTCAGGCTCCGGGAGCAGGTGGGATTTGGGCAGCTGTAACCACCTTCCAATCTTGCTCTCCAGTCATCATCCTGAGCTTAATCAAGGAGAGGCCCCAGCGTGGAAAGGGCTCTGCCAGGCAAGGGACCCCATCTGGGGCTTCTGAATCCTCGATTCAGCACTCGCTTCCTGAAGGACACAGCTGAGCTCCCACAGCCTGGCTTTGCGGGTCGTTGTCCACTTTCTCCATCCCCTGGCACCCAGGTGCCTCTGCCCTCACCCCATGAGCCCACCTTCGTACCAGCCCCCACCTCGGCCTTGTCATGGAGGGTCTGCAGAGACCCGAGAGTGAGTTCTGTCCTTTCCCTCTGGGCTCGACCCAGGGCAGTGGCCGTGGACATGGACCCTGGAGGCAGCGTCTGGGGGCAAGTCCCCCATCTCTGGCGCTGTGTGATTTCAGCAGGTTACTCAGTCTCTCTGGGCCTCAGCTTCTCGTACGAAAGAAGGGGATACTTATGGCATGTGCTTTGTCTTAAAATTCCTAGGGTTGCTGTCACAAAGTACCATAAACTTGATGGTTTCAAATGACAGAAATGCATTGTCTCATGTTTCTGGAGGCTGGGGAAGTCTGAAATTGAGGTGTCGGCAGGCGTCCCCCTCTGGACCCTGCAGGAGAGAAGGCTTCTTCGCCTCTTCCGGCTTCCGGTGGTCTGCTGGCCCGCCTTGCTGCTTCTTGGCCTCGGCTGCAGTGCTTCAACCTCCGCCACATCACCACGTGGTGCTCTGCCCAGTGTCTGTGAGTCCCCATGTCCAGATTTCCCTCTTCTTATAAGGACACCGTCACGTCGGATTCGGGCCCACCCTGATCTAATTAGGCCCCATATTAACCGACCACATCTTCAAAGACCCTATTTCCAAATAAGGTCAAATTCATGCGACCTGGGGTTGACTTGAAAATATCTTTTTGGGGGAACAAAATTCAGCCCATAACATATTTCATTGCATTATTTGTTGGGTTTAATGAATTAATGCATGTGAATTGCTTAGAAAGTGCAAGACACAGGGTAGGTGCTCAGTCATCTTAGCTGTTAATTGTGCTGCCACATCTTACCCCAGATGTGGCTCTCCTCTGGGAGTTCTGTGCTGTGGAAGAGGGGATGGGGCTAAATGGGTCAGGCTACACAGGCGCTCTGGACCTGTCGTCTTCAAAGTGGGTGTGATGGTTTGAAACTGTCTGTACCCCCCGAAAAGTATGTTGTTAAGGTTAATCCATTCCCGTGATTGTGGACGCATTGTAAGTAGGATCTTTTGGTAAGTAGGCTTTTAAGATGTGACCCACATCATTCAGGGGGTCCTTTATAAGAGAATGAATTTCAGACAGAGAGACAAAGCCACAGAAGCAAGAAGCTGAAATCAAGGAAACCCAGAAGAGAAGGAGAGATGAGCAGACACCGCCATGTGCCTGGCTGTGTGGTGGAAGAGCCCAGGATCACCAGGAGCCGGTCTTCAGGAAGAAAGCACCGTCTTGATGATGCTTGATTTGGACATCTTCACGGCTTCAAAACTGTAAGCTTGTATGCTAATAAAAACCCACGGACTTGGGGTTAGGACTTGAACGTGTCTTTGTGGAGGGGGCATAATTCAATCCCCAGCATGGAAAGGAAAACTTGAACTTCTGCATCAGAGTCTGCCATGTGTTCACCAAACCCAGTTACCTTTTCCTCCCAGGCCTGTAGATGGACTACGTTGCCCAGCCTCCCTTGCGGTTGGGTGGCACCACATGGCTGCATTTTGACCAAAGGAATTAGACATCATGGGTGCCCTTCCAGGTCTGGCTCTTAAACCCCTCTGCACAATCCTCGAGGCTCTCATTCTTTCTCCATCTATTGGTTGAATGAAGATGATCCTGAGGCCCTAGAGGAGAGAAGATCCTGTGTCCTCAGATGAATGGCTGGTACAGAGCTCCTTCCACCAGCCAACACTGGACTCCAACATGCGCAAGAAACCATGAAATGTGGGGATTATTTGTTACAGAAGCTATCCTTGCTGACTAATTCAACTTATTGAGATTGATTTTGAAAAAAAATCTTTTAAAATTTTCTATCTTTTGAGATACATGGTTCAATGTACATAATATACTGATACAGTAGAACATGTGTATAATTTAATGCTTGAACATTTTAACAGATATGTGATCTGCTCCAGACTATTGCAATCAGCTATTTCTCACTCATATCCAGTTGTGCCCAGGCTGGAACCCCTTGTCTCCTTCCCACCTCCTGGGCCACACTGTTATGTTTCATTTCCTTGCTGCATTCTGCTGTCATCCTGGATGAGGTCAGTACTGGGGGTGGAGGTGGGGGGAGGGGGGACACTTTTTTTTTTAAGAGAGTGCTAGTAGTAGATAAAAGCCATCTGCCCCAGGACTTAGAAGACTGGAGTTTTATTCCCAATTCTATTAGCTTGGTAACAATAGGTAATGATATTTCAAGTCTTTGGTGCCCAAATCCTCCTCTGTAGCACAAGGTAGCTAGATTGGATAATTTTGGAAGGACTTTTCAACTCTAACATTTGATGAGCTCTGTCGTCTCTTGGTTTATGTGGTGGTGTGCTTAATTTTGGAGTAAACTTTAAAGGAGGGCTTTGGAAACGATTGTGTTTGTATACTTAACTCCCTCTTCCACTTGCCTGGGGAGAAGAAAGACTTGCTTTTGTCATAACTACAATTTGACAGGATTAACTTGTTGCTTTTTGGGAATTTGCATCTGTATGGAAATTCTCAAGATGGAACTTTGTCTGAAACTGCTTATTTTCCTTGACCAAGAAGAACCCACAAATTCCTAGGAGCTGTAACTTATTGTAAGTCTTTCCAATTCTTGAGCTTCACTCTTGTTTCTGTAAAGGAAGTTCTAGTGTTTCTGAAGACCCCAAAGCCCAAATATCCTTTCCAAGGAAATGTTCTAAATTACAGATGTTTGTTCTCAGTGCTCTCCAAATGTCTCTGGGGCCAAAGTATTCCTAGCACAGGGCATGTGTTTGTGTCATATTTAGGATGGAAGCCAAGGCAAGAACACTGTCTCCACTTTTAGGTTTTTAATTGTCTGATTTTGGTCCTCAAGAATAAGTTTTCCTTATTCTCTTGAGCCTTTCCCCAGATGTAGGATAAAAACCTACATCTTCCTTCAAGCATCTACATTTCTAGATAAGTTCAGAAGTGTTGGGGAATTTACATTTTCAAATTGTGTACTCGACTTTGCAATAGATGAAGATTTATTTATAATTATCCTTATATCATCACCATCATCATCATCATCATCATCATCATCATCATCATCATCATCACCAGATTCCCAATTCTGAGGTTGAATTTCACCAGAGAGTAGAGAACGTAACCTTGGCAATTCAGAGTACGTTTGGTCACTTCAGTAATTTTTTCTTTCTTGTTTTTTCTTTGCTCAAATTCAAGTTTAGAGATCTCCCACCTCTCCATGCTTTTCCAGAGAGGCATTTCAGATCACATACCCATTATCTAACGTTGGGGTGGTGGCTGGGGAAGATCCATCCTAAGGGCCACGGGTCTACGTTAGAGCCCACTGAAGTTTCCTTATCCCTTCGTAGTCTCTAGTCACTGAATCCACACTGGCCTCGGCCCCCAGTCTGCTGGCTCTCAGGCTCTGTCTGCTCCTCTCGCCACCACATGGGAGAACAAGTGTGTGGTGACCACCTGAACCCCAGTGAGGTACAAAGATGCCTGAGGTCCTCTCAGCTCAGCCCCTGGGCCCCTCATGCAGGAGTCTCTGCTTCACCATCCTGGGCCCACCTAACAGGAGATTAGAAACTCTTTGGTCTGGAGGACAGAGAGGTGAAGGGGTAGCCAAAGAGCTGAGCTCTCCTAAAAGCCCCTACCCTGCCTCCTGCAAGGTTAGGCCTGAAGCATAGGATGGGGGGAGTAATGCAGGCTCCCAGTGCATTTGGAAATCCAACGGTAGAGAAGACTTGGGCTGTGTTTGCCCTCTGGGGACCCTGAGGGGCAGAAAGCCCCCCTTCTCAACTCCGTTCCCTCTGAGGAGGAATGTAGCTTTTGCTTCAAAACTCTGCCTCAGTGCTCAGGAGATGCAGCACCCTCATAAGCTACTTCAAAGTCATGGAAATGGCCTTTCCTGACATAATTTTCATCAAAACAAAACAAAACAAAACAAAACAAACAAAAACAAAAAACCCAATCTAATTAAAGTACTCCTCTCAAAACCTCTCTAAGTACTTTTCTCCTTGGGTGCCTGCAGTCCTCAGGGTGGAAAGGAGACTCTTTAACTCGGGTTCCTTTCCTCACAAGATGAGAAGATGGGCTTTCAGTGGCCACAAGTTGACCATCTTCACAGTTTTCATGATTTGCTTCAACACCGAGTCACGACTGGGGGTCAATTTCTTGGCAACAACCTATGATTCTCTGTCCAGGCAGGAGCAGGTGCAACACAAACCCTGGTTCTCCATCGTGTGGGGTGGGATGCTTTGATGTACATCACAGATCAGAAAATATTAATTTAACACTATCATCACCATCATCATCAAAAACAACAACAAATCTCTTTTCCTGTAGCATGGATTTTCAAGGAAGACAGAACAAAAAGTCTTCAAGCTCTTCCTATCTCTTATCATTTCTATCTATCATCTGTCAATCTATCATCTATCATCATCATCATCATCATTTATCTTTCTAATCTCTCTACCTCTGTCTCTCTCTAGCTCTAGCTCTATTTGTCTCCTCCATCTCTATTTCTATATCTATCATCATCTATGTCATCGATATCTTTCCCTTTACCTATCTCCCCATGTGGCTGATTCATATTCTGTACATTACCTCTAGTTATTTAGATCAGGGTTTCTCCATCTTGGCACTATTGTTGGGCCAAATAATTCTTTGTTGTGGGGGCCCTCCCGTACATTATAGGACTTTAGCAGCATCCCTTGTGTCTACCCACTAGATTGCAACATTACGAAAACCAAAAGTATTTCCAGACATTGCCAAATGTCCCCTTAGGGGTGAACTCATCCCCAGTTCAGATCCACTGCTCTCAGCAAGTGACACATCAAAGTATCTGCCTTCACGCTTAGTAGTAATTGCTCTTATGTATTATATTCCTGATATTAAGATGTCCAGTAACACCTGCTTCTTCTTTCAAGCCCAACGTTGACCATTATCTTTAAGTCTGTTTCTCCTGCATCTTAGAAATAGCATGAACTATTTTGCTACTCAAGTATAACTTAGAACGATGTCTCTAAACATTGGTCTCTTCTCCACCTTTAGTGACAAAATTATTATTTTTTTCTTGGAAAGCATGATTTTGCACTTTTCAAGAAAAAAAATTGATTTATCAATTAAATAAATTTCCTAACTGACAATCCACTGAGAATTGGAATGGATGGCTGATCTAATAAAATCAAATCTTAAGATATAAACTATTATAATTCCTATTCACCTATTTTGTTTTTTTTTAGCATGTGTAGGAATTTAGTTCATTTGCAGATTAGTCACAATACATATAAATCTTAAGTCTCCCTCTCCATTGAGGTTGTTGATGATGATGTTATTCTAAGAGATTGTCCATATTTCTACTTCTTCATTATGTTATTCTGAGTATATGTCTGTATCTCTACTTTTTTCAATGCTTTTATTCAGCTACAAGTCACTTTTGAACCCTTGATCCATTCTGTGATTCGGGACTACAAGAGACGAGAGTAACCACAACAGAAAAGAAACCTAAACAATTAAAGCAATAACATGCAAACAATGAAGAAAGGTCAGTTTGGATCTGACGCACCATATCAGAAGAATGCTAGCCAAGCTGGGTAATTGAACGCAGACCCTCTAACCTGCACCCAGACTTTAAACTTGTAACAATTACTAAGTGCAGAATCTTCCATGCACCCAATCTTTCAGATGTGTGAGATGTGGGGAAAACTTGGCTTCCTTATGTTTTCTGCAGATTCTTATCCGATCACCTTCAGGAGTACAGTGGTTTTCTACACCCACTTTCAGAAAGGCTGAGCTAGCGTCATTAGCATGAATGATTAATAAAATAATTAACATGGCCAATCCCCTAAAAGAGCGTACTTTATTCTTGCTGCTTCAAATGACTGTTGGGTTCCTTCGCCCACCAGACAGCTGGACAGAAAGCTCCCTGAGGACAGGGGCAGATTTTCTGAGTCCTTTGCCTCTCCCCATGGCCCCCAGCGCAAGGCTGTGCCCCAAATTCAAACAGATCTCTTGGCACCAAAGAGTGGGAATGTGCACTGCCACTGTTTCCACTTTGCCTGGCCGCGCAAGCATAGAATCGCTTTCACCAAAGGGTGCAGCCCAGAGATTAAATGCAGACAGACGGATCCACAATGAACCGCCCCTGTGGGGTTTGCACTGCACAAATCCATCCTTTTGACAGACTCGTGCTCTCAGGGCGCCGGGCGGCTGGGCAGCGGGCAGCTGGCCCCCAGAGGTCACCCCTGGCCCTGGGTCCTGGCTGTCTGGTGGCGGGGGGTGCAAATGGTTGCCCCCCCCACCCCAACAGCTCCTTTCCTCTCCCAGCTGATTAGCTTCCAGCCCAGAGCCAGACTCAAGGTGGGGGGAGTCTGCTCCCACCTGGGAAAGGGTTCCAGAACAAGCCTGTCTCGGTTCTCACAGCCCCCCTACCCCCTTGGAGACTGGGGCTCACTTTGCAGGGAGTTGGAGCCCTGCTGTTCCTGTGAATAACCCCCACAGAGGGGCAGGAGAGTAGTGGGTGTTTTCCCATTTTTACCATGGATGGGTCTGGGGGCAATAGGGATGTGGGAAATTGAGGTTAGGATTGTTGAAGAACTATTTTATGTTATCTCTTTTTTAGGGGGAAATAATTTTACAGTAGGATGATGGGGTTGGTTAGGATGATACCCGGTGGCAGTCATGGGTGGTTGTAGTGATAGAAATAACGTTTGCTCTTTGTATCATTAAGTTAATGTTTATCACACACTTGTTATTACCAGGCATAGGATGTCTGGTCTCATTTATTCCTGATAATCCTATGAGGTAGGCGCTAACATTCCCCCTATTTGATGGCTGAGGAAACTGAAACTGAGAGATCGAATGGTTTACCCAAGGTCATGAGCTATTAAATTGGGGTGTCCGGTTCTTCTGGCTTCACCAATGTGGTAAGACTCACAGAGTTATGATTTCCCTCCTTGGAAAGTCAAGGTGGATTCGTTGACTTCCACTGATTTTTTTTTTTTTCCTACTGTAACAAAAATTCCCTTATGTTATGATTTCTTAGACCATGTTGGAGAAATAAAATAAAAAACAAAAATCTTCTCCCAACCCCAAAAACCTCTCTACAAAGGTAGAAGAGAAAGAAAATCAATTTTATTATTGAATAAGCATGCAACCAGAAGATGATGCATCAGGGGCGATCTGCTAAAGAGATTGCAAAGAGAGAGAAAGAGCTCAGCCTTGTGTAGCCGAGCAGGCAGGACCCACTGCTTTCATGTTCTCTAGATCTCTTTATGGCCAGAGGAGGGTTTGCAATTTGGAAGAGTCAAAACACCTGAAGTTCTGCTCATCCCCTCTCAGGAAACTGGGACAAAAGGGCACCAGCTTCCTTACTTTCAAGGAAATGTCTCAGTCTTTGAGGAAACATGCTTGAGGTGTGAAGTTGGCAAGGGGCTTGCTTAACCTTTAAAAATGATTTACATACATTTCAAAGGCACAGAGAAAGAATTTAGAAATACAAGTTTTTAAAAAGTAAATGCCGAAAGAAAAGGGAGGGGTGAAGAATCTCTTTCCCTTCTTGCACCAAGGAAAATAAATTCTTTTTTTTTTCTTTTTTTAAATTTGTATTTACCCTTACAGTCACATGCTAAGAAACGTGTGTCAAGAATCTTCTGTTTCTTTCCTTCCCCAAATCCTCACCAGGGATTACTCAGTCCCCTGAAAAAGATCAGTGTCTTTGTGTAATTTACTGCTTCCATCAGAAATATGCTGGATCCTTCATTTACACAAAGGAGTAAACGAATGATAACAGCTTAAAGTATCTTCTTTTCCATCTACTGATGGAATCACAGGCCTCAACCACCAGGGAGCCAAGGATTTGCAGGAGGCAACAAGATCCTGTGATCTGTCATTCCAGGTCTACAGGTCTGTTTTTCCAAAAGCTTGTCCCATCCCATGCCCATCCCTAGTGAGGTATATGAAGAAATTAAGGTCCAGGGACTTAAGTGCAGAACAGAGCTCTCTGGCTCCCCTATCAGGAAACCTCTCCAAGGGATGAGTGAGCTGGGGCTTGCTCCCACCCTGGAATGCTCAGATTCCTGGCACAGGGTGATGGGAGGGGCCTGGAACATTCCAAAGGAAACAAAAGCAAGATCAGCAAAGGGACAATGACCTGTTAATACCAGGCTCAAAGCGCCTGGGTGAGTGGCCGGAAACCTCCCATGGCGGTTGACTACACAGGTCAAAGGCCACCCACAGGAAGGTCTAACTCGCAGGGTCCCCAGGTTTGGAGGGAGAGTCGCCTGTGCCTCAGGGCTGTGCTGCCCCAGCTCCTCCTACTTCCAGAGGGACTCAGGGTGGGTGACTCAGACTTCCTGAGAAGCCTCTTATCTCAGACAGCACCGACGTCTGTGCCTTCCCTTCCCCAAGATGTGGCCCATTCAGAGCCACGCCCTCCCCAGCCAGATCTCGGTGCCAGGGAGGGTCCTACCGGGACATGGCCCCTGAGGAAGCCACGGATGACTCTCTCTCTAGGATTTCTGTGTGTTTCCGCTTCCCTCTCCTCCTCCCTCTGCACAGACGCCCCTGAATGTCCAGGAAGAATTGACTAAGTGTCTTACCCTCAATAGGAACAGAGTCATCGGTGCAGCGACCATATTTTCCCAACCAAATCCGGATGAGAAGGCTGAATAGAGAGAGGAGACACTGATGGACATGAGGACCGAGTATTTTAAATAGGCATTATGGACAGTGTACTGGTTTGGATATATTATGTCCCCCAAAAAGCCACATTCTTTAGTGCAATCTTGTGGGCACAGAGTTATTAATCTTTTTGATTAGGGGGAGACCTCTTGATTGGATGTTTCCATGGAGATTTGACCTCACCCATTCAGGGTAGGTCTTGATTGGTTTACTGGAGTCCTTTAAAAAGGGAGCTCCCACAGAGAGCAGAGAGATGAAAATGCCCCAGGATATGCTAAGCCAGAACCCAGATGCTTGCTGACACTTGGAGATTAGCCCAGAGTTTGCTCTGGAGAAGCTAAGAGAGGACAAAATGCCCCAAGATCAGCTGAGAGAGACTTTTGGAGAGATGCTTGGGAGCTGATGCTTAGAGATGCTTAGAGATGCTTGGAGATGCAGACAGAAGGATGTTTGGAGATGCTAAGCTAAGGATGCACAGGAGCTGAGAGAGGAGCTGAAACACAGCCTGGGACCAGCAGACGGCAACCACGTACCTTCCCACCTGACAGAGGTGTTCTGGACGCCATTGGCCTTTCTTCAGTGAAGGTGTCCTCTTGTTGATGCCTCAGATTGGACACTTTTATGGACTTGGGACTGAAACTTTGTAACCAAATAAGCCCTCTTATAAAAGCCAAACCATTTCTGGTATTTTACAAAATGGCAGCATTAGCAAACTGGAACAGATGGTTTCCATGGACCTGGTTTGCCCCTAGGAAGGGGCGTAGGCTGGGTGCAAGTCACACTCAAACCTTCCTCTACCTGCGACCCTGATATTCTATCTCAGTAGATGACACCACACCTCAAAGACCACCTGAAAAAGGAAGGGCAGGGGGATGAGAAACCCATTCCATTTTTCCCCATGGTGGTGGTGGGAACCATGAACTTTACTGCCCAAGACATTACTCTATGGTTACAAGATTAAAAAAAAAAAAAAAATCTCAGGAATTATATACCCATGAGGGTTATTCCTTTTGGTTGATCATTCATCTTAGACCTGTTAAGGATGTCTACAATACTTTCTTTCAGAACTGAGTAAATAGAGTCTTGGAAGAGCCCAGTCATACACCCAACCCTTACCTATTAATGACATTAAGACTCAGATTCCTCCAACAGAGCAGGCATTTTTTATTTTTTAAGTAGCTCTTTTGCTGAGATAATTTGGTAGATGATGTAAGCCAGGCTCAGTAAGACACTTGCCATAGGCAGACCAGCTTAATTCCAGAACTCAGATTCTCTTGTTTAGAAACTGCCTACCTAAGAAATTGTAAAGGTAGAGAG
Source organism: Choloepus didactylus (assembly GCF_015220235.1). NCBI lineage: Eukaryota > Metazoa > Chordata > Mammalia > Pilosa > Megalonychidae > Choloepus > Choloepus didactylus. Next base: position 3,653,653 of record NC_051324.1, read on the forward strand.
AGGAAAAGACACCCAGGACACTCAATCCTAGGGTGGCAGAGAGCCCTGTGGGAACTTCTCCCTCCATGGTGCAGATCCTGAGAAAGGGGAGCTGACTCAGTGCATGCATGGGGCTCCCCTCAGCCCACTTCCTGGCCCACCCTCTCCGAGGATTGGTTCCTGGATCCCTGTATCCAGCCAGGCCCTTGGGAAATCCTCATAGAGGAAGCACCACTGTGGCCCCAAAGGGCTCACAGTCTGGTGATGGAGACAGACAACTAAACAATTGATTAGATTTCAAGCCATGACTATGACATGAGCTTTAATCACATAAATAAATTTCTGAAGCAACACAGAAGAGTGAGGTGCTGTATTAGTTTCCTGGCTGCTAAAACAAATACCACCCCATGGGTTGTCTTAAACAACAGGAATTTATTGGCTCATGGTTTCAAGGCTAGGAGAAATCCAAAATCGAAATGTCAGCAAAGCGATGCTTTCTCCCAGAAGACCGTGGCATGCTGGGGCTGGCTGCTGGCGATCCTTGGTTCTTGGCTTTTCCATCACATAGCAGTGTCCTCTCCTTTCCCTTTTGGGTTCTGTTGACTTCCAGCTTCTGGCTGCTCCCCATGGCTTCTCTTTCTGTGTCCAATTTCCTTTGCTTGTTCGCACTTCAGCCACATTGGATTAAGGCCCCCCTCATTTAGTTTGGGCACCTTAACAATAATGTCTTTAGAGGTCCTGTTTACAGATAGGTTCACACCCACAGGACCAGGGGCGGGAACCTGAACATGCCTTTGGTTAATTTCGAGTTGGAGAAGGAGGAAGGCCTCTTCATGTGGGGTTCTGAAGCAAGGATGAGGTTTCTATAAGTGGAGAAGGGGAGAGGATTCCAGCGGCCTGAGCTTGAGAGAGCATGAAGGGCTTTCTGAATTGTTAGGAGTCCGGTTTGGCTAGGGCGGTGTTCCTAAAACTTGTTCCATGGAACACTCATCCTTGGAAATGATCCACCAAAAAAGGGTTCTCGGGTCAAATAGGACAGGGAGTGATGTATATATATGGCCCTCCTAGAGTTTCATAACGCACAGAAGGATTTCGAAGGCTCTTAGCAAAACAATCAGAACAAAACAAAACAAAAGCAAAAGATAAAAACCTGTTCAGGCATTTTAACCAGGGAAACCCCTCTTTTTGTTTCAGAAAGCATCTACTCTCAGCTTGTGGAAACAGAACTCTACAGGATGCATTCTGTCCTAGGGGGACAGGGGGTGGGTGGGGGTTGGGATGAAGACCTTGAGAAGAAAAAACCAGATTGCAAAAGACCTTAAATGGTCTGCTTAGGAGCTTGGGATTTAATCCTGTAGTTGGTGGAGGGCAGTAGAAGGATTTTTTTCCTTGAATAACTATTTTTCCCCCCTAATTACATAAGTATTGCATAGTCACTGTAGAAAACTTGCAAAAACAAACAAACCAATCTCTCAGAAAGGAAATCCGGTTACCCATAATTGCATCACCCAGAGATAACTATTTGTTCCCTGAAGATATATTTGTTGACTGCCTCCCAGGTGCTAGATTCTGTTGTATGTGCCAGGGATTCAGCAGTGTACAAAATCTAGACAATCCCTGCCCTCATGAAGCTTCCCTTCTAGTTGGGGAGGTAAGCAGTAAACCAAGTGTGTAAGTTCAGTGGGTTAGATGGCAGTAAAAAGAATGGAGGAAAATGAAGCAAGGAAGTGGTTAGGGAGGTGTGGGGGAAGGCGTGGGATGTGGAGGCGGGTGTTGTTGGCAAGGGGACAGGGTAGTGTTTGCATGAAGACTTCAGGCAGGCGAGCCAGAGAGACGTGCAGATGTATGGAGGAAGAGGGAACGGCAGGTGCAAAGAACTGAGTCTGGGGTGTGCATATATATATCTTTTTATTTTGAAATACTTTCAAACTCACAGGACAGTTACAAAAATAGTGCAAATCCCATACAGCATTCTAACATACTACTATTCCCCCAAATACCCAGATCCATTAATTTTAACATTTTGCCCCCTTTGCCATATTATTCTGTCTATCCCTTTATCTATCTATCTATCTATCTATCTATCTATCTATCTATCTATATCTATCTATCTATCTATCTATCTATCTATCTATCTATCTATCTATATCTATTTATATCGACCTATCTCTCTATGTCTATCTATATCTATCTATATCTATCTATATCTATGTCTATCTATCTATCTATCTTTCTATCTTTCTATCATTCTGTCATGCACATTTCCTAAGAACAGGTTACTCACTTATGTAACCACCTTTAGTGCAGTTATCAAGTTCAAGAAACTCAACATTGATAAAAAGCTTACAGTCTGCCTTCCAATTTTTTCACGTGTCCCCCTGATGTCCCTTTGAGCCTTTTCTCCTCCCTTGCTAGATCCCATCCAGGATCAGTTGAATTTAATTGTCATTGTCACTTCAGCTTCTCCCCCACCCTCCACTTCTTCTTCATTGTGGGAACATGTATACACCATAAACTTCCCCATCCCAACCCCTCCCAAGCACACCATTCAGTGGGATTAATTGCATTCACAATGTTGCGGTAGCCTCGCCAGGAGTGTGGATATTTGGGGAATCATGGGGAGGTAACTGGGCTGGAGCAGGAGGAGTGAGAGGGAGAGGAGGAGGAGGAGCGGTCAGAGAGAGAGAGCAGGGGTTTGGTCAGATGGGGCCTTGAGCTTTCCTCTGCATGAGCTGGGGAGCCATGGCAGTTGGCTCTTTTTAGCAGCTTTACTGAGATATATTCACATGCTCTCAAATTCACCTTTTAAAAGCACACAATTCAGTGGCATTTAGTGGATTCACACAATTGTTCAACCATCACCACAATCAATTTTAGAACATTTTCATCACTCTGCAGAGAAACCCTGCACCCATTGGCAGTCACTCCTTGTTTCTCCTTCCCCCAATACCTAGGCAACCACTAACCTACTCTCTGTCTCCATGGATTTGCTATTGTGGCCATATCATATAGAGGGAACATACAATATGGTATCTTTTGGGACTGGGCTTCTTTTCATTTAGCATATTGTTTTCAAGGTTCTTCCATTTTTTAGTATGTATGAGTACTTCATTCCTTTTCATGCTGAATAATATTCCCTTGTGTGGGTATACCACATTTTGTTTATCCACTCATCAATTGTTCCCCACGGTTGTTTCCCATGGTTTTGAGCAGAGGAGTAGCATGACCTGACTCGGTTTGAACAGGACCACTCTGGCTTCTGTGTGAATAACGGGCTGAAGGTTGGCAAGTGTGGACCAGGGAGAGGTTGGAAGGCCAGGAAATGCCGTTGATGGGCTTTGGAACACGGTGCTAGCAGTGAGGGGGTAGAAGTGGTAGAGCGCCCCGGGGCTCAGTTCTGGGTTCTCTTCTGGATATTCCCTTCCTAGATGATCTCATTTGGTCCCCTGGCTTTAAATATCTTCTATATGCTAACAGATCCCAAATTCCTACCCCCAGCTCAGATTCACTCTAGCTGCTTACTTGACCTCCCCATGCAAACCTACACAGCCCTGCAGAGGCCTGTCTGTGTCCCATTCTCTAGCAGCCTTAAAACCTCTCCTTCCCTTGCTCTCTCTGCTGCAGCCACGCTCACCTTCTTTGTGTTTCTAGAACTTACCACATTCCATCCAGCCACAAGGCTTTAGCTCTGCCTACTTGACACCTCCCTCTTGATGCCACCAAGGCACCTCAAAGTTAACAAGTTCAAAATCATACTCACTACTAACATCTCCCCCTATCCTGCTCCTCTTCCCGTGTGCCTTAGCCCAGTCAGTGGGTTCCACCAGTATCCAATTACGTAAGCCAGAAATTCAAGAGACAAACTTGATGCCCAGTTCATCATCTAATTCATCAGTGAGATCTGCTGCTTTGACCTATATAATGATTCTAGGATTTGTCCCCTTCTCTCCATCTCCTCCACCACCATTATAGTTCATCCTCCATCACGTGATCCACTACAGTAGCCTCCTCCCTGTTCTACTTTCTTCCACCCTTGACCATGCCATCCTCTCTGTGTTGCATTCATCATGGCTTTAAAACGCACATCTAAGTGTATCAGCCATTGCTTAAAACCCTTAATCACTCCCTAATGCTCCTGGGCTGAAGACAAAGCTGCTTCATGTGGTCCCTCACCCAAGCCCTGCCTCTGTCAGCTTCCCAGGCTCATCTCCCACTGCGTCATCCATGGCACCCCCCTGGCATTTCCCAGGCCTGCTGGCTTCTTGCTCCTGTTCACTACTGACCTTTGCACATTATGTTTCTTCTGCAATGTCCTTCCCTTTCCTCTTCACCTCATGCCTCCAAATGTCAGATGAACGATCACATCTTCAGAGAATCCTTCCCAACCTCCCTGATGGGGTCGGATCTCCACATTTATGCTCCCACGTATCTTGAAAGTGTCCAGTTCTTTGTGAGACTGATTAATGCCAGTCTGTGGGTGGTGCAGACTCTACGGTGGGACAGGCTGTCAGCTCCACGAGGGCAGGGCTGAGTCTGCTTTTGCTGCTCATTGCTTCCTAGGCCCTGACACAGAGCTCAAAAAAGTATTATTTAAATGAGTGGAGTTAGAAATGAATAAAAAGTCACCGTTGATTTGAAGGGTGGTGACTATGGCCTAAAGCCTTTGCTCAGTGGCCACCATCTTCACTCTTGGTTTGAGGCAGACAAAGAGGCTGTGTTCTCCCTTAAGGGTAGGGGCCTTCTGGAAAGGTTTAGGGTTTTGGAGGACTCTGCATGTGTTGAGGCTGTTATTTTAGAATTGTGCTTTTTCTGAAAGCTCACAAACTCAGCTGCAAGTAGTCACTCCATCCGTGATCTCATCCAGGGAGGCGGCATTTTGGATTTAAACACATTTGGCCGTTGAAGAATCCCGATTGCAAAACACGGTGACTGCTTGCTCCTCTCTTTTTTCCTTAGACTAAGCACAGTTCTCTCCCCACTGGGTGAGGAGATCCTTGAAGGAACAGAGAAACAGTGTTTAAGAGACACCCAGTTTTAGCTCCAAAAGGGTCCATTGCAATAGGGTTCCTACATGTGCGGTTTGCTCAGTTTTCCATGTGTTTGTCAAAGAATCTGAGATCAGTAGGCATCAGGCTCTCCAGTGTGGGTAAAGCTATTGTCACCTTTCTGGGGTTCAGAGACTGACACACCTATTTCTCTACTGACGTCCCGTGGCTACATAGCGTTTGGGAGTCCTGTAAGCCCACCCACCCCTCACCCCGTGCCCCTCTGCATCGACTTCTGGAAGTAGCTGAAATTAAATTGGAGGACCCACCTGCTCTGATATCCCTCCCTCCCTCCCTCCTTTCCTTCTTTTCTTCCTTCCTTCCTTCCACAAACTTTCAAAGCCCACAAGAATCCAAGCTTCCAATGAACTTTTTCTCCCATGGAGCATTAGCTCCAGGAGGGCACTGCTTTTTGACCATCTGCTCACTAATGTATCTCCGTGCCTGGAGCAAAGCCTGGCACTCAGTAAATACTCTTTAAATGGATGCATGAACCCTTTATGTTTTCCATTTAATGAAACGGAAAATAACAAGTGTTGGAGAGGATGTGGAGAATAGGAAAACTCATATATTGTTGGTGGGAATGTAAAATGGTGGTAAACAGTTGGGCAGTTGCCCAGAAAGTTAAGTATAGAATTACCATGTGACCCGGAAACCCCACTTCTAAGTATATACCCAGAAGAATTGAAAGCAGGCACTCAAACAGATATTTGCACACTGATGTTCATAGCAGTGTTATTATTATTATTTTTTTGATAAAAACTAATCAACTGAAAGTTTTTTGAGGAACGGAGTATTAACCTAGTCTCAAATTACCTCCTCACAAAATACTTACTAATTAATTGCAAAGGAAAAAAGAGTAACCAGAAGTGGAGAAGGCTGGCAGATACCATCTTAATCAAATTATCATCAGTGATGGGACAAACTGAAATTGTAGGTCACCTAATGAGATGCAGTGAGAAGAACACAACATTCTGTTCTTCTGTGGTGTTCCTGCCAAAAATGCATATCCTGAATCTAATGGAAAAACTTCAGACAAACCCAGGCTGAGGCAATTTATATAAAATTGTCGGCCTGTACTCTTCAAAAGTGTCAGTATCATGAAAGTAAGGGGAAGACTGAGGAACCCTTCCAAGGTGAAAGAGACTAAAGAGACAAGAGAACGAAATGCAGTCTGGGATTGTAAACAGGTTACTTTGCTATAAAGGAGATTTTGAACTGGATACTTAGTTTTTGACTTTGAGAAACAAAGTGTTTATTTGAGCCCTTGACGTTTTCCTTGAATAACAATGCTTTTACTAACCTGTAAACCCAAGAGTACGTAGAATCCAATACATATGACCATTGAGAAATAACATACTGAGCTGGAAGCAGCAAAGGAGTTTATTTGTGACTTTAGAGTTGTAATTCCCGGAGCAGAGAGTCAGGTAGCAACTCAGTTGTGTCGGTCTTGGCACTTGAGGCAAGGGTTTTTAAAGAAAAAGATTCCATAAATTGGCTTCCATGTCCTTCAGGATTCAGATAGTTTGCTGAGTTCTTTATCTAGTGGTTTGTTTATAGTGTTCCCACGCACTTAGGGTTTTTTTTTTTTTTTTTTTTAAATGCAATTTTATTGAGATATATTCATATGCCAGACAATCATCCACAGTGTACAATCAGTTGTTCACAGTATCATCATATACTTGTGCATTCATCACCACAATCAATTTTCCAATGTTTTCATGACTCCAAAATTGAACTGGATACTTTTTAATAAAGATGTTAGGACAAGTGGCAAAAATTGAGTGGTGTCTGAGGCTTAGATAGTAAAATCACTATCAATGTTAATTTTTTCAGTTATGATGGTTGTACTGTGGTTTTATAAGAGAACGTCCTTGTTTATAGGAAATACATACTAAACTCTTCAAGGACGATGGGGTCATTGTGTCATAAATCCACTCTTAAATGGTTTCGGAAAACAAAAAGCTCTTTGAACTGTCCTTGCAACTTTTCTTTGAAAGCATTTCAAAATAAAAAAGAAAATTAAGTAAATTACCATTTTTCCATGACCAAATAGATACACACACATGCTCTTAGACTATCCAGAATGTACTTACCTTTCCAATAATGGTGGCTCAGGATGATTTTAATTACCTTCTGTTCTAGTTTGCTAATGCTGCCGGAATGCAAAACACCAGAGACGGATTGGCTTTTATAAAAGGGGGTTTATTTGGTTACACAGTTACAGTCTTAAGGCCATAAAGTGCCCAAGGTAACATATCAGCAATCGGGTACGTTCACTGGAGGATGGCCAACGGTGTCTGGAAAACCTCTGTTAGCTGGGAAGGCACATGGCTGGTGTCTGCTCCAAAGTTCTGGTTTCAAAATGGCTTTCTCCCAGGACGTTCCTCTCTAGGCTGCAGTTCTTCAAGAATGTCACTCTTAGCTGCACTTGGGGTATTTGTCCTCTCTCAGCTTCTCCGGAGCAAGAGTCTGCTTTCAGCATCCGTCTTCAAACTGTTTCTCATCTGCAGTTCCTGTGCTTTCTTCAAAATGTCCCTCTTGGCTGTAGCTCCTCTTCAAAAGGTCACTCACAGCTGCACTGAGTTCCCTCTGACCATCAGCTCATTTATATGGCTCCACTGATCAAGGCCCACCCTGAATGGGTGGGGCCACGCCTCCATGGAAATATCTCATCAGAGTTATCACCTACAGTTGGGTGGGGTGCATTTCCATGCAAATCTAATCAGCACCAAAATGTCTGCCCCACAAAACTGCATCAAAGAATATGGCTTTTTCTGGGGGACATAATACATTCAAACCGGCACACCTTCCCACTGAGAACAACCAGAAAAGTAGGACACAATGTAGAAACAAAGTAAACCAACCTGTCTGAAGGTTCTGGAGAGTGACTGAGGAGTAAGAAAATGCAAGGCTAAGATTGGGTGAGAAGGGAAACTTGGGGGAAAATTAAGCCCGACCCGCTGGGCTGCCTTAGCTCTTGGGGAGAATGCTGATTTTTAAACTGGGGGCTGAAAAGGTGAGAAGATAATTAGAGCTGCTGACATAAGTTCGGGGGTATAAAAATTGGAGTGCAGGGCATACTAAAGAGAGGTAAATACCCCATGCTTTTGGTCAGGACTCCAAAGGATTATATGCATAGCAGCATTATTGACAATTTCCAAAAGGTGGAAGCAACCTGTGTCCATCAACTGATGAGTGGATAAACAAGACGTAGTGTATATGTAAAACAGGATGAAAGGAATGAAGTTCTGATAACACGCAATGACATGGATGAGTTGTGCTGAGTGCAATAAGCCAAACACAAAACGACAAATACTGTATGATCTCCCTTATATGAAATAAGCAGATTATGCATATTCATAAAGCCAGAAACTAGAAGAGAGTTACCAGGGGCCCAGATGGGGAGAGAAATGGGGGTTAGTGTTGAATTGGTGTGGAGTTTCTGTTTGGGGTGATGGAAAAGTTTTGGCGAAGGATGATGGAGATGTAGATACAGCTTTGAGTATGTAATTAAAACCACTGAATTGTGTATTCAAAAAGAGACAAAAAGGGAAAGTTTAGGTTGTCTATAAGTTAACACACACATACGCACACAAACCCACAGAACTGTACAACGCAATAACTGAGCCCTAATGTAAACAGTGGGCTAAAGTTAATAGCATAGTTATAATAATGTTGTTTCATGAATTGTAACAAAGATCACACACTAATGCAAAATGTTAATAATAGAGAAAATTGTGTGTGCATGGGAGGGGTTTTTGGGAACTCTAATTTCTGCTGATGTTTCTGTAAACCTACAACTTCTCTAATAAAACAAGAACAAAAACAACAAAAATGTATTCCCAATTCTTTCCTGTGTTTTGCCTACCAAGAATAACACCTCTATGTCCCCTCTTTTGAGCAGTAGGGCTCTGGGTTTCTGTGGGCAAAATCTGTCCCCAGTCTTGGACCCTGAGGTGTGGGTGGATGCTCACCCCAGCCCGAAGATTCAAGTCGTCAAGACCCGATTCCATGTCTTCTCTTGGAACTCCTGGAAAGAGAGGCTCACTGTCCAGGGGGCGTGAAACTGGAAGGCTGAGGCTGGAGCGTCTGGGATCACCAGGTAGAAGCAGCTGGCCTGGGAGTGACGCTCAGTCTGAGGAGCGCAGAGCTGAGAGAAACTGAGAGAAACTGAGTCCTGGTGATACTGCTTTTTCTTCTTAGGCTGTTGTTTATCTTTTGCAGCTGAGAACTTTCCATGCTTAAAATTTCAATTCCACATGGAAAATCATATACATATAAATTCAGTTTTATTGAGATATATTCACATGCCATACAGTCATCCACGGTGTACAATCAACTGTTCACTGTACCATCATATGGTTATGCATTCATCACCCCAATCCATTTCTGCACAGGAAAATCCTATATTTTGTAGGAAAGATTTTGCAGGAAGCCACTGAAATAAAGAATAGGAATTCCTATTTCTTTCCAATCAAATGGGAGGAAGGAGGACAGAAACAAACTGAATTTTAGGGGAAGAAGGAAGCATTGTTTATTTCTTGCTTCTATATACATATGCATATACATAGACCTTCATACATATACATACACACCACATGCATACATATATATGTATGTGTATATATATGAATTCTACAAGTAATTATACAGATGCATATATAATATATATCTTCATATTTACGATGCAGAATGTTACAGTTCCTATGTTTTCTTCCTCTTATGTTAATCCTGGGATAAAAACATGTCTAACCAGACTACTATGTGCCCCCAAAGAAAGGGATTCTCCTTATTTGGGAGGATGCTGTTAAAATCTTCCCCCAGGCGCTGGGTACCAGCACCACAGCTTTGGATCCATCTGGGGGCCTGAGGCTGCAGTCGGGGGTTGTCCCAGCAGGGGACGCCGGTGCCCTGAGGGGCACCCCCCCGGGACAGGTGCTGTGCCGGTTTGAATGTATTATGTCCCCCCACACGCCATTATCTTTAATGTAATCTTGTATGGGCAGACCTATCAGTGTTAATTAGATTGTAATTCTTTGAGTGTTTCCATGGAGATGTGCTCCACCCAACTGTGGGTGAGGACTCTGATTGGATAATTTCCATGGAGGTGTTGACCCACCCATTCAGGGTTGGGTCTAAATTAAATCAATGGAGCCACATAAATGGGCTGACAAACCGAAGGAACTCAGCGCAGCTGTGAGAGACATTTTGAAGAGGAGCTACAGCCAAGAGGGACACTTTGAAGAAAGCACAGGAGCTGCAGATGAGAGACAGTTTGAAGATGGCCATTGAAAGCAGACTCTTGCTCCAGAGAAGCTGAGAGAGGACAAATACCCCAAGTGCAGCTAAGAGTGCAACTTGAGGAACTGCAGCCTCGAGAGGAACGTCCTGGGAGAAAGCCATCTTGAAACCAGAACTTTGGAGCAGACGCCAGCCACGTGCCTTCCCAGCTAACAGAGGTTTTCTGGACGCCATTGGCCATCCTCCAGTGAAGGTACCCTATTGTTGATGCCTTACCTTGGACACTTTATGGCCTTAAGACTGTAACTGTGTAGCTAAATAAACCCCCTTTATAAAAGCCAATCCATTTCTGGTGTTTTGCATCCTGGCAGCATTAGCAAACTGGAACAGGTGCTCCAGGGGCTGAACTTCTGTGTGCCCCTCTCTCATCTGTTGGTTCTTTAGCATTGATTACATGCCGGACAGTGTTCTAGCTGCTGGGGGCATTGGATGAACAAGAAAAACACACATTTCCATGACAGAGATGCTCAGGGAGTGGCGGGGTTCTGGGGAAGATGCTCCGGTGCTGTGGAGCCTGCGCCCTGCACCGGGCAGAGGAAGACTTTGCTCTCGTGCTGCCGTTGGGGAGACAGGGTCTGTGCCCCCAGCCTGCAATGGGGGATCTCCGAAATTCCCTGCTGGGGGCTTCCAGGCGTGGGTCCCAGGTCTCCTAGAGCCTGCCTTGGCCTCCTGCCTGTGCACCCCCAAATCATGAGGTGTAGTGGGGTCATTGCAGCTTCTCCTCAGCTCTAGTCCCCCTGGCCCTCCTCCCCCAGCAGGGGGCTGTGGCCAGCCATGGCTCCCTTTGTCCCAGCCCTGTGGATCCCCCACCCAGCCTGCGGATGTGGAAAGCATCCTTCTCGCGCTGAGCTGGGGCATCCCAATTTTCGTGTCCCGTTGTCATTTCGGTTTCTTTGTAAGAAGATTGGGGTGTGGGGAATGTGGGGGGCAGGGGAGTTATCTGCTTTTGTGCTTTTCCCTCTGGCCAAGTCTCTTCTGGAGTTTATTTCACCCAATCCCTCTCCAGTTTGACACAAAGTCCAGCAATTGGTCTGGTTTTCTTTTTGTTTTTAGTCTTTGCTGTTGTCTCTGTCATCCAGCTTGATGGTTCAATCTATTTCCAGGTCTTTTGTCCTCCAATCATCAAATTCCATGAGAGTCTCCTTTTGGCCCAGCAACTTTTAGCTCCAATGATACAGGAAAAAAAAAAAATTCAATCCTGCAATGTAGGACAAACGCATTCGGAAATGGGACACAGGCTTCCGACACAGGGCACTTTGAAGTTTTCTGGAAAAGTCTCTTGTGCTTTCAGGCTGGGCGGAGGGCGATTCCGCTGAGGAAGGCTGGGCTGTCAGGAAAATAGAAATGGTCTCTGCTCTGCCACAGGAAATGAGCGCCCAGGCTGGCTTCACACCATTTGAGGTGGAGGTGGGTGGCCCCCCGTGGGTCAGGGGGAGATGAGGGGAGAAGGCTGGCTCCGAGGAGACCTGGGTTGGAGTCCCAGTGGGGAGGATCCATGGGGGCATCGTCTGGGGTCAGGTCAGGCCCTCTGGGCTCAGTTTTCTCATCTCCAAGTGTTGATAAAATACACCTCCTTTGTGGGGTACAGAGGGGCTCCACGGAAGCCTGTCTGAGCTTCTGGGAACCAGCACCCCACAGGGCCCTGGGATTTGCTGCCTCATTCTTGTTCCCACACAGAGTGTGTATTGCAAACCGTCACTGCTCCGTAAATATCCATTGTTGAGTGAAAATCAAGTTGAAATGCATTCAAATAATGAGAATTATGTTAGGGAGCCTTCTTTCTAGGTTCTGGACTCAGAACATAGGGAGCCAAAGTCTACCACTCTCCCAGCTGTGTGTCTGAGCAAAATACTTCAACTTTCAATATCCCAGATTCTTCCTTTATAGGAGGGGAAAAATAAGATTATATACTTCATGAAGTGGTTATAAAGACTGAGTTAATACGTGTAAAATGTTTAGAACAAGGCCTGGCACATGACATTTTCAATACATATCAGCTATGATTATGATGGAAATGGAGAGAAAATGGCTAATAACTCCAAGAGTGGCTTTTAGCTGGAGAAGGCGGGTAGGACGCATCTGGAATCATGCTGTTTAATCTATTTTAGGTATTTATTTGACATTTCAAATACCACTAAAGGAAGGAAGTATGTTTTCATTTTTCCCAAAGAAGGGTTAAGTTTAAAAAAGATCACGAAAGCCTGCCCCACTACACAATGAAATCGAGTCACCTAGGACTGCGCATTGTTGGCTCTTGCTTCCCATGGTAGTGAGCGGATTCTGTTCAAGTATGTTTTGCAGGTAAATAGAACTGTTCTCCACACCAGGCCTGGCTTCTCCACTTATAAAGAAGAAGCTAATAAAAAAACTCTTACATTTGTGTGGCCCTCAGACAGTTAACAAACATTTCTAGATCCATTCTTTAATTGGATCCTCAAAGCATCCTTGGTAGGTGAATAGGGCAGATGTTATTATGATCATTTCAAAATGAAAAAAAAAAAAAAAACAGCTCTTAGAGAAGGAAGGGGACCTTCCTACAGCTGGCAGGTACAAAGGCAGAAGTGAAACCATGGCCACCACGTCTTAAGGTGCTGAGAACTGCACTACTTCCTGCCTGGGGCTCACAGTTGTCCCCACCCGTGAGAGAAGTGTGCCAAGGAGAGAGCACTGCCGGGCTGAGTGGGCAGAGACACGCCTTGTAGGATAAGGCTGGGATTACAGCATCTTATCACCTTGGGCTGGAAAGGAAATAATGTAAAGGTCTTGAGTTGGTCTTCCTACAGCAAAACCACCAGTCTCTGGGATTTTTGCAATGAAGTAGCGATCGATCAGCAGTGACTTCCGGAACACTTCTCGTATAAGGACTTCTGACGACTGCACAAGGTCTGTTAGAGGGAGCCACAGGCTGCGTCAATATTTCCAGAACTGTAGAAAGCAGAAATGGAAAATAAGGTTCCAAACTCCCTGTGTTATTTTTGATGCATATGTTGAATAAAGGAATGCTTTTTTAATGTACTAAAGATGCAGTGCAATATAAGTGTACTGTTTTAATTATAGGATTTCTAAAAAGATAATAGTGCATGGCAGGAGACGTGCTAGGTGACAGGCCTTTTTTGCTGGCGATGTAGTGGCAACTAAAACACAGCTGCCACCCTTTAGAAGTCACTGACCTTCTGGAGTAAACAAACACTTGTAGACTAAGGCTACTACAGTGAAAGAAGTATGAAGGGTGGGTTAGGGGAGCCCCAAAGAGGGGGTGATGATCTTTGTCTGGAGGGATCAGAGAAGGCCTCACAATGAAGGATGGAGCGGTGACTTGGAGTCATGTACCCCAGAAAAACATGGTCTTAATCTGAATCCATCCCTACGTGTGTGAACCCGTTGCACATAGGACCTTTTGATGAGTTGACTTCAGTTACGGTGTGGCTCAATGGAATCAGGATGGGTCGTAATCCTATTACCAAAGGCCTCATACAGAAGGTCACACAGAGGGAAGCCACGGCAGCAGCCAGAAGCCGGAAGTCAATGGAATCCAGGGGAGAAAGGAGAAGACACCGCCATGTGTGATGGAAAAGCCAAGGACCACAGGTCACCAGCAGCCAGCCCGAGATGCCACAGTCTTCAGGGAGAAAGTAGAGCCTTGCTGATGCCTTGATTTTGGACTTGTCCCAGCCTCAAAACGAGGACAGCCAATGTTTTCCTGCTGTGTGAGCCACCCATTGTGTGGTCTTCGTTTTAGCAGCTGGGAAACTAAAACGGACAGGCAGGATGTCTCAAGGCGCAGGAGAAGAGGCAATGGCACAGATGTGCCCGATGAAGCTGGGCACGGTGAGTGCCATGGAGTGTCTCACTGACTGGCCGCTGCCTTGGTTCGCAGGGAAATCCTCGGAAGCTTCTGTTCAGTTCCAACAAGTTCCTAGGGGCCAGGATTTTGCTTTCATGCCCCCAGTCCCTTACGAGGCGTCTGAGTCCCCCCTCATGCTTGGTGCTGAGCGCTTTGGAACGGCGGCCGCTGATGGGACAGTGGGGTCCCCATCTGAGGGCAGCTTCACACATGGACTCTTCCTCTCAGCTCTCTGGGCCTCTTTATTTAGGGTGCTCTTTCTCCACTCCCCACCTCTCCTTGCAGTCTCTCCAAGTCCTTTCCCTCCGCTGGCTCCAGTATTATCTGGTCTTTGGGGGCAGGAAAAGTGGCTCAGCTGCTTTCGAATCTTTCCCTTGCTACAGAAGTGATTGGTTTGGGTTGAAAGAAGAGGGCAATGGAAATACATGGAAAAGAAACTAATTTCTGCTTTACAGTGTACCACCTTGGTCTAGGGGTGGTAGGAGGCATGTGGGAGGAATGATGGAAGAAGGTGAGGTGGACAAGAGTCCGTGGACCTAAACCCTTGTGTGCCACTAGGACTGTAGGCTGTGGGGAGCCAGGGCATATTTGAAAGCAAAGCTAGACCCTAAGCAAAGTGCATTTTCTGACATAGAAACTCCACTCCAGCAGGGGTGTGGGGAATTTCTGCTAGTGGTGACTGATCAGATGTTGTGGCCTCACCGGTGGACAGAAGGGACCCCCACCCCAGATTTGGGTCTGATGATAGCACACACACACCAAGAGCGTATGAAAAGGTTTATTACTTACGTGGTGAGGCTTTCTACGGAGAGCAGGGCTGTCCTCCCACGCTCGTCCAAAATGGCTTGAGAGACCAGGAAAAGAAACTGGCTTGGGGTTTTTATGATGGCTGGGGGGTGGGACTGAGCTGAGGGCTCCCACCTGCAGGCAGGTGCTTGCACGATTTGACTCTCCTAACCTTTGGCAAAGGATAGAGCATCCAGGTGTTTTTATTAGCTTGCGGAAGAGGAAAGGGAAGGGCTTAAATTCGTTAGGCGTGAAACGTCAAAAGATGGATTCAGATTCTTGGTTACACCAGGAGAAGGAAGGCCAACTGGGATGCTGTTGGAAAAGTCCAGGCCAGAATTTTGCCGACAGTTCCTAAAATTCACCCAGACCTGCTGAAACAGCATTCTCAGGTGTGGGTAGTGGGAATCTGTATTTTTAAGTGACTCTGCATATAATTTGTAAGTGTATTTGGGAACACAGAGCTATAGTATTGAAGAAGAGAGAGGATTGAGAAATACCAGATAAGAGTTCAAGATGTAACACCTAGCAGGTTTCTTCTTGAAATTTTGGGATTGGGTGGCACATGATTGGAAAGCTTGCTTATGAAATTTTGGAGAGAGAACAGAAAACCATTTGGATTATACAGAAAGCTATGTGTATGGGATTGTAAATTTTGGCGTATGCTTTTATTATGTTACCCACTGTATGGAGATAAACTGTGAAAAACATTTCAGTACTTGGTTGATTTTCTTAATCTCAGGGCTCTGTGTAGCTCCAAAGTTTATTCTGGGAGCATGAACTCATATTAACAGTTGCCAAAGAAAAATGGAATTAGGTATGTAAACCTCTTGCAAAACAAGTTATGTAATGTGTTGCAAAGAGAAAAGTGGTTCCTGTGGGGTTGTCTGCACTTCTGAGTAGCTCCGTTGCAGTTTTCTTGCTTGAGTTTGAGAGTTAAGGGTTGACTGGGTGAATACGTTTTATGCTTGAACACACCAACACAACTTGAAGTTGGGTGTTTAGATGCACATCTCAGAGAAGTAACAGATAAACCAAGATATTTGGGTCATCAGACCTGGTAAGAAAGTGCTAAAGGAGCCAGTGGAAGGGAGCACTTATGTCTATATTATTTGGTGTTAAACACTCTCTTTTTGCTGTTACCATCTTCTTAATAACTTCACAACCATCATGATTTCTTCATAGATCTTCTGCATTCTTGGCTTGCTGGTTCTGAAAGGGAGAACAGGGGAACAAACAGGCAGATGATGTGCAAATCAATCAGTCACTCTATCTATTCAATATCTATATCTATTATTATCTGTTATCTATTGACTATGAATCTTTCATTTATCCTCTGTCATTTAATCTTTGCCATACATTTAGAAAAAGATAACTCAGTAGTTCTTTTTCTTTTTTTGTAGCAGCTTGAGATATAATCCACATACCATGTAATTCACCTTTTTAAATTGTAAGTTCAGTGGTTTTTAATATATCCACTGAGTTGTGCAACCTTCCCACAAGCAATCTTAGGATATTGTCATCACCCCTAATACTAAGCAACCACTAATCTGCTTTTGTCTCTGATTTTGTCTGTTGTGGATATTTCCTATAAGGGAATCATAAAATACGGGGTTTTTTGTGCTGGCTTCTTTCACTTGGCATGGTGTTTTTCTGGTTTATCCATGTCGTAGCTGTAGCTGTTTTTTTTTGAGAGGAACTTCAAGTTCCTTTTTGTTTTCCTCAGAAGGGACTTCAGGTGGGTCAGGCAGGTGTTCATGAAAACGACTCCCCTGTACTGGCTTTATGGAAGTAAGGAAGCAATTTCTTGGCATTTTTTGGGTGCCCAATAAAGTTTTGTTGAATTTATTTTGTTTTATTTAAACCAAGGAGGTAGGCGCTAATGACCACAGAAGATTAGGACACAATCATGTCTCACAAAACAAAGTGCTGGTTCAGCCGTAGAATCTGGAGCCAAACTGCCACCCACCCATCCTGTTGCCAGTGGAACGACCCCAAGTAAGTTTTCCAGCTTCTCTGTGACTCAGTGTCCCCGTCTGAAACGCGGGGCTTAAAAATTGTACCTAATTCCTGGAGGGGTGGCGGTGGCTAAGTAAAATCGTAAACGTAAAGCTCTTGGCATCTTGCCTGGGATATGATAAGCCCTCAGGAAAGACTGGCAGTTATTGTCATTAATTCTTCAAAAAGCTATGGTCCAACTGGCTCATAAACCATTATAGTATAATACAGTGTAATAATAGTATAATAAAGGAGCCTGGAAGGAAGTGTGATCAAAGGGCTCTCTGGCACCACTGTAGAGGGAACCCTCAATTCTGTATGGGGTAGGGGGAGGAGAGGGGAGGCTTATTTTGCAGGGATTGTGAACCACAGCCAAGGGCCAGATCTGCTCTGCACATGTAGACATTGGGGGACTGTGGCTGTGTTTTTAAGATTTTGAAATTGAGCACCCCTGGGCAGGCAGGCACCCCTACGGCTTCTTAATGCATGAGGCTGGTTTGTTTGGGACGTTTGTGTTACCACCTGTTTCTCAAGGCCTTGGAGTTCTGAGCCCCACTGTGGGAGACGGCCTTTGACCACGTGGGATGTAAGGGTTGATTCTGAATTGTCCAGACAGGGAGCGAGAGGGGGCAGGGCAGGTAGCAGGGACTCCTTATTTACTCACCTCGAAGTTATATATTTACCAGGTGAGCAGCGGGACTCCTTCCCATACTTCCTTTATAGAAGAGCTTTAAAAATAAGTCATGCACTCCCCGGGATGAATCTGGACCCGGCATCGTGGGATTGAGAACATCATCTTGACCAAAAGGGAGACACGAAATGAAACGAAATAAAGCTTCAGTGGCTGAGAGATTTCAAATGGAGTCGAGAGGTCACTCTGGTGGACATTCTTACTCACTATATAGATAATAACCCTTTTTAGGTTTTAATGTACTGGAATAGCTAGAAGTAAATACCTGAAACTATCAAACTCCAACCCGGTAGCCTTGACTCTTGAAGACGATTGTATAACAATGTAGCTTACAAAGGGTGACAGTGTGATTGTGAAAACCCTGTGGATCGCACTCCCTTTATCCAGTGTATGGATGGATGAGTAGAAAAATGGGGACAAAAACTAAATGAAAAATAGGGTGGGATGGGGGGGATGATTTGGGTGTTCGTTTTTACTTTTATTTTTTGTTCTTATTCTGATTTTTTCTGGTATAAGGAAAATGTTCAAAAATAGATTGGGGTGATAAATGCACAACTATATGATGGTACTGTGAACAGTTGATTGTACACTTTGGATGATTGTATGTATGTGAATATATCTCAATAACATTGAATTAAAACAAAAAAGTAAGTACAGAAAGGAAACATAAAAGATACAACATAAATGAAATTGAAAACAGATCTCTACTCTTAAAATTGGCCCATATTTGTATATAATTTTACCTTAATAAATTCTATATAATAATTAAAAAAAATAAGTCATGCAGGTGCATGGTAAAACATAACTACAAAGTGAAAAGCAAGTCTCCCTCCTCTGGCCTTTTGTCTTCCTTCCCCTGCTCTGTATAATAAGAATTGCATAGCATTCCAGAGCTCTGTCTTCTATGCATTTAATATATATTTATTTAAATTTAAATATGTTAAAATACTTAAATATATACTTATCTACTCCTTGCTTTTTTTTTTAAATAAACCAGTTTTTAAAAAACTTTTTCTGTAACAAAACAAAAACAGAAAAGGAAAACTAGGCTCAGAGCCATGTAGTTTTGTTTACATTTCTTGTTATAGAAAAATTTTAAAGGGACCCAAGGGTGAGAGACTAGTACAATAAACCCCCTTCATGTACCTGTCACCCAGCTTCAAGACTTATCCACTTTTCCCCACCTTATTTCATTTATAACCTTACTTAACTTATATCCATTTATAATCTATGTTATAACTTTATTTGGTTTGGGTTTGTCTTGCCAAATGCTACAGTATCTTAAGTGTCTTGTCCTTTTAATTTAAATATGCATTGTGATCATCATGCACATACATTTGCCTCATTCTTTTAAATGGAAACAAATTCCTTTATGTGGATGGTCCATAATTTAATCAGTTCACCTTGGTCAATGTTTAGGTTGTTCACGGACTCTTGACATTTTAAGTAATGTCACATGACGCATTTTATGCTATTCTGTTACTATTTGGGGTGCTCGCTCTCTTGCCGGGGCTGTCAGCTCTCTGGTAGAATTGGCATGTCTCATCAATACCTGCAAGTTCTGTACATGCTTGGTAGAAGCTTATGGATTTCATTCCTGTGCATCTTGATATGTTGAAATGGTTGTGCTATTTAATTCAGAAAACATTTATTGAGCATCTACTATAAACTGGGGGCTGCACTAGGCTCTGGAGCTATAAGTATGATGAGGTGAGTTGAGCCTGTGGTCATGGAGCACATAATTTAGTGGAGGGGACATCCCACTGCATTTTACTTTTTTTTTCCTACCCGTGTGTATGTGTTGTATCAGGTAGGATTAGGTTCAACTATGAGTGGCAGAAAATGCCAAACAGTGGCTTAAACCAAGTTGAAGTTTATTTCTGTCTTACGTAAAACTCTGGAAGTAGGTGGCCCAGGCTGGGACTGGTCTTTCACACTGCCGGAAACTCAGGTTCTTTATCTTGCTGTTCTGCTGTGTGTGGTTTCCATCCCCATAGTCATCATATACTACAAAATGGCTGCTCTAGGTCCAGCCATCACATCTGCATCCCAGCCAGCAAGAAAGAGGAAAGAAAGGGAGAAGGGCACACTCACTTTTTAGGGTCCTTTTCTGAAAGTTGCACATATCACTTCCACTTACATTTCTTTGGTCAGGACTTAGTTTCATGGCCCTCTAGTTGCAAGGATGGTTGGGAAATGTAGTATTTATTCTGGATGAGTGTGAACTCTGCTACAAAGCAGGTACAAACATTGCACTGCTAGTGTGAGCAAGGTGCCATGGGAGCTAATCATTTGCCTGAAAGGAGATCAGGGAAGGCTTCCAAGAGGAGGTGATACTGGAGCTGGCACAAGACAGGCAAGGTTTGCTTTTTTATGAGATTTAAAAAAATAATTTGGGAGTTAAAATAACAGGAAATCCAACTTTTGTGACTGATAGAATATGGCAGAGGTGATGCTTTGCCAGTTCTAGGCATAGCCTTTATCCTGGCCTCGTGGTTTCCACTTCCTGCCTCTTGAAAGCAGCTGTCATGTGAGAAGTGGGACTATCCCGAGACCCTCCTGCTGGTGAGGAGCCCAAGCCACATGGAGAGGCCCTGGAGGTGGGTGGGGAGTGGGCAAGTGATCAAGAGCATCGCAGTGGAAGTGGGTCCTCCAGGCCAGCTGACCCGGCCCACTCCATGTGGATCAGAGATGAACCGCCTGGCTGAGCCCTGCCCAAATTCCAGATCTGCCAAAGCTTAAGTGAAATGAAGGTGGTTTGTAACGCAGCATGGATCGCAGGAAATCTACGTTGGCACACTACGGAGTGTGCAGGGCTCTGTGACACGTGGAGAATATCTAAAGAGAGATAAGGACATGGCCTAAGACATCTGTGTGGGCAAGGCTCTGCTGGCCACTAGCACCCCCTCCCCAAGGAGATACTGCTTATTTCATATTCTAGATGCACCTGGGACAGCCTGTCATAAACACAAGACATCTAGGGTCATGTCAAAAAGTACTCAGGATCTGTGCTGGTTTGAATCTGTTATGTACCCCAGAAAAGGCTGTGTTCTTTTTTTTTTTTAATTCAGTTTTATTGAGATATATTCACATACCATACAGTCATCCATGGTGTACAATCAACTGTTCACAGTACCATCATATAGTTGCACCTTCATCACCCCGATCTATTTTTGAACATTTTCCTTACAAGGGAAAGAATCAGAATAAGAATAAAAAATAAAAGTAAAAAAGAACACCCAAATCATCCCCCCATCCCACCCTATTTTTCATTTAGTTTCTGTCCCCATTTTTCTCCTCATCCATCCATACACTGAATAAGGGGAGTGTGATCCATAAGGTTTTCACAATCACACTGTCACCCCTTGTAAGCTGCATTGTTATACACTCGTCTTCAAGAGTCAAGGCTACTGGGTTGGAGTTTGGTAGCTTCAGGTATTTACTTCTAGCTATTCCAATGCATTAAAACCTAAAATGTGTTATCTATATAGTGCATAAGAATGTCCACCAGAGTGACCTCTTGACTCCATTTGAAATCTCTCAGCCACTGAAACTTTATTTCGTTTCATTTTGCATCTGCCTTTTTGGTCAAGATGATATTCTCAATCCCACGATGCCAGGTCCAGATTCATCACCGGGAGTCATATCCTGCGTTGCCAGGGACATTTACACCCCTGGGAGTCAGGTCCCACGTAGGGGGGAGGGCAGCGAGTTCACCTGTCGAGGTGGCTTAGTTAGAGAGAGAGAGGGCCACATCTGAGCAACAAAGAAGCTCTCAGGGGGAGCAGGTTTAGCCTCTCCTTGCAGTAACAAGCTTCATAGGGGCCAGCCCCAAGACAGAGGGCTCAGCACATCAAGCCGTCAGTCCCCAGTGTTTGTGAGAACATCAGCAACAATCCAGGTGAGGAAGTCCAACACCTCTGCATCCTCCCCCAGCTCCTCAAGGGGCCCTGCATATATATTTTTATCCACCACCCAAATTACTTTGGCATGTGTTGCTATTTCACTCTAACCTATACAGACCTACCAGATCTCAATTCCTATTCAAAGTTCCATGTAATTGTAGTGTTTGAACAAATGGACTATAGAAGTTATATTGTTCAGAAAATACAGATCCTATACCAAATAAACATCCCTTCCCTTGGTCTTACATGGAAATTGAAGCTTGAACACAGTCAGTTTCAACCTTTACCCTTTGGCCCAATTTGCCCTAGTCTTAACAAGATCGGCTTCACATCTCTTATTGAAGTCTGGGCTCTTTTTCAGCTTTTTTTTTTTTTTTTTTAAACAGTTGCTGTATGCGCTAATAGTGACATTCATATCTGCTGAGTTCTAGCTCTGAGTTTCAGGTGTCACACAGATACCCAACATTCCGGAGACCAATCAGGTTATACACAAAGGGATCAACATTTCAGAGTTTGGAAGGAGCCATTACAATTCAGGAATAGATTTGACTGCTGTAAGAGCTTACAATCTCGGGACCATTACATTAATCATTTCCCTGTTAGGCTGTGCTCTAAGATTCAATTCTGAAGGCCATGTTCTTTTATTCCATTCCTGTGGGTGCAGATCTACTGTGGGTGGGACCTTTTGATTAGTCTATTTCAATTGAGATGTGACCCTGCCCATCCTAGGTGGGTCTTAATCCTTTACTGGAGTCCTTATGAGAGGATGAAAGACAGTAAAAGCCCAGAGAGCAGAGAGAAAAATGCCCGAGAGATATGAAGCAAGGACCCACAGAAACAGAGAGAGAGCCATTGAAACTAGAACCCAGGAGCAAAGGACCAGCATACTTCACCATGTGCCCTCTCGTGTGACAGAGGAGCCCCGGATGCCAGCGGCCTTTCCTCGGAGAAGGTATCCTCTTATTGATGCCTTAATTTGGACATTTTCGTGGCCTTAGAATTGTAAATTGTAACATAATAAATCCCCATTGTTAAAAGCCAACCCGTTTCTGGTATATTGCATTCCGGCAGCTTTAGCAAACGGAAACAGGAGCCAATGTGAAAAGGTTCCAGCAATTTAAGCCTCCATAAGATTGAGCTGCAATGGATTGAAATGCCTCAAATATATTTAAATCTATAAGCTCATTTCAAAAAATCAGTAGCTTTTGTCATTGGAACATGCAACATAACCAATTTATTATTTCAAAGACTGCTAAATGAAGGAGAAGAAAAAATCCAACAATTATACTGCTTTTCCCGTGAACTGTACCTCAATGTATCCAAAGAGATGATGAGTAGAAGTTTCTCATTATAGAAGTATTCCAGCTACAAAATGAAGACGGAATGAAAGAACTAGAATATTGCCGATTTGCAAACTCTAATGAAATAATTTTTCTAGTCAATAATCATCCACAATGGCTAACATTCCAAAAGGAGAGATGACCATGTGCTATGTATTTCCTGATACTTATAACCCCAACTATGAAAAATCAAACCTGAACCTGGCGAAGTCTCTGACCAGAGAACAGAGGGACTTGTTAAATGACACCAAGGAGTTGTAATCAGCAAAACCCAGACTGTGGGAAACTCAGTTTCTTCTACAAATAAATAAGAGAGAGAGGTGTCTTAGTTTCCAGGCTGCTTTGACAAATACCACCCAATGGGTTGGCTTATATTGTCTCGTGGTTTCAGAGGCTGGAAGGCTGGCTTCTCCCAGTGGTTGCTCGGTTTCCTTGGCTTTCCCATCTCATGGTGACGTCTTCTCTGTCTCTTCTGGGTTTCCACTGATTTTCTGCTTCTGGCTCCTCCCCACAATTTTCTCATCATAAAAGTCTCCATCACATGGATGAAAACCCACCCCATTCAGCTGGCCACACTCTAACTAAACATAACATTTTCACAAGGTCCTATTTACAATGGGTTCACATCCACAGGAATGGGATTAAGATTAAGAACATGATTTTTTCCAGGGTACATAATCCAACCTACCACAGAAAGGAAAATGATATAATAATAAAAAAGACTTAAGGGAGCTATTAACCAATTCCAATGTATGGACTTTATTTGGGTCCTGATTCAAATAAATAACACTATCAACATTATGAGGCAATAGGAATAATCTGAACACTGACTAAATATTTAATAATATGAAGAAATTATTGTTAAACTTTTGGTGTGATGATAATATATGGTTATGTTAAAGGAGAAATCTCACCTTTTATACATTCTGAAAATTGATGGGTAAAGTGATATAATGTCTTGGATTTGCTTTGGGAGGAGGGTGGGGTGGGAAGCAGGTAAGGGTATAGAAGAAATTCAATGGACCAAAATGGAAATTATGGAGACTGGGTGATGGGTACATGGGAGTTCATTATACAACTCCACTTTTGATGATGTTTGAAGTTTTCCATAATATAAAAATTGCATCAGGGACTCGCTCGAGATAGCTTTAAAAACCACACAAATCTGAGAATTGCTGCTGTAAAACCCCCAGACCCAAGGCCCTTCAGGGGTGGCTCTCGGCTTCCTTCTTTCGAGATTCTCTCTCAGCACTTTGGCTTGCCACAACCCCCATGGCCTTCATGCCTCTTGGGGTAGCTTCACTGGGGCTGCCTTTTGCCAGTTCTTTCTCTGCCCCCAGTCTCCCTTCCGAGAGATGACAGGACAGGCCCAGCTCCTCTTTTTGTTCCAGGCCAAGCCAAGGGTCAGAGGTCAGCCTATGGACTGCCTGTTGGATTGCATGTCCACTTTTGACCTACTCAACCAAAGCTGGGGTCACTGAGCCACAGGGGACCCCACTGGGAAGTGGAGATGAGGCCAACATTCAACATCCTGGAAGGCAACCTGGGGACCCAGGGGAAGAGCTGATAAACTTCTGATCTCAAACCCTGATTCTTCCCTGATTGGCTTTTCAATTTTCACAGAAACATCTGGATGCGCAGACCGAAGAGATATGTCTGAGTCTGTTCAGTCAGTGATTGGGGTGGGGGCAGGGCCAAGAGGAGGGGATGTTGCAGAGGTAGAAGCGGGAAATGATGGGTGTAGTTACCTAGGATTCCCCACCCTCTTCTCTTATCTTCCTTCCTTCCTTCCTTCCTTCCTTCCTTCCTTCCTTCCTTCCTTCCTTCCTTCCCTTCTTCCTTTCTCTCTCTCTCTCTCTCTCTCTTTCTCTCTTTCTTTCTTCTCCCTCCCTCCCTCTTTCTTTCTTTCATGGCAACATATACATAAACAGAACCTTTTAAAGCTTTTTAAAGTGTATAATTCAGTGGCACTAATTGCATTTACTATGTTGTGCTACCACCTCCACCATCCATCACCAAAACTTTTCCTTCACTCCAAACAGAAACTCTTTACCCATAAGTAATAGCTCCCCATCCACCCTCCCCCCTGGCCCCTGGTAAACTATAATCCACGTTCTGCTCCATGGCTTGGCTTATTCTAGGTATTTCATATAAGTGAGATCATACAATGGTGGTCCTTTTGCATCAGCTTATTTCACTCGGCATAATGGCTCGGAGTGGGGTTCCCCTTCTCAGAGGCGTGCGCTCTGGAGTTTGCATGTCTGACTCCTCTACCTACTAATTGTGAGTCTCTGGACAACTCATTTACCTTCTCTGTGCCAAATGGGGACTACAGAGGAGTGCCTACCTTTTAGGTTTGTTTTGAAATGCTGAGGATTTAATCGGTTAGTGGGTGAGGCTGTGAGAATGGCCCTGGCCTGCAGTGCATGTCAGCCTTACACCTCCTGCTGCCCTGATCCACTGGGCACCGGAAGCAGGTGCTTCAGGAGGGGGGGACGCTGCTCACCACCTTCCCTGGGGCATCGCGGGGGGGACCGGCGAAGAAGAAGGCAGAGTGCCCTGCGTGACCGGGAGGCTGAGCCCTGCGAGCCCGTGGGCTCCCCTTCCTCTCTGAGGCCCTGGTGGCGGCGTTCTCTGCCGAGGCACCTCCCACACCTTCCAGAGGGGCCTTTGAGAGGCGATGGCCACTTGTAGTGACTAATCTTAGTGGGGCTTTTGGCGTCTTCTGCATCCCAGGAGGGGAACGAGGGCAGTGATCAGCCTCGGGTGGGAAACCTGCTGGGTGGGTGGGGATCCCTGCCTCCCGGGGTGCCGGCGTCTCAGGTAGCTTCAGTGCCAGGCGGGCGGGCTGGCCCTCCTGTCCACACTTGCTCGGCTCGCCCTTCCACACAGCCCGTGGACCCTGGTGGGTGAGCCCCGAGGCACGTCCTGCTGACTCGTGGGGAATGTGCTGCCCACAGAAGAAGGAAAAATGCACCTCCCTGAAGCCAACAATCAGAGGCTGTGCAAGTCCTGTGGGAGGAAAACAACTCGAGCTATGGATTTTCTTTTTGAGGCCTGGAGTCTCGCCACGAACAATATAGAAAGCAGACGTGATTAACGTTCTGGTCTCCTGTGTTACGGGCAGGTGGTGGGACTGAGGTCATTCCCAAAAGTCTCTTGAAGCTGCTCAGTGGGGCCCCGGGGCCATCCCAGGGCTAGACCTATAAACAGCTCAAGAACAACACCAAGCTGTGGAAGGCTTTATGGGTTGAGGTCTTGTGAGATCGTGGAGGAGGTCACCTTCCCACCCAACGTGCTTCAAACACATCCCTGACCCCAGGTCTTTGCACCAAACATGCACTACATCTGATTGTCCTTTTCCGTGTTAGAGCTGCTGCTGCGATTAAGTTGCTAGGAGAGAGGACAGAACCTTCTTAGGTTGTCCCAACCCAACTTTCTACCTCATCCCCTCCTTCTGCCACCATGTACCTCCCCATCGCCGACCCTATGAGCTCCCAAATGCTCCTCCCTAGCTTTGCTCATGCTCTTTCCCTTGCTTGGGATGTGCTTTACTGATGCAAAAATGGGCTTGGTTGTTTGAGGAACTGAATGAAAACAAGTGCCAGGAGTAGAGCGAGCAGGAAGGAAAGTGGCTTGGGGAGAGCTTGGAGGCAGGGGACAGCTTGTACCAGAGTGACAGAATTAAGAAAGGATTCACCGTGAGTATGGGGTTGGCCTCAAGGAGCAACTAGAATCAGGAGAGAGGAAAGGGAAGATAAAGATTCTTTGGGAAGGAGAATGGCAACAGCCAAGAATGGGTGTGAGGTGAGGCTTTAGGCACTGGTTCATGAATAGTAAGGCAATGTGGTTTCTTTTTGGGGAACCATTTCATAATCATTTTCCAATCACACATGATAAAGCTGGGATGAACAGATAGACCTTCTGCCTCCCAGTGCTGGGCTTTTTTCCAGTTCAGGGTTTTCTCTCAAGATGAAAGGGAACCCTGAAGAAGAGGGGGCAGTGGGAAACTGCTGGGGATTTTGAGGAAGATGGAGTAGAACTTGCTGGGTTGCAGAGGGGCGAAGGGACATCGATTCCTGGCTGGCTGGGTTGAGGGCAGGGCTGTGGGGGTTGGGTGGGGTGGATAGAGCAGAATGGATGGTGAGAGGCATTTCAAGGGAATTCTCAACAGGGCTCGATGACTCCTCGAAGCACAGAGCGAGCCGGTCCAGCCTGGCTCCTGGTGTGATTGCAATCACACTGTCAGGCTTCTCCCTGCACCTGGCCTTCCTTGAATCTTGGAGAAATTTTCAGGGTCGGACATCGCAGGTGAGGTTAGAAGCTGGACACTCTCTCCATCGCCATACATGGACCAGTCAGCAGTGTGGAGGGGAAAGGGTTGATGTTGGCAGCTTCTTGGCGACAGCAGTTTCTCTCTCTTATTCATCCAAAGAACGTCTTGTTTCGGAAGAGCATTGGGAACTTGTTAGAAATGCAAATTCTTGGGCCCCATTCACCTTCAGAAACTCTGAAGGTGAGACCCAGGAATCTGTCTGACAAATGCGCTAGGTGATTCTGGCACTAAGGAAGTAGACCACAGGTCTAATCCATCTCTGCAACCTGGCAGATCTGGCCCAGAGCAACTGCTTGCTGAAATGACATGAACTCAAATATCTCAACAATTAGGTTGCCAAAACCCTGATCAACCTCCAACAGCTTCTGACACTGACTGTAGATACTGCAATAACTCAATTCTGACTACCTGGAATCAGGCCAGACTTGACAGGTTCAGAGTCTAGTTGTCCTTCAGGCACCAGTCACACGTTGGGGGTCCTAGCCCCCCCCACAACTGGCTCAAATTCAGGGGTTCCCACCACCCCCTTGGGTTCAACAATTCGCTGCAACCACTCAGAGCTCGCTGAAAGCGCTATCCTTAGGATTATGCTTCTGTGACTGTAAGAGGATGCAAATTAGAAGAAGCCAAAAGAAGGGGTACATAGGGTGGGTGGGTCTCCAATGAAAGCCTGCATGTCCTCTCCACGAGGACTTGCACCCCGTTACTCTCCCGGTACAGCAGCATCATTAGCAAAAGCGGAAGCTCACGGGGAGCCTCCAGGTGTCCAGGTAACACTCCGTCTCCTTCTGCAGGAAGCAGCCCCGCAGGTGGGACTCAGCCTGCAGCCCCCTCCCTCCCAGGGGTCCGGCTGCTCCCTGGTGCCTCAGAGCCCAACCCCCTGCTCACAGGGTCGTCCCTCTGGCGCGGCCAGCCCCCACCTGAAGTCTGCAGGTGAGGTTGGCCCCTCATTAGCATATCAACTCTCAGGTACAGGCCTGAGCCCACCTTGAAGGACAAAAGAGGCTTCAGAGATGAAGTGTTTACCTCCCGGAAGTGGGTACAGAGATCAGCCAGGTTTTTATTAGGCTCCGCTCATTTATTTCCTCTGGTGAGAAAATTCCCTTGGACGCGAAGTGCCGGTGAAGTGGTCCTGCCCGGGCCCAGCACGTAGCAGGTATCCAGTGATCAGTGGCAAGCACTGGCCATCACAGCTCCCGAGATTTTGGATGGCATCCTCCGAGCAAGTTGAGCTCACTCAGGAGGAAGAAGACAAGGATAGAAGATCCAAGGGAGGGAAGCCTGGCAACTGCTGATGTCACAAAGCCTCCACTGACCCTGCTTCTGGTTCCCGCACCGCCTGGGGGCCGCACAGAAGCGATGGCTGGCAGCAGCAGCCCAGCGAGGGTCAGAGGGCAAGTGGGATCGAGGGCACAGGGGAGATCTGCAGACAAGAAATAGGCACCGGGCAGGAGAACCAACCAGATCTCCAAGGAAGGGTGGGGAAGCACAGCCACCTCTCAGGTAGGAGACTGGGGGGCGGGAGGGAAACACTGGGCGTGGCCCTGGAGGAAAGCCCAGGTTGGAATAAAAGCCCCCACGCCCACCTGGACCAGGAGGTCACGCCCCTTACACAAAGAGTCTTCTGTACTGAGCCCTGTGTTTAAAGGTTCCCGGAGTCCTAAAATTCCTGGGTGCACGCTGCCTGGGTCTCTTTAAGACGAGCTCATCTCCACACCCATCCCCAGTGATTGGGATTCAGTTTGTCTGGAGAGAGCTGGGGCCCGGGTATTTCATTTTAAACGACCAGGTGTTTCTCCTGTGCCGTCAGGGTTGAGAACACGGCACCCAGCACCCAACCGTGGAGGTGTGTCTGGCCTGGCAGAGTCCCCCAGGGCCCCTCCCTCCATCCTGGAGCCCTCCTTCTGCCCTTGTTGAGCTAAGTGAGGTGAAGTAGGTAAAGAATCTGGGTAGAAACTCAGGTTCTGCCCTTACTGTCTGGGAGGGCTCACCAGTTTGAGCCCTAGAGCCAGTCTGAGCCCAGCTGGGCCTTTTGGTTCCCAAGTTCACACTCTTCCTGAGGTCCCCCACAAGCTCTTCCCTCTGGCCTCCTACCCCTCCCTCCCTCCTGCCTGCCTTTATTTCGAGGGGGTCTTCTAGATGTGTGCAGCTGGGGGCTGTGCAGGACACGGGGAAGGCTTCCTTCCCAGATGTGTAACCGCTGGGCCCCATAAATCCTGGATCTGCCCCTGGATGTAGTGATTCTCGGGTCCCCTTTGCCTTCCTGGTGCCTCCACCCTTTGGGGTCTGGAGCCCCAAGCTGAGGACTGCCTGCCCTCCCCATAAGGGGTGACCCCGGGGTGCTGATTTTCTCTAACTGAAGCAAGAGCCCCTGGGCCACCATATTGGAATGGGCTAGTCAGTGTGTGTCTGGGTGTGTTTGTGTGTGAGCCTGTGTGCCCACTGGCCTGTCCCTGGCCCCTCGGGGGGCCTGCCTTCTGCCCACGTGTAAGGCCCCTGCTGCCCCTGCCCGGGAGGACGGCAGCTGGGCCTGCAGGGCCTTGGAAGTGAGGAAAAGAAAGGCAGCTGGTTAGGCCATCCTCAGAGGAATTTTGGCAGAGAAAAGGGGAAAAATGGAAGTGAGGGAAGCTTGGGGTCAAGGGACAAATTTAGAGGAGGGGAGACTTGGAAACATTTGAAAGCAGAGTGGGAGGGGGCAGGGGCAGGAGCAGCCGGACATGGTGGCATCTGGAGCAGGGAGGGAGGCCGCCTGGGCAGACGCAGGAGGAGGGTGGGCCCAGGGAAGGGTCCAGAACAATGGGCTGGGAGCAGCAGCCGCTCCTGTCCCAGGGCTTGCTGCCCAGCCTTTCTGCCTCCCATTCCCCAGCATCTCGTCCGCTCAGCAGCAGGGATTGGCTCTCCTAGCCGAGGAGAAGCATGGGGGAACCATGCTCTGAAGACACAGCAAACTCTGAAATGTGGGGCTCATGTGTCAAGTCATAGTCATCCATGCATGTGACTCCCACCAGGGCCTCCTTGGTGCCAGCCAGGGCTGGGTGCTGGGAACACAGGAATGGGTCAGAGCCCAGGGTCTGCTTGGGAGATGGATGTGGGAGCGTCTCCAGCCTGAAGGCTTGCCTGCTTCATGGGTTGTCACCCCCAAAGAGGGGCCTGGAACTTGCCCGAGGTCACACAGTTGACAAATGCAGGGCTGTGACCCCACATTCGAGCTCCTGTGTGGTCCTTGACCCCTGCCGGAGCCTTGGCTCTGTTGCCTCCTCCACCTTCCAATGGTACTTGACCTGCTTCTCTTCTGTCCCCCCTGTGACTCGGACCCCAGCTTGTTCCAACCTCAGTCAGCTCGTCCATGCCAGCTCGGACTTGGACACCAGCTGCTGGCCCCTGGCCAGACATCCCCCCATTCATCCCCAAGACCTCACGGAGCTCGTCTTTCATGCCATCCGCATCTCTGATGGCAGAACAGTTAGACAGACAGGCGGGAAGACAGACCAAGAGGCGAGTGTGGAGAAGGAGGTATCTTAAGGTGGACTCAAGCAACTTCACGTCTGACAGCCCCTGGAAAAATGGAGCAGGTGGGAGGCCACGCGGGGGAAAGTGGGGGACGAGAATCCTTCACTCATGGAGGGTCGGCCACGGGGACGTGCCAGGAAGTCAACGAGAAACGGAGCGAGGCTTGCCAAGGCACGGGGAGTGCCCGGTGGAAACCAGAAACCGGGCATCTGCAGCAGTGCAGGCCTGCTGCCCGAGAAATGTTGGGCCTGCTTTGATTTTCAATTTTCATTGTTTATTTCTCAAATAAATGTTTATTTTACCTTTGTAATTTGTAAGGTTATTGGGAGCATGTGAAAGAATGATTTTGTTCAGGCTTTAGGAACTTACTTTAGGACGTTGGAGACACAGGCCAGGTTTGCTAATGGTGGCCCAGATGTCCTTGGCTTGTGGCCAGGTCTTTCTTTTTCGATAGATCCCAGCTGCTGGCGGAACGTAGCCTGGCTTTCCGTTCTGCTCTGCTCAGGCCCAACGGCCTGTGATTTCAGTTACACTCACCAAGACCCCGACCCGCTCCCCACCCCGTTGCCCATTGTTTCGCCACTGCACCTAGTCTTCTGCCCCCAGCCCCTCAACCCAGCGCTGCTGCCTGGTGCTAAAGAGAATCACACACACACACACGTGCACACACACTCGTGCCCCCACAAATCATGGCTGTAGGTGAAACCGTCGATTCTTCTACACAATCTTCCATTTCCCTTCTTTTAGCAACTTTTGCTCCATTTCTGCCACCCCCTTCCCCTGCTCTGCCATCCTCGTATCTTTTCTTAAAAGCATTATTTTGAAAGATACCTAAAGTGCACAAAACAGAGACAGACAGCTCACATCTGTGTCATCTGTTGAACTGGATCCTTGGGAACCACACCCAGGTCAAT
This sequence comes from Choloepus didactylus, assembly GCF_015220235.1. Lineage (NCBI taxonomy): Eukaryota > Metazoa > Chordata > Mammalia > Pilosa > Megalonychidae > Choloepus > Choloepus didactylus. The sequence continues at coordinate 3,685,305 of NC_051324.1, forward strand.
CAATAGGCCACGCCTGGCCTCCGATCTTTAACCCCTTCTCTTGTCCTCAGAGGTTGTGACCCCGCTGATTTTATGGCCATCACGCCCTTGCTTTACACTGAGGAAATGCACTTTTCTTTTTTTTACATTTTTTATTGTTTTTTTTTTTGCATTGAAATATACTCTTATACACTATTATTTCGCCTGTTCTTTACATTTTATGTAAAGTTACATACAGTCTATACTCTTTTGTGCCCAACTTCTTGCACTCAATGTGATGTTTGTGAGATTTGTTCATGTGGCTGCACATGGGAATTGCTTCTACATTTTTATTGCTCTACTGCATTCCACTGAACGAAGGGACCCCTGTTTATCCATGCTACTGTGGGTGGATATTAGGGGCATTGCTGGATTTTGGCTATTACAAATTATGCACTTATAAATATTTGGGGGGGGGTTCCTTTTCTCCCCTTCTGTTACAGTTACGGCGTCTGTGGCAGATTGCATTTTCCAGAGATGCGACGTTCCCCGTGCTCTTAGCACACGACACTGACACGCCTTCGCTGAGGGAGGGGTTCTGTGTTCCCTCCCTCTGAACCTGGCTGGACCTTTGTAACTGTCTCCACCAACAGAATCTGTGGGGTCGGTGCGGCTGTGTGGCTCCCTTTCCTCTGGATGCTCGCCTTTGGGACCGAGCCGCCGTGTTGCACGGTGGCACGGGTCTCACGGAGAAGCTGTGTGTGGATGCTCCAGCCTCTGCATCGCCACGCTACACATTTCCGAATCTGGGGGTGGAACTGCTAATCAAAGAGGTTGCATGAGTTTGACTTTGGTGGATAAAATCAAAAAACCGTTTTCAGTTTATTTTCCCAGTGGCTAAGCACGTGTTCTCACTGCTCCCCAATTTCACCACGCTTGGCATGGTCAGTTTGAAAAATTTTAGCCATTCTTGTGGGTGTGTGGCTGTAGTTCGTTGTGGTTTTAATGAGAATTTCCCAGAGCTTGAGTACATTTTCATTGGTTGATTTCGCCACTCGGATGTTATCCTTTGTGATGTGTTTCTTCAAGTCTCTTGAGCACTTGTCTATTTTTTATCTTTTTTCTTACTGATTGTAGCAGTGCTTTTTTCCATATGTTCTGTATATGAGCCTTTTTTGGTTCTGCAGAGTAAAGAAATTCCCACTCTGAGATTTGCCTTTTCATTGTCTTATTGGCATCTTTTGATAAGAGAAATTAATTTTAGGAAATCTTTTCTTACCCTGGAAATAACATTCTAGAAATGTTATTATTTTACCTTTCAGATTTAGAAACACACTTACCTGGAATTCATTTTTGCATGTTGTGAGAGGCTAGGGGTTAAACAATCATTTTACTTGGGGATATCCACGTGAGCTGGCACCATTTATTGAAAACACTGTCCTTTACCCCCTGCTCTGCAGTGCCCTATGGGCGTGAGACTTTCCTGGAATTTCCACTCCATGTCATGTGTCTATTTATCTATTGTGCCGATACTACACTGTTAGAATCCTATGGCTTTCATAATAAACTTTGAAATCCAGTATCCCATGGTCTTCAAATTTGTTCATATTTCAAGTTGTCTTCTCTTTTCTTAGGCCTTTCTATGGCCATATCAACTTTAAAATCAGCTTTTCCATTTGTACAAAAAAAAAAAAATCCTATTGGGATTTTTTTGGGGATTACATTGAATCTGCAGACCAATTCTAGGAGAATTGGCATGTTTGCAATGGACCTAGTATATCCCTCCATTTATCTGGATCTTTAAAACTTTTTTCTCAATCATGTTTATAATTTTCTGCAGAAAGGGCTTGTATATGTTTTGTTAGCTTGATCCCTAGTTTGATATTTTTGAAGGTATAGTAAATGGTAACCTGATAGCCATTTCACTTTCTGTTTCTTGCCAATATTTGGAAATGCAAATGATTTTGGTATGATGCACTGACACTCAGAAACCTAGCTAAATTCCTTAATCCTGATAATCTGTGGATTCTTCTGGATGTCTACATGTGCAATCATGTGTACTAGCAAACAGCTCTGGTTTCTCATCTAGATTGAGTTTTGAGTTCTAGTCACACCACTTCCAAGGTGTGTGATTTTGACGAAGCTGCTTGATGTTTCTGAGGCTCATTTCCCACCACATATAAAATGGTGCTGCATCTCGGAAAGGGCCGTAACATCTTGAGGCAATTGTGGTGCAAGCAAACCCTCTGTTTATGTTTTATCACAGTGTCCATTGTCCTTGCTTTCTCCCTTCTGGGTAACTCCACGGCCCTCAGAATTCCAGCTTTCACCCTATACTGCTGTAGAATCACCCCACACAGATCCTGCCCTCGTGTCAAGGTCATGCACACGCGGGGTCCTCGCATTGTCGTTTCTTTGGCTCCTGACATCTCTGTCCCCTTGGCAGGCATTTTCTCCTGGTTTCCTGGGATGACGCTCCCTGATTCCTCGTTCCCCTTGTCGGGGGCTCCTGCCCTGCCCCTCGGGCTCCTCTTCCTCCACTTCCTACCAGCCTGGGGTATCTGCTCCCCGAGAGTGGAGACGAGTCCTCTAGGTGGCCTGGTGCGTAGGGTGCTCGATTGACCAGTCTTCAGCGCATGGCCAGTGTGGACACACGGAGCAGGCCGTGGCCACTGCGTCTGCCGCCCTGGACACTCGGGGGTCTACTTCTTAGCTCTTATCACTGCTCCCCCTGAACTTCCCGCTGCACCCCATTCCCCCTCTACCCGGGCTTCCCGGGCAGAAAGACTTTCCTTGCTCCCCTCACATTCCCCTCGTTGACCCATCCTCCCCACACTGACCGTCACGGTCCTCCCTTGTTCCAGTTCTGTTGTGGCCTGCCCCCTCCTCAGTCTCTCTTCCTTCTGACCCCCTGGGCCAATGCCCTCACCCTGCCTGGGACCCACGGGGTTTTCCCTTTCTGTCTCCACCTGAGGTCGGTGCCCTAACTCCAGCGATGGACGAATGACTGGCAGCCTTTCAGCCCACGTCCTCAGCAGGGTGGCAAAGGGACACAAATGACAGTGCAGTTGAACCCCTGTCAGGAATCCCTTAGGTCGTCCCTGGGTGCAGCGGATCCTTTCTCTCCACTCTCCGGAGTCAGAGGGTGAAGTGGGGTGATCCTGGCTCTCGGATCTTTCGAAAGCCTCGGCCCCAGGAAAATGACTTTCGGTCCCCAAATCCCTCCTGGCACACACATCTCTTGGCTGAGAGCTCCCTGGGGAAAGCAGCTCTGTTTCATGGCCTGCTGGGCAGAGAAGGAAATGGGAAATCCCACAGCAGCCCGAGCCCCCCTCATTTTCACGGGGGGCATTTGCTTCCCTCATATTTCACGAGTCCAGGGACAGTGCACATGGGCTGGGCCCTGTGGGGGAGTCGGTGAGCGCTTTCACCCGGGGCTGCTGACAGCACCCCCTGTTTCCTCCTGGCCATGCCCAGGTTTTCGCCAGAAAGCTGCTCGGAACCCCCTTACCGGCCCTCCCGCTCTGCAGCCCCAAGCAGAAAGGCTGAGCGGGGGCTTTTCTGAGAAGCTGCTGAGCTCAGACCCCGCTGGCCCCACATTCCTGCACGATGAGTGAGGGATTCCAGTGTTTACTCTGAACAATGTTTTCCTGTGTCTGAATCGACTGGGTGTTAAATTCTTCCAGATTTCTGGCTCCATGTTGCAACTGCAACAAAACAGAACCAGGCTTATGGCAGCTGGCGAGGGAGGGAGAGGGGGGTGAGTCCGCGTCCCCTCTGCGGTGACCATTTCCACTCGGCCGATGGACGGACGCTCGGCGCAGGCTTCCGTGGGCTCCGTGCCCAGGAGGGGTTTGTTGTGATCAAAACTCACAGAGCTCTGCGCTGGTGGCTTTCGCCTTTCCCACCGAGGAGGGCAAAATTAGCCTCCCTCCTTTTGCAACGCGTCAGAGAATGAGAACGAGCTGAGAGGCGAAGGTCAGGGCTGGCAGTGTTTTCTCCGTTAGTGTAAACCCAGAGGTCGGGCGCATGAGGAATTCATTTGGTGGGACACTGGGAAACTGCAGCGCATTCCAGGACTGGAGCCTTTTGTGCAGACGGCATGTGGCTGGAAGGGAGGCCACGGTGCATCAGACCTACAGCCTTACTGTTCACCAAGGGGGAAACTGAGGCACAGGGGGACAGAGTGACGCGAGCGCTAGACTGTTGAGCTGGAAGGACACGACCCCCACACAGCCGCTTAGATCTCTTAGAAAAGTGCAGGTCAGTGATTCTGGTAATCTGCAACCCCCAGGGCTGTGGGGCTATGTGGTAAGTGTTGATAAATCAATGGCTCTAAAGAGACAGAGAACTTCAGGAGAGTTCAACGGATCAGTTTGAAGACAAAGGGGACCCTCACTTCCACCAAATACAACCAGTGTTTCTTTTCCATTCTTGGATTCTGGGGTGATGAATGAGTGATTCAGGGAAAATTCTCATGTCACACCACGGCAATGTGCTCTCTGTAGTGTCTGGTGAAGGTACAAATCAGGACAGACCCCAAGGAGGGCGAGGGGCTCTCGGTGGCCTTTGAACTCACACCATCCTAGACCGGGGCTCCTGGATCCTGGACACCTCTTATGGTGTGAGTGTGTGGCTGAGCGGGGAAGAAAGACTGGTGGCAAGTCTCCTGGCTCCAGTGACAGGGTGGAGTCCAAAACGGTGTCTTGGTGGTGGGTTGGATCAAATATTTCCATGACAGGACCTGACATTTTGATCTGGTTCCTTCTGCAAAGCCATTTTGACTGCAAGGACATTTTTACTTTCTCTACCTCTCAAGTAATGTGCAAGGCAAACACCCCATCTCTCAGTGTACCCCAACCCTTGTCCCATCCCTCCTTCCAATTGTGACCCCCTGGCCATATCAGTAAGTCCTCTGTGTCAAAAGCCCTCACCCAAATTGGCTTTTGTTAGGACTGCTTCGTTTCTGGGGTATTTTATAGGCATGGATTCTTTACTTACCTATTTTCCCTTCTTTTAGTAAAAAGCATATTGTCCCCTAGAGATGGGAGTGGAGTGGAAGGATGAATTGTGCAGGGAAATTGCTTCCACTGATGGCAGAGGAGGGGACCTTTCTCTGTCTTGGTGTCACGGGTGGGATTTTCCCTGGAAAGGTCTGGTCCTAAGGGCTTTGTATTTGTTATCTCTTGCTGCATAACAGATTACCCAAAAGCTTAGAGGCTTCAAGCAACAAACATTTACTATCTCTCTGTTTGCCCCTGTCACAAGGTCTCGCCATGAGGCAGCCGTCAGGGCATTGGCTGTTGCCGCAGTCTCATCTGAAGGCTAATTGGGGAGGGTCCACCTCCAAGCTCACTCACTTGGTTGTTGGCAAGATGAAGCTCCTACAAGCTGCTGAACTGAGGGCCTTGGTTGCTTGCTGGCTGTTGGCTGGAACCTTCCTTCAGCTCTTGCCACACGGGCCTCTGCATGGCACAGCTCATAATAGGCAGCTGGCTGCCCTCAAAATTAGTGAGAGCCAAAGATGGAAACCAAAGCATTTTGTAATCTAATTTCAGAGGTGACATCCATCCCTCACTCCATAGTCCATTTGTTAGAGGAGAGTCACTAGGTCCAGCCCATACTTAAGGGGAGAGGCCTTCTCAGAGGCTGCCCACCCCAGGCCTTGTAGACCTGAGTCTTTGGCCAGGGACTGTGAGAGAGAGGGAGGTGAGCTCTGCATTCCTCATTACTCCTCTTGGGAGGTGGTTGCCTTCATTGGCAGAGCTTTCCCAGGACTTCCCAGGGGCAAATAGGTCTGAGATTTTAAACTAGTTACATGAAACGTCCGCTCTCCCATCCCAGCTCATCTCCACTCCACGGAGAGCCAAGGCACCTAATACCAGCCACTCCCTCTCTGTGGTCTGGGTTTCTCCAGGCCACAGCTGCTCCCTCTTGAGCCCATCTAATCCTTTCCTCAGGTGCCAACATCACTCAGCTTTCCTGTCACTATAAAACAGAGGAAGACATTTATATCCTGTTTGTTAGTGCTTCTTAGTCTTCATCACAGAAGCAGACTGTTATCCAGCTCTTTATGGATCATGAAATACTATTGTCTACATTTGTTGGATCACCATAACATCTCATGAGGGAGGGTGGTTTCCATTTTGGATACGAAGAAACCGAGATTCAGACAGAAAGAAGTAAACCGGACAGGAGGTGAAGCTGGATTTCAAAACCAGTTCTCCTGACTCCAAGTCCTGCTCTCCACCCTGCTTCCCCTTTAACTGTTGTTTGCATACCTAAGTCTCCAGCTGATTCACAGTAGGAATCTGGCGAGACTTCTTGGCCCAGTTTTGCTCATTAAGTCATTCTAGGCCAGGGCTGCTGTGATCTGAGAAGAGAAACAGAACTCAGCTGGGACAACGGATGTCAGAGCTGGGAAGCACAGCAGACACAGCTGGTGGCTTTGGGGAGTAGTGCAGGGCTGTGTGTGTGTGTGCATGCGAGAGTGTGTGCTAGTGTGAGTGTTGTGCAAGAGTGTTCTAGTGTGTGCGTGCTAGCTTTGGAGAGTTACACAGGGTGTGTGTGTGTGTGTGTGTGTGTGCATGCATGTGTTTGTGTGCTGGTTTTGGAGAGTTCCCCAGGGATGCACATGTGAACACACACGTGGAAGCAAATGGACAGATGCCTCAGACCTGCCAGGCTCAAGGAGGTTCTCCAGAAGGTGTCAGTGTGTCTGTCCTTTTGGTGAGCAGAGGGTGCAAGCCAGGCTGTTGTGACCTGCGGAGTGGGGTGGATGGGGTGGAGTGGGGTGAAACTGGGGGACAGTGAAGTGTCATCTGGGCACATCTTCTGACCTCCCACTGCTTCAGACTCTTGCAGGAACTCCCTTGATTGACTCATTTTTGGTGGGCCTCATGTTACTCATTTCTGCAGCCGTTGGACCACGTGACTTGGCATTGTGGAAGACAGTTCCGAAGCAGCTGCCTGCCCATGCTCTTAATTCGATGCTACCCTTCACTCCAAACAATTGTTTTATGTGCAACTTTACCATATTAGGAACTTGGGCTAATTCTCCTCTCAGTTGCCCTCTTGAGATATTGAAATGCACACACCATAATTACTACAGAAAAACAAACAGAGCCGCTCGGGGAGAGCAGTGCTGCCCAAGGGTGGATCTTAAAGGCCGAGCCTCTTTGGGGAGGTCCTCCACTCTAAGGAGGGCCATGCCCAGATTCCAGAAGTATTTGATACATCCCTCCGCCAGGCCAAGGAAGCACATTAAACAACCCTTATTGTTTAATTGGATTTCTGACTCAACAAAAACTCCCTTTGTCCAAACTTCAGAACTTCCTGGCATGTTACCCACACATATTTTCTATGCAGATAGCAATTATGTTCCGTTGCATGCTATTTGTGTGTATTTGTAACTAGAAAAATTCACTTGATAACTAATAATTGAAGATTTCCCCCCCAATTTCAAGAGACGTTTTTCATGACTTCTGTGGAATGGACAATTATTATTTTCTTGTTTAACTTTAGGCAACAGCTTTCTCTATATTGAACTGCCCATCTCCCCCAAAGCCAGGCACGTTGGTCACATGAATTAATTTTTTGTGTGTGATTCTGCCTGTTTACCTTCCTCATTCTCTGTTTCTTAGAAACCTAGTTAAATGAGCGATACCAGGGACTTGCATGAGCTTCCAGATGGGGCAGTTGAGAAAGAGAGGAGATCAGAAAATGGGAAGCAAGTTTAGAGTTAGGTTTGTAAAAAGAAATATATTTATTTATTACTTTTTAAAACTGTGGTAGCATATATACAACACAAAATTTCTCATTTTAACTATTTTTCAGTGTACAGTCTGGTGGTGGTAATTACATTCACAGTGCTGTGTGACCATCGCCACCGTCCATTACCAGGACTTTTTCATGACCCGCAACAGAAACTCTGAACCCATTAAGCATTAACTCCCCCTTCTTCACTCCCCCCAGCCCGTGGTAACCTCTAATCTACTTTCTCTCTTTATGAATTTGCTTATTCTAGACATTTCACGTAATTGGAATCCTATGATATCTTTCCTTTGTTCCTGGCTTATTACACTCAACATGGTGTCTTCAGGGTTCATCCTTGTTGTCACATGTATCAGAACGTCACTCCTTTTTATGGCTGAATAATATTCCATTGTGTATATACCACATTGTGTTTATCCATCTGTCGGTGGACACGTGGGTTGTTTCTAGTGACCTTAGGTTTTGAGCACAGTCCAGCCTCAAAGAGACATTAGGTCTACATTTGTTGGATCACCCTAACATCCCATGAGGGAGGATGGTTTCCAGTCACCCAGAGGTGACTGGGATTTAAAGAACTTAATTCTGAGCCTTAAAGAAATTCACAATTTCAGGAAAGAGACAGACATATTCCAACTAATTAATATACAGCAGTATAAATGCTCAGATGAGAGAGGCGCACAGATACTTGCAAGCGCAGAGGAGGGAACAAATAATCCCACCCGGAGGCCAAGACAGGTTTCCCAAAGATGGATAATTAGAGCAGACCTGGAAGGAGATGTGGGGATTGACAGCAGGGGCCCATGTCTGGATTTATAATGATTCTGAAAGAACAAAACGCATGCACCGGAAAAGGCATTTATATCCATTTGCAAAAATTGGAGTCAAACAAGGGGCTATGTTTGGCGGTGGTGGACTTGCCCATGTTTGGTGGCAGGTGGAGAAAACAGAACACATCCTGGGCCAGGCAGGAATGGAGGAAGAGGGGAGGAAGACTGGGGTTGGATCTTGGAACATTTCCTTTCAATGAAACCTGAATCCTCGTACTGTCATGGCTCCAAGTGCTCGAACAGTGGCTCTTCAGTGGGTGTCTGCCGAGCCCAGATGTCACAGGCAGCGTCTCATCCAGTTGTTGCAACAACCCTGCAAGAGAGGTGTATCTCTCCTCTCCTGTAGGATGTTACAGATTGGGGAAACCATGTTACAGAGAGGGAGAACTTGTGATTTGTCCACTTAAAAGCAGTAAGGCATTTCCCTAAGTCATGTTGTCATATTTATTAGTGTAGTATCCCACCTCTTGCCATTTATCCTTCTCTAATAGTGGCTGGAGCCAAGCCAGCTAGTGCACAGTTTCTGCTGGTGTCATGTACGGGTGTGTAGCTGCTGGATGCTTGGATTCCAGTGATCCTCAGCATGCCAGGGGAAGTTGCTTGTGGCAATTGCACCAACACTCATTCATCTAATGATTACTGATCCAAGTGCCTATGGACAGAGCAAGCAGTGAATGACAAGGACAATATCCCTGCTTTTTGGAACTTACTTTCTTAGTTGGGGAAGAGAAAAAAATGTGTGAAAGTCGTAAGACAAATGTCAGGCAGAGAGAGTGCTATGTAGCCAATTCAATAGCAGATGCAATAGTGACTTGGTGGCTACTTTAGGTAGTCAGGGAAGGGCCCACAGAGGAGGTGGCCTTTAGGTGGAGTTCTGGGTTCTAAGAACAGACAACCCAAGCAAAGATCAGGGAAAAGTGGATTCCAGGCAGAAGGAGCAGCTCATGAACGTCCCTGCTTTTGATGCTTTATCTGAATTATCTCATGTGGGAACTAGCTTGGTGTGTTTGAGGACCAGAAGGAAGACCAGTGTGGCTGGGGGGCAGTGAGGGATGGGGAGAGCTGCAGTGGCTAAGGCTGGAGGGGGAAGCAGAGGATAGATGCAGGAGAGCTTTGTCGGCCAAGGTAGGGAATTTGCATCGTGTCCTGGATGGAGTGGGAAGCAATGGGAATGTTGGGCACAGGGATGCTTCAGTACGATCTATGTTTACAAAATATCACTCCACATCCTCCGTGGAGAAGGGATTATAGGGGAAGAAGAGGAGAAGCCCAGTGAGCAGTTAGGAGACGGTGGTGGCTCGGGCTTGGGTGGAGACAAAGAGAAGTGAAATAATGGTGGAGGTAGAAGCAGGGAGGAGGCTCCTGGACTGAAGGTAGTGAGTGAAGAAGCAAGAAGAATCAAAGGCAACGTCTAGATTAGTGGTTCGGGAAATCTTGTGAACGTCAGTGTCGCTCCTTGCGATGGAAAAGACTGGAGAAGAACATTTTAGGAAGTCAAGTCAAGAGTTCTGTTGGATCCAAGAAAAGTCTGAGATCCCATTAAATATACAAATGAAGCTATAAAGAACACAGTTGAATATTTATGTCTGGACTTTGGGAATGGGGTCAGGTTGGAGATAACGATGGTATTTATAGCCACAAGATCCTGGAGCTAGAGTGTCTGAGTACAGATCATGGTTTTTCTCCTCAATACCTGTGTGACCTCAGACAAGTTACTTAACTTGCCTGTGCTCTAGTTTCCTTGCCTGTAAAGTGCAGATAATTTAGTACCTAATGCATAAGATTGTTGCAAGAATTACATGACTTTATATAGATAAGGTGCTTAGAATGTGCCCAGTACCAGGTATGTGGCCCAGAAATGCTGGCTGTTTTTATTTCTTTGAGACCAGTCAACCCGGTTGTACGTGTTCCTCTCACTATATTTAGTTGATGAGCTAGAGTAATCCAGAAGAGCCCAAAGGTTGGGTTTAACTGGCATTGGGGCTTTGTCATAGCAGAGGGATTGTCTTAATTAGCCAGAGCTGCTATCACAAATACTGCACAATGGGCTGGCTTAGACAATGGGAATTTATTGGCTCAGGGTTTTGAGGGTAGAAGTATCTAAAATCAAGACATGGGCAAGGCCATGCTTTCTCCCTGAAGACTGTGGCATCTGGGGCTGGCTGCCGGCATCCGTGGGGTTCCTGGGCTTGTATCTGTCACCTGACTCCTTTCTAGTTTCTGTGACTTCCAGGTTCTCTTTATAAATCCTCCAGTCTTATGGGGTAAGGCCCATCCTGCTTCAGTTGGGCATGCCTTAACTAAAACAGCACCTTAAACAGGTCCTATTTTCAGTAGTTTCACACCCACAAGGATAAGCATGAAGATTAAGAACATGTGTTGGTTGGGGTACATAATTCAACCTACCAGAGTGGGAGCGGGGCAAGGGGTTGAGGTTGTTTGCGAGGGATTCTGATGAGGGACCCTGGAATTGAAACAGGATGAAGCAGGGAGTGAGGGCATGAGGGGGTGACTGAGAGAGGGATGTAGAATAAGTGGATTGAGAGAGAGGCATGGCTGTATTGGGAATGGCTGCTCGAGAGGATGAGCTGGGAGGTGGAGGAGGTGATGGCTAGAGAGTGGGATGTTTACTGTTGAGGTTTTTGGATGTAGTGTGGTTATTGGTGGTGATGAGAGCAATGGATGGACCACATGGGTGGGTGGCTGAGATTGGGAAAAGGACAAGAAGGTTGGAGATGAGTAGGTCAAGGAAGTTTGGGGCTGATGATCTGCATGGATCATTCGTGATGAAGATGATGACAGGAGCAATTGTGCAAAGGATGCCAGTGTGCCAGGAGCTAAAGCTGTCAGTGTCTGAGGGGCGCTGGGTGAGGGGGGAGGTAGACCGATGCCGTGAGCTTCAAAGGGAAGAAGGAAGGAAGAGTGTTTTGAGAATGGCAGTGGGGAGTGAGGAGGATCTTACCATGTTCCAGGCCCAGCAATCTGTGGGCTCCGAGGGCAGAAGCAGCTCTTACTTGGGGGACTTCAGGGGAAGTGGTGACCCCAGGGCCAGGAGACCTGGCCTTTCTCTGGGGGATGCTCTGAGAAAGTATTCTTGGCAGAAAATCCTGGGGAGGTCTCCAGGTGTTGGCTTCTTATCCTCAGCTGTTCATATTCTGAGCACAAATGTATCCATTTACTCAAGGCTCCAAAAAAACCCCACACCTTCTGCACCCTGAAGATTTTCTCAAGATAAAGTGATAAGTGTGATTTATAATAGTCATTGTTACGTTCCTCTGAGAACACAAGGAAAGGCTGGATTCTCTTCCTAGGAGGGTTAGGAACGTTTTCCCTGAGTGTGTGAGCTGCAGGCTGGGACTTGGGGGACGTGTGGCTCCTTAGGAGGAGTGGAGAGTGGGAAGAGACTTAAGGGTGGGAAAAAAAAGGACATGCAAGGACTGAGGGCACGAGAGCCCGGCGAGGGTGGGGAACGATGGGGCATTTAGAAGGACCAGAGTTCAGAGTGTGAGTGTGTGTGTGTGTGTGTGTACATGTGTGTGTTGTGTGTCAGGGAGAGTATATACCGGGAGGGTCATGGCGCTAGGAGACGAGATTGGAACTAGATTTTGAAGGTCTTGTATACTAAGGTAAGGGGTTTGCACCTTATCTTGCACGCAGTGGGGAGTAAATAAGTTTTGAACAGAAGTGTGACACAATCAGATGTTGCCCAGTTGTTTTTCTCTGCTAGAAGGTTGTGCCTTTCCTTCCCCTGGTGTAGTCTTTGGCACACTACAGGCATTCAGCATCTACCTGTTAAATGAATGAATGGATGAATGAATATATTTGTAAATGATAATTGTTGTAGCAGCCATGTGGAAAATGAGCTGGAGGAAAGAAAATGGAGGTAAGAAGACATGTTTGGGGGATGGAGCCTCAATTTGGGGAGTAAGAAGAAGAGGGAGGGAGGGTTGAGATTCTACTTTCAGGGTCAGAATGTATGTGATGCTGTTGGCAGGAGCAGCAGGAAGATAAGGGAGATGTTTGTAGAAGGATCAGATGACAACAGATACTGACTTGACTTTGAACAGGTTTGAATTTGATGAGAAGGCAAAATACCTAGAGACAATGATCTAGTAAACAGTTGGAATCACATAGGCTCAGAAGAGAGATGGACCCCAGGAACAGATTTTGGTAATTATCAACATCTCCATGGTACTGGAGGAGTGGAGTGATAAGGCTTTGGGGGAAGTCACTAATTCTGACCAAATTAAAGGAAAATGATTAATAATTCAGGATATTGATATAATAACTTATAATGGGACATATGCCTATGAGTTATCTAGTATATCAATTTTCTGAAGATTGCTTTCTGAATGTAGCATTATAGAGAAAAAAGGACGACTTTCATCAAGTCACAGAGCCAATGGACCACTCTTTTTAGTCAGTTGCTTCCTCAGAGAAATTTTTGAAGTATCTTTGCCACACTTCCTTGCATTCTCAATAGAAAATATGGGACATAATTTGACAATTTCCTGATGGCTCAGAGACCTCATGGAGAACATCTGTGATTTTTGTTGCCTGCGATAATCTGCAATGGACTCAGCTGCTGTTGGGGGAGATGAGCCCACTGGCCCCTTCTCCACGGGCCTGTGCTTTCTTTGCTTTTATGGTGAACTAGTTTGATTCCCATGGTTGTTTTGTCCCCTGATGGTCATCCAGTATCTTGCTAAGTGAAACTTCAACTGGCTTGGGAATTTTGCCCCTAGATGTTTGGAGAGAGTTGATGAGTGGCCTTGCTCCCCTCCTACTGCTTGAGCTCTGGGCATTATACCTTGAATGTTTAGAGATTAATTTTCATTGATCCCATTGTTGTTTCCTTCAGATCCCACCCGTGAGGCATCTTAAGTCCAGCCAAGGCATGACATTGTGTGGGATGTGTTTTGGGGCCAGCTCCCTCTCCACAGCCAAAGTTGGCCACAGTGAGCTGATTCTTTTTAACTTCCCTGACCCTTCTATGACTGGGTGGGGGGCTTTTGCCATAGATCTGTCTAAATAAAGTCTATCTCACTTTGGGACTGGGGGCCGGCTCCCTCTCAGACTCTGTTTCAGCTTTCCACCTCATCCCTAGTGGGCCCTGCTAGACCTCGGATTTGGTGGGAACCTTGGAGACCAAGGCTGCAAATATCCTATCTGGTCTTTGTCCATGAAGATGGGGGAGCGGGGAGGACACGGACCACCTGGTTGGCAGGAAGAGGCTTTGGCCTTACAGAGGTCCTTGGGAGACTGGAAACCTTCAGCCACTAACATTTCTGAGCACCTTCCTGTGCAGACGTGTGAAAAGCAGTCGAGCACCAACGAGTCCTTCATTTTCAGACACTGCTCTTGACTTAGAGTGGCTGAACCTGGAGACACTTTCCAGTCCCCAGCGGGGAGCATGATTAATAACAGCTCATTCGTTTGATGGATTATTAAGCTGCCTCTGAAATACTTATTCCTAGGAACCTTTAACAACATGAGAAAAAACAGGATGTAATGCTAGAGAGAAAATATGGATTCAAAGGGTATGTACATTTTGTGACTATAGTTATGTAAGAAACTGGGCTGGGAGCATACAGATAATAGTTGTGGGATGCCGTTGAGATTAAAAAAACGCGATTTTCCAAACTTTCTATAATGTTGCTGTATAATTTCTGTTTTGAGAGCACCTTCAATTCAATGCCATTGGGCACCACCAACATGGCATGTGCCTCGAATTGCTTTCCAAGGAATGGTGATGATTTGTTCTAGATCTTCCTCACGATCTTCTAGGGAATGTGCTGGCTGGCTACATGTGGGAAGGAGTATGGGCTCGGCTTATTGGGTAGCTTGTCTGTTCAGGACATTGAAACTTAGCTTCCTTCACTCCATCTGCCAACTTGAACAGCACCGAGTATCCAGCTGCAAGTCTGCCTTCCTTTGTTTTGACCCCCAAAGCTGCCCCTTCCTTTTATTTAATTTTCATTTTGTAAGTTGTCTGGGGACCAAAATTATTATTGTTCTATACAAATGAAAAACATTCATGTTTAAATACAGCCAAACACAATTTTCAGGGGGGCGACTTGTTTGGGAGGTGATTCAACTGTGGACATTCTACCCCCAGATAACTGGGAGTTTTGAGTTAATCGTAATTTGGGGTTGCCCGTGACCCAAGAGCTGGGCGCGATGTGTGATACCTGTACTTTCTCACATTCTGCAGGAACTGGGATAAATGTGTGATGCTGAGGACACTATATCAACAGGCTGATAGAATAATTGAGTCCTAAAGAAGTAGCTGCTTTAGTCTTTGCTTCTGGGGAAACTTGCAAATGCAAGTCAGGCTCTTCAAAGTAAATGTGATCTGGATTCCAAGTGCCTTGAGCATTTTAAAAGGGGGCAGCCCAGCCCCTTGATGGAGACCAGACTTGAGAACTGCTGGGTGCTCCCTGACAAGTTCCCTGGTCCACGATGCTTCTGTTGTTTGGGTGGAGCAGGACTTCCTCTTTCTGGATGATTAGACCTTGTGAGGCTATGTTTCCAGTTTCCACCACCCCATTGCTGGGGAGCCTTGAGAGATGGAGAGAGCATATTTGAGCTCAAATTGCTTAAAGCCTTTCATCCTTGGCTTCCTGAACGTGGGGTTGAAAGCTCTTTCTTCCTGCCTGTTTCTCTGTATCTTGCCTACTTGTCTAGCCTATCAGTGTTACACATCTACTTTAAAACGCTCATGGAAGGTAAAGGTTGAAAGGCTCTGCTCTGATTATGCCTGTTTGCTTTGCTCTGGGAATTTCATTTTAAAATTCAGAACTTGACCTTCAGGTAATGGGGCCGCAAGTGTTTCTTGCCTAATGAGTCTTCCCATGACATCTTAAATAGGAGTTTTAACATCATCATTGGCTATTCCTTGGATATATATAAAATTCAGATTGCAGCTGTATTTGACAGGTAAGCAATGCCCAGTTCTCCTTCCTGTTGTGAAGGTGTGAAGGGTTTATTCAGCCAACTCAGTGTTGTAGATCATATGTGGAGAGCAAACCATTTGGAAAGCACCTGCGTTTTTGATAGCCTAAAAGAAGGTATACTGTGTGCACTCAGGATTTGAATACGTTGGAGCTGACATTTTAAAGCATGTCCCTGTCCTTCAAGACTTGGCTCAACCATCTTCTCTTCTTGAACCTGTTTCTTAACATCCCTCTCCCCACGCACCCCCCCCCCCCCCCCGGCTGTTATTCTGTCTTCCTCACTGGGCTCTGAGCTCCTGGAAGTCAGAATCCTGCTTCACTCTTCTTTGTGTCCCCAGAACTTAGCACCATGCTGGTGCATACAGATGTTCAATATCTCACTACAGAATGGCTGATGGGACTTGCTTTGGCTGTGTTTTAGAGCTTGTCTGCTTTTGCTTTTGGTGACATGGATAGTGTTTGCTATTCTTGTTTGATTTTTTATCAGCATGGGAAGCAAAGCTGATACTTATGGGCACTTGACATAGAGAAAGGTAGACCCCAAAGCAAGAGGTGAGTATAGAGCATGCACGATGGGTTCTGGTGAGTGCAGGAGCTGCACCTCTTAGGATAGTAGTGTTCGGAGCTCAATATATATTTGTTGACTGCATGAAAGAACAAACAAGTGAATCAGGTAATGTTACATGGTCATAGATAGGTGAAATCTATTTCCACTGTTGGAAAATAAAACACCCTCAAAGTACATGCAAAGTTAGAGAAAATAGGTACAGAGGCATGTCAAGAAGTAGTGCATCCCTCTCACACCTGTCGTAAGTGGTGAATCCATATTGCCAGGTCTGTGTTAGAACATGGGCAGTTCTTTAATTAGACTCCCCTCTCCCCATCCCCAATGTGCTTGCTCCCCTAGAAAGAGACTTGGTCTGTATTAGAACATGCTGAGAACCACCGAAACCGCCCAGCATACGCACCTTGATTTTTTAACAGAGTACAGTAATGGGCTCCTTTCTCCTTTGAGTGTAGGTGTTTGGGGAGGGGGTGCCATGAGGAAGTGCTTGTGGCCAGCACACTGTCCTAGAGGGGAGAGGACACCTCTTCTTTCTCAAAAGATCCTCTTGCCCTTCCCACTCCCCTCTGCCTTAACAGTTGCAGGGGTCCCAAATGCTCACCTCCCAGCACCACTGTTGCTAAAGGCACATCAAATGATTGTCTTGTGTATACTTCTCTAGAGCCCTTTGGGTACAGTGGAGCTTTGGCAGGAGTTGGCCACAGACCCACCCACCCCAGAGCATGGGATGGGGGTAAGAAGTGGGGTTGTGACAAAGTGGAGCTCAGGGGAGTTCTGTTGGGTGTGCACTCAGTGTGTCCCCCACGTCTGAAATGCAGGGAGCCTATGCCTACACTTGGCTTGTAAGATCGGGGAGCTCTGTGTGTCTCCAGGTTGGCCTTTCAGGACAGAGATCAGCTCATCAACCATTCACTGCACTATGTTGATTCATGCCCAGGAACATCTGGAGAGACCTCTTTTCTCCAGATCTCAGATAAAACTCTCAAGACACTTCTGGCTTTAGTGGCAGCCTCCTCTTCAGTCAAAAATAAATGAGGGTTAGCCGGAAGGCAGGAAAGGAAATAGAGAGTAGGGAAGGAAATGGAGGGCGAGGAGGTGTGATGGTTGGGTTCATGTGTTAACTTGGTCAGGTGATGGTGTCCAGGCGTCTGGTCAAGCAAGCACTGGCCTAACCAAGGACATTTGTGGCTGGTTAATAAACCAGAAGGCTGGTTTATTAAATCATCCATCAGTTGACTGCACCTGTGACTGATTATATCAACAAAGGGCGTGTTTTCTGCAATGAGAGAATTCAATCGGCTGGATTTAATCCAATCAGTTGAAGACTTTTAAGGAAGAGAGGGAGAGGACCTTCACTTCTTCAGCTAGCCAACATCTCCTGAGTAGTTAATCAAACACCATCATCAGAGTTGCCAGTTTGCATCCTGTCCTATGAAATTTGTACTTGTGCATTTTGCCTTATGGAATTTGGACTTGTGCAACCCCTCAGTTGTGTAAGACACTTTTATAAAGTCTTTTATTTACAAATATCTCTTGTTGATTCTATTTCCCTGGATAACCCTGACTAATACAGGAGGATAAAATGCAGAGGTGAAATGAAGCTCCACACCAGCTTCCTGTTTTGGAAGATGGGATTCTCCTCCTGGGCTGAGGAAAGACTTTGTGAGATGGCTTATGGAGGAAGATGAGGAATGGGAATTAAGAAGACAAGGACACCTCCAGGTTGGAGCACAGAGAAGGGAGGAGAGAGGCTGAATGGAGAGAAACAGGTTGAGTTTCTGTGCTGGTTTGAATGTATTGTGTCCCCCCAAATGCCATTATCTTTGATGTAATCTTGTTTGGGCAGATGTATCAGTGTTGATTAGATTGTAATTCTTTGAGTGTTTCCATGGAGATGCGCCTCACCCAACTGTGGGTGATGACTCTGATTGGATAATTTCCATGGAGGTGTTACGCCACCCATTCAGGGTGGGTCTAACTTAAATCACTGGTGCATATAAATGAGCTGACAAACAGAAGGAACTCAGTGCGGCTGAGAGTGACATTTTGAAGAGGAGCTACAGCCAAGAGGGACACTTTGAGGAATGCACAGGAGTTGAGAGAGTAGCTGCAGATGAGAGACAGTTTGAAGATGCCATTGAGAGCAGACTCTTGCTCTGGAGAAGCTAAGAGAGGGCAAATGCCCCAGAGCAACTGAGAGTGACATTTTGAAGAGGAGCTGTGGCCTGGAGTGGAACGTCCTGGGAGAAAGCCATTTTGAGACCAGAACTTGGAGCAGGCACCAGCCACGTGCCTTCCCAGCTAACAGAGGTTTTCCAGACACCACTGGCCATCCTCCAGTGAAGGTACCTGATTGTTGATGCATTACCTTGGACACTTTATGGCCTTAAGACTGTTATTGTGTAACCAGATAAACCCCCTGTATAAAAGCCAATCCATTTCTGGTATTTTGCATTCTGGCAGCATTAGCAAACTGGAACAGTTTCCCACGGAGCACTACACCTGCTTGTTGGCTTGTTCTTCTGGGTACAGGTGCTTTTGTAGGACTCCTAAAACAGCTGGGGCTCCCATCTCTACTCCTAAGCAAGTTTGCCCTTCTTTCTTCCTCCAATGGTTGTAGTTCCAAAATCTGGGCTGGAGAAGGGCATTGTTTCAGAATGTGGGGTCCACACAAATGGACCAGGGACAGCCTTTCCCAAAGAACTTTTTACTGGTTACTAGTTCCATAAGATGCTCTGCACAAAAGGTAATATAAACAACCAAACAATCAAATAATGGATTCCCTAGTAAAAGATTGGAAAGCATTGCATATTCAATCTCCCATTTGAGAGTCACAAACTCTGGGGAGGCTTGCAGTAAAGGAATTTAACACAGCCCTTTCCAAACTTGCTTAGCCAGGGTCAGGCCCGCCATATTGGGCAATATGATTAACTTAACAAGGGTTCAGGAATGTAGGTGGCCATGTGAGGTGGCTCTCACCATGAATCCTTTTCTTTTTCTTTAAGTAACATCTATTAAGAGCTCAAAAGATTCTTGCAATCCAGGGGGCACAGCTCAGAAAAGACTGAATTAAGAAAATGTCTCATCCACTATTGTCTGCAAATAGCACGACATTCACAGTATTAACTTGCGCAAAACGTCTGAGTGGGGTGGGGTTGTGCGTGCTAATACACTAATCCTTTTGTCTTGCCTGGAACCCACAAAATCCTTTTGCAAGATGGTTTCCTGATGGAAGGAGGCATCTTGTGGCCACAGATAAAGGGTGAGATGATTAACTTTGCATGACAATCCTATCCATGGCCACAGTTTCCTTGGCCCAGAACTTAAGGCACTGGTTCTTCCTCTACTTTAAGTCAAGTCAATTCAAGTATTGGCAGGTGGTGACAGAAGTGCTCCATGGCCCTTTTAAATGCTTAAAGTCCGCAGAGATTCAGTACTCTTAAATGAAAGTGCATGTCTTAGAACTAGAAAGGAATGGAAAAAGATCTGGACCTTATAAATATTCAGAGTTGGGTTTTTTTTGGTTCAGATTCTAGAACCATGGTTCCCAACCTTTTGCTTCATATTAGAATCACCTGGGGGAAGCTTCAACTCCCAATGCCTGGGTCACATCCCATTCCAGTGAAATCACAAAGTTGGACATGGGAGCCAGGCATTTGTATTTTTAAAGATCCCCAGTAATTCCAACGTGCAACCACGTTTGGGGACCACTGGTTTCAAAGCACTTTAATTTCCAGATGTTTTATTCCTACCACTACGACTCTGCGAGCAAAACAGGACAGGAATCTGTTCTCACCCTCCTTTCATAAGTGAGATGACTGAGGTCCTAAGAAGTTAAGGAAACCATCAATGTCATAAAAGCGGTGTCAGGCTCCAGGCAAGTGTCACTCCTCTGAAATTACTGAGGCTAAACCCAACATATCGGACTAGATTCTGGAAATGGTGGGATGAGAGAATGGGGGCGAGGGGTGCTGGGAAAGCTCAGGGCATTGAACATGGGTCTTTGTGACTGTAGGAGAAACAAGAAAGCCACCAGAAGGCTGGGCCCCCTGCTCCTCTGGTCAATACGGTTTCTGTCTGTAGAGTGCTGGTTTGCATTTCACTCATAGGAAGATAAAATGGGGTCTTTGTGTTGGAATTGAAGGAGATTGTGAAAGCCCACAGCTTGTCTTCAGACTTAAGGTCAACTATTTGTCTCCTTCTATTTCCAAACAAACAAGTGTTCCCCATGAGTTCGGAGGCAGCCTCAAACATTCTCTCCCTTGGTTTTAGGGTTTTCCTCATGCTTGCACCAGCAGGTGTAGGAAAATTCTACTGTTCTACAGAATTGTCCTCCCAGCCACACGTGGGTGCTCTAGGGGTCCGTCTTGGTTTGCCAGGGCTGCTAGGACAAATACCACACCAAGGTTGGCCTGAGCAAGAATTTTTTGGCTCACAGTTTAGAGGCTAGAAGTTCAAAATCATGATGTTGGCCAGACCACGCTTTCTCCCAGAGTCTGGTGCCCTGGTGATGGCAGTTTTCTATCACACGGCGATTTCTCTCTCCTCTCCGACTTCTTCTGACCTCGAGACTCTACTGCCTGGCTGCACCTGAATTTTCTCTCTCCCTAAGGCCTCCAGTCATACGGCTTGAGGACCTGATTCAATTTGGCCACACCTTCACTAATAATAACCTCTTTAAAATGTCCCATTTACAAATGGATTTACACCCACAGGGACACAGATTAAGATTTGGGCATGTCTTCTTGGGGGACATGATTCAATCCCCAAATGGGGTCACTGAGATTTGGAGAGAGGCTTTGAGTAAAACGGTGGTCATACAGATGCACTCTGGTTTTGGAACAAACAATTCACTGATATATGGGCTTCTCTGAGCCTTCAGGGTTTATCAACTACAAATATAGAAGCAAGAATGAAAGCAATTATCCATAGCCTCCCAAAGATCACCAGCTGAAAATGGTTTTCTGTTCTCTGGCATGATTTGACTAACTGTATTTTATACATGGGGGGAAATACAAAGAGAAGTACAAAGAAATTTCCAACAGTTCTACAAACATGGGGGATGAGTCAAGAGTTGTCCTTCGTTGGAGGTGACAGCTATGGGCTGGGGGACTCCGCAGATGGGGTGCCCAGGCTACGGCTGACCTGAAATGGACACCCTTGAAGTCTGAGATTTTATGCGTAAGTTGCTCTGTATTTGTGGTACGTTTTAAGGGAGAAATAAGATGCTTCAACATCCAACTGCATTTTTAAAAAATTACATGATACTCTGCTTAGGCTAGAAGACTAATTGAGCATAATTTCCTTCCTAACCTCAAAACAAATGATTCTGTGAATTCTCCTAAAAATGCATTGTCATGGAAGATTGCCAGAGACTCACAGCAGAACTTCATAAGTTCTGGATCAAAGCAGACTACAAATGAGCTCCGGGAGACTATCCTTTGTTAGTTGTGCTATAACAAAATGCCAAAATTTGCGGACAATTTCCTTTGTATAAATAGTGGAACTTAAGGCTGCCTCTATAAATGACACACTCAACTTGAGTTCCACACTGGTTTCTTGATTAAGAAGAAAAAGGGGTGGAAAACCTGGGACTTGAAACAGGGGAATGTTTCCAGCAACAGCAAGTCGTCCCTCGTGTATGTTGCAGCTGAAAGAAAGATCTAGAAACAATAATTGGTCTAGGCAAGGAGCTAGTCAGTGTGGTCCACAGTTTTCCAGCAGCATCAGCATCTCCTGGGAGCTTCTTAGAACAAATTCTCAGGTCCCAAACAGACCTACTAAGTCCGAACCTCTGGCAGTATATGCAGGTATGTGTGTTTGAGAAGCCCTGTCCTGGACCAGTGGTTCTCGAAGTGTGATCTCCACACCAGCGCCATCAGCGTGGCTGGGGACTTATAAAAACCACCTGCAGTTCTTGGCCATTGGGCACCAGTAAAAAGTGCTCCATGAATACTTTTACATATACATGTAAAAGGGCACAGAGGTGGTCTATAAAAGCATGCATTCCATTATCTTTGGAAGTGGAGAGGAAACAAAAAGCTCCCCTGGACCTGTTTCTGGTCTCTAGGTAGTTAGTGATCATACCTTGCAATCTTTAGTTTGTTTGTTAGAATGGCGCTGGCTGAGTCAGCAGCTCTGGAGGTGGGGCCCAGCAACCTGTGTTTGAACAATCCCTCCGGATGGGCAAGTTTGAGAACCTGTAGACTGTAGCTCCCATCAGATTACCCACCCACTTGGCCACAGGCTTTGACTTCTTCCTCACTCAGCCTGTGCCCGGGGCCCTCACCTCTCTCCTGACGTCCACCCATGCAGCCAGCTCCTGGGCCCTGCCCATGCCCCACTCCCCTACCCCTATTCCAGGCCAAACCGGAAGGCGGGAATTTGACCACACTTACATGGCTCGGGACTTGACCTCTGGGAGAGGAGATGGCCTGGTTTTCAAGTTGGGACACTTTCCCTCCATCTGTTCATCCTCTGTACAGCCCCCAGGCCTGCCCTAGCACTCACTCCTTTAAAGCTAGGAGAGCAGAAAGGAGAATATCTGGGGATTGCCGTGACATCCCATGCTCGGCTCCCCCCGCTCTCTGCAGCTCTCAGAAGGTGTGGTTATCTCCTCTGGGGACTGGATCACCTTCACCTCATACAGACCCTGGGACTCAGGATTCCTGGGGTGGCTTCTGATCACTTTCTTTTCAAGAAGGTCAGTTTGGGGCAGCCCTGGCTAACAAGTGTGTTTTCCCAAAGGCATGTGGACGTTTGACGTGGAGAACCCTATAAAAATGAGAGAGAGGATGGATGCAAGAAGGAAGAAAAACGAAGGTAGGGGCTGGTGCATTAACAATGGAAGCTCCCAGGGTGGGGCTGGCCAAGGTTGGAGGATTTGGGGTGCAGAGACATAGGGGCGGGGACCAGCGAGGGTCCACTGTGGTTAACGCTGGTAGAGAGTATCGCATGTTCAGAAGACGGAAGGGGGTTGTCCTGACAGCTTTAGGCTCACTTCTCCCCAGTTCATGCAGATGCCCTAACCTGGAAGATCTCTGCATTTTGCATTTGTGTCCAGGAAATAAGGTGGAACAACTAAGTCTATGCCTGAAGCTTTGGTGTCCATTTTCTAGTGTGAGGAGATGTCACACATCTTGTCTTCCTCAGGCAGTCATACGTGATTCTTGCAGGGAGATGGATTCCTTCCCCAGCACATTCCATCCCCAGACAAGCTCCAGATTCTGAAGGTCCACAAGGCAGTTGGGGAATAACCGTATCATCTGCATCTTGTCTTGACTATCCTCATTTATGGAATCTTCCACTGACTTCTGTTTGGGGATGGCAGGATGAACCTTTTAATTCCCCTCTGTCCCAAACTCCTATTGAAATGACTATATATATATATATATGTATATAAACGGAGGAAGTATGCACTACCTGGGAAAACAGAGGATGGTAGCAGCTACAGGAGAGAAATTTTGAGTCATTTCTGCAAGCAAATGGGAGGAAAGAGGGAAAGACCTGCCTGTGATTAAATATTTGCAAATGAGCAGCAGGCTGCTTGGCAAGCTAATGGGTAAAATTTTTAGCAAAGCTCCCAAAACTTCTGGCCAGCAACAATAGTTAAAAGCTCATGGGTTTGTGAGCCAATTAGAACCGGGTTCAAATCCACTGTGGGCTAATTGTGTTAGCTCGCCAACCTTGGTTTTCTCCTCAGTTAAATGAGGATAATGCCCACCTTACAGGGTAATAAAGATGAAATGAAATAGCAGAGGCCAAGAGTTAACCATTTCCCACAATGTTAGCAGTTGCCATTTACTGCTTCGACATGTGTTAAAAGCTTTACATAAATTATATCCTTTATGAAGTTGGTCTTATTCTAATCCCCATTTTACAGATGATGCAACTGAAGTTTAGAGGCAGGCTTAAGAAACCTGCCCGAGGCTCACAATTAGTAAAGGGAGCAGAGGAGAAATCTGACTACAGAGCCCATGCTCTCCTGCCCTAAGCTATGCTCTGCTTAGCCCTTTATATATGACATCATTTAATCCTCCAAAAAATCTACGGTAGCCATTTTTATGGAAGTTCAGAGGTTAAATAATTTGTCTGAGGTCATGCAAAACTTTGAAACCAAGCCTTTTAATTCCAAGATCCCTGCCCTTTATAATTATGTTCTTCTCTTAATTGCTCTGCTCTGCGACTTTGAGTTGGATTTTATTCCTACCAGAATATTCCTCCAAGAGGTAGAAGGGCTGTTGTGTACGATGGAGAGGACTTTAAATTGTGGTTCCAGTACCCTCTGAATCTTTGAGGAGTTGAGTTATTTTGTCTCTAACTTGCCTCTCTTTCTCTTTGCTGGAAGGACTCACAGAAAACATTGGCCTTCCTCTGAATCTGCTTGAAAAGCACGAGCCTTGGCCAGCCTACGTCACATATACCTCCCCGATGGTGAAAAGACTCATGGAGAAGAGCAAAGCTAGAGAACTGGAGTGCAGGCAAGCCCTGGAGGAAAGCCAGTGGGCAGCGGGGCAGAGCAAGCCTCCCAGCGTCATCCAACTCAAAAGGCGGAAGTCGTCCAAGTCTTCTGGCGAAGTTACATTCAAGAACCCGCTGTCAGAGGCCTCGTTATCCATTTGGGGTGCCTACTCCATGGTGACCATGGCTTCCTCTGTTGTCCCAGAACCCACACATTTCCACACAGATGCCAGAGACGGTCCCACTGCAAACTGTAACAAGATCGTCTTCTCCCGAAAACCCTCGATGAGGATGATTCCATACAGCTCTCTACTGGCCGGCAAGGAGAAACACTCGAGTATGTAGCAAGGCGTTTCTGCAGCCATCCCACAAGACCGGACAGCAATTAAGCACCATTTGCCACAAATATCACGATGTCCTTTAAACTTGAACCCGCCCCGTGCTCATGCAGCAGTTGGCTGAGACACATCAGATTGGAATGTGGGCCTTTGTCCACTGTCCAGTTGGGCTGCGTGGTCCCAAGCTTCTAGCTCCCACCAGAGATGCTGAGGGTCTACCTATGCACGTAGGGGTAGGCCCAGGCAGGAGGAGAACCCACACCAGTTATTTTAACAAAGAGAACCTAATACGCAGAGTTATTAACCAGGCATGGAGGCAGCAATTGCAGAAACAGCCATCACCCCCAAGGCTGGAGGAGATGAAGGAAGATGATGGACTTATTAAAAGTCGCTGGGAGAAAGACCCTGTGAGCTGAATCTTGGACTTCCGAGGTGGGGGGCTGGGCGTGGCGGTGGGGCAGTCTCTGAGCTCAGAGGGGCTCCTTGGGGGGTGGGGACCCCAACCTCTGAGGAGGGGGTGCTTTAGGGAGCTGGTGTCCCAGAGGACACCAGGAGGTTGGTTCGGAAAAAAAGCAACCTGGATTCAAGTGCTTCTGCAAAGAGCCATCGCAGCTGAGCGAACCCAACAGCAGCAAGAAACCAACAGAGAGTCAACAGGAAAAGGCAGAAAGAAGCAAATTTTTCTTCTTCCTCCTCCGCCGTGTGGCTCCCTCTGGTGCCCCCCACCGGTGGGGCCTCTCGGGGCATGAAGCGGAAATGTGGTTTGAACCAGCCCCAGCGTCTCAAAGCAAAGCATAAAAGGATGCATTTGATGCCAAGAGAAAACTAACTTACAAACCAGCTCAGCAGGGTCCCAAAAAACCACATCCTGCTGTCCACTGGGCCCCTGAATCTGGTGCTGAGATGTTTTTCCCTTGGAGGTGTTTCCTGGGGGGGGGGGGGGGGCAAGGGTGTCCCCTGCTGAGAAATGGAGGATTTTTCTCCTCCGCGCTAGTTGAGGCTTGCCTTGTGGAGCAGACTTGGCGGGAGAGGTTCCTGGCAGGGCCCCAGTTATTTTGACAACAGCTAGAACTTTGGTCTACCCATGGCCTGAGCTGGCCCCAGTTGACCCCAAGTCAAGTGATCCTAAATAGCCTCCAGTTTCCCACCAGACAGGCTTTAGCTTTAGAAGCAACATGAATTGGAGTCATGAGGGGCAGCCCCAGGGGGTCTCGTGTTTGCAGCTTATCTGTTGAGCATGATTTTCTGGCTGGCTTTTCTTTGATGTCCTAACCAGTCTTCCACGTGTTATTCTATTCTCTGCTCCTTGCACCCCTTCCGAACCTAGGGCTTGTGGGAGAGACCTAGAGATGTCACAAACTTTCTCTAAGACCCTAGAAGCCCCTTGACTTTGCCTGTGTTTCAGTGTTTATATTTGAAAAGCAGTTGATATCCATCCTGCATTCCTCAGAGAGATGGAGGGGATGCAGTGTGTTAATCAATATCCATCCCATTTGAAAAGGTTGATGTTGCTACACATATGCATTCTTTCCATCTGAGAGTCTTGCATAAATGTTTGCAGACACATCTCTGACTGCTGTGTGTTGGTGTTGGGTCGGCTGTGCAAATGAGGAGCTCCATTCCTGGATTCCCAACCCTTGACCGGAATGGATTCCTACAAAAAGATAGGTGGGTTCCAGTGAACCCAAATGACTGCATTTTGTGTTCTTGGAGTGTTTGTAGACATGGAGTCAGGTGACAAATTCCTCCGACGAGAATTTTTTTTTCCCATGTTCTTTTATGGAAGTCTATTTCCAGAGTCTATTTGAGATGTGGGTTACAGACCCTCATTAAATGTTAGAGTTTGCACGGGTTTGGGTTTCTGACTTCCAATCCCTTTGAGGGCAGAGAAGTCTGGTGAGTTACATAAGGTGACTCACTCAGTTTTTAAATTTTTTTTTTCAAATTATCAGATGTTTAATAGTTTTGAGAAAAGTGTATACTCTCCAAATTAAAGTGACTTTTATAGATAGAATTGCCTGGATTAATTTTATTCTCAGCCTATTATACAACCCAAGCATCAATTGAGGACGTTATTGACACTTTTGATATTGGGGTGAACCCTGCTTGGCTTCTGTCTGGGGTCCAGAAGCATTGCTTCCTGGGGCAATTTTTAAGACTAATTCCCTTTGAAATGAAGGACTCTGGTTGAGCCCAAGATGGGGTTCAGGCCTGGCCAGTACAAGAACTTGGCCAGTTGTGACTCTATTTGCCTGAGGACATTAAGGAAGGCTGCTGGGAAATAATTCTCCCAGACAAGCTGGCCCCATAATGAAGCGTTGGTCATTGGAGGAGGGGATCTCGTGTGCCCCGGGGTGTCCATTGATTAGATTTGCCTCCTGGTCCCATCTTCCATGGGCGCTCTGAAGGTAGGGAACTGTGGGCTGACCTCTTAAGGGACTCTTTCCCCAATGGAAAATGGGGAGAAATCTTCCTTCTGAGTCCACAACACACAGAACGTTCCACCACCCTGGGTGAGGGTGAGAAGCAGTCGGGCCTGGCGGCCCAGCGGATACTTGGCAGAACCAGGTTTTTCATGAGAACCTAGGAGACCTCCTTGGTTTGCCCAGAAACCCATGTGGAGCCCTTCTTGGGGGCTGAAGGCCATTCCAAATAGGCGGATCGCGGGGAGGAGGGTGGCTTCCTCCTCTTGATGGCACGTCCTCTGCACGTCCAAGCTGAGAGGCCGGGGGATCTCAG
This sequence comes from Choloepus didactylus, assembly GCF_015220235.1. Classification (NCBI taxonomy): domain Eukaryota; kingdom Metazoa; phylum Chordata; class Mammalia; order Pilosa; family Megalonychidae; genus Choloepus; species Choloepus didactylus. The sequence goes on from NC_051324.1 coordinate 3,712,921, forward strand.
TTCACTCTGAACATATTTAACCTCCACCTCTAAAAGCGAACTGGCTTCCCTGATGTTTCTGCAGTCGCCGGCATGTTCTTTTTTTATCTCCTCTGTGCATGGAATTTTCTGCCTGGCAGAAAACCTGTTTCAATCAGCCTCCCTGCCATAGGAGGTTTAGGAAACCCAAGCATATGCATGTCGTCGGCCAGTCTGTGTTTCTCTGTAACCAAGGCCCTGCTTTGGCACATTGGACAGCTGTTTTCGAACACATTCTTTGGCTCCCGCACACAATGTGGTATTTACCCCTTTGCAAATTCCACGGTCAGTGTTGCAACCCTTGCTGTTCAAACTTCAGCAACGAGACTGAGCCTGGGTGGAGGCTGAATGGGCATCAAACAGTCACACCGTCTGCCTCCTCCCAGCCGGGGCCCTGGACCACGTCTTGAAGGCGATTAGGTTTTTTGACAGATAAGGGGCTGCAGGAAAGCCGTTAGGGAGAAAACTGTTTAAGCAAAGTGCTGGTGCAGGGTGGGCAAGCTAGATGTTTGGGGTGCTCTGGGGTCCTCTGACTGGACTGGAATGGGTGGCTGGGGTGGGCCCTCAATGGAGGGGTCCTGAGCAAGTTGTGCCTTTATTAATAGGGGTCCCAGAGCATCATCTGGGATGGGGCCAGCATGACATGACAGCCAATCCCTTTTGGCCCCAATTTCCTTATTTAGAAAGTATAAATGCTGCAATGCATTTTTTTTTTCCAGGACACCCTGAGTTGGAGATTTTGACCCTCAGGTCTTATATGGGCAGGTCCTCAGAGAGCCCAAGAAGCCCCCAGAGCAGGGGACAGAGCACGGGATGTTGTCAAAGTCTTCGTGTGGGACTCTCGCCCAGTGTCCAGCCGTGTGTCTATGGGAAGATGCAAGAATAGAAATAAGGATCTCAGCCGTGCCAGGTTCCCAAGGTTGTGTCCACAGGGGACAAAGTGCCATGAGACGTGTCCAAGCCAATGTCCTCATCTGTACCATGGGGCTGCTTTCAGCCTCTGTCAAGACAAACCTGGAAGCTTTTCACCATCTCCATCTTTCTAGGCTGATGGACTCATTTTAGGAGCCCTCCCTTTATCAGTGAGAGAAGACAGAGAAACGGGTGAGGGTGCGATGGTGTCAAGGAAAAGAAGGAAACCGATTTTTCTGAGATTTGCTGGGATCTGATGTTGTCAGAGCCCAGCTTGAAGCTCAGGTCTAGGTGTATGTTCTGTCACATCATCAGGAAACACTCATCCTCTGTCACTACCCTTTTGACCACCCCTGTCTCTAATGAGGGACCCAAAGCCTCAGCCAGCTGCTTAAGGTACTTATTTGGCTGTTCACATGCTCTAAGACTATTGAACTTGTAGGGCATGGCTGGATTGGGCCCTTCTTGGGGACAGTGGATGGACATGTGTGATGCTTCTGGGGCACGTGGGGGAGGGTGGGGCAGGGCCAGCGGGGGAGGCGAGAGCACCTCAAGTTGGCTGGGGCCACTGCTACCCCATATTCTGTGTCTTGATCCCAACAGTGACATGATTTCCACCCTGAGCAGGGCAGAATAAATAGACGAGAAGCTTCTGGTCCCAAAATGTGCCCACTTGGTACAGGGTGAATAGATGTCAATGGAGAGGCCACTGGGCTCCGTGCCCAGATCCCACCGTCTTCTCCCAATCCCTGTATTCCAGTGCAAATAAAAATTCCTGTCCCACCTACAGCTTTCTAGGAAGCTCATATCCCTGGGGTTCCAGCAAGGCTGTGGTAGGAATTCACTGCCCCCCAAGATTCAATTGTTCAGCCACTGGAAGAGTCCATTCTTTCTGATAGGCAAGGGAGGTGAGAAGCCACAAAAATTTAGGGCAGATTAGAAACCTGGCCCTCTCGGATTGATTGTGCATGTCCGCCAATCAGAAGGATTTTTGTAGAGAGTGAAGTTAGTACCACAATGTTACAGCTGGGAGGAGGTTCACCCTAGCTCATGTTTGGGTGTATTTGGAGCTTGTCGATGCCCATTTTACTGCTCACAGACTCTTTCCGGGGCTCCTCCATTGCTTGATTAATTGCTGACGTAGGAGAGGCATTTGGGGACTGAAACCCAGGCCTCTCCAACGCTTCTCCCCTACCCCAAACGCCTCCTGCTCGGTTTCACCAATGCCAGTCGTGTTGATGCCTCCCGAAGCAGGGAGACGGGTTCAGTCTGTTGCTGCGGAACCATGGATGGCTCTTCTGCAGTTTCTGCTGTGAAACCCCTCGTTATGTGGCACACCCACCCAAAACCAGTTCCCTGTGAGCCGCTGGGCTAGCAGAGTTCGGATGGTGAATCAAAATTGTGGTGGGGCCCGGGGTGGGATCTACCCTGTTCACCGTCTTATCCCCGGGGCGGACCCACCACCTGGCACGTAGTAGCTGGGGTCCTGTATTTATTGGCCAACGACTGGTGAGAGGAGATCCTAGCACCCCACACAAAATGCACTGTGAAGCGGTGGTTTCTTTCATAATGATCAGAGACCAGAAAAAACGCTTTGCTAGTGCTTTGCTATAAGGCTCCTTGAGCCCTGACAGTGTGATTCAAATAAGGCATCCCATAGGAATCTTTTGTGGGCCTTATAAGATATTGGAGGGCTAGAATGAGTAGGTGGCACGATCTCTTAAAACGCAACATCCGGTCATGACGTTCTTTTAAATAACCCATGCGTACCCACGCGATAAAATCCCCTGCCAACTATTTTGTTTCCTCTAGTCTCATCAGAAGAGACATAATCTCAGAGACCCCATGGTTTCCTTGCTTCTCTGTTTGTAACCAGGCAGATGGGCATCCGACAAACACCCATGGAACAGGGTAGACACGGGCTTAAATTCCAGCTGTGGAGTCATTAGACGCTCGCGTGTATTATATTACTCAAAGCACAGGGTTCTGTGAGTATATTTGCGTTAGATTAATGACACGCTCTCTCAGGCTCGTGGAAAGGGGATTACTATGGAAGGAGGAAGGATTAGTGGCAGGGCAGCTGCTCATTAAAAAGGGTTGAGGTCATGGCAAAGTCGGGGCCAAGTGGAATTTTAGTGGCCTGGCGAGTTTTGCAAATTTTGCAAAACAACCTCCAGTCCATTCTTGGCCTCGCTCACATATATATCTGTTTCTGTCACAACGTGAAAGTCCTTTCCTAGATCAGGCGTGTGTTAGGTTAGTGCATCTCATTCTAAAACCCAGAGGAAGTGACGAACATCTGCATGCTGTGTGTTCTGGAACATTCCCTCCTTGCTTGCTTTTCTGTCCTGGTGGACTGGGTTGGGCACCTTCAAAACAGACCTCAAGTTCCCTTTTCTGTCCTCGCCACACCTGGGGTAAGTGCCGGGTCTCAGCTTTCAGTCTGTGGCCCGCTGAGCTCTGCTTCAACATCCCTAGTTCTCCAGGTCTGCCAGCTTCTCCAGGTTTCTGCAGCCCCTCTGTAGACTGGGGTGTGAAATGCCTTTCAATCCCGGGAGAAAACATTGCTTTGTTTGACGGTTTTCTTTGCTTGGCTTTATCCTCACTCCCTCTCCTTCCTGCCATAGTTTTCTTTCCCCTCCATCCTTTCCTTCCTCTCTCCTTCCCTGCCTCCCTCCTTCCCCTTTCTTCCCCTTCCTTTTGATCTCCATTGTTGATTTGCTTTATTTTTGGAATTGCAAAATAAAATAATGCTTTTTTAAAAAAAATAAATTCTCAAGACTTCCCTGAAGTATAAGTGACAGAGTTGACCCTGATGCTCCTAAATTTTGGGGGAAACATGTCCCTACAATACGCAGACACCAATAGTCCTAGCAGCTACCCTAAGGACAATGGGACGTTCTCAGGCACTTTCTGGAAAGTTCGGAGGAATGCTTGAGTATTTCACAAAAGAATCTTAGTGCCCCTGTCACCCCACCCAGCCTCTCATCCCAGAGCAGCTGTTTTGGGGCTCCAGGGCTGTCACTCCACCCCAGCCATTGGGGCCCCTGCAGCTTTCCGACACCTAGCCCTGCCTAGGTTGTAACTGGCACGTCTACGCTGAAGGCAGGGGGATAGCAGAAGCACAACAGAGTACATGCAGATTGCTACCAGAAGTGACTATTTTGGGGGCCCACAGGCTTCAATCTGACTTTCTTCCTTGCCCAGTTCCTAAGCAGCCTCCCCCTGGGGAGGGTCAGCTCTGCCACCAACACGGTCCCAGTGCATCACTGTTAACTCAGCATCCAGGCCCAATCACCACTTCAATAATCTTGAAGATGTTGGAGGCAGTCTTCCCTTTTCCCCATCAATAGTCTGCCTCTTTCCTTGATCACAGGAAAAACTGCCACTGGGGACATCAATTGCCTTACCCACAATGTGTGGTTTAGATCCCCTGGTCTAGAAAAGACAATCACAATATTCAACAGTGTATTTCCCGAAGCCTAACTTGTACAGTCTGGAATAACCATGCATTTGAGGTTTCAGAAAGTTCAGCAGAGCAGAGAGCTTTCATCTGGTCCTCCTTAGGGTTCTATGGCCAGAATGTGGGGAAGGTAGGCTTTCTGATCTTTCTCGGGTAGCTCTTGGACAAAATACATATGGCATCACCATCACCACCACAACCGTCACCAACATCATCAACATCACCCCCATCACCAATACCACCCCCATCACCATCTCCACAATCACCACCCCCCCACCACCATCCCCACCATCAGCACCACCACCACCATCACCATCTCTACCACCATCTCCACCACCACCATCACCACCACCACCACTTCCATCACCCACCACCATCACCACCATCACCAATACCACCTCCTTCCCCATCTCCACCACCACCACCACCACCATCACCATCTCCACCATCATCACCACCACCACCATCACCACCACCACCATCACCATCTCCACCATCACTACCATCACCAACACCACCTTCATCACCATCTCCACCACCACCAACACCATCACCACCAACAATACCACCACTACCACCACCACTTCCATCACCCACCACCATCACCATCACAACCATCACCAACATCATCAACATCACCACTACCATCACCATCACTATCTCCACCATCACCACCCCCACCACCACCATCACCATCTCTACCACCATCTCTACCACCATCTCCACCACCACCATTATGACCACCACCACTATCACCAATACCACCTCCATCACCATCTCCACCACCACCACCACCATCACCACCACCAATACCACCACCACCACCGTCACTTCCATCGCCATCATCAATACAGAACAATAACTTTATGGAAGAAGAGCCCACATGTTTACAGAAAAAATGTTCTCTAAACCAGCAAAGACACAATCCCCAAAAAAGACTTATTTCCCATCACCTGTAGAACATTTAACATCTCCATTGGAGGCATTTGCATTTGGATTACTTCACTGATCCTGGACACACCAAGAACAACCCCTTAAATTGGCATGAAAAAACAGGCTCTCCAAAGTGGTTCCTCTCAGAAAAGGAGGAGCTGACCAACAGTGTCCACAGATGGACTCCAGATGTCCATGAACTTGGATGAGAAGAAGACTACATCTTTATTCTCACTAACCACTCACTGAATTTTAGAATTTCCTTCAGTGAAGTATGAGTAATATGTGTGGCTTTGTCATCAGTAGAAAGCACAGATATTATTAAATAATGTTATAGTTGCAGATATCTGGACATACTGTCACGTGCCTTGCTTCTTCAAAATTATGGCAATTTAGATTTCTACTGCACCTTATTATTTAATGCATTAATAAAGAAAACCTACAGCATGCTTAGCACACATATCTGTTTTTAAAAATACTTTATCTAGTTTCAAAATAATTGGTGTCCCTTTTTATCCTATCTATTTTATTAGGAAAAATATTAAGATCCCCTGGCAGAAGGTCAGTTTCCCTGACTTCAACACTTTTCAGGTCTTGCTTCTATTGAACATCTAAAGTGGGAGCCTCTCTCCCTCAACATCTACCGCAAGAAGTAACCATCATTTACAGTTTGGCATGTATAATTTCAGACTCTCATTTTTCAATGCAAATACAGATATATTTAAAGTATGTATACAAATAGTGCAACATATAAAAACAGACACCATCATTTTTAATGAGCTCTCTACATGGATTCTACAACTATACATATTCAGGACACTCCACATCTCTCCTTGTTGATGCATATAAATTGACCCCATTCTTTTGGACTGCTGTGGGGAACCAGAGTTCATTTATCCATTCCCCCTCCAATGGATATTCAGGTTGATGCCAATTTTTTTTCCATTACAACTATCGCTACAATGGACCTTGACGTCTTCCTTGAGGTGACGACTCCTGCATTTTCCCATGCCCCCTCTTTCAGTGCCTTGGTGGCCTTCTGGGGCCCTTTCCTAAGGAAATTGACTTGAGTGGGATATAATGGAGAAGCTACAAAGTGCTGAGTGAGGGTGTCCCACATTTGTGCTTCTTTTCCTGTAGGCTTTTGAGAAATGTATGTGCATAATGGGGGGATGTCGTGGCCTCAAGAATGCTTAAACAGGGTCATGAGGGACCCTGGTGCACAAACAACATAATCCTGAATCTGAGCAGGGGTGGTGACTGCCTCAGGTTTCTGCACAGTGTCTCATTACTGGGCTCCTTGTACAGTTGCCCATGTTGAGCACTGCACAACTTCAGGGTGGCAGTGGGGACACAATTTCACAGGGACTGTAATGAAAATTAAGCTCCCTGGAGCTGTGTGACATGATGTCCTTGGTCTTATAGGTAGTAATGACTAAATAGATCCTTTATTAAAAATATGGGACCATACAAAATACATTTGTTTTGCATTTCTTACTTAATGCTACATCATGGACAATCCTTGAACTCGGTAGGTAAAAATCTAACTCACTCTTTTAAATAGCTGGTTGATGCTCCATAGAAATAAGTACTTCCTGCTTTGATTTGATTATTTGATTTCGACAAAGTTCGAGTCTTTGAGTTCTAGTGTTCCTTTCTCCCTCACCTGACATCTGGCATGGCGTGATAGAATACATCCTAATATCTATGTAGACTATATAGATTTTCAAGGTGTCCTCTTACCTCACTTGATGCCCCAGCTGATGTCCGATGAGGGCACTGAGACTCGGGTTGAGAGAATGTCCTAAGCACATGTGGGGGAGAAACAGCAGCTGACGCCTGGTCTCAGCTTCTCTCACCAGAGCGTGTGGTTTCTCCAGGCAGGCGTCTGCCCCCCTACCTGCTCCACAACATTTGCCGTGGATCATCCCCAGTGGTTTGGGGCTCACTGGTCCTCCTCAGCCACCCACCCCAGGACATGTGTGCTCTCAAACAGCCCTGGGTCCAGCTCTGGTGGAACCAGAACATGCCCTCGTCGGTGCTACCAGCTGCCTGCTCGGGTTCCTCAGGTGGCTCCAGGTTGGCAGTGGCAGGAGGGCTCCCTTGCCAATTGGGACAGATATCCTGGAATTTAGCTCTCCTTCTACTTTCAGTCATCTGCTGGAAAATGGTCTTAATAAACCCCCAAATCCACAATGGCTGCTGGGTGAATGGCACCACCTGGAGTTGTGCAACTGCCCAATGTGGGCAACCACACAGGGCAGCCCTGGAAGGAAGAGATGCTTGAAGTGAAACCTGAGGGCTAAGTGGGACTTAGCCTGAAGAGAGAGAGAGAGATTGAGAGAGAGAGAGAGAGAGAGAGGTGGGGAAGGCATGACACAGAAAAAACAGCATGAGGGAGGGTGCAGAGGTGATGTGGTGGTTTTAAAAAATATGTCCCCAAATCCTTTGATGCTCGTCTTAAACCAGATGGCTTAAAACAAAGAAATTTATTGTCTCACACTTCTGGCAGCTCGAAGTCCAAAATCAAGGCATCAGCAGGGGCATGCTCCATCTGAAATCTGTGGGGCGAGCCCTTCCTTGCCTCTTCCAGCTTCTGGCATGGGCCAGCCACCCTTGGCACCCCTGGGCTTGCAGACACATCAGTGCACTCTCTGCCTCCTCAGTCTTCCCAGGGCATCTGCCTGGTGCTGCCTGCCGTCTCCTCTCCACTTCTCTAAAGGACACCAGTCATATTGGATTAGAGCCCTTCCTAAGCCAGTTTGGCCCCCTCTTAGCTAATCCCATTTTCAAAGCCCCATTTCCAAATAAGGTCATATACAAGACTCAGGATTAGGACTTGGACGTGGCTTTTGGGGAATCATAATTCAGCCCATAGCAACACTATTCGCCGTAGGAGGTGGAGTCTAATCCCTCTCCCCTTGGATGTGGGACTGGACAGAGTGACTCACTTGTAATGGATAGCAGATGGCTGGAGTGACACTAAGTCACTTCTGAGATTAGGCTGTACCGTGGCTGCACCCTTGGGTGGGTACTTGGAGCCCTTGCTCTGGGGAAATGAGCTGCCTGCCAAGCAAACATCCCTTGAGAGAGCCCATGCGGGGGGAACTGAGGCCTCCTGCCAGCAGCCATGTGCTGAGCCTGAAGTTGGATTCCCCAGCCCCTCCGGATGACTACGGACCTGGCCAACAATGTGATGGCAAACTTGAGAGAGACGCCGAGCCAAAACCACCTTGCTCAGTGCTCCTGGATCCCTAACTGTCAGAAACCCTGGGAGATCATAAGTATTTGCTGTTTTAAGTTGCTGAGTTTCTGGGGGTAATTTGTTATGCAGCAATAGCTAACTAATACAGGTGGGAAGACGTTCAGTTTCATTGAAGACATTAAAAGAAGGTAGGGCAGCCTAGCAGAGGCAGCTGATTGCAGACGTCAGTGTTCATAAGAATTGCCTGCAATAATGAAGGGTCCTGGGACCCACTTCCGGAGAGTCTCATTCAGTAGATCGGGTTGGGGTCCAGAGAGCTGCATTCTGAACGAGCATCTCAAGCTATTCTAATGCAAGTGTTCTGAAGGCCACACTTTGAGAAGCCACAGCATGGGAGGGTCGCTGGGCTGAGGGATCCAAGATGAGGCTGGGGAGGTTGGTAGAGGTCCAATGTGGGTCACATTAAAAACAAAGCAAAAAGCCCTTTTATCCTAAGGATAGTGAAAAGCCACTGCAGGGTCTTAAGCTAGGCAGTTGCTACATCCATAAGCAGAAGCTAAAACCTGCTTGGCTTTCCTGTCCCGCTGACTGTCAGCATGAATACTGGTTTTTATCATCAATCCAAAGCAGAACTTGAAATAGGAGGAGATGAAGAAAGACAGGATTTAAGGTCTGTGTTTGAAGAACTCACAAGAAATTTTAAAAATGCCTAAACAGGAACCTGCCTGCATGGGTGAGAGCTGTCTCTTCCCAAGTTATCAATGTGAAAGGCTGTGTCTCATTCCAGCAAAGCTGTGGCTTTGGAACTCCATTTTGGTCGCATTTTCTGAGATGGTTCATGGACTATACAAAAACCCAGTTGCTTTAGAGTCACAGAATGATAGAGTGGGAGGGCCCTTCAAGATCATTTTAGAGACCTTCTAATCTCGCCCAGTCATTTTCTTTTTTTCTTTTTTTTTTAAATCATTTTATTGAGATATATTCACATACCACGCAGTCATACAAAACAAATCGTACATTCGATTGTTCACAGTACCATTACATAGTTGTACATTCATCACCTAAATCAATCCCTGACACCTTCATTAGCACACACACAAAAATAACAATAATAGTAATTAAAGTGAAAAAGAGCAATTGAAGTAAAAAAGAACACTGGGTGCCTTTGTCTGTTTGTTTGTTTGTTTCCTTCCCCTATTTTTCTACTCATCCATCCATAAACTAGACAAAGTGGAGTGTGGCCCTTATGGCTTTCCCAATCCCATTGCCACCCGTCGTAAGCTACATTTTTATACAATTGTCTTCGAGATTCATGGGTTCTGGGTTGTAGTTTGATAGTCTCAGGTATCTACCACCAGCTACTCCAATTCTTTAGAACCTAAAAAGGGTTGTCTAAATTGTGCGTAAGAGAGCCCACCAGAGTGGAATCTCTCTGCCACTGAAGCTTATTTCATTTCCTTTCACATCCCCCTTTTGGTCAAGAAGATGTTCTCCATCCCACGATGCCGGGTCTACATTCCTCCCCGGGAGTCATATTCCACGTTGCCAGGGAGATTCACTCCCCTGGGTGTCTGATCCCACACAGTGGGGAGGGCAGTGATTGCACCTTTCAAGTTTCGCCCAGTCATTTTCAAGCTGAGAAATAGAGACGGCAGGAGATTATACGTATAGACATATATATTGTAAATATTGATAAATTTATTCTAGGAATTGGCTCATGACTGTGGGGATTGGCAAGTCCAAATTCTGTAGGGCAGGCCACATGTTGGAAACTCAAGGAAGGTGATGTTGAATTCCCCAGGAGAAGACACAAGTTAGAAACTCTGGTGAAGGTGACATTGAATTCCCCAGGAGAAGCCAGCCAGCTGAAGAAGAGGTGGAAATTCTTCTTTCGGACTTCTAAAATCCTCAGTTCTGGCTTTAGACTCCCAGCTGATTGGATGAGGAGACTCCCCTCATTGCCAAAGATAATCTCCTTTGTTGATTGTAGATGCAATCAGCTGTAGATGCAATCAACTGACTAAAGATATAAATCCATCTATGAAATACCCTTACAGAAAATTGAGCCAGTGCTTGCTTGACCAAACAACTGGACACCCACAACCTAGCCAGGTTGATAAACGAAGTTAGCCATCACTAGAGGTACAAGCCTATGTCCATCAAACAGCCCACAAGGCCTTCTACACGTAACCCTCCTACTGTGTCACTCACTCTACTCTAGCCTCCCTGCCCTCCACGCTATTCCCCACAAATGCCAGCATGGCCCCTGCTCAGGGGTTTTGCACTTGCTGTACTTTCTGGCTCAGCTCTTTTTTGATCTATCTACATGGCTAAGTCTCGACTACAAATACCTCCTTCTCAGTAGAGATTTTGTCTGAGACTTATGAAAATTGCATCTTGTCCTCTTCATACCCTTTCCCTACTTAGTTTTTCTCTCACTTATCATCCCATGGAACATCACACATTCTACTAATCGTTTATTGTCTTTCTCCTCCATTGAAATATAAGGTCCCCGAGGGCAGGGATTTTTCCGTTTTGTTCACTGCTTTTCCCCAGAGGTTTATAACAGCTCCTGGCATGTGGTAGTTGCTCCATTAGGCTTTGTTGAATGAATGTACAAGTGTGCATGTGCATACACACACGCACACGCAGACGCACACACATACATCATACAACACACATGCTCAATCCCTGGAATTTTACATTTAGCAATCTTGGGGATCATTTCTCTTAAAGCATACAGAGTCACCTCATTTATTTTATTATTGGAGAAGTGGTGGGTTTCAGGAACAATCATGCGTAAGATACAGGGTTCCCATACACCACCCTATTGTTAACACTTGCATTGGTGTGGGACATTCGTTACACTTGATGGAAACACACTTTTATAATTGTACTATTACCAACAGTCCAGAGTTTAACTTAGGTTCACTGTTTGTGTAGTGCAGCTCCACGGATTTTTTTTTTAAGTTTTACTCTATTACCATATACATATAACCTATCATTTCCCTTTTTAATCACATTTCAGATATATATATCTCAGTGCTGTTTATTATGGTTACAGTGTTCTGATATCATGACCACCATCCATTGCCAGAACATTTTCATCGTTCTGTTTATTTTAAGCCTTAACTTCCCATTCCCTGTTCGCACCCCTTCCCATGGGTAACTTATATTCTAGATTCTGACTCTGTGGGTTTTCTGGTTCTAATTATTTCATATCAGTGAGATCATACAGTCTCTGTCCTTTTGTGTCTGGCTTACTTCACTCAACATGACGTCATCGAGGCTCATCCGTGCTGTTGCATAAATGAAGTTCTGATACATCATTTTTAAAAACGACTGCAGAGTGTGCTATTGTGCAAATGTTCATAATGTATTTAATAAGCCTCCCCCTTGACGGAAATTTAGATCATATCCAGCCCTTAACTGTTGTAAGCAAGGCTGCAGAGTATCCTATATCCTTGCTTGAATGAATGAGTTTCTATGTAAGATGAATTCCTGGAAGTGAAATTGCTGGAAATGCATATTCCTATTTTGACCATCACTACCAAATCGCCCTGAAAGGTCACAGCTGTTTACACACTCCTCAAAGGTTTATGAGGGGGTCATTTTAAAAAAAAAGTTTGTTTCCCCACATCTTTAATTGTCACTTTGCATTTTCAAACTTTTTGATCTTTGAAAATTTAATCAATAAAAATATCACCTTGCTTTAATTTTTAATTTTGTCTTAATGGTAGAGAGCACCCTTGCATTTATTTATAAGCCATTTCTATTCCTTTGGTGGGTTTGAACTATTGATTTATGTGCTTTGCTCACTAAAAAAAAAAAACAGAGTTGTTGATTTTGGACTTGTGATTCACAAGTTCTGCTTTTATATTAAGCTCTTTATCCATAATCTGCTTTTCAAATATTTTCCCCACGTTTCCATTTGTATTTTGATTTTTTTTTTTTTTTTTAGTATTTAAGAGATAGACAAAATTTTAAATGTTTTACAGTCAAATATACATGTTGTTATTTATGGTTTCTGAGTTTTGTCACTTTCTCCCCTTCCAAGATTATAAAAAAATTATCTCATGTTTCTTTCTGGTACTTTTTCAGCTTTTCTCTTTTTAAACCATGCATTTTTTTTTTTTTTTTTTTTTTTTTTTAATCATCATTTTATTGAGATATATTCACATACCACGCAGTCATACAAAACAAATTGTACTTTCGATTGTTTACAGTACCATTACATAGTTGTACATTCATCACCTAAATCAATCCCTGACACCTTCATTAGCACACACACAAAAATAACAAGAATAATAATTAGAGTGAAAAAGAGCAATTGAAGTAAAAAAGAACACTGGGTACCTTTGTCTGTTTGTTTCCTTCCCCTACTTTTCTACACATCCATCCATAAACTAGACAAAGTGGTGTTTGGTCCTTATGGCTTTCCCAATCCCATTGTCACCCCTCATAAGCTACATTTTTATACAACTGTCTTCGAGATTTTAAACCATGCATTTTTGATTCAACTATAATACATTTTTGAATAAAGACAGAAAGGAGGATTCAATAGGATGTTTTTCCCTATGCCTGGCCAGATCTCCAATGATATTTATTGAATAATCCATCTTTCCTTTTGTGATTGAAAATTTGCCTGTCTCTATTTTATACTATTCTATCCTTTCCAGACTCTTCTGGGGCTCTCTGTTTGGTTCATTGATCTGTCTGTCTATTTATGTGCCAGAATCAAATTGTTTTCATTAATGTAGCTTTAAATTCTCTTTTAATATTTTGTAAGACTAAGCTGAGATGGCCTCTCTGAAGTTTGTTCTGATTTGTTACAGGCTTTTTGGCAAGAATGAAAGCTGTTTTTAAGGGGTAAAATTACCGTCTTTTTTCTTAGGTGACCAGAATGGGGAGTAGAAAGTAGGCTCTTTGATCCTGTCAATGGACAAGCCCCATTTTCCTACTGACAGGTCAAGCTCCTTAAAGGTGATAATAAAATAAACACTAATTTTATTCCATCCACTCCACCGAAAGTACAACCCAGTCTGCAAACTAAACTTATTCAACTTGTGCTTTGGTTCGGGTTACCTCTAGCAGGTGTGATAAGAAGAGTCAAAACCTGAATTTCCCAATTAATGCAGCTGTCTGGAGATATACCCACCCCCCTTTTCAAAATAATAAATAATGGCAAAGTAGAAGGAAAATAGTAGATTGGGAAAAAAGAAACAAACAAACAAAACACCTTTGGCACCCTTGGCATATAGCTGCTGCAAATGATTCCACCAAATCTTGAAGGAAAATCCAAAGCACATGAAGCACTGGGGTAAGGCTGTGGAGCCGATCTGCAGTCAGAGCTAGCGTGGAAACGGCCTTCCTCGGAGTGGGAGGTGGGGGCCCGAAATCCCTGGACACTGATCCAGTGGGAGCCTGGTATGAAGTTCATGTTTCCAGTGGGTGAAGCGTAGGAAGCAAAAAACAGATATTTAGGCATTTTTTTCCTTCTCTGCTTCTCTCTCCTAGAATATTCCTGGCTTCCCCAGAAACAGGCTCTCTTTGTGTGACCCTGCCCCAGGCGGCTTGGCAAGGGGTGCCATCTGTGCCTCATGAGAAACTGTCTTTGAGAAAGTCTGAGGAGCCTGGGGAGCAGAGCTCAGCTCCCCAGACAAGCAGCTAAAGACACCCCAGCCTTCCCCCACCCGGCCCGACCCTGACGGGGGGTGAGTAGGCTGAGACTTCTGCTGGATGCCTTCTGCTGCCCTCCCCCAAGCACCTACTGCTGCAGAACGACCCAAACCCCAGGCACAGGGAATCAAGGTGACCAGAGCTTGGTGTCTGTAAGCCAATGAGCCTGGCTTGCCCTTACACTCATCCTGCAGAATCCTGTTTAGAGCTGGGCATGCGCGTCTGGCATCCGCCGTCTCGAGCCTTTCTTGGAGACCACGCTCATATGTGTCTTAAGTGGAGAAGGGCCAGTGAGGAGAGCGGCGGATGCTCCAATTTGAATGAATGAACCAAGGGGTGCCTTTCTCCTGCCTTCAGCCCAGTACAACCTCAGGGGACCCCTTGGTAGTTCATTGTCAAGCACAATTGACAGGCGTTGGGATTGGATGGTGTCCCCCGTAAAAACATCCCCTGGCCCTGTGGCTCTGGACTCATTTGTAAACAGGATCTTCAAGGATCCAATTAAGCTGAGGCCAGACTGCATCCTGGTGGGCCTTCATCGAATGGGGATTGGAGTCCTTTTAAGCAGAGGAAATGTGGACACAGAAGAACCCAAGGGAGGAGACAGAAGGAGACAGACGGCCATGTGACAGAGGCAGAGACTGAGTGATGGATCACCGACAAGCCACCACCAGAGCACTACAGACCTTGGAGAAAGCACAGCCTTGCCACCTCCTTGACTTAAGATATACAGCCTCCAAACCGTGAGCCCGTAAATCCCTGTTGTTTAAGCCAACCAGCCTCATGGAGCAAACTAAGACAAGTGTTCAGCGGTGGAACGAGCCGGGGCTGTCATACCTGTAAGTTCCCCAGTCTGGGGTGGTCCTCATGGTGCTGATCTGAAGCTGCCCCTGCCCCAAGGCTGCTGCCCCAGGGCTCTAGCTCTGGCCTTACATGTCCCTCCTGCCTAATGCTCTCACCCAGTCAGTTTTGTTCTTCTCAGTTAAATGCTTTTCTCCATTTCCAGAGGTCCTCATGTGTGCCCCTCTCTCTCCTCAGAGTTCTCCACTTCATCATCCTCAGGGAGGTCTGGTAAGCAGGGGTTCGGGAGACAAATCATGACACATCAGTCTCTTCCTGGTAGACCAGAAGACTGAGCCCAGCGGTCATAGCTCTAGCCACCCACAAGCTCCCTGTTGTGGCTTGAATTGTGGTCCCCAAAAGACATATCCAAGTCCTCACCCTGGACCCATGCACGTGCCCTGTTTGGAAATGGGGTCTTGGAAGATATTGTTAAGTAAGGTGAGGCCAAACTGGATTAGGGTGGGCCCTAACTCAATAGGACTGATGTCCTTACAGGAAGAGGACATTTGGACACAGACAGATAGACGCTGGGGAGAAGACCATGCAAAGAGGGAGGCATTTGCAAGCCAAGGAGCCTAAGATTGCTGACCACCACCAGGATCAAGAGGAGGCAATGAAGGACTCTTCCCTGCTAGCTTTGGAGGGTACCTGGCCCTACCAACACTCTGGTTTTAGGCATCCAGGCTCCAGAACCTTGGTAGAATAAATTTCTGTTGCTTTGAGCCATCGGGTTTGTGGTACTTTCTTACAGTGGCCCTAAAAAACTAAGATGCTCCCCAGGAGGTTGCTCCCATCAGTTGCAGTAGACATCTGTCTCCATGGCTGTCGGGAAAATTAAATGAGATAATATATATATAGTAATAACACTGAGAGCTTACTATGTGCCATCACTGGCTTTATCTGATTCAGTTCTCTAGAGACCTATGAGCTAGGTATTTCATTGCCCCCACTTTTTTGTCCTGACTTTTATAGATAAGACACAGTGAGATGCTGGGCCATACTGAGCCTCAAAAAGAGCCTTGCTCATAATGAAAACTCAGTAAATATGGGGTTGCAGCAGCTGCTTAAATGGGCTCTTGTGACTCTCTTCTCAACTCTATGTATAGTGACATCACATTGGTAGCTTGAAAGTGGCTATGATGGGAGTATTTATACCATGGAAATTGGCAAACACTTCAAATCAGTTAGTTTTTTCTTTTCCCCTGGATTTTTGGCTTATACCACTATAACTGGTAATATTGCACTCCTGTTAGCATAGAAATAAGTTTAAAATTGTCCCAACTAAAATCAATACAATAAAAGAGGGCAACTTCCCAAATTCCCTCAAAGGGGGAAACATCTGTCTCTGCAGCTTCAGGTCATCAGGCTACTAACAAAATCCAATCGGGGAGTTTTACTACAGTGGACCCAACTGTGGGAGCAGGAGAAAAACCTTAGAGAGGACCTGTGATCAGGGGCCAAGGGCTTGGGGAACCCTAAGGTAAGGCTTGCAAAAATGCATGTAAGCTGCCATCACTGGCAAGTTTGTGTCTCCGTGTGCCTGCCACAGTGTTTTCTGGATAAGTCCTGGAAAGCAAAGATTCTGCCCAGGAGTCAGATCCTTTGAGATTGCTGAAAAAAAGAAAGGACCATCTCAAGAGAGGCTGGGGTAGGAAAGGCAGCAGGGCAGAGTAGATTTAGCACAGCATAATGTGCACATCCTTGGGTACCGGCTCCAGCTCAGTGTTGAGCTCCTTGCAGGAACTTGGGAAAATCACTTGGAATCTCCATTTCTTTCCGTAAAACAAGGGCATTAGATCTAAAAAGAGCCCTAGTTCATCACTGGCACACACAAATGCTTGGTTCACGGAACCTTCTCAAGACTATGAAACATTGCACAAAAGCAATTACTACAATTTTCTCCTATTTCAGCATAAACCAAAGATGTGTATTTGTGAAGAAAGAAAACCTACTTGGATGCAGTGGATACTAGCAGAGAAGGAAGAAATAGATCTTGTTGATCAAACAGTCAGTTAATTGTTGAGAACCTATGTTTATTGGCTCTGACTTCTGTGCCGCCACTCCTTGCCCTTATGCCTCCTACTTGTCTTTAATGGTTTGTCATGCTTTTCCCTGTGCCCTCTAATTTATGAGATTTTCTAGGGCTGGGCTCAAATTGTAGTCATTTCTTATCTAGCATAGTGAGGTGTCTAGAACATAGATTGTCTCTTTACTCAACAAACACTCATTGAAACCCACTACGTGCTTCGAGGGATATCAGAGGTGGGTGAAACAAAACTCTTCTCTGCTAGCAGCTGGGAGGGAGGAAGATGACAGAATGGAAACCGACGTGTCTTAGTTTGCCAGGCTGCTATCATCAATACTACAAACAAGTTTTGGCTTAAACAACAGGATTTTTTTTGCTCATAGTTTTGAGGCCAGAAGAAATCCAACATCAAGACGTCAGTGAGGTGGTGCCTTCTCCCTGAAGACTTTTGGCTTCTGGTGCTGGCTGCTGGTGATACTTGGAGTTCCTTCGCTTGCATTTCTGACTTCTGTTTCATACTGATGCCTTTCCTTACTCTGCTTTTGTAATTTCTGGTTTCTTCTTAGAAGGCCTCTAGTAATCCAGATTAAGACCTATCCCCCTCCAGGTGGCCACACCTTAACTGAAAATAACATCTTCAAAGAGTCCTTTTTACAATGGGTTCACACCCAGGGGGATGTGGACCAAGCAAACTTCAACCTACCACACAGCGGAAAATAGCACAAGGCAAGACGTGGCCAAGTACTTACTGGCAGATTGTGGACTGAAGGTGCCACAGAAGAGTTCAGGGAAGGAGGGTCCTTGGGGGTGGGGCAGTCGAAAGGAGCCTCGGGGCTGGAGGTGGCATCATCCTTCCAGGAAGAAGCTCAACAGAGCCAGGAAGGTCCCTCTGCTCACATGAGCTGGAACTTTTGCTGGGCTTGAAATAGTGCGAGGGGAGCTCTGGGCCAGGGAGAGATAAAAAGCTGTGAGTGAGATCAAACTCTCCAAAACAAGGCGGGCAGCATGTCTGAAGAAAGCACAATGCAGCCTTCAGGCCAAGCCAGGCTGGTGGGCCAGGCAGCTGAGACCCCTCTTTGTCCAAGGAGAGGCTGCTGCAGCCTGCGTGGCCAAGGAGGGGCATGGGCCATGGAGGACGCCATGAGCTCTGCCTCGACCAGCTGGGACGGGCCAGCCGCCTTGGGTGGCACATGCCACGGGGAGGAGCTGTGTGCATTCAGGGTGACTGCCGGCAGCTGGCCCCTCAGTCACCCCATTTGAGATGCAACCTGAGGCCCTGGAATCCCCGGGGCTGGGGACCCGGGTGTGCCGGACAAGCCAGACACACAGAGAACACCAACCCCAAGCCTTGACACTCTGCAAAGCTGGGAGCAGGCCCTAAAAACTAGACCCCTCCCGGTGGGTGCTGGCTAGTGTGGGGTCTGTAGGTCATAGCGAGTACCTTGACCTGAGGGCAAACCAAAAAGGCCAAGATGACTGTTCAGTGGGGGTGTCCGAGAGGGGTCCCCAGCATCCATCAGCCCCTGGGTTGGACGGATATTAAGGTTGCTTCTAATGCTGAAATTCTATCCTTCTGTGGCAGTGCATTTGTGTTGGCTGGAGGTATTTAGACCAAAGAATTGATGTGGAAAGATGTTTCGGGGCTCCAAGTTGAGTGAGGAGGTGGACATGAATGTGTCATGCTCCCAGAAAGCCTCCACAGGCTTCCCACTGCCTCACCCGGGCCCCCCTGGGAGCAGCGCACTTTCCGTGTGATGTGGTAGTCAGGCATTCATCTGACCCCCTTCCCAACTACAGCAGGAGCCCCTCAAGGGCAAGGACGGGCTCATCGCTGTACCCAGCACACACACAGGGCTTCACATAAGAGGAGACGCCCCACTAAAGACAGGGAAGCAGAATTAACCTAAGCCTCGGAGAAGGCGGCCAGCTGGGCTCCCTCCTTCCAGCCCTTCTCTTCACCGCACTCGAGGCCAAAGTGCAAGAAGTTTAAGTCCTCCAGGAGTGGAATATCAGGACAATGGCACCCATCATCTGCTTCCTGGGTGAAGCCCAGGCTGGGGAGCTGGAAAATGCAGATCATGGAAGGATGCAAGAGCCCAGTGACCTTGGAGCTTTCTTTCCCAGAGGTGTCCCCCATGGAGGCCACCAGATCTGTAGACCGTGTGGGCTCTTGCAGACCCTTCGGGGGACGGAGAGCTGGTTCTCTTAGCTGGCTTAATCTCCAAACACGGATTTGCTACACATGGGAGCGTTCAAGATGAAGGCTGATCGCCACAGAACATCTCTTCCCTTGGCTGGCTGGAGCAGAGTCCCTGGAGATGGCTTCCTTCTCAAATTAAAGTGGGCACCCCATCCCATTGAAGATAGTCTGCCTCATTCAGTGGTATTGATTGATGGATTGATTGGCATCTTTTCTTTTTGCAATCATGGAGACCTTTTTTTCAAATTAAATCGTATGTTGAGGTCTGATACATAAAAGAGGTAAGAGCTGAGGGGCTGGGTGGGTGGGGTCCTTCCCATCTCTCCCTCCCCTTTCTCTGGAGAAGCCCTCAGGAGCCTGTGCAGGGCTGGGACTTCAATGTGGAAACCACTGGCTTCAAGAAACCCTATGTTCATGTAGCCTTGCAAACCTGATTTAAATGTTAAAATGTAAATTGTTCTTCTCATAATCTGCACTCCCACCCCCAACCCCAGTATTCCATTTCAGGGATTAGGATTTTGTTACAAAACCTTTGTTGCACCCAGAGAACCAGAAGGGCTGGAGGCTGTCGTCTTCTCCAAGCAGCAGCCCCTCCCTGCCGTCCAGCCCTTCCTCTCGGCTCCTACGTCTGGGTCTCTAACCCCAACAGGTCACAGGGTGGCCTGGGTGTGCCCTTCCCTTTCCGTCTCTGTAGCCACAGGGCCTTCCGGTCATCTGTTTTGGGGTGGGGTGGGGGGAGGTGGGGTCCAGTCCCCGGGGAGGGGGCCACCCACACAGGGCAGAGGAGCCTCCCGCGAAGGCCTTGCCCAGAGCGGAGGAGGGGGGCTGAGGCATCTGTCCCAGGGCTGTGCCAGGGCAGGAGCCGAGGGGCCACCCACCCAGGTGTTGCATCCTCCCACCCACCCGGGCCTGGGAGGCATCTGCAATCAGCCGGACTTAGCGCAAGGAGGCGATCGTGGAGACTCTCTTCCCTCCTCCTTCAATCCCCACTGGGTTTACCAGGGAAATGGAAGCAAGGAAAAGACTTAAGCCACGCTGGGAAGTGGGGACAGGGAGGCCACCAAGCCAGAGTTCTAGGAAAGGCTGCACATGAGATGAGCAGAAGAAAGACAGGGCAGCTTGGGGATGAGCAGATGAGAAGGAAAAGGGTGTGTGTGGGGGTCCCTGATGCTGAGGGTGAGCAAGGCCGTGGGGCTGTCGGCCGGGTACCCAAGGGGCAGCAAAATGAAAGTACTGATCCAGTGGGCTCCTGATGGGGACAGTGGAGCCCCATCATGTCACACCACGCAGCAAAGACCCAAGCCTGGTTGTCTCCTGAGTTCCCTGGGGCTCAACCAGATCTTCTTGGCTGATCTGATTCCCAATCTAGCAAAACAAAATAACCTCTAATCCCACTAGAATTGGGCCTTCCTGCTTTAGTTGTGAATCCTATCTCAACTAATATAAACCAAAGAGAAACAAATGTGAGCCCAAGACCTAGCAGACCCGAAGGTTTTCTGGAGGAGGATGCAAAGTGGGTTCCATGTTGCACAAATTTCTAAAAAAAAATGAATGCTGTCTTCCCTTCTCTCCACTTCCCTTATCTCCTCCTGTCCCCCAAGCCCTTCACCTCAAATCAGCAGCTCAAATCTCCTCTCTGTCCTCTCATTGCCACCCCCACCCTCCCCCCCAAACAACAACAACCACAACAAATCCCAGCTGCACTGGTTCTCCTTTACTTCTCCTTTTCTCAGCTTCCTTCCCCATCTTGGGTGTCTCCCGCCTTCGGGGTAATCTTGTGTTCCTTCTTATGTAGGTCAATTTAGCTTTTCTTAGCTTCTTCCTGTTCTCTTCTGCAGCCTTCGTCCCGGTCAGAACCGGATCAGAATCCCAAGCAGGAAACAAAGGCTTCAGGGCTCCAAAGGCAGAGCCAGGAACCAGCGGACGCAACTGGAGAAGTTGGGGAGGTGGCAAGGGGGTCACGTAAATAACTTGTTCCAGTCCCATTCACAGAGGAAGAATAGAAACTCTCCTTTTCTCTTGGTCTAGGCCTAAAATGTTTGTGCAGACACACTCGTAATCTCAGGTAGGACTTTCCCAAACACCCCAACTACACACATGCACGCAAACCTCTCTAGGTTGCTACCAAATATAATCCCATCACCTTCCAAAGCTAATGTATCATTTAAGGCAGGTTTTTGTTTGTTGATTTCATATAAAATACATGTTTATTATAGAAAAAGAACACAGAGAAGTTAAAAGAAAACATTCTACCACTCGGAGATCGGTATTAATATTCTGGCATATATCCTTTCAGACTTTTTTTTTTTTTAAATATACACATAACTATCCATCCATCCATCCATCAATCACCTATCATCTCTTGCTCTGTATTTCTATCTACCTATCTAAAAATGTGGGATTAAACACATACTATTTATGTATTTACAAAAATGGGATTAAATACATACTGTTTTGTAAGCCCTCCCATCTTTCCAAATCAATAAATTCATTTACCTCAGTATCTGCAGCGGCTGCTCAGGTCACTTAGGCTGGGAGGAGAGGGGCTGTTTTGAAGAAGGAACTAGAGCCAGTGGCATTGCCACACTCAGACACTCAGGTGCTCGTGAAATAATTGCTGACTGGTTGAGAAAAACATCGAATAAAAGTTCCCTCAAAGAGAACAACTAACTTATTTGGCACTAATTACAATTACTTTAGTGGAGGGATTTTGGGTTGTGGGCGAGTTGTCCTTAATTGAGTGAAAGCATAATATCCCTCAGCATCTGTGCTAACTTAGGCCTGCAGACCCACTTTTAATTTTGAGTTTAAAAGTTCTTCAGAAATAATAGCTGCCAAAACTTGCTCACGAAGGTATCCCTGAATCCAAAGGGCCTCTTCATCCGGGCAGAATTTCCGGGCTTGCTTTACGGACCTAGAATATTGTGTAAATCTGGGCACGCTTGAGGAACCAGCCACACTTGAGAGAACCGTTAAACCACACTTTCTGGGATTTCTGCTTCACCACATAGACTTTTCCCATGACTTACGTGGACGAGAGGGAAAACAATACTGTTGTTCATAAACAGTTGGGTCCTGAAACTCAGGGATCGGGGCCGAGGAGACAGAACAGTGAGTGGAATCATGGAGATGTGCACCCACCCTTCTTCAAAGGCAGACGTGGCACTGGCTCTGGGTTCTGGCCACGCAGAGGTTAACAGAAGGGTGGGAGAGGCTCTGTGTGTCTTACAAAGGGTCCTGGTGGCTGAAAGTTATTGCTGAGATATCTGACATTCTTCGTAAACATTCCAGGCTGCCCAGCAGGCTTCTGGCCAGCCTCTGTGAACTTAAGGGGAAAGAAATAATTGGCTTCCGGAATGCCTCCATCCCCCAAAATGGACCCTTGCTATCTTGCCGTCTGATGGTGGGATTGGGGAAACTACCACCCCAACAGCTCCGTCCTCCTCCTTACCCCTTGACTCAGATTTGCTTAGTGGAGTCTCGTTGAAGTTGTCTTTTTGGGTGACTGATTTCTTTGGGGTACACAGATGCCCCCCTGCCCTGCTCTGTTCCCCACTAAGTGGGTTCTTTTGTACACTTCCTATCAATTAGGTAACTCAAGGGCATTTCAGCTGTAGAATTGGGGTGGTCTATAAAGTCAAATCCCCTTAGTCTGTACAGGAAAAACTGTAAATCTAGTGACAACATGTTGAGAACATCATGTCCCCAGATGCCAACCCCACCCCACATGTTAGAGGAGATCTGACGTGCAGATGCTGGGTCTCATCCTTGCCTTCCCTGCCCCCACAGCTCTAGACATTGACCCCTTAATCCAGAGTTTCAGTCTCTAACCTTTTGGTCAAGGCTACCTATAACAAGAGGTCCAGTTTCACCTTTGGGTGACAGAGATCCATCTCGGTGTGTTTTTGCTTGAGGTGAGGGCTGAGCGCTAGCGGGCTCACCTGGCCACACCTTCTCCCAAGGATCAGCATGTTGGCAATGGACACGTCCCTCTCGTGCACCCTCTCAGGTTACTTAGTTTGGCTCCCAGTAGCATGCTCCACAGCCTGTAGATGCTTCTACCTTTTGAAAAGGGTGAAGTATGAAAGAATTGCGTTACTGCTACCAAGAAAGCGAAAAGACAACCCATGGAATGGGAGAAAATTTTGCAAGTCATATATGTGTTAAGGGACTTGTATCAATGGTATATAAAGAATTATTCCTAGTACCCAGGAATAAAAAGATACACAGTTTTGAAGTCGGCCAAGGATCTGAGTAGACATTTCTCCAAAGGTGATACACAAATGGCCCATAAGCACATGGAAATACAGTCAACATCATCAGCTAGCAGGGAAGTACAAATCAAAATCATAATGAGGCACCACTTCACAGCCACTGGGATGGGTAGAACCAAACAGAAAGATAGCGAGCGTTGGTGAGAATGTAGAGAAAACGGAACCCTCTTAACCTGCTGATGTGAATGTAAAATGGTGCAACCTTTGGAAAATAGTCTGGCAGTTTCTCAAACAGTTAAATATAGAATTGCTGTAGGATCCAGCAATTTCACTCCTAGGTAGAACCCGAGAGAAATGAAAACATAAGTTCACACAAAATATTGTACACAAATATTCATAGCAGCGTTACTCATAATAGCCCAAAAGTGGAAACAACTCAAATGTCCATCAACAGATGAACGGGTAAATAAAATGTGATGTATCCGTATAATGGAATAATATCCAGGAATATAAAGAAATGAAGTGTTGATCCATGCTACAGCATGGCTGAATCTTGAAAACATTATGTTAAGCAAAAGAAGCCAGGCACAAAAGATCACATTCTGCATAATTCCATTTATATGAAATACCCAGAATAGGCCAAGCCATTGAGACAGAATGTATGTTAGTGGTTGTCTAGGGCTAGTGGGATTTGGGGGGAGCAAGGTGAAAGGGGTGATAGCTAAAGGATGTGGGTTAATGAAAATGCTCTAAAGTTTGTTGCGGTGAGGATTGCACAACTCTGTGAATACATAAAAGCCATCAAATTGTACACTTTAAGTGGATAAATTGTTTGGTCTCTGAATCATGTCAGTAAAGCTGTTACAAAAAATAAAAGAGGGACATCGATCTTTAGGTCAAAGGCCCCTGTTTTTTTAATTAAACATTTTATTTTTAGATAATTGTGAGTTCACGTGCTGCTGTGATAAATGGTATAGAGACCCCACGGACTGTCTCTCTGGTTTCCCTCAATGGTAACATCTTGCAAAACTAGTTCAACAGTTTATCACAGCAAGGACACTGACTGATGCAAACCCCCTCCCGCCCCCGCCATCTGCAGATTCCCCGGTTTTACTTTGCGGGTGTATGTTTAGTTCTGTTCGTTTTTAGCACATGTGTAGATGGGTGTACCCACCACCACAGTAAAGATATTGAACAGTCTCCTCTCCACGGGGTTCCCTCGTATTGACAATGTCCTGATTATTTTCAGCCTGAGATTTTATGTTCCATTTCCAAAGGAGGGCAGAGCAGTCAAATAACTCAGCCCTTGTTAGGGGTTCAATTATGTGTCTCCCCAAAACACACATTCAAGTCCTAATCCCCAGTCCTGGGGAGGTGAGCTTATTTGTAAATAGGATTTTTGAAGATATTATTGGTTAGGATGAAGCCAAATTGGCCCTAAGCCAGTACCACTGGAGCACTGGAGTCCTTATAAGGAGACGGAATATGGAGAGAGAGAGAGAGAGAGACAGAGAGAGAGAGAGAGAGAGAGAGAGACAGACAGAGAGAGAGAGAGACAGCTAGGGGAGGGTGGTGGAGATTGAGCTGAGCCATCACAAGCCAGCTGAGGTGTCCATTTTCACCTTTAGGAAGAAGTCCCGCCCTGTCCCCCACCTTGGTTCCAGCCTCCTGGGTCCAGAGCCGTGGGATAACACACTCCTGTTTTGAATCCAACTGACCCCTGGTGCTTTGGTTCAGCAGCCACTGAAAACTAAGATCGTCCTCGCCTGGAGCTGTGCTGCTGCAGGTTTTCCTGTGGGCACCTCCCTCCATGGCAGCGGCTGAGACTTGGGTCTGGGTGATGGGCCCTGAGCCCGAAGTGTCAGCCGGGGCCTCCGGGGGCTGATGGGGCCGGGACGGTGGGGTGGCACCTCCTGCCCGCAGCACCGTCAGCTAGTACGTCCGTTTCACATCCTTTGCCCGGGCCGTTGGCTGCTGTGCTTATGCCATGAGTTGCCCTGCTGTGAGTTGAATCCCAACCAGTGTTTGTTGGAATTGAATCCAGCTGGTGGCCTCAACAATAGGGCGGAATGGCTAGAGCAGCGCTATCTGGTAGAGATAAAACATGAGCCACGTATGTGATTTTTTAAATTAAATTCAGTTTTATTGAGATACATTCACATACCAATCATCCGTGGTGTACAATCAACTGTTCACAGTACCATCATATAGTTGTGCATTCATCACCCCAGTCTATTTTTGAACATTTTCCTTACACCAGAAAGAATCAGAATAAGAATAAACAATAAAAGTAAGAACACCCAAATCATCTCCCCCCATCCCACTCTATTCTTCATTTAGGTTTTGTCCCCATTTTTCTACTCATCCGTCCATACACTGGATAAAGGGAGTGGGATCCACAAGGTTTTCACAATCACACTGTCACCCTTGTAAGCTACATTGTTATAAAATCGTCTTCAAGAGTCAAGGCTACTGGGTTGGAGTTTGGTAGTTTCAGGTATTTACTTCTAGCTATTTCAATACATTAAAACCTAAAAAGTGTTATCTATATAGTGCATAAGAATGTCTACCAGAGTGACCTCTCGATACATATGTGATTTTAAATTTCCAAGTAGCGGCATTATAAAGCTAAATAGAAACAGGTGAAACTAATTTCAATGACACATTTCGTCTAATGTGATCATGTGAATTATTACTGTTTCAACCTGTAGTGAACACAAACACTTTAAATGAGGCATTTTGCATTCTGGTTTTCATGCTGTGTCTTTTGGTGCCTGGTGTGTATCTTACACTCACAGCCCATCTCCATTCGGACAAGCCACATTTCAGGTGTGTCGGTCAACCCAACTCTTACGTCACACTCTGTGCCACCCACCCTGGGACCCCCTGCTGCCCGAGGAGGTTGTTAATTCCACTGATCCAAGCACCTGCCTGATCGGCACTCAGCTGAGTCAAACCACGGCCACCTGTGGGGGGAACAAGCCAACTGTGCTCTCGGGGAACCTGTTGCCATTGGCAGCCCTGGCGGTCCTCCGGCTTAGTGTACCCAACGTGGGAACTTGTCTAGGGGACAAAAGCAGAGGCCTTGGCCCCAGAGATGACGTTGACACCTTTGGACAAGGTAGAGGCCCAGCCAGTCAGTGGCAGCTTTTAAATGAATGAAAACGGAATTCCAGGCTGTTGGACGGGAGCTGGAAGTTGGCATAGTCTCCTGGACCCCAGGGGGCTTGGGAATTCCATACTGGTCATCTGGGCTGACTCCAACATGTTCTCCAGGGCAGTGGCAGCCCGCCCCACCCCCACCCCAGCAGGGCCCCCAGCCCTGGCACAGATTCGGTCCTAAGTGTCCTCCCCAGGCGTTGGCACCGCCATCCACATTCAGCCACCTCAGGGGATGGATGGGATTCCAGCAGCCCACGGGCGTCCTTGGTCAGCTAAATCTCCCCAGACATGGGTGGCCGGATAAAAGGCCCTCTGTCTGCTGTCAGCCGGGACAACGTCCACCACGGCCCACACTTTCATTATGGGATATTTCTCTAGAAGTTAATGCTCCGAAAAGCAGGGTGGATTTTCTGCAGACTGTGTGGCTTCGACACAGATGGCTTTCCTTAGAGAGATCCTTCTCGGAGCACCCTGCTCTTCAGGGTCTCCCTCCAGCCCCCACTCCCTGCCCAGCCCACCCTGACAGGGGCAGGGAGTGTTCAGAGCTTGTGGATTGAGAGCCAGTGTGGGTAGAGGCCATGGTGTAGTGCATAGGCTGGATTAAATCTAATAGATTATTAAACTTACATTCACCTTGTTCCTTTTTGCTTTTCAAACGCGGCTACTTGGCTGTTTTAAATTGCGTGCATGGCTTGCCTTCTGTTTCCACTAGGCATGGTTCCAGTGGATGCTAGAGATGGACTCATTCATTGTCTGAGAGTCATAATATCTGGGTTGCAAGCTCAACTCTGGCACCTTGAAACCACAAGGTATTGAGCAAATCCTTTATCTGGCCTCAGTTTCCTCCTCTGCAAAATAGGAGGGTTGAAGCAGATGATATGCAAGCTACTTACAAACATCAACTCATCTACTCCTGAAATACAGGGGTAAACACTTCCTCTTCCTGCAGAAAGGAAGATCTTACATGTGCACGATTCCGATAGAAGGTTAAACAGTCGAGCATCAGTAAATTGAAGGGATGTTGCCAGCGTGCCCTCATTTATTCATCAGCCACATCCCAGCAGGATTCCCTAAGGGCTAATCTCTCGTGGGAGCTTGGAACCCCGAGTCTTAGCATGTACCCCAACCCTGGAGGTGTGAAGGGCCGTGGGGCCTGGCCTGAGAGCTCCTCCTTGCAGCCAGCTCGCCAATGCAGGGCCGCGCTTCTCAGAAGTCAATTTCAGGGCCAGAGAGCAAAGACATTAAGCCTCTCTTCCAGGAACGCTTTTACAGAAAATCTTTTAAGAGCTGGAGAGGCTGGACTGCAGCTGGGTCCCTGCACTGTTTATGCTTGCAAACATCGAAATAAATATTTAACTTGAGCAAGGAGGAGAGCCAAAATGACTCACTGGCCTCTCATTTTGCATCAAAGCAGCCGGCAACCGATCTCTCTGTGTTTCGTCTTCCTCTAGCCCCATCCTACTTCCACCGGTTGGCAGAGGTTCTCGTCCCTTCTTGTCGGTCCCCTGCTTTACAAACCTTTCATGGTTTTCTCTTTCCTGCAGAGCAAAGTCCACAGGTTTTCCTCTTGCTCGGGCTCGCACTGACCTTCCCAGGGTCCCGGCCACCTCCCCACCTCCCGCGTGCCCCAGCCCCCTGGGTGACTTGCTTTTCTCTGGACTAGTCGAGCCCATTTCCATGCCCCAGCTCGTGGAGACCCCCCTGCTGGGAAGATCCTTCCCTCCAGATGCAGCCCCTGAAATCCCATCTGTTTTAGCTAATTACACGGAATTCCTCCAAAATAGATGATAAAGCCATAACCACCCTTTATCTTGGGCTTCCCGTGCTCCAGGTGCTGTCTCTGCTTTATCTTACCCAATCTCTCCACCACCCAGGGAAGGGACAAAGGCCACCTGGGGAAGGGACAGATCAGGGATGTTTGAATACAGGCATCTGCTCCGGGGCTCACACAGTTTCCCCTGATGCTAACTTCCTTCTAGTCTAGACCACACAGTCTTTCCTCTGTGCTCCTGTAGTGCGTTTTGTGTCCTGTCACAGCGCGGATGACAATCAACTTTAAACTGTAGTGAGTTGGATTTATGACAGTCTGTTAGTCAGGAGGCGTGTGTGTGGCTGTTTTCCCTCCAGACTAAGGGAGACTGTGTCTGAGTCAGTCCCGTGTCCTTGCTGGGGCTAAATGCGGCTCGGCGTTTTTAAGGAGAATCTCCCACTTCTGAGGGAGTCTGGATCTGGGGAGACATCGCAGTGGTCATCTCTGTGTGGACGGAGGAGTGGTGGCTTCTCTTTGCTCACCTGAATCTTCATGAAATTGAACAGAGGGATGCAGGAGACTGGGTTGAGGCTCACAGGCCCACTGCCCGCTGTGCCTCCAGCTGGGACAGGAATCTTAGGGGCCTCGTGGGTTCGCTGGGCTTTGAGTGAGGCTCTGAGGATGGAGACAGGATAGGCTGGGGGCTCAGCAGCAGGTGGAGGTGTCCCGTGTGTTTGTGTTGTGTGAGGATTTGCAGGCTGCTCTGGTGCAGGCCCCGGGCAGTGAGGGGGGCAGGAGAGAACTGCGGACGGCAGCAGGCAGAGCTGGGCCAGGTTTGGGAGGCGAGGAGCTGGGTGTCCTTGGGTCCTCGTGGTACGTGAGGTCAGGTTTGCAGTGATGAACTGGACAGTGAGCTGGCGGTGGGCACGGGCCGGATGAGCTCAGGGTGGTAGACCAGTTGTGGGGTTTCTGGGAAGGGTCATCTTCAGTCCTCGTTGCTTTTTTAAGTTAGGAAGATACAGCAAATCCTGCCCAACTGCCCCCAGGGTTCTTTGCCTTCCTAAATGTCCCCACCCAGATGCCCAAGCCAGAAACTTGGCCACGTCCCACTCCTTCCTGAGCTGCATGCCCCTCAGTAAATCCATCACCGAATTCCACTCGTTCTACCTCCTAGAGACCCCGTGAGTCCCCCTCCACTGCTGCCAGTTGCCTCCATCCTCTCCCTCACTGGGACCACTGCTGGCCTTTGGCTCCCTCCACACCTAGCCCCTTCCCCTGACAAGTCGTCTTGCACTCAGCAGTCAGAGGTGGCTTTCCAAAGTGCGAGTTGCTCCCCTGCTTGGAGCCTCCAGAAGGCTCGCCATCGTTCCTCTGGCTGCGACCAAACTCATCATGTGAGGTCCCAGCCCGTGCAAGGCTCCAGCCCCTCTCAGCTCCTGTTCTCTTGCAACCCCCCGGCCAACCACTTGGGGCATTTTTATAGTTTCTCCCAATGCGCCAAGCGCGCACGCACACGTTCTCTCTCTCTCTCTCTCTCTCTCTAGCTCACCTCTTGACTTCTCACTGGGTCTGCCCTCAGCCTGAACCTCTTCCTGTGTTTGACTGAATCCCATTCGTCATTCACATCAGATGCCACCTTTCATGGAGGTCACCCCTAACTCCAAGTTCGGGTTTAGCTGCTCCTGCTCTGTGACCACATACTGCTCCCCACCACCCCTGGTGTCTCTCACCACATGGAATGGGCTGTTCACCGAGTGTGTCTCCTATGGGTTCTAAGCTCCTTGAGGACAGCCTCAGGGCCCCAGTCTACTGCTTGGTCTCCCTTGGACCTCCAGGATCTCACATGGGGTTTGCACGGAGAAGGGACTCATTAAATCCTCATCAGTGAGAGAGTAGGTTGCATGATTCTATGGGACCCCATGGTTGACCTGTTTCTGCTTTAGCAGGTCTGACTTTTAGGATACCTTCCTCTCTCTGATGGACATAGTTAATGTTGGGGTCAGCCTGCTGGTCATTCCATCTAAGTCTATTGTGTCCACCAATATAAATAATTCCAACTACACCATACGGGGTGGAAGGATGCACTTAACCCCTCCATCTGAGTCGTCCTCGTGTGTCTCCAGTCATCTTGTGGGTCAGAGATTGGGGTGTGAGTTGTATGGGATGGAGGCAACCTGGGGCAAAGTGCACTTGGATGACTCCTCTGAGTCCAGACACAGCTCCAGAAGCAGGGCATGAACAGTCGGGGGGCCCAGGGACGTGCATTTCCTTTTATTGTGTGTCTGTTATAACTGCGGCATCTCCTGTCTCCCCCAAGGGAAATGGGCACATCCAGGCTAAGGACATGTTTGCCTTATTGTCACTGAGCCTCCCCTCCCAATGGGGGTTTCAGATCCAATGGGAAGCACATGCAAGAAGACTGACCCCATAACTTCCCCATGTGGGAAACTGTCAGGGCACCCTCAGTCCTGCCAGGGGTCAGCCAGCATAACCCTGGGGCACAGGACATGGGGAAGTTCAGTGGCTCACACGGTGCAGGGGACAGCTCAAACGTGACCAGCTCCACACCCCACAGTCAATGAAGGCTACCCATAACCAGTTAAGAACCACCGTGTGTCTGTCTAGAAAACTGTTTTCCAGACTGGCAGGATGGTGGCCAGAGGACTAAACCTTGGTTTGTTAGGCAGCCCACAGATCAGACACATTCAAGGGAGAAAGATCTCAGCAACAACAGACAAAGGGCTATTTGGGACCCCCTGTTCAGGAAGGCAGACTGGATATGAGATCCTGAAACCTCATCAGCATTACAGTAGAGGGGTTGAAGAAAAAAACAGAAAGGACAGAGAACTTATGGACAAAGAAAATGAGAGAGCTGTCAGCTGCCACAAAATTTGGGCAGGTGTGCGTGTGGACAAGAGTAACTGATTTAGCAGATGCTGAGTAGCCCGGGCTCACCCTGAGTGAGGAAAGATGAAAGGCACTGAAGGGCACTCCAGTTTATGCCACGGAAGCCTCGAAGGGGTCAAGGTGCAAGGGACCGATCAATGCTGAAATGGTCATTTGGGAATTCTTCCAGGAGACAGCGAGCTGGGTCCTGACGGAGGTGGTGGACCCGACCGATGAAGAGGGAGGAGGCTTTATGATGGGGCTCATGACTCATAAGAAGGTGCAGAGGTTGGGAAGGGCTGGTTATCCTCAGTGGTTAAGAGTCCTGGCCTGGCTGGAGCCAACAGGGGTGGGCAGCTGTGGACAGGGCGAGACACGAAGGTGGGGAAATCTCTCGGGGTGATAAATGAAGCCAAACTGGGGGCTCAGATTCAGGAAAAGGGTCCCCTCTGTGTTATTTTTTGTTTTATTTTGTTTATTAATTTTTTTTTGTTAGAGAAGTTGTAGGTTTATAGAAATGTCATGCATAAAATATATAAAACAAAAAATTCCTATATACCATCCTATTATTAACACATTGCATTAGTGTGGTACATTTGTTGTATATCTCCGTGTTCTTAAGCAAGAGACTGAAATGATGGAGAGAGGATTTAAGGAATCTTTTTCTACCAAATGTCTAGATTTGGGTCTGGAGAAGCTAGTGGCAACGAACCCAGGAAAGAGCCAGTAATGGGGTGGTTTGAAAAGGGGGTGGGATAGAAGTGGGAAGGGGTACAAAAGTCTCTTTTCCTGACCAAGCTTGTGTATTCCTGTAACTGCTCATTTGTTCTCCTAAGACCCTGCCACTGTTCATAAATGCAAACCTTTTTGGTATTAGATTTTTGAAAGCAAATCCCAGCTCCTTGACTAGTTTGCAAGAATCCCAGCCAAAAAGGGAGCTTGATTTTAAACAGAGAGTACTTACTCTCTGTAAGAGATTTCTAGCTGTGTTGTCAGTCCTCCGGCAGTGTGGTCACCCCGCTGATTACCAGGCCTGGAGCCTCCCCATCTCCTCTAGGCCCTCCCCTCTCGCACCCTGACTTCAGGACCCAGCTCTCTCCTCCTAATGCTGTCCCTGACCACTTTAGCCTGAGTAGAAGCAAAAGGCTTGCCACGGCTCCTTGCATGTAGTAAGTACTCAGTTAAAGACAGCTGTTATTTTAAATAATTAGGACTAAGCCTCATTCAATGTTTCCAACAGTCTTGATGGATCAACATTTGACTGCAAGGGAAGAGGGGCTCCGAGTTCAAAGTGGCTTGCCTGATGTCAGAGAGCTGACTCCCCATGCACCAGGTGAGCAAAAGCTGTTACTAACTTTTTTTTTTTATCCTTCTTTATTAAAATGCTGAGATGTGTGCACTTTTATAGCAAAGATACTTCCCTTGCCTGGAGTCTAAAGGGTGAAAACAAATGCCCAGCACAAGCCCCTTGTGTTTGGGTCTGTTGTTTGGTCTAGATGTGGATTTGTTGCTTTTTTTCTACTGACTTCTAAGCGCATTGCTTCCGCATGCAATTGTTGTGAACAGCCTGCTAGCTTCTTGCCCACTAGTGAAGAGCCCTCATTCTCAGTCCAGGCCTGGAATTGGTTTCTGACCAAATGTAACCCACTCTCCAGCCTCCTGGCTTTCCCTGTTGGGGCCTCAGCTCACGCCTGTCCCCAATGGCAAGTTCCCTACATGGTGAGGTAGACCAGATCCCTCCCCGGCCGCTTGGTTTCTACACTGAGCTCCGAGTGGCCGCTCTGTGGTTCCCCAGCATGCCCTGCTCCCCTACTCAACCCCAGTCCAGGAGAGCTTTTCCCTGTTCTATAGGGGAGTTTGCCAAATACCCTACAGTTCCTGCGGTGTAGGACCCATGGGCTCTGCAATCACACAGCTCTGAGTTCCAATCCATCATCTAGATGTATGCACTCAGAACAAACAAGTTATGTCCTCCGAGCCTCGGTTTCCTCTTCTGTAAAATGAGGACCGCATCCCTCAGGCAAATTGTTGTGAGACTAAGAAACTTGTTTTTGTTTAAAGACATAAAAGACTTCTCTGTCTCCACATCATCAGTCCTCACCACGTTCCTTCGTGTGGCTAGGATTCCACTGACCGGAACTCTGGTGTCTCTACTGTCATGAGGTGTGCATCGGTTGAGATTCTGGGGATATCCATCTGCACTTCAAATCTGGTCTGTACCTAGGCCTGATGAAATAACCCGGGGAATTAGTAAGTTGGAGGCAATAACCCTCCATTCATCAAGTATTTATGCCACTGTGTATTCACACAGCACTGGGTATTTTGGGTATTGTTTATATCAGAGTTTATGGTTATTTATGTAACGGCTTATGCTTATATGACTGCTTATGAGCCTAACATGGAATCCAGACCTGCCTGTGTGAGAGGAGTGGGGGGGACCCGGCCAAGTGGTTTTCCCGAGGAGCTGATCAGCATCCTGGGAAGGTGCCCATCCTGAGGCAAGAGGAGCCAGGCAAGCGAAGTCTCCTTCCAATCATTGGAAAGGAGGAGGAATTTTGCGTGGACAACACTCAAGTCCATCTCCCAGACCACGTGGACATATCTGGGTTCAAGAAAAAGAGAAGAGCTGAACATAAAAATGGATCTATGCTGATAAGAACGTTCATAGAAGGTTGAGAAGGACCCAAAGACTCCTGGATAATTGGGTAAATGTTGCCCCATCTGTACCCCCTGGTGGGGTGGACAGGAGAAATTAAAATGAGTTCAACACAAACTCTGCCCTCCAGGTGACCACAGTTCAATAGGGACATAATAAAAGAATGTAGGTGACCATTGGAAGGGAGAAAATGCCAAGTGCTATTGAGGGAGGGTGAGATAAACTACTGTAGAGAGGGACACAGGCTTCTGGAGGAGGTGGCAGTGGGCACAGAAGTAGGGTAGAAGACGTAGCCCTGAGAGATGGTGCAGTAGCCTTCGACTGTTGTCCCCCAATATCAGTTCTCCCCTTCCTCCTCAAGAACAGAAGTCACAATCTTTAAGTGGGGTTAGGTCATTCGGAACAAAGACATTTCCGAGCTTCCCTTGCTGCTAAATGGGACCTCGTGACGAAGTGCAAAGAGACGTAAGCAGGACTGTTGTTTGGGACACTCCTTAAAACTCGGCTGGCACACAATCTTTCCCCCTTTCATTCTGTCCTTTCCTGCATCCTGATTCTTGGACTATGGAGATGAGGAATGGAACTCTTGGCTCCACCTTGGACCCTATGGATGAAGATCACATTCCAAGGGTGGTGGACCAGTGAGCTGGAAGGAGCCTGGGTTTCCAGACTTCTCTGTGAGAGAGAAATGTGCTCGATTCTGTTTAAGCCTCTGTTGGTTTTAAGCCCCTGCGGTTCTCAGCTGATCCTAACAGATATACATGGACAAGATTTAGAGAAATGAAATTGAGGGTCAGAGAGCGTACTTTGCTGTCACAAAGTAACACAAACTGGGAGGTCTACAGCAGTAGGAATTTATTCTCTCACAGTTCTGAGGGTCAGAAATCCGAAATCAAGGAGTTGGCAGGGCCACACTCCCTCTGGGGCTCTAGGGGACACGCCTTCCTTGCTGCTTCCAGCTTCCCGAGGCCACGGGCGGGCCTTGGTTTGTGCGGAGTAGCCCCGATCTCTCTCCTTCTTCACGTGCTGTTTTCTCCCTCTGTGCCTCCATCTCTGGGCCTCTTTTCTAAGCACTTGGTCATACTGCGTTAAGGATCCACTCTACTCCAGGATGTCCTCAACTTAACCAATTACGTCTGCAACAACCCTATTTCTAAATAAGGTCACATTATGAGGTCCTGGGGATTAGGATTTAATCTCTCTTTTTTTTTGGGGGGGGGGTCATAATTCAACCCATAAAAGAGAAAAATAACTCCAGGCAGAAGGATGGCACTAAGCCAAGGGATGAGGGCTGTATACGGAAGAATTGTGAGGGGGTTCTCCGGCCGGAGTTAAGGCCAGTGAAGGGCAGGAGGAAGATGAAGAAGAGGAGGAGAAGGAGCTAAGATTGGGACTGGGTCCAAGTCATGGGAGACTTGGAACGATGGGAGAGGAGTCTGGACCCTCTTCTCTGTGCAATGAGAATCCGCTTAATATTTTGGAGCAAGAAACTGTCAGATCAGAAAAGAGCTTAAGGAAGATGAATCAGACCACAGTGAAGGCAGAGAAGCCACATGTGGGGCTGTCATAACATCTGGCCATGAGAAGGGGAGGGCAGAGTGACGATGGGGCAGAGGGAGTGGAGAGGAGAGGTAAGCTCCCCAGACATTGCCCCAAAACATTCTTTCAGGAAATTCTTTCTGAGAGGAGTTTTAATAGGGAAGGAGAATAAGAAAATATGTTAGAACCCTGATGACAGGAAGAAGAGGTGAAGGGGACACTACCTAGGGGAAGGAAAGTAGAGGGTGAGGAGTTGGTGGAGAAGGTAAACTACCTACTATAAAAATAATGGGATTTGATCATCAGGTTCCTTATATATGATTGGCCTCCATGGTTGGGTTGGTGGTCAATGAGGCATATGCATCTAGTCACATCTTCCAAATGTTTCAGACAATACTGGCTATCACCATCTAACATCTGGCAGGTAAGAGAAGTTACTGGGGCTTGCTGTCATTAAGAAATAGTAGAGTGAGTAGTTGGCTACTCCAGGAAGAGCCTATGGGGCCATCCTTGCAGAAAGATGGAACCAGGGGTCATCCCCTTCTGGGAAAAGTGATTCAAGCTTATCAAACTCACAAGTGCCTGATGTGTCAATGATCAAGAGGTTGTGATGGACTGCATGTATATACAGACCTTTCCTCCAAGGCACTTCTGTGCTCATATCAAAGCACCTTGGGATCTAGTGGCCAGGAGAGTTTTGGGTTGTACACCAGTGTTCATAGCAGCATTATCCCACAATAGCCAAAAGGTGAAACAACCCAAGTGTCCATCAATAAGTGAATGGATAAACCAAATATGGTACATGCACACAGTGGAATGTTAGTTGGTCAAAAGAAAGGATAAGTTCTGAGACATGGTGCAACATGGAAGACACTTGAAGACATAAGGCTCAGTGAAACAAGCAAGACACCTGAGGATAAATATTACATGATGTCACCTGTAAGAGATATCTACAAATAGCAAATCTTCAGAGACAGAAAGTGGATTAGAGGTTACTAGGGGTTAGGGGGTGGGGGGATGTTTGGTCAATATAGGATGTGTATAAATAAAATTAATAAAGGTAAATAAACAAATGAAGAAGGTTTGGTGAACATGAACTCAGAGCATCGAGAATTAGTCTTAGGGGTTACTTGACCTTGGCCGGGAGGTGCATTATTCTACCACTAGCTACACCAGTGTAGGGTTTGGGGCACGTGTGTTGGTCACTCCAGGGCTGGATGAACACAGACTCTGTTTGGACCACCTGCCTTGGGCTATGTCAGCATTAACTTGGCCAGGGCACTGTTCCTTAGCTCATCAAGTGAGTCACATCACCGTTCTGCTTCCTCCTCTGTAAAATAAAGGGCCCATCTACATCAGGACAAAATTGACTCCAGCCTTAATGCTCCAGAATGCTGTGAATGTATCTTACCACCTCTGAGTCATCAGAGTCAAGGGCATGAAGCCTAGTCCCAAATCCAGGAGAGTGCCCAGGACAAAGGACTGAGTCTGGAACTGGAGTCAAAGAGTTAACCCACCACTTCTCCCTGGAGCTGGAGGTCAGGGCTGCAGGGAGAGGTCCTTGGCAGCAGTTACTTTGGCAGTTTCCAAGGAGTGTCTGCAGTTTTGTTGGCTGCAATGGCTAGGACACTCCTTTGCAGCTTGTCCTTGGGTGATCAGCCCAGGCTGTAGAATTCAGAGGGCCCCCCTGGTTTCTGGTAGGTTCCTTCACCGCTATTATCCTTTGACTGGGACTTTCTGTGAATGAATGAAGTGACTGAAAGAAGCCAAGTCATCTCAGTCCTAGGTCCCTTAGTGCATCTTCATGAAGCAGGAAATGAAATGTCCAACTTCTCTTTATATGAAAACACATTGTTCTTATTCTTTGCTGCCCAAGATGGACTCAATGTGGTCTCAATGTTCCCCCTTCTCCTCCAGGTAGGAAAACTATTTCTTCTCCTCCCTGGGGCATGTTAGAAGAGACCATGAAGATACTGGGCTGGTAGCCTGCCTATCTGGCCCAGACAACATTTGTTGCCTAACCCCTAAGGCCAGAGGTTGCCCACATTGTGATGTCCTACATGGCCCTTCTCTGGATCTGTCTCTGCCCAACATTATGCCAGTTCCCAGTGCTTGTCTAGTTTGTCAACTGATTCATTTCCCATGCTCTCTTTTCATGCCAGCTCTGGTGTCCAAAGAGCCCTGACTGCTGTGCCTGGAGTCATCTGGCAGGTCCCCTCCTCCAGGAGTGCTGGTGTGATGCAGACAGCACCTGGTCTGAAAACCAGAGTTACCAAAAATTAGAGATGAGGATGGTGTACAATGAAAAACCAAGGATAGGGTGTAGGCCACCAAGGCAGGAGTTAAGGAAGGTGAGATCCATATGGGTTCACCTGAAGTTTGCAGGAGCAGGGGTAGGGCTGTGTCTTGGTTTCCCGGCTCTCGTGACAAATATCACACAAAGCTTTGGCTTAAACAGCAGGAATTTGTAGGTTCACGGTTTTGGGGGCTAGGGGACCTAACAGTCTGCCACAGGCTGGGGAAGTAAAGTGAAGGGGCAACATCTCTGCTGAGGCTCAGCCCATGGTGCGAGTTGCCTGAAAAGAAAATCCCCTCTACCCACAACCTCTTCTCCCAGGCAAGGGAATAGCAATGAAAAGCAGAAGTAATGGGCTGTCTGCCATCTTAAATTTATCAACCAGGCACTTGGTCACAAAATCAAATCTATCATTGCACATTTAGCCCTAAATCCTGCTGTTTCTGTCTCCTAATTATTTCTCTTATCTGTCCCTCTCTGATGCCTACTTGTTTACCACCTCTTTCCTGGATGATGCAATAGCTGCCTGGGGTTTTTCTCACCCCAGGTACATCCTCTCCACCTCCACTAGTGTTCTTCCTAAAGTAGAACATAAATATGGTGGATTAGAGTCCTCCACTGCACAAGTCCCTTCTATGGCTCCCCACTGCCTGCTGGCAAAGTCCAAACTAGGATGCAATGCTTTCTGGGTCCTGCCGGGTCCAAGGTCAGACTCACCTTGGGCCATCCCAACGACACAATCTGCCTCCTTCCCCGTGAGCTACAGGCTCTTGGATATTCCTGTCTTGACTCACATTTGCACAGGTTTGAAGCTGTGTGTCCCCCAGATTCTCAAAGTCAATCCATTCCTGTCGGGGTGAACCTGTTACAAGGAGGACTTTTTGATGTGGTTAGTTCGGTTAAAGGTGTGGCCCACCTCAGTCAGGACTGGTCCTAATCCTACTATTGGAGTCCTTTAAAGAGAAGGAAATTCAGACAGAGAGAGAAGAGCCACAGAAGCAAGAAGCTGGAAGCAACGAAACCCGGAACAGAAGGGAGAGACCAGCAGACACCGCCATGTGCTTTGCCGTGTGGCAGAGGAGCCAGGGGTCTCTGACAGCTGGTCTTGGGAAGAAAGTATCACCCTGATGATGCCTTGATTTGGACATTTTCTCAGCTTCAAAACCATAAGCTAATAAATTCCCATTGAACCACCCCATTTCATGGTATCTGCTTTGAGCAGGCCAGGAAACTAAAACACTTGGCCTCCCTTCTCTTAGTGAATTCTTGCTCTCCTTCCAGGATCAGCCACTCACCATTATCTCAACTTTCTTAGGAAAGTGTAGGTGGTCCTTTTCTGACACTACACTGTATTGGGCTTCTACCTCCATTCTGGCAGCTGTCCAATGTGTTTCATCTGTTTCCATCCACTGGAGAAGCCCAACGTTTAATCACATTTTAATCTTCATATTTCCAGGACCTTGCACCATGTCCAGCATTTATTTGGTGCACAACAAATCTTTATTGAATTAATTCATTTACAGAAAAAAGGAAGGAGCAAATTAAGAGGTGGAAATGTTGGATGTGCTTCTGATAGAAGAGTAGTTGGAGGGGTCAATAACCAAGTAGACATAGAGAGAGAGAGAGAGAGAGAGAGAGAGAGAGAGAGAGAGAGAGAGAGAGAGAGAGACAGAGAGACAGAGAGAGAGACAGAGAGACAGAGAGACAGAGAGACAGAAATATACCAAGGCAATGTTTGGATGCTTTAAATAAATGTTGACTTGGGTATGCAAGGAATCAATAGGAAGACTGGGACTTGTTTTTCTCCATTCCTGGAGGTCAGAAATGTAACACTGCACTTTGCCTAAACAAAGCCTCAGTTTGTCATTGGTAAGTGAGGGGGACGTTTCTGGGGTTTTGCCAAAATGGCTTTCTTTACACCCAGATTTCTGGTCCCCACCTAGTTGAGTTTGCCAGTGAGGAGAGTCCTGGGGCCAATTCCCGTGAGTCATCTGTAGGAGACGCACCCAGGGGCAGAAGCTCAGGGCACTCCAACTACAGAAGGCTTTTAAATTTTATCTGGGAAGCTCATTCCTTCAAATGTTCAAAAATATTTAATAGGCACATAGTGAGCTCTAGGGACAAAGATGCTGGGCAACTGGAGATTATTAAAATCATCTATTATCTATCTTCTATCATCTTTATCATCTATCATTATTGTTACTGTTCTTATTTATCTTTTGAAACAATCATCACAATTAAAAGAATGAACATATCCATTACAGCTCCAAGTTTCCTTGTCCCTTTATGTCATCCCTCCATCCAGCTCCTCCCTGTCCCACCCTTGTCTCCAGAGAATTGCCAAATGACTTTCTGCCACTATAGATTAGTTTGCATCATCCAGGATTTTATATAAAGGGAATCATACAGTACAGTATATACTCTTTTTTTTTTTGGTCTGGAATAATTATTTTAAGATCCATCCATGTGGTTGTATATAGCAGTGTTCATTCCTTTTTATTGCTGGTTTATTCCTTTTTATACAGCTATACCACAATTTGTTTATCCATTCACTTTTTGATGGACATTTGGGTTGTTTTCAACTCTTTGGCTATTAGAAGTAAAGCTGCTTTAAACATTTGTGTGCAAGATTTTGTGTAGACATCTGCTTTCATTGCCCTGGGACAAATACCTAGGAATGGAATGGCTGGGTCATTTGATAAGCGTATGTTTAATATTTTTAATTAAATTTTTAATTGTGGGGTAATTGTAGAATCATATGCATTTGTAAGAAACAATATCCTTTATCCAGTTTCCCCTAATGGTAAGAGTTTGCAAAACTATAGGACAATATCATAACAGGCTATTGACATGGATACAATCCATTGATGTTCAAAACTCCCCAGTGTTATTTGTGCTCATTTGCATAGGTTTGTATGTATTTAGTCCTATGCAGTGTTATCACGTGTATGTTCGTGTATTCACCAAGATACAGAATAGTTGCATCACCACAAATGTCCCTTCTATTGACTGTTAAATACCCACCTCCCTTTTCCCCCTACTTCCCCTCCTGTCCTAATCTCTCACAATCACTAACCTGTTCTCCATCTCTATAATTTTGTCACTTCAAGAATACTATAAAAATGGCATCATACAATATGTAGCCTTTTAGGATTGACTTTTTCACTCAGCATAATTCCTTTGAGATTCATCTAGTTGTTGCATGGATCAATAGCTTGTTCTTTTTTATTGCTGAGTAGTATAACATGGTATGGATGTACCACCATATTTTTTAACCATTCATTTATTCAGGGGTATTTTTTTAAATTTAATTTCATTGAGATATATTCACATACCATACAATCACCCATGGTGTACAATCAGTTGTCCACAGTATGCTTATATAGTTGTGCATTCATCACCACAATTAATTTTTGAACATTTTCATTACCACACACAAAAAAGAATAAGAATAAAAGTTAAAGTAAAAAAGAACACCCAAAACATCCCATACTCCCTCCATTTCTCCCTTTTATTCATTTACTTTTTGTCCTCATTTGTCTACTCATCTGTCCATACACTGTATAAAGGGAGTGGGAGCCACAAGGTTTTCACAATCACACAGTCACACAGTGTAAGCTACATAGTTATACAAACGTCTTCAAGAATCAAGGCTACTGGGTTGCAGTTCAACAGTTTCAGGTATTTCCTTCTAGCTGTTCCAATGCACAAAAACTAAAAAGGGATATATTGAATGGTATTTTGGTTGTTTCCAGTTTTGGTCTATTTTGAAAGAAGATGCTATGAACATTTGTGTATAGGTTTTTGTGTAAACACAGTTTTCAGTTTTGGGGGATAAGTGTCCAAGAGTACGATGTCTTGGTATTATAGTTTGTATGTTTAATTTTATAAGAAACTGCCAAGCTGTTTCCCAGAGTGGCTGCACCATTTTACATTTCATCAGCAATGTAGAACACTCCTGTTTCTCCACATCCTTGCCAGTTTTTGGTTTTGTCACTGCTTTTTTTTTGTTTGTTTGTTTGTTTGTTTTAGTCATTTGATCAATGTCTGGTGATTTCTCATTGTGGTTTTAATTTGCATCCCCCTAATGGCTAATGATGATGAACATCTTTTCATATATCCTCCTCAGTGGAATGTCTGCTCATGCCTTTTACACATTTTCTAATTGGATTATTTATTTTTAACTGCTGCATTTTGAGAGTTCTTTATAAATTCTAGATACTTGTCCTTTTTCAGATACATGGTTGGCAAATATCTTCCCCCAGTGTGTGGCTTGTCTTTCCAGAATCTTAACATATTTTAACTTTTAAAGAAATTGCCAAACTGTTTCCAAAGTGGGTGCACCACTTACATTCCTGCCGGTAATATATATATATATATGAGTTCCAGTTCCTGTACACCATATGGTCAGTCTTTTAAATTGAACACATTCTAGTGGATGTGCATTGATATCCCATCAAAGTTTAATTTGCATTTCCCTAATGACTAGTGATGTTGAACATATTTTCCTGTGTTTATTTGCTATCTGCATATCTTTTTAGTCAAGTGCCTGTCTAAATATTTTGCCTGTTTTATCTTGGGCTGTTAGTCTTCCTATTGAGCTGTTGAGGCTTTAAAAATCTGGATGTAAGTCATTTATTGGCTATCTGTTTTGCAAACATTTTCTTCTAATTGGTGGTGGGGCAAGCTATGCTTTAATCAACATCTCTCTATGAGAAATGAATTTCATTTTATTTCTAAGGGGAAAAAGAATCTATTCTTTTCATTTAACTGGAATTAATATATTTTTATTTTCCATTACCTTGATTTTTTTTTTGCTATTTAGTGATTTAATAATTTCTGTACTTCTGATTTGAATTTAACTATGATTGAGATGTAGCTTCTTGACCATTTTTCCGTGGGATTGTCTGTCTTGTTCTTGCTGATTCATATGACCTGTTTATTAATTAATATTTGCAAATATATTTGCATATGACTTGCAAATTTTTTTGACCAGTTTGTTATTTGGCTTTGTTTGTGTTTTTCTCATAAAGGAGTTTTAAATTTCATCAGCAGGATTGTAAAGGGTTAGAGATGGAAATAGAGATCCCAAATACTTGACATGAACCACATCCTTCTTTCTGGCCACTGAGAGGAGAAGAGGGTTCTAGAAATTAGGGGAAAGAGTCAAAACCACCTGGTCTTCTGACTCCCAGGGGTGTAAATCTCCCTGGCAACGCAGGATATGACTCCCAGGGATGAATCTGGACCCAGCATTGTGGGATTGAGAACATCTTCTTGACCAAAAGGGAGATGCGAAATGAAATGAAATAAAGCTTCAGTAGCTGAGAGATTTCAAATGGAGTCGAGAGGTCACTCTGGTGGACATTCTTACACACTATATAGATAACCCTTTTTAGGATTTAATGTGTTGGAATAGCTAGAAGTAAATACCTGAAACTACCAAACTCCAACCCAGAAGCCTTGACTCTTGAAGACAATTGTATAATAATGTAGATTACAAGGGGTGACAGTGTGATTGTGAAAGCCTTGTGGATCGCACTCCCTCTATCCAGTGTATGGATGGATGAGTAGAAAAATGGGGACAAAACCTAAATGAAAAATAGGGTGGGATGGAGGGGATGATTTGGGTGTTCTTTTTTATTTTTATTTTTTATTCTTATTCTGATTCCTTCTGGTGTAAGGAAAATGTTCAAAATTAGATTGGGGTGATGAATGCATAACTATATGATGGTACATGATTGTACACTATGGATGATTGTATGGTATGTGACTACGTATCAATAAAACTGAATTTAATTAAACAAAAAACAAACAAACAAAAAAAACAAAACCACCTGGTCTTAATCAGAACAAATTTATGGAAGGAGAGCAGATCTCCCAGAGCTCTTTCACCTGTGACACTGGGCAAAGGGTCGTTCCCTCTGGGCCTTTGCGTGGCGTTTTTAGAATGAAGGATTTGGTCCTGATGATTTCTAGAGTTCCTTCCTGTTCTGATATTATTTCTCCTCACCATGCTGGAACTTCCTCAGACAGATGGAACCAGGGTATGGAAGGCAGTCAAGTTCACCTTGAAGCTCAGGAAATATCACCCCATTGTCAACTTTCTCCTCAGCCAGCTCCTGCCCGTGTTTCCCTGTAACTGCCGTTGTTCAAAATATACAGCTTGTGGGGAAGGGACAGGAAGTTGTACAAAACCTCTCAGATGATCCTTGGTATCTGGGGTTGGCAGGGTGGTGGTTGCTCCGTCTTCACCAGCTAGACCACCTAAGATGGGTTATTCAAACTCATTGGATCTCCATTTCTTCATCCGTAGAATTTCCCAATCTGCCTTTCTCTTGTAATATTGTAAGCCTTAGTAGTAAAATATATATATGTGTGTGTGTGTGTGTGTGTGTGTGTGTGTGTGTGTGTGTGTGTATGTGTATATATATATATATACAATTTCCCACTATCATAATAAAAAAATCCAATGAGAATAAATGTTTTTAATAAGTGCCTTGAATCTAATAGATGCTTAATATATTAATGTTGAATAAAGGAACATATGATGTTATTGTTAGAGGGAGTTTCAAATGGTATAATACGTTTGGAGGCCAATCAAGCACTATTTCTCAATAGTCTTAAAATATGCAAGCTTTTTAATCCACTAATTCCACTTCTAGGAACATTTTTTGACTAAGAAAGCCAGACAGAGAATATAAAGGAATATTTTGTGCCACATTGTTTATAAGAGTGGAAAAACTGGCAACAGTCTACGATTCCAACAATGGGGGATTGGTCGAATAAATTATGGTTCAGTCACCCAATGGATACAATAGATACACAATGTAGTCACTGAAAATGCTGTGTAAGAAATACAACATTTAGTTTATAGAACAGGATTTGGCCCCAGACTGCTGGGATAAAGCCTGGCTCTGCTGCTTGCTAGCTCTGTGGACTTTGGCAAGTTTACTTAAAGATCTCAAAACATTAATTTTCCCATTTGTAAAGTGCTTATAATGATACCAACTTCACTGGGTCAGGAAAACCTGACAAGTGTGTAGAACAGATGCTGCAGGCGGGGAGAACCCTAAAATGGCAGCAGTGTGAAAAGATGGAATACATTAAATGAAATAAAATAAACCACAATATGATACGATTGCATTTTTGTGAA
Source organism: Choloepus didactylus (assembly GCF_015220235.1). Lineage (NCBI taxonomy): Eukaryota > Metazoa > Chordata > Mammalia > Pilosa > Megalonychidae > Choloepus > Choloepus didactylus. The sequence goes on from NC_051324.1 coordinate 3,757,859, forward strand.
AAATAAATAAACATATGGGTAGACAGGAACAGAAAAACATATGCAAAATGTTGACAGTGGTTGTCTCAGATGGTGGTATTTGGAATGGTTTTTAGCTTCTCCTTTTTGGTCATTTGCATTTTCTATGCTTTCCACTATGTGATATGAGTTTCTTTGCAATTAAACACATGCAAATTATATATAGGTGGTTGTTTTGGTTTGCTAAGGCTGCCGGAATGCAGTATACCTGAAATGGACTGGCTGTTACAAAGAGGATTTATTAGCTTACAAATTTACAATTCTAAGGCCATGAAAAGATCCCAGTTAAGGCATCAACAGGAAATTACCTTCTCTGATGACCGGTTACCAGTGAGTTTGGGCTTCTCTGTCAGATAGCAAGGCACATGGCAATGTCTGCTTGTCCTTCTCTCCCAGGTTTCATTGCTTCAGCTTCTGTGGCTTTTTCCCTAAACTTCTTTGGGCGTTTCTCTGAATTTTCTCTCTCAGCTTCTCTTACAAAGGACTCCAATAAGAGGATTAAGACCCACCTTGAATGAGGTGGGTCACATCTCCATTGAAACAACCTAATCCAAGGCTCCCACCCACAGTAGGTCTACACCCACAGGAATGGATTTACTTAACACACTTTTCTGGGGTCCATAAAACCTCCAAACCATCACAGTGGTATAATGCCTTGGGTATTTGAGAAAGGATTTTTGCACTGTTTGGTGTATTTTTCATAGAGACAGATTGCCAGGGTACAATGGGCAGTTTTATTCAGTCTGATAGAAGTTTGTCTGATAAGAGTTGGCTCCATCCCTTTTGTAAGAACCTGCATTTGTTTCCCACCAGGGGACTTTGGATATTAACTGCTGGGGTAGAGCTGAGAGTGCTCTGTCAGACTCACCTTCCAAGGTGCATTACTAGGAAGTCAGTAATGCATACTAATAACTAACATTTATTGAGCACTGTCCATGCTGCCAGGTGCATGCTGTGTGCAGACACTTTCCGTTGCAACCCCATGAAATAGCAACTATTATTACCTTGATTAAGAAGAGGAAATGGGGGCAGAGAGAAGTTAAAAAAAATTTTTTTTTCTCAAGGTTCCATGGCTACTAAGAGATATTAACTGGGAATTACTCGATTCAAATGTTCTGCTTCTCAGCCAGTGGCTCTGACCAATGAAACACATTGACTATATCCAAGGACATCTATAAACAGCCAGTTTTGTTCATGGAAGTGATCGTGTGCAAGTTTCTTCTTCTGTAAAATGGCAATATTAATGGTGTCCATTGGTGAGCTAAAGCACACAAAGCGCTTATCACATGTCATAGTTCCCTAGGGCTTGAAACAATAGAAATCTATCATTTCGCAGATCTGGAGGACAGACGTCCAAAACCGAGGTGTCGGCAGGGCCAGGCTTCTTCTGCAACCTGTAGTGGAGAATTCTTCCTTGCCTCTTCCCAGCTTCTGGTGGGTTGCCAGCCATCTTGGTGTTCCTTGGCTTGCAGCTGCTGCACTTGGATCTCCACCTGTGTCTTCAGGTGGGCTTCTCCCCAGTGTCTGTCTGTCTGTCTTCTCTCCGTCTTATATGGACACCAGTTGTGTTGGATTAAGGGCCCACTCTACTCCAGTTTGACCTCATCTTAACTAATTCCATCTTCAAAGATCTTATTTCCAAGTAAAAATCACATTCTGAGGTGTTGGAGATTAAGGCTTCAACCTATCATTTTGGGGAACACATCTCAACCCATAACACAGCAGTGCCCAGATCAAGTAATAACATACATAGTATGTGTTTTGGCACTTTCTCACTGAGCTAGATTGCAGCACTCTTTCCAATAAACTCTTTCCAATAAACCACAGCTGATATGGGACAGCCACTTTCTTGCTCTCCCTAGATGTTCTGAGAAGGCAAGCGCTGAGAGCGTGTGGCTCTTCTTTCCCAAGCGTGGCTAAAGTGAGCGCCCACCCTGGGGTCTTCCAGCTCTCTTGCTCTCCGCCTTCCGCGGGCACCTCACTCATCCTCAAAAAAGTGGGTACAGCTCAGATATTAGTAAAGAAGGGGAGATGGGGGTCGGGGTGATGATTTTCATCCCTCTGATACTTTCATGAATCCTGTTTTTTTTATTAAGGCAAACTTAAAGTTAATTTAATTAATCAATACTTTAAATTAAATTAATAATGTTATTTGTATTTTTCTCCTCTCCTCTTTCTCAACTGCTGTCTTGCCATACATTTCAGTCTGCAAATTGAACCTGAAAGAGAAGTTTATTTATTCTGTAAGAAAATGGAATTTTTCACTGTGATGCAGATGAGATGTCATGTGATGTTTTGTTTTGTTTTGTTTCTCCATGGTCCAGCCTGTACGGCAGGTGTGTCATTTAAGATTTACCCAGGGATTAAGTGGCCGTGTAGGACACAGTGAATCATGCCCTGCGGCCCTGGGCCAAAAAAGTATTGCCCCATGTTGTGTAAACATCGAATTCATTCCCATTCCCTACTCTTTCAGTGAGCAGAATATCATAAAAAGCAAAATTATATGTCAAAGTCCACTGGAATAAATTTTTATAGAAATGAAAGGGTAGTATTCTCAGAAACTCCTAGAAACCCACAAGTATGTGAATTTACTATCCTAAAATATACTACTACGAAGTTTTACTTAATTTTTCCTTTTCATATGAAAGATGATGGAATTGCTTCTACTTTTTCAGAAAGGGGGACATTTCAGTTTGGGGTCACGCCCTCCTCTCCCCACTTCTTTCAAAAAGGTGGGACAGGAGAGAAGAGTGAGAACGATTTGTCCAGCCCTTGTTCTGAGATTCTTTATCCTTTTTAACTCTTTTAATCCTCTCACCAACCCCAGATAGTGAGCACTTTTTATTTGTCCAGTTTCAAAGATGATAAAGCAAAGGCACAAAGAAAAACTTGCCCATTTAGCAAATGGTGGAACCAGGATTTGAACTCATGTCGTCCAATTCCCAAATCCTCGCCCTTAACCTGTGTGTCCATCTACCTTCTTATTTATAACCCTGGCTTTCAAACTATTTCTATTATTTAGCCATACAGCTATCAAAATAATTAAACTTCAACAGTATTAAAATGTTTTGTCAAAAAAAAAAAAAAGAAAGAAGCGTTTCGTTAATAGTAAAGACTCCAATGCAGAAGGGACAACCAGTCCCTCCACTGGAATGAGCTCTAAATCTCCTGCCTCGCAGAGTTGTGTAAGGATTTTCCACACTCCTAGGGCATAGTTATCAATGAACGATGGCTATTAGGGCGATGACGGACGCTGCTGAGATTCTGAATCATTTCAGGTGGGTTGGGACACACCAGTGAGATGATTTCTACTGTAGGCATTAAACTCCTGCCCTGATTCCACCCTTCCACAAATAAAAATTCAAACTTCATAAAAATTAAATTATATGCCAAAGTCCAGTGGAAATGAATCATTAGGGGTGAAGATCTCAAGGGAAAACGTCCTGTACTAGGATAAGACAGTGAATTTACCACCTAGGAAGGACCCAGGTATGTCTCGCAGTATTTTATTACCATTATTTTGCAAAGGGTGTGCTCCTACTCTTTCAATTCCATTTGCAATTATCTTTCATTATTCCAAGTTTCAGCTTTGCTCATTTTTATGGTGGTTAGTTGGAGTTTGGCCTTAGATAAACCATGCTTAATTTTCACAAAGAGATAAAGCTGCAGAATTATGTATTTCTAGAGATAAAAAAGCAAACACACTTAGAGGTGAAATGATTCACCCTTCTTATTTGCAAAAATGGAGAAATTAAGGCCCCACAATTAGTGAGTGAGGCAGCCTTGGGTTTACACAACGCCTGATTTCCACCTTGTTAGCACCTTCCTCCCTGCAGTTGATGGAATAAATCCTATCCTATCCTCTTGGAAAGAGGAAAACATGACACAGGTGTCCTTTGTCCTCTCCATTCTGTCCACTGGTGGTCAGCATTTAAGATATCTGAGCTCAGCACTACAGCTCTTGGTCAAAAACTGCACTAAATTTTTAAAATTGTGGTATTATATATATATATATCTTACAAAATTTCCCACTTTAACCATTCTTAATTGTTCACTTCAAAGGTATTAAATAATTCAGAAAGCCAAGATTGTGTTACCATCGCCACCAACCATTACCAAGAATTTTTCATCACCCCAAACTGAAACTCTACCTATTAAACAAAACTTCCCCATTTGCCTCCCCCAGGCTCCTGGCAAATTCCAATCTCCTTTTTGTCTCTATGAATTTGCATATTCTAGATGTTTCATGTAAGTGGAATCATACACTCTCTGCCCTTTTTTGTCTGGCTTATTTCATCAGCAAAATGATTTATTTCAAGGTTCATCCATGTTGTAGAATGGATCAGAACTTCATTCTTTTTTAGGACTGAATAATATTCCACTGTAGATATAATCCATTTATCTCTTGACAGACACTTGGTTTGGCTATTGAGAATAAGTCTGGTAAGAGCATTGGTGTGCAAGCATCTTTTTGAGTTTCTGTTTTCAATCATTTTGGGCATACGCTCAGGACTGGCAGTGTCGGCTCATATGGTAGCTCTGTGTTTAACTTTTTGAGGACCTGCCAAAATGTTTTCCACTGTGGCTACACCATTTTACGTTCTCGATAAAAAATGTTCATGGGTTGCAATTTCTCCACATCCTCTCCACAACACTTATTATTTTCTGTTTGTTTGTTTGTTTTTAATAATAGCCATCCCAGTTGGTGTGAAGTGGTAACTCGTGGTTTTGATTTGCATTTCCCTGATGACTGATGATGTCGAGCATCTTTTCATGAGCTTATTGGGCCATTTGTGCATCTTTGGAGCAATGTTGTGCATCTTTGGAGCAATGTCTAGTCAAGTCTTTTGCCTGTTTTGTGATTGGGTTGTTTGCTCTTTTATTGTTGAATATTCTGGATATTAAACCCTTATCAGATATACAATTTGCAACTCTTTTCTCCTCTCTGTAGGTTGGCTCCTCACTTTCTTCATAATGTCCTGTGAGACGCTAAACAACTGCACCACAGACCTGGCCAGCCACCTCCTGCATGTACACGGTCAGTCCAAAGTGAGGCTGAAAATGTGTGTATCAGTGCAAACCCTTCCAAGTTGCAATAGCCCCCCAAAACATATCCTCCTGCCCCTGGGTGAGCACATCCTCTGTGGCCCTGGGCATAACAAAAATAGATGCATTTATGTTTACTAAGTGCCAGCAGCCCGTGTCTCCCCTCGCTTCCCTGGGGTTCTGTGCCGGGCACTAGCGGCATGTCCATTGTAGATCTGAGGGGAAAGCACGGAGATGAGCTCAGCTCGGCTTCTGGGCTTCTGGGCAAATGAGGCAGAATTCAAACTTGGGCAGTGTTTCCACTCTGCCAATATTCGCTTCTGGGTGGTAGAGCCAGTCAGCCCTGGATTTTCAGCTCTACCGCTTGACCTCCATCTAGCTACTTACCTCCTGGATCTTCAGTCTTCCCACCTGTAAAATGGAAATAGCAATATCTACCTAGTAAGCAAGTTTTACTGTGTATGCCTACAATTAGAAAATGCAATGCCATTTTGCAATTATTGAGCTGTGAATCAAAATGGCCAAAATCCTATTTCTGTCTGTACAAGGGAACTGGGGGTGGGCATGGGGTGGACTGAGGAGGGAAACCTGTCTTTTGGTGGCTGTGTCTATATGTAAGTAACAAAACAACTCAGCTTTCTAGAAACCAAGTTCTTAGGAAGTCAAAATCCCTTATCATGAAATAAATTCTTCTGGAAGCGGCACCTTTTCTCCAGGAGGCATTTGTTCTCCTCCCCCTTCAACAGAGAGCAGTCTGTGAATTCCAGGAATATTTTCACAGCAAAAGCCACGATCCAGGACATCCACGATCCCCTCTCTGGACACTGTGTTAACTCCCACTGGCTGGAATTTTTTTATGGGAGTTGGGACAAAGGCCATTTTGTGGCAACACCCTCTGCCTCCTGCCCAGAGCTGGCTCCAGTGGAATGCACTAATTGCAGCGGAACAAAAGGATGCCTTATGCTTCTCTCCACCCCGTAGCTGTGCACTGATTCTTTATTGCATCCTGTATCAAAACTGCCAGTGTTTCCCTTCTAAGGTCCTCTCGTGGGGGCGGAGAACAAGTTGCTCTCCCTGCACACCCAGGGAAGTGTTTGTGAGGCTGTGGCATGTGAGAAACGACCGGCTTTCTTCACCTAGCAGCTTGTGGAGAAAAGTACCTTTGACTTTTTATAAGGGTCCCCTTTGTTGGTTTCAGCACGTGTCACCGTGAGCAACTTTATCTGCCCAGCCCAAGTGTAAAGAACCTTCCTTGCATGCAAGTTTTACTATGGATGCCTATAATAGAGTTTTGAAATTATTTAGCTGTGAATCAAAATGGCTAAAATGGTAAAAATGCTCAATGCACCAGCTTACTGTTGATTTAAGGAGAAATATGGCCCTACCTGGGGAGGCTTTTAGGAAGTCGTTCTACAGAGCAAATTGAGAGTATTGCAAAGTGGTGGACTGAACACCTGTACAAAAATTCCCTGAGATGTTAAGTCCATAACAGCACTGAAAATTAAGATTGAGCAGCATGCAGCAATTAGGATGAGGGATGGAGGGCAGTGGAGACAACGGCAAGTCAGAAGAGCAGAAAAGCCCATCGGAGGACACCCCAGTGACAGGCTGCTCTGCAGATGCTGTGATAGGAAGCTCCTGGTCCAGGCTTTAGACACAAATGCAGATGCAGGTGCAGGCGGGACCCCCGGGGCTTCCTACAAGGGGATTAGCTGAGCTGCTGCTTGGGAAAGACCGGCTACTCTGGACAATCACTTTCCCCCATCCCTGCTTCTGCTGAACAGTGGGAAGCAATTTTGCAAACCTTGTGGGGTAGCGAATGTGAGTTCTCAGGAGTAAGGTTGAAGGGAAATGGCCTTGGAAGCTACTGGACCCAAGGAGAGACTGAGGCTCAGGCTCAGAATCCAGAGCAACGGTGAAAAGAAACAGTGTCCCCAGAAAGATGGAGGAGGGAATCCCCAACACAGAGCCCAAGAACCACCAGACGTTCCAGAAAAACAAACACCATGAAAAAGAAGCACCAAGCTTAACAAGGTGGGGGGGGGGGCATCATCCTCTATGGAAAGAGTGAAAACAGAAAGACACAAACATACGGAAAATAAAGATAATTAACATCTTGTGATGGATTCATAGGGACGTTCACCACAAAATAAGAACAGCCTGATGTATAAAAAGAACTGAATAGAGATGTTAAAAATTTTAAATTTTAATTTCAAATTAAATTTATTATAAAATTTTAATTTTGTAAGTATTTAATTTTTAATTTAATTTTAAATTAATTTTTAAAATTATTTTAATTTTAAAATAAATTTTTAATTTAATTTTAATTGTAAAATTTTAATTTTATTAATATTTTAAAAAACAAACCACTGCAATATGTGGAATGAATAACTGAATGTGAAAAACAAATCAATGAGCTGGATGATTAAACATGGAATTCTTCCTGATTTCTCTGCTATAGGACAATGAGATAGAAAAATAAGAAAAAGAGATAAGAGATCTGGAGATCTAAAAGCACCAAAGGTCAAATTTTGAGAAGGTTTGAGAAGAGGTAGAAAACCTAAATAGACCAAAAACCATAGAAAAATTGAGAAGATGGTTAAAAAATCTAATCCCAAAAAGAACAGTGGATCCAGTTCATCTTCCTGACAAATTCTACCAAACCTTCAAGGATTATGTTGTGTTAACTCTCCCAGAGCAGAGAAAATGATGTAAACCTTCCCAGTTCATGCTACTGATACTGAACGAGAGCAGGATTCTCTGCTAATCTAATGCACCAGGGTCAAAGAGAGAAAAAGCTCATTGCTCAGCGTGAAGCAGGGGATCAGATCACCTCTTGCCCTAAAAATCTGTCTCTCTGAATTGCAGTAACTCTGATAGTTTTATAGTGTCAAAAGATGGGCAGGTTTTAGGATAATGAGCACAATGGCTCTAGATGATGGAGTTAGAGGTGATTTAATTGTTGAGCATGTGCAGACTGATTACATGTTTAGTCGCTGAATTTATGTAAGAAAATGGCAGCCTTAATATGAGGATGGGTGTGATTTTTTAGTATTATAATGAAGTATAGGTCACTTATAGGTTAAAGTCAGATGGACCAATTTTGGTTAAATTCAGCTTTGTCTAGTAAGATCATTTAGGAATTGGGGTGGGTTAGTTCTGGGCTGACACAGGCCGTTCATTAATAATAAACATTAGGGGCTGTCGTTTGTGATCATAAGACTCTACAGCTGAAAAACAGGATAAGGGGGTACAAATGAGGCCAGCCACAAGGATTTTTATAATCACAAAATAAAGGCTACATGGTCATACAATCAGTATTGAAGATTGAGGCAGCTGGGTTACAGTTCAGTAATTTCAGGTATTTCTTTCTGGCTGTTCTGTTATACTAGAAAGTAAGAAGATATGTCTCTATAATGATTCAGTGATCATAATCATTTGCTAATTTCTAACTTCTTGGTTACACTGTTAGCATATCTATGAAACAAGACAAGGCAGAAGGAACAAAGACTTGGTTAAAAGAGGAAGATTGTATATGCACATGTATCTTTTCTTTCTCTCCACCTCCCCACTGCAGAATACTCTAAAATAATGTTATAGGATTACAAAAGGTGCAAGCCCGTAAGGACTAAGACATCAAGAAAGGGGCCACCCACCAACTGATGAAAGAGTTACACAAAATTTTGGAAGATGGAAAGCAGACGGAAGAGGGGAACTGACGTAGTAAAGAAGAGGATGCTATCCTCTCGAGTGCCTTAAGTGAGGGATACTGAAGGAAAACAAGCTGTTTAATTCCACAAAACCCTTTAAAGAATCAGAAAGAGAAGGCATCAAATACCACGGAAAATTGGAGGTTGGGTGGAAGCTGAAAACAGGCAACAGGGCGAAAGTCTGCCTGCAGAGTGGGTGATCTCCCGGTGGCCTCCAACTCTCCACCCCTCCTCCCTCTAGGAAGAAATTGGGAGACTGTCTTCTGGACAGATTATACTGACGGGGGTCTGGTCTTGGGGGCCTCAGGCACGATGTGGGTGGGGGAGTGTAGAGCAGGAGTTAAAAACAGGGGCTTTAACATGAAAGTCTCATCCTGGTTAGTGCTACTCCCTGCCCTCTTCTCTCGTTCTGCTCACAGATTGCCGGAAGCTGGGCCCAGAGGTGAGAGTCTGGGAATATTTTCCAAGAAAATATTTCAAGATACTGAAAATTGGAGGTGCCCAAATGTAGAGACCACTGTTTGTTAAGCCTCGTTCGTGGACTTAGAGCTTCCAGTTGTCTGCTTAATGTCTGACTCTTAAACCTGAACAGACAGAAGGGGGATGGTTAGGATCATCAGACATTTGAGGCAAGGGTCCAAGGCAAACATAAGAAAAGAAGACAAATTATGCAGAAAAAAGATTTTAAAATCTGCTGTATAATTAACTTTCCAATGAAGTGGGAAATGAAATTGCATCCATACAACTAGAACACCATTCTAAGAAAAAAAAATCAGATGACAATAAAAGGATCTTGGAAATTAAAAATACCATAGCAGAATAATTTTTTTTTCTTCCAAACAAGACGGTTGGGAGATACAGCTGAGGAGATCTTCCAGAATGTAAAAATAAAATGGCAAAAACACAGAACATGGGTGAGAACTGATAAGACCATTAGAGGATCAGTACAAGAGTTCCAACATGTATCCAACATTAGATCCAGAGAAAATGGAGAAGAAGGTGTCAAAGAAATAATGCAGAAGCCAACCCCAAAGCCAACCTCAGGCTGAAGAGGAAGTATGCATAGTGGTTATGTGCACAGACTGTGGAGCCAACAGTGTCCAGGACGTGGCACATGTAGAAAGTGGGGTGTTTGGGCTGCCCCAGTTCCACTGGCCACCCTGGGGTCCCTGCTCAGGCATGTCTGCTGCCCTGTGGTACAGGAGCTTGGTGTGCTGGGCGTGAAGCTCTGGGAAAAAGAACTGTTCAAATGAACAAAAGGAGATATCGGCAACCCAACAGAAAAATGGGAGAAGGCTATGAGCACCGTTCATAAAAGGAAATACAAATATTCTTAAATATAAGATACCCAACCTCATTAATTATGAGAACAAATAAAGCTACAACAAAATGGCATTTCTTACTTATCGGATTGCCCCAAATGAAAAAATTTTAAAACACATTATGTTAGTTAAGGTAGAGAAATAGACGTTTGACTCAATCCCAATAATATTACCAACAAATCTGGAGGGAGGAAGTGGGGGTTGGCTAGAAAATTCTAGAAGGAATGCGTTGCAAAACAATGTCTTTGGAGGGAAATTTAGAACATAGGTCAAAATTATAAATGCACACTCCTTTGACCAGAAACTCCACTTCTGGAAACTTACTCTACAGGTAATTATTACAGATTTGTAAAGTACTATCAAAATGTGTAAACAGTCTAAATATCTACCATCAGGGTTAGTTAAATAAATTATGCAGGCAATGAAAAGAACGAGGCGGCTCTATGTAAACTGACAGGAAAAGAGCGCCAGATATTCTGTATATGAATAAAGGAACGTACAGAATAGCTTGTGGAGTGTACTAACGTTTGTGGAAAGGTATGTAACTCAATTAATGCTTCTAAATACATAGGCTGTCTCTGGAAGGATTTCGAAGAAGTGGTAAGAACAGCCTCCTCCAATTAAATTGGGTAGCTAGAGAACAGGGACATTTGTATGTTTGGGACTTTTGTATTAAGCACTTTTACAATATCCTTTTTTTTTTAAGTCCCTTTTTAAAAACGCAGAAAAAGAAACCAAACTTTTAACAATGCTTAGCTTTGAGAAAGGAGGTGGAAGTAGCGGGGATGGGGGCATTTAGTGAGATTAAATTTTCTTCTTAGAAACTTAGAGTTTACTTTAAAAATTTACTGGTTATGTATTGCTTGACTCCCTACAAAGAGAACAGACTTATCTTCAGCAAGTTGGATAACACCCTTTAAAGTCACATAACCAAGTCATGCATGATAAGACATCTTCTAAGTCCCCTTCAAACACATTTCACTCCACTCATTGTTCTGCTTTGTTTGGTTCAAGTCTGAAGTCCCTGAGCATTTCCTTATCACCCTGTAGTTTCTTCCAAAGTGAGCTGACGCTTTGTTCTCTCTGCATTTTCAGCTAAGCCTGGTATTTGTGGGTGGACTTCTTTTGCGGAGTTGTGCATGGAAGTTGTCCTCGTCTACTCACTGGTAACTCTGAAACTTGAGAGCAAAGCCTGGCTACACAGCCTAGGCCTGAAGCTGATGAATTTCCACCCAGTCTTGCGATGATGAAGTAAAGCTCACGCGTGCTCTAAAAGACCTGTACTGAATTGGGCTGGGAGCCGCTCCACCTTGCGTTTCCACCGCCTGTGTTCTGGGCTGGACTCTTCCAGCTGTGTGGTTTCAGGCAACTCGTTGAACCTCTCTGAGCTTCACTTTGTTTTTTTTTGTTTTTTTTTTTTTTTGTAAAGGAGTGGGGTTGACCTGGATGATTTCTGGGTTTCCTTCTGTTTCTCACATTCTGTGCTTTGTGAAATGAGAGGAAGAGCTTTGTGATCAATTGTTTCCTCCTCCCCCAAAAAAGCACAAGTGTATATATTTTTCACTTCCTGGGGAAGAAGCCGTTGATGCCAGAATAAGACAGAAATAAAAATAAAGCCATTGACATTCTTTCTGGTTCCAAAAGGACATTATTCCTTCCTTTGTGTGACTAATCAGTGAAGCTAAATAAGGGGTGGCCTATTTACGGGTAGCTATTGTGAAACAGAACCAAGTTGAGTCAAAATGCACTCATTATCCTCTTTCTCGAGGTCCTGAAATGGCTGCCTTGGGCTGTCCAGGGTCCCCTCTGGGTGACCTGGCGAAGGATGGGGCACTGATGCCAGACGTGCTGCTCATTAAATATCAGCTACTATTTCATTCAAGAACAGGCGATGCTTCATGACACACGCTAGGGCCCACCGTCTGCTGTTGGCACAAGTCTCCCGTGATCAGTCAGTGCTCTCTACTTTGGGGTCTAGACAAAGGGTGATGACAAGCACCGTCTTGCCCAGGCCTGACAGACTGCACCAAGATTCAAGAGCCAAGCGTCTCCAGACTGTGTTAAGTTTAAGAAAAAGCTAAGTTTCTCATGAGGAAACACATTGTTTAAGGCTCAGGGAGATGATAGGTTCAAATCCCAGCACCATCACATGCAAACTAATTTAGCTCTCTAAATCTCAGTCTTCTCATCTGTAAAGTGGGGTTAATAATCAGACCCTTTGTACACGGCTGTTGAGTTTCAGTAACACGATACACATGAGGCACAGCGCCCTATCTGGGATATAAGGGGCGTTTGATATCCATTTGCTATAAGACAACACTTACCTCAAGCAAATTCAAGTGTCATGATACACAGCAGATATCCAGTAAAATCTTACAGATGTGGAAAATTTTACACAATATATGGAAACATAAAATAATTTGCAAATACCGGACCCGGCATCGTGGGATTGAGAACATCTTCTTGACCAAAAGGGGGATGTGAGATGAAAAGAAATAAAGTTTCAGTGGCTGAGAGATTCCAAATGGAGTCGAGAGGTCACTCTGGTGGACATTCTTACACACTATATAGACAACACCTCTTAGGTTTTAATGTATTGGAAAAGCTAGAAGTAAATACCTGAGACTATCAAACTCCAACCCAGTAGCCTTGACTCTTGAAGGTGATTGTGTAACAATGTAGATTACAAAGTGTAATTACAAAGTGTAATTGTGGAAACCTTGTGGATTGCACTCCCTTTATCCAGTGAATGGATGGATGAGTAGATAAATGGGGACAAAAACTAAATGAAAAATAGGGTGGGAACTGGGGGGATGATTTGGGTGTTCTTTTTTACTTTTATTTTTTATTCTTATTTTCACTTTTTCTGGTATAAGGAAAATGTTCAAAAGTACATAGGGGTGATGAATGCACAACTATATGATGGTTCTGTGAACAGCTGATTGTACACCACGGATGACTGTATGATATGTGAATATATCTCAATAAAACTGAATTAAAAAAAAAAGAATATGGGGGTGGCTCTGTTCTTGAGGTCAGAGCAGGAGAAGTTTTCTAAAACTCAGAGCCTCGGCAGATCTCCCCAGGGGGTAGCTACTGAAGTTGGGGAATATCTGTACTGCTATTTGTATGGCAATCATCCCTTCTGAACATTCTGAGCTTTGATTACTGAGTTACCTGTGAACAGGGCTCTCTAATTATGAAAGCAGCCACATTAAAACAAAAAGTCTTCAGAAATCACGGACAGAGTATGAACGTGTATGTGTGTGTGTGTGTGTGTGTGTGTGTGTGAAGAACAAAGCTTCTGCAATGTGGCAAGCTCAGGTCCCTGCCCAGGGTCTACACTATCAGCCCGTACAATTTCTACCCATTTCCACCCAGCGGAAGCAACCTGCATCTGGCACTGTTTTCCCCCAGGGAGCCCAGCTTCTGCTTTTGGTGGCCTCTTCTGGTAAGGGAAGGCCCCTCCCTGGCCGGGCTCAGCCCTTCCTGCCTGCTGCTTCTGCTCCTTTCTCAACACGGGGTGCATTTGCTCCAGTACCCACTTCTTGGCTGGCTTCCCTTCCTTTGGTGCACACCCCGACCCAGTTTCAGGAACCCGGTTCTATCCTGGGCCTGTCCCCTGTCCCCCGACAAAGGCTCTTAGCGGGAAAGCTGACACCTGTGCATACATGGTGACAGGTTGTCCTGAGCCCTGAGGGCGGGTCAGCTGCAGGTGCTGGAGATCCTGGGACTTGTGATTAGGGTCTGGGGCCAGCTCTGTCCTGGCACATCCACGGGGCCAGCACCTTTCTCTGCTCCCCACCCCCCCATTTCCTGCCACCATACAGCTTAATCTTTTAGACGGTCATGTTATTTCAGATGCTGCAAAAAATCAGCCCCCTCCCCCAGAGTAATCTTTTCTTCTCCCAGTTTCCCAGGAGCTGCTCTTATTTAGCTGCATTGGACACCTCTTTTGTCACCTCCCTTAACTCAAGGTTATGGCCTCAAAAGAGTCCCCCCACTTCCTTTTGTAGAAAGACATTGACTGAAAAGTAAGTGTCTTCTTCATGGGCACAATGTTCCTGGCTATCCCTGGGAGATGGGACATCATTAATTCATGGATACTTCTGGCCATCCCCAGCCCCTGCACTCCAAAGAGGGCTTGCAGCGTCTTCCTCCTCTCTCCCTGGGGAGGGACCTTTGGTGGAGACCTATCGGGGGAGGAGGGCTTTCATGAGGTCGGGCCTGGAGAATGGGGGCCAGGGTTGGGGAGGGGTGGGGAGGAGGAAGAGGGAGGACAGCCGCGGCGGCTGGAGGTGGGGGAGATGCCCTGGGCATTTTGAAAAGACAGTGGCCGTGTGCTGCAGGGTGGGGGGAGTGGGAGAGCACAGGGAATTTTAGAAGACATCTCTCTGGACTAGGTGCACACTTGGTGGTGTTCAAAGGAAACAAACAACTTGAGTGACTCGGAAAAGCTTTTCTGGTTGTGTGGTAGACTGGATTATGTCTCCAAGTTTAGACAAATTCTTAATCCTAATCCACGTTCCTGTGGGTGTGACCCCGTTATAAATAAGGTCTCTTGAAGGTTTTATTTTTTGTGAGGGTGTGGCACAACTTGACCCAGATTCCTGGAGACCTTCGAAAGAGCAAGAAACCAGAAGCCACTGTCAGAGAAGGCCACGGGAGCACCGGAAATCAACAGAAACTGAGAGAAAGGAGAGCACATCCCCAGGGGGAAAGCCAAGGAACCCAAGGGTTGCTGCCCAGACAGATGCTAAGGAGCCCAGGAGGAAGCCAGCCTTGTAGCTTCTGAAACTGTGAGCCAATAAATTCCCGTTGTTTGTGGTATTTGTCACAGCAGCCCTGGCAAACTAAGACAGGCTGCTACGCTTTTATGTTTTTTCCCAAGACACTGCTCTCTGAGAACGGACCATGCGTTATAGTTCTAAGGAGTCTGCATAGGACAACCCAAGCTGGTAAAGTGGGGACCACCCCAGGCCTATTTAGAATGATTTCTCACTGGGGGTACATCAGGCATGACCCCCAGCCTGTCTCTTGAGGTCTCTCCCCCCCATGGTTAGCAGGGTCTCCACAGAATACAGTGACACCTCCCACCCACTCAAAGGAGAGGTGGCGTTCCCGGCCGGGGGACGGGCAGAAGGCCCCCCAGTGTGAAAGTTCATCCAGCACAGACACAGGGACACTCATGAGGACCGTGCCCTTCAGTAGGGGCAGTCACAGGATGACAGCCCTTTAGTGAGGGCCCCCCAGGGAGGCTCCCAGCTCCACAACCCCACGACAACCCTCTACCAGCCCCTGGAGGCAGGGCAGGGTTTCGGGCTCTGCTGTGTGTCCACGTGAACCTCAGAGCCCTGGAGCCAGCTCTCACTCCTGGTCTTTTCTGGGGTGGCTTTGGTGGGTGATCTTCAGACCCCGCCTGAGCCACGAGATCGGCCCAGGGGCTCTTTCCCCCTGCGGTTGAGGGACATGGTGCTTTGAGACAGGACTGCTGCCCTGTTGATCCCACTGAGCCCAAATTCCATTCCCCAGATGTCAATTTATAATTCTTTGCAGAAGAGTGGGGTTGGGGACAGGGTAGGCTGCTCAGATAGCCACACACTCAGGGAGCCATCAGCATAATCCAGAGCCTGAAAGGAAAACAAGAACCATAGAAAGGATGGCATGATGGAGACTCCTGCAACCTCAAGTCAACTGAATCATTTTGCTTATTCATTGCTTATCATTATTATTATATAACTATTATGTATGCTCTTGAGTTGTGATCTCTGGGAGAGAAGAAACTTGGCTGATGTAATCTATGCTTTCTGCAGGACACAAAAATAGGTGTTCAGTGAAGGCTCCAGGCCAGCCTACTGCCAAGCCTGGAAGGAGTCCTTACCCCTGTTTTCTCTTCCCTGACTGTAGAGAGCACCAAGAAATTCATCCGCCAGGGACACGTCCACTTTCAGGGGAGCACCTGCCTTGCCCACAGCCACCCTTTGGAGGGTTTTTGCACGGATAGTCTCCAGGTTTGGTGAGATGTTTTCCAAGCTTGCTGCCACCACTTGCACAAGGATGAGAACCTGACTCCAGGTGACCATCTCGATGAGCTGGTGGGAGGCCAGAATGAAAGTTCTCCCCAATAAGGATCTGCTACCGTCAGTGGTGTCAGGTGGCCCAGTCAAGTTTCAGGGATTTTGGGCTCAGAACAAATGGAGAGAGTTGGCAGGTGGAAAAGATGTGGAGAGAAGTAATCAGCAGCTTGAGGGAGAAAGCTGGAAAGTGGAGAGAAGTTCCTTCAGCGAGGCAGGGACAGAAGAGGCCAAGTCACCAAAATTCTGGGGCACTAGAGCCGTGACCGTCAAAGCTTTGGGCTCTTCTAAGCTTAGAAGAATTTGGAAAAACTTTGTACTCCCTTGCACTTTTAAAGGTGACATGCAAACAGATTTTATTTAAAAGTAAAAATAATTTATTATATTAAGTAATCGAAGTTTAGGTATAAATTTCCATCTACTACAGATGTTGATACTTAGAGTGTAAAAGTGTTATGTCATTCTTTTCCATGTGTCCAACTAAATGCCACAGTGAATTATAACCACCATCATCCGTTTAAAAATAAATGACCAAACTCTTCTTAACCATCAGAAATTTTACATCATTCCTTGAAGTCATCTTTCTATTTCACAGAGAATTTTATTTTAATATAATATATATTTAAGCTGGAAAATCTTTGATGGATTACCTTATGGTACTTTTTCACAAAATATAGATGTAAATGAAATTTAAAAAAATCCTTATAATCGTGTTAAATGGGGATCTAAGTGTAAAGAATTTAAACCTTTAATTAGCAATGTACAATTGATCCAAACAACATACATTTATTAAAAATATTGATTTTTGGTAAACCCCCAAGTAAAATGTCACTGGAAATGCATCCCCCAATGAGATGGATGGGGTATTTGTTTATTTACTTATTTCACATCTCTAAAAACTGTAGTTGCAAACCTGAGCTGGGCTGCATATTCATTCTATTCTTGTGTTTGATTTTTATAGATGCTGCTGCTGAGAAACCTCGTTCATACAGATGAGCAGCGAGGGCTGGAAGGAGTATTCACACATTGATGTTATTGCATATAAAATCCAACTCCTTTTGAGTCGTGTCATCGTTCATCAAACGTTATTTGACGAATGGACAACTGTTGAGGTCTCCCCTTCAAAAACAACATGTTGGAGACCACTGATCGGGAAAGGGATGAATTACCCACTCAGTGAGTAACACACTCTCTCAACCCATTGTCCATTTTCTGCATCATCCCTTCATTGGGCACCTCAGGAGTTTTTACACCTGAGAGCATAAGGCGGGGGGGGGGGGGCTTTTGAAAAGTGGGAGAAAGGGTTCTCGTCCGAGCAGGTGAGAAGAGTGCACACTGGGTGAACTCCTGGTGGATCAGTTGCAGGAATGAACAGGTGGTAAAGTCAAGGCTGGGAACTGATGATCTAAAACCATCTGCACATTCAAATTCCCCTTGGGAAGGTACCGGTTCCTCTGAGGGTGCAGTCCAGAATCTAAGAGTCTCCTTTGGGTGGTCTCCACTGTGTCACATCTCGGTGCCTCGGACCCTGCGGAAACCGTTTCCCAATCTTCTCCCTGCCCCATTTCTTAACCACAAACTCAGAGCCAAGCTAGGCTCACCATAACTCCAACCCTGAAAATCTCTACTGGCTTCCTTGAGTTCTCAAAGGAAAGAGGGGCAGAAACAGATCAATTATTTAAACCTCCCGGGGGAGTGGGGCAGGGATCCAGCAATATGTTCCTATTATTATTCTTTCTAACTGCACGCCTGGAAAGTGCATTTGAACTTCAGGGAGGTAAAACGGGGGGGAGAAGGACCAGCTGTGCAACTCACAATAAATCCTGATCTAAATTAGGTCTTGGACCTGCCTGCCTTGAGCTAAGAAGAAGAAAGAAGGGAAAATGCATTTAAAAAAAAAAAAGTCTGGGTATTTAAAAATAGTTGTCACCTTTCGAGAAGTCCTGGGTCATCTTCCCTAAGAACGGATGAGCTCATTCCAAGTTGCAGGTTGAGAGCAGCCACGTATAATTATGTTCTGTCTTGCTGTGGTTCTGCTGCGAGATGATGCAGGACATCGCTTCTCTGTCCACAGCCGTGGGAGGAGGTGGCCAGGAAAAAAATAGCTGCAGCGTGGGGCTCAGGAGCCTCACAAACATACCCCCAATTACCCCTCTCACATCCCATAGGAGCAACAATCTTCTCTAGAGAGGGGAAGGGAGATATCCTCCCACCTATATTCTTATTTATTTGCGTACAACTGGGAGACTGGCATTACCAGCCCAGTTCGGCAGGTAAGGAAACTGAGTCTCAGAGGTTAAATGACTTGCTCAGTGTCTCGGACTTGTCAGGGGCAGAGCTGAGGCGTCAACTCAAGTGCGTCTCGTTACTGAGGCTGTGTTCCTTCCAGCATGGACCACGAGGGCCGCGCTGTATGGAAAAACGCCTCCCTGGCTGCAACATGCAGCAACTTAGCTGTGACAGCTCGGGAAGCTGCCGTTATAGGTGACCGTGGTCTTCAGAAAGGCACAGCAGATGGGTGCTCTAGAGCGTCACCCCCAACGCTTTCTGCAGGGCAGCAAGGGTGTCAGGCAATTTGGGTTGAGCAGAGGCTTTCCGAGGCCAGAGGCAAAGAGCTCTGTCTGTCCCCTGGTTGCTGGAGGGCTGAGGCACCCCTATGTCAGCCTGCTTGCAACCCACTGGAAGCGTGGGTTATGCACAGCAAACATTGTCTTAAGAAGAGCTATTTGGGCCGCTACGGAGCCACATCCCCGTAGGGGCTAAGGGATGGATCATAAAATTCACAGCATCATAAAATTCAGAGCAAGGACATGCCTAGTGTCCTCAGGAGCAATAGCAGCCTGGAAGGGTGGGGTGGAAGGCAGTGGAATGACGTTGTGTTCTCAGGCAGCTCAGAGGAACGTGGCTATCCTGGGAGTGGAGAGATGGCCTGAGATTGCTTCCAGCTGACAGCATTGCTGGCTGCTGCTTCTCTTTCTAACTAGGTGACAATCCAAAGGTTGCCCTGAATGAGATAAGAAGAAACAACACAGTGAGGCATTTATGACTCACCCCAGGCTCAGATAAAAAAGCAACTTCCAGGGAAGCAGAGAATGTGTGGCTATACCATCTCAGAAGATATGTGCAAACAGGCCCCCCCCTGGGATTTCTGTAAATAAGACTTTGGGGTATTTTGAGCCCAGATGAAATTGGCTTTTTTTTTTTTTTTTTCTTTTTAAATCTTGAAAGGCTCTTCCTTAGGGAAACCTCCAGGCAGCAATAGATGGATCCTTTATAGCCAGGATTTGATCAAGCACTGGGGTGATGGAGTGACTTAGGTGCAGTGATTTCGGGGCTAGTAATGCCCACCTTTGCTTGACTAGATTGGAACTTTATTTATAGAAATAAAATTCCTACTGGGATATGCACACTGGGGGCTCCCGGGCAGAGGGGAGAAACCAAAGGATGTTACAAACAGGTGCCCTAAGCCAGCTTGGGTAACTTTGGGTAACTGCTCAGTTTCCTCATCTATTAAAAAAGGCCAGACTCAGAGCCGTTGAGATCTTTCTAGATTTCACTTTCTGTGATTCCACTGACTTCACTTCTGTTACCTGAAATCTTTTTCTAAAGACAGTGTGTGCTTCAAATGGGAGAGATTTGAGGCCTCCTTCTGGGGACTTTAGAAAATTTAAATTTAATTTAAATGAGAAATATAAAGAACTGTTTTAAAAAATCTCATCCACAAGCGAAAAAAAAAGCAACTCATTCTCAATGTATGTTATGTAAGTGCAGAAATGTTCATCTCAAATAAAGGAAATCAGGGTACAGGTGGCTTCTTTGCCTTTTAAACTCACCAAGACTCATGTCAAGTAAGGACCATCAGAATAAAATATACAAACTGGCATCTGCTCAAATCCCAATTAAACTCCTCTTCTGTACTGAAATTTGCATGGATTCCCAGACCCCTTACTGCATAGGACACTCTGGGAGTGAGACCCTGAACTCTGCATTTTAAAAGCTCTGCAGGCCACTCCGCTGTGTCACATCCCGCTTTGGGGAAGGCCTACATAAGAGCTAATTCCACCCCAGTGGGGGTGGTGGAAGGGATCTTAATTTCAGGCAAGGATGAATTCTATTTGTTTCCATTTGCCTGCCTCTCTAAAATGCTGGCCTCCTCCTTGTTTTCAGTATGGAGCCTTGGGGGGCTGGAACACCCCCTCTCCCCACCCTGCCGGGCCTGAGTCCCAAAGAATGTTCTGTCCCGAAGAAGGTGTCTGCCCTGAGTTCCCATCCGCTTTTGGCCCTAATGAGCAGGGCTGGGCCAGAAGCTTCTTGTTAATCCAGATGGAGAGAGCCAGCTGCAGCAAGCCCTAGACAACATGCCCGAGCCTCAGTTTCCTTTGCAGCCTGGCACCTGATCTCATCACTAGAACTAAAGTGCTTTCTTCAACAAAAGGCGCCAAGGCTCAAAAGATGGCTCTAAGCCAGAGGGCTCACACTCATGGTTATGTAATTTCTTCAACATTCCTGGTTTGTAGCCTCTTCATTCCTTCTTTCCACTTTCTCCTCCCTAATTTGATAGCCTTGTCTTAGCTGTTTGAGAGGAGATATGGAAGACAGAGAGGGGTTTGGCTGCTTTTTTTTACTGCAAGCAAGAGCACTAGACTGCCTCCTTTTAGCTTTTTAATATCTAAAGCAGATTTCCTTCCATCTCTATTATTCGACTTCTTTGAATACTAAGACGGCTCCCTGTTGCAGCTACTCAAATCCTTCTGCCCTCCTGGATACCCTTCAGGACCTTTTCTCTGAAGAATTCGGCAGTGAATGGCCAGAAAATTGGGCCCACTAATAAGGTGTTTTAGGCTCTTTGAGAGCTAGAGGGGCATCCAGTCACCTTGAGCAATGAGAATTATAGAAAAGAAACATATAAGAATAAGAAATTGCATGGAAATGGGAGCATTTTTGGAAACTGGGCCTCATTTGGGATGCAGTAGGTTTCCAAGGATAGGGTTATCTTGTTGCATCTTGGCAGCCCAAGTCTATGAACCTGTACTAGAGAGTGCCAACAGCAAAAGCGATGACTCAAACTGGTATGACTCAAGATCCAACTTCCCTAGAGAGAGTCCACCTAGATTGGCTGTTATACTGGGTCAAACTGGTCAGCTGGCCAGCCTGCAGATGGGCTGTCTTTGAGCTTGGTGGCCAGAGAATGAGAATGGGGATGGGGGACACATCCTATGAAACATGGCCACTGTGCTAGGTATGGTTCCCCAAAGCAGACCCTGAGGTTAAATGAGAAAGTGATTTATTGGGAAATGTTCCTCAGGAAAAGCCAGTAGAGAAATAAGAAGTGAGATCTGGAAGGGAAGTCTGGGGTAGCAATAGAGTGGCATCAAGCAAAGTCCCCAAAAGGGTAAGCTTGGTTCAGTCTTGTAAGGGAGCTCTGGAGACAAGGTAGGTCACGCCTCAGAGTTTTCTCAATCAGGGGCAAGGGAGCTGGGGTATTTATACCCCGTACTCATCAGTCTTTAATGAAGGGTTGCCCTGAGGACATAGATTCTCAGATGCTTTCACTTTTTCTTGTGCAAGCAAAGTAGATTCAGGCAGCCTGAGGGCAATCCCTCTTTGAGGAGGTGGAGAAGTCAATAGTGAAAGCACCCTGGGGGAGCCTGTGCTCAAGAAAGTGGTCAAAGGATCCAAGGAAAGTGGGCTGGGACATTTATAGCCTCTGCCAAAGCTGCCTACAGAATTAGCTAGAGAATGTGCATTGTTTTTAAACAACCATAAAAAGTTTACAAAAATTGATCCATCTCTTGCCCCTCTCCACACACAAACACACAGACACACAATTTAATAAAATCCATAACGCAGATATCACCCACCCCATTCCCTGATCAATAACATTTAAAATAAATACTTTAAATGGCTACCCCTCTGGACATTATTAGTGCCCATGAAGACTTCTGGTTCTCCTGCCCTTCCCGTGTTCAAGGGAAGCCAGACCTGTGTTAGTCAGTGATGTGCGGAGGGAAGTGATGGGAATCACTTGAACAAACATCGTGCGATCCTCCACCTCTTGTCACTAGCTTTGGTGACTGTGAAACATGTGGGTTTGAGGTGGAGGTGCCACGGGACCAAAGCAGCTCAGGAGAGTGGGCCACACACAGAGGGTGGCATTGAATGAGAGAGGAGCAAACCTCCATCCTGTTAAGCCTCTGAGATTCTGGTGCTGTTTGTTACCACAGCATAACCTAGTCTATTCTGACTAATACGGTGAGTGGAAATTTTATACACCCAGTAACCCCCTGAATCAAAGAAGCAATTAAAAAAGTCTAGAAACCTAGACAAGGAGAACATTTCATACCAAAGTCTAAGAGTCAGGTAAAAGCATTAAAAAAAAAAAAAAAAAAAGAATTAGCTAAAGAGGCTAATTAGGGGGACTCGGTCACGGCTAAAGGTGCCACGAGCTGCACAGACTCTTCCCTTCGGAGCTTGGCTGTTAACACATGAAGTTGGAAGCTCAGGATCAGGTGGCAAAAGGTGCTGTCAATTATCTAGAACCATTAGTTGTCTCCACAATCTGGCGTCCTCAGAAAAGGCCAACTGAAGCTAAACATGAACCCAACAGAAACCAACACACAAATCAGGCTAAAGTTAACAGACGGCTAGACTTTGGCTACTTCCAAGTTTATAAACAATAGCTGAACTATTTCCAACAATATCAACAAAAATAAATTAACTTTATTTTTAAATCATGAGAAATGCCATTTCAAGTAATTTATCTCTATCCAATTCCATTTTCATTTCTATAAACTTGCATCAGCTTGAAGATCTACAAGATTTACTACGTAACCTGGTATCACGGCTTGCTAGGGTTGCTGTAGCAAATTACCACACACCGGGGATCTTAAATAACAGAGATTTATTCTCCCCCTGTTCTGGAGAACAGATGTCTGAAATCAAAGTGTCAGCAAAGTCAAGTTCCCTCTGAAGGCTCTGGGGGAGACTCTGTTCCGTGCTTCTCTCCTCCTGGCCAACGGCAGTAGCCAGAAATCCTTGGCTTATAGAAACATCACTCCGTTCTCGGCCTCCATCACCACGTCACCTTCTTCCCCATGATGCCCGGAGTGTCCGTGTGTCCAAACATCCCCAGTCCTTCCTCTCATCAGGACATCAGTCATTTGATTTCAGGCTCACTCTAATAAAGCAGGACCTCATCTTAATTTGCCCACATCTGCGAAGACCCTGTTTCCAAATATGGTCACGTTCACACGTACTGGGGCTTAGACATCAGCACGTCTTCTTCAGGGACAGAATTCAGCCTCCATCTCTCAGGCTTTCCTGGCAGACAGTGCCTTTTCTTCTTTAGAGCTTTGAGAGGCTGGGGTTCCTTTCAGATGACTCTGAGCACCCTGCTGGAGCCTGCATCAGAGATTTTTTTTTTCTTTTTAATAATGCACGTTATTTGTAGAATAGTTTTAGATTGACAGAAAAATTGCCAAGAAAATACTGAGTTCACATATAGCCCCCCACCCCCATCCATAGCTTCCCCTATTAGCAGCTTGAGTGATACATTTGTTACAATTGATGCATCAGTATTGATTCATTGTACCTGAAGTCTATAGCTTATATTAGGGCTCTTGACAAATACATAATGTGATGGACCGCCATTGTGGTACCATACAGAACAGTTTCTTTGTCCATGTCCCACAAGATGATAATCTCTTTGAGGAGGGGAACAGGGACCCAATCACAGTTTCAGAAACTGACTGTCTGGGAAAAAAAATTGTATGCCTATATGCACATGTATTAGTTTATTATACATTTTACAGATATAAAATTTGTAGTATACAATTTACAAATAATAAATAATATAATACTCTGTATGGTAAATCCATACAGCCTATTGATTCTTATGTTTGGTTGTTTTTTGCTGAATTCTTCTATCTTTAGCCAACTTATGTTGCAACTGATCAGCTAATAGAGTCACAATGTGAAAACTGTTTGATATTTTCGTTTACGTTAACAAGTAAGACAAAAACGCAGATGTGTGTTGGAACTTGACTCAATGACACGAGTGACTTCTTTGCTGAGCCGAGCTATAGTTTCAAACCACTGGAAGAGTATGCCTTTAATTTTTTTGTGCTCAAAAATGGCTACAGACCTGAAGCGCTTTTAAGTTTGATCTACATTATAACATTTTCTCCATCACTTCCTTAAATCTATTAAACATTTAGCAATACAATAAAGCAAGCCTGGATTTGTAGCTTTGTTGATTTCCTTGGTGTAAATACTCCCATGTCAATTTCATGCTACCGATGTGATGTCACTGAATGTGAAGTTGGGAAGATATGCTCAGTAGCCCACCGTAGATAATATTTCCATTATTAAGATGCAATAGATGAAAACAATCTCAAAAGGACAGGAAATAGTAAAATGTAAACTAATTTGGAACTTGAGTACCTACTATCTTCATTTTTAATGTAATTTATTTAATTGTAAATTAATGTAATTTAAGTGTAATAATGGCTGTGTTTAACAACCATCTTGCAAAATTCCTGAACATTTAATAATCGGCTCTTATGAGCTGGTTTGTACTAGCTTCAGTGCACCAGTCTCATAATCTATTGCTTTGCACACTACTGAGGAATAAAAAAAATATATATATTCAATGATTGCCTGAGAGATCTTGGTCCAGTCAATTAGAGATTATCACTTTGGTACCCTGTGTTACATGCTCTGACTCCTTCCTAGCAGTATTCCAATGACTTTCCCAGTGGTAGCTGAGCCCAGAAGTTTTTTTCTTAACTAATAATGGTCCTTTTGACTTACCTATCTCAAATATAGTGTGTCTTTGATAAAATTCAGCCTACTTAGACCAGTTATTATCCTCTGTGTAAACAGTCATGTTTCATTAATAATACACAATATCTACAAAATTGTAATATATTACAAAAACAGTCTCATATCCTCAAATATCTTATCTTTTAGGTGGCTTTGATATGTCCCCCACCCCTTTTAAACACATAGCACAAAATACAACCCATAACCCAATTTTGTTCATAACCCAATATTTACCATTTTATGGCTCTTAACAACCATAAATGCAAGCATGTTTTTCTCCCTTTCAATAGCCTATGTGTGTCTTTTTTTTTTTGTTTTCTCCTTTCAGTTATCAGGATCTCCCTGCAACATTTAGTATGAGTCATTTTTGTTGTTGCTGTTAATGATTAACTAAAGACATAGGACTGCCAATAAATGCCAGGGCTTTAGTGGATCTTTATGGTTAAATGTCAGGGGAGATTCCGATCCTATATAAAAAGTTATTGCATCATGGGAGCCAGTGCATTTTCTGGCCTTCCCAACTTCTGGGCGACGGATGATTGCTCCATGATGCACCCCACCTGATAACTCCATGATGGGTTTCTTTGCCATCTCATAACATTTCTTCAGGCAGAAGGAGAAGGAGCCCCACAATCCAAACCCCGTGGAAGTAGGAGCCATTCCTGACAGACTCACGCAGAACCACATGCCAGTGAGATCTGAATTTCCCTGAATTATCTGGAAATGCCTTCAGTGGACCTTCTGTTTCATTCCCTTCCCTTCATTATCCTACATTTTACAGGAGGTCCCTCTAACCTAATTTGACAAGTTGCCCAATAAAACATCATCAGTAAGTGCCAGGGTTTGAAGCTGATCCCTATTTCTCCAAGTACGGTGCTCACTCATTCATTCAACAAACAGGTGCACCATAGGCCAGACTCAACGTTAGGTACGAAGGATAAAAAGAAGAATGTATGGGAAGAATGCACAGCCATTTGATGTAGGGGAAAGACCACAGGCTTTGGGGTGGGGGAGACCTAACATGGGCTCCAACTTTACCTCCTTCTGGCTAATGTGATACTGGTCAAGCTACTTAACCTCTAAGTCCTGTAAAATGGGAGTGATATCATCAATCTTGTGGGGTAATTGTGAGGAGCAGAGATGATGCGTATGAAGCTGGCTCAGAGCAGGTGCTTCATAAGTGATCCCTGTGACTAAGGCTGTCTGGAGATCAGAGCCTAATTGGGGAGACAACATGTAAAAACATAAGGCAAGGAGATAATGGATGTGATGGAAACACAAGGAAAGAGAGCCTTGGGAACCCAAAACTTTTTACTCAGTCAAGAGGTCACCAGCAAATATGTGATCTTTAGCATGCCATTTCACCTGTCAAATCACAGCTCCTCCACCTACTAAACAAGGTGGGTAGACAATGACATCTAACCTTGAACGAATCTGTACTTTGGCTCTTTGGAAATAACCCCAAGAAGGTGTGCTCAGCAGTTTCATGCCATGAAAAGGTCCATTCAATGAAAAATGCTGACAGTGATACACACCCCTATAAATAGCTTAGTAACATAAGCCAAACACAGCAAACTGGTGTCACCTTATCAAGGTTGTAAATGATAAAATTCTCAATGAATGAATCACACAGTCAATTAAGTTTTCCCGCTGACTCTCCAAGAAGCATTTAGCTGTAAATATTGTTGTTATAGTCTATACATTAGGCCACTTTTGTTCCCACACTCAGTTCATAGATTGATACTGCTCTTTGCAAAAGGAAAACAATAGTTTTATTGATGGTGCAAACTTGAATAAAATGGGGCAAGTCTGTTTTAAGCAGTTTGCAATAGTAATGATAAAGAATGTATTTATTCTAAAATTAAGACCTCAAATATGTCTATGACCTTTCCCACCTGTGTCAATGCAAATATTTTTGATTTCCCTCTACAAATAGCCAGAAACAGGGATTCATGGAATTATAAGGATTTCAGAGGAGTAAGCAGATTAGAGACGGTTGGCTATAAAGGCAATGCTTTCTATTTCCTTTACCGAAACATTACGCCTCCCCCAAAACTCATATCCTCAAACATCTTTTAGCCTCTCCCACATTTTCTTTTACTTTATTTTTCCATGAGACACCCTTTAACAGCCTCCTCCCTCACTCCTTGAGATGACGTTTTGTCAGTATGTGAACTGTCATCAGATCACAACTGATTTAGAATCCTTCATTGAATACCCAGACAAATTCACCTTTTCTACATGGCTTTGGAGAATGTCTAACAATTAGCTAGACATGGATGACATACATTTTTCTTTCTCTTTTTGAAACATATTTTTGGGGCACATTTACCTCTGAACTTTGCCATGGTCGCATTTCTCTTAACCAGGATTTCCCAAGCTGTGCAACATGGACCATTAGTGTTTTTGGAGATGTTAACCTATGGATTTCACAAGTTCTGTGGTCAGATTCCTGTGGGAAAATGCAGCACTTTAAAGACTCTGAAATTTCCTGCTTTAAAGAAATCTATTGGACTCTCTCAATGTGCCAGAAATTCACAAATTTATTTCCTTATAGAGTATTTATTTATTTGTTTATGGATTGAGTGATTGATTGGCTGATTTTATAGGCTCCCTTAATGGTCCAGGGAACACACATTGGGAAACACTGATCCAACGCAACAAGAACTTTCTTCTTCCTGTGCTGAAGAGCTGAGGGGAGGAAGTTGTTGGATCCATCTCTGTCTCCAGGGGCTGCCTCTCTATCGTGATGGAAGCAGGGCTGCATGGGGCTCCATGCTTACTTTCTCACCTCCACTCAGGTTTGTCAAACTTCCCAGCTCACAGTCTCCTGCTCTGCCATCCAGCAGGGGCAGAAATCCATCAACAACCTTACTAT
Organism: Choloepus didactylus; assembly: GCF_015220235.1. NCBI lineage: Eukaryota > Metazoa > Chordata > Mammalia > Pilosa > Megalonychidae > Choloepus > Choloepus didactylus. Next base: position 3,785,730 of record NC_051324.1, read on the forward strand.
GATCTCCCAAACCTTTAAAGGCTCTCACCTGGCAGCCACGGGCCACCTGCAGCCTCCTGGGCTTGTACTCTTGTGATTCCATCCGACTTCCTGCTTAGAGTCCACACCTCCATCAAGGTCTCCAATCCTAGGAAGTCGGGGGGTTTGTGTCCTGGACCAGTCATTGCTACCTGCTCTGGGGCTGGCTTCCCCTCCTCTCCCGGAGAGCATCATTATTTGAATTGCCTAATCAAAAATGTTATTCACCCAAAAGTTGACCCTAAAACCTCCTAACAGGTTGGGACCTCTGCTTTGGTGCCTGCTTCACCAGCTGTTATCAGTCACAAGATGGGGTACAGTTGATCCTCATTTTTCATGGATTCTGTATTTATAAATTCACCTACTCACTGAATGTATTGGTAACCCCAAAATCAATACTCATGGCACTTTGGCGGTCATTCATGGACAAACGCAGTGTGGCAAACGTTTTAAGTCCGCCAACATGCACGTCCTGAGTGAAGGTGGAACCAGGCAATATTCTGCCTTCTTGTTTCAGCTTTCAAACTGTAAACAAGTGTCCTTTTCATGGCTATTTAGTGCTGGGTTTTTCACATTTTTGGTGATCTTGTTGTTTAAAATGGCCCTGAAGTGTAGTGCTAAAGCACTATCTGCTGTTCCTACACACACATGGAGGCTGTGATGTGCCTATTGGAGAAAATATGTGAGTCAGAGAGCTGTTGGCCGTGAGTTCAATGAATATTAAATACAGTGTTTTTAAAGAGCAAGCACATAAAGCAAGATTATATGTTGATAAGTTGATGAAAATGTGATCAGAGTCTTGTGGGAACCCAACTTGATGTTTTCCCTAGAAGCGACAGGGTTCAGTATTTGCCATGGAGACTTCGTGGCGACTTCATAGAACATAACTGCAGTGAATAATGAGAATCTACTGTAATTCAACAAGACTTCTGTCTGAATTCACTGGGGCTGCTATGACAAATGCCACACACTGGCTGGCTTCAACAATAGAAATTTTCTTCTCATGGTTTTGGAGCCTAGAAGTCCAACATCAAGATATTAGCAGGGCTCGCTGTCTTCTGGAGCCTGTAGCATTCCAGCCCTCCCCCATCACACGGAGAGCTCTCTCTCTCTCTCTCCTTGTGTCTGCTCCTCTGGTTTCCACTGACTTCTGGCTTCTACTGCCATGTCCAATTTCCTTTGCTTATACGTCTTCAGCCATATTGGATTCAGGCCACCTCTCACTCAGTTTGGCTACATCTTAACTGATCATAACATCATCTTCAGCAGTCCTAGTTACAAATGGGTTCACACCCACAGGAACGAGGAATAAGACTTGGATGTGTTTTTTTGGGGGGGGCAGGATTCAGCCCCCAGAACCACCCACATTTATTGGCTGCGTGCAATGGAACCTTCCTCACGGGGTGTTGTGAGAGGGGAAGGTGTTTGGGTATATAAAAGATAGCACCTGCCTTGGCACAATCATTCAAAGCTCCTGCTTCATGGAAGGCTCTGGGGTTCCGATTCATGATCTATTTCAATTTCTAGTGTCTCTAGTTTCCAGGAGCCGACGTTAGAGCCAGATGGACCTGGGTGTAAAGCAAGGCTTTTCCTCTGACCGTTGTCCCTGGACCAGCTACCCGACCTCTCCAAGCCTCAACCAGCACATCTAGAAAATGGGAATAATAAGTCTATCCCATTGTAAATGAGATGATCTATGTAAAGCAATAGTATAATCTATGACATAGAGTGAGGGTTCAATAAATATAATAAATGTCAAATATAATTTGTATTCTTGCAGTGCAATGGATGTGTGTGTGCAGATACAAGAAGTGCAGTCTACTGACTGAGACAAAAACATTAGCAAATAAATATACCATCAAGTGGATTAAATATGCCATATAAATGAACCTAGGGAAGGATAAATTAATTTTGGTGAAAAACAAATAACGTATTGGAGGCAGCATTTGACCTTGATATGTAAGAATGAGTAGAATTTATACAAGAAAAGATGGAAGGGGGGAGCTTTAGATAGGAGAAACAGGATGTGTACATCATGGATGAAGAAAAGTTACAGGATGTTCTAGGGGGTGTCCACCAGGAGGCTGGGAAAGTTGGAGCAGGGGTCATGTGTCCACCCCAGTTTGGGATCATGGATCTTGGGATGGTGGCAAAGCCAGGCTGGGACAGGATTGTGGAGGAGCTTTGGCCTCATTTACAAACTCCGAGGAAGCAGCAAATATTTTTGGGTGCTTTTGCACCCAAAATGGATGGATATACCTCTGGCTCTTTTGCTTTTAAGTGGGCTCGGATCCCCAGGCTGTTCAGCAGCTCGTGGTGGGTCTTCCTGTTCTGCTAAGGAGGCCTGACTCCTACTTTTATTTCTGCTCTAGTCCTGGCAGAGGTCCAGGCCTGTGGCAAGTACATAGAACAAACGTATGTGGAGCTACTGTCAGAATATTTGGGTTTCATGAACACTGGGGAGGCTGCGAAATGCTGGGGATTTTCCTCTCACTGCTCATGCTACAGTTTGGAACCAGAAACAGTCTGGCTTTGAGGTCTCAGTAGAACTGGGAGCTCCATTGTGGCAGAGATTTTTTTGCCCCTTACAAGTTGTCAGAGGAGGAGGGTACCTGGTCAGAGGGGAGAATGGCTCCCGGGACCCTGCTAACTGCTGAATATTCAATGGCAAACGAAATAGATCTAAGTCCTACTTTCTCCTGACTCTGATACTCTGGAACGGGACTTGAATATTAATTAAATGATCACACAAAGAAAGGAATGACTGGAAACTGGGATAAATGCCACAGATGAAAGGAGCTGAGGGAGCTAAGCAGGGAGACCTAAGTGAGTCTGGGGGACAGGGCAGTGACATTTTCTGTGGGGGGCAGGATTCAGCCCCCAGCACCACCCACATTTATTGGCTGTGTGCAATGGAACCTTCCTCACGGGGTGTTGTGAGAGGGGAAGGTGTTTGTGTATATAAAAAATAGCACCTGCCTTGGCACAATCATTCAAAGCTCCTGCTTCATGGAAGGCTCTGGGGTTCCAGTTCATGATTTATTTCAACTTCTAGTGTCTCTAGTTCCCAGGAGCCTGACGTTAGAGCCAGATGGACCTGGGTGTAAAGACTGAGACTCAAAGGATGAGTGGGAGCTGTCCAGGTGAAGGAAGGGAAAAGAGCCATCCAGGCAGTGGGAACAGTGTCTGCAAAGGCCCTGAGGCAGGAAGCAGCTTGTAGCATTGCAAATGCTGAGCAAGAGCCAGTGTGGCTAGTGAGTGAGGAAGAGGGGGGCTGGGGTAAGGTCATAGGAATGGGAAGGGTACACTCAGGACACTGTGGCCGTGCTAAGGGGTGTGGATTTTATTCTACCAACAATGGGAAGCTGCATCATCATCTGATTTTAGAAGATTGCTTTGGCTGCTGCAGTGGAGCAAGATTAGAAACAGGAACCCTCCTAGCAGGTTATTCCCGCAGTCCAGGTGAGAAGTACGTTGGCTTGAGCTAGGATGATGACATTGGAGACAGAGTGGAATGGACATAACTGAGGTATCTTTTTGGAGGTAGAGTTGGCAGAGGTTGGTGTTGGATTGGAAGTAGGGGGGAGGAAGAGTGAGGCATCGAGAAGACTCAGAAGTGTCTGTTTGAGCAGCTGCTGGTCCCGTTTGCTGGGTAGGGCAAGACTGGAGGGGGAGCAGACCCAACAGTGTGTTCTTTGCAGTAAGAAGATTGAGGCACTCTCCCTCCCAGCAAGGACCTTACGTTGGAGTTGGAGAACCAAGACACACCCATGAAGCAGAAAGGCCAACTTGAAGGTACTCAATAGAACTGATGGTCAGAAGAAAGACTGGTGAGTGTTGGAGTAATCAAAGAAAGCTTCCTGGAGGAGAAGGCAAGGGTTTGGACAGGTAGCAGTTGGAAGAAAGAGCACGCTGGTTGTGAAGAACAGCACAGACATGCAGAGAGAGGCACAAAACAGGATGCCAGATCACTGAGCAGCAAAGAAGCCAACCTGCCTGTCCGACTGATCCCTGCCTTGGGCCTCTGCTTCTGCTGCTGCCTGGGATGCCCCTTCGCACCCAACTTTCAGTTTCCCTCTGAAGCTCTGTCTGAGTCCTTGCAAAGAAGGGTCGACTCCACGGTGTTCTCACTGTGTCCCAAGAAGTGTCCCTCACAGCACCCAGGACACTGGCTTACACATTTGTCTGCCTTTCCTAGATGCTCAGCTCCTTTAGGACTATGGGTTGTGTTTTCTTTTCTCTCCAGTATCTGACACACAACAGTGGGCACTTAATAAATAGTGGCTGAAGGAATGAATGATGAGATTTCCAGCCTGTGACTGTATCACAGACAGGAATGGAAAAGTAAGGGACAAAAGGCTTTGACATTTTGCTTTGTGTACCGGCTACACATAAGAAGATTGTGCTACATGTTATGGAATGTATTTAGGCTGGATGAGCTGTGTGTTCACCCCAAGGACTTTATAATCTGGGAAAGCCGTGGAGTGTGTCATGCTAGACTGGAACACTGGATCAGAACTGTAGACACAAGAGCCAACAACTTAGAGACAGCAACTGTCTCCTTGGGCATAGACGCAATCATGAGATTAGCAAGTAGTCTCTGTAGAAGCCATGGACATAGACAATTTATTTAAGATATCTGACAGAGAAAGGAAGGGCAATTACTTGAAGAAGGAGGAAATCCTAATGACTTAATTCCCTAATAGCAATGGCCTGAGTGTGTTTGAAGGTAGAAGAAGCTGCAGAGTAAAGGAAATACTTTAGCTATCTGGATGCAGGATGCAATGTGGTTCACAGTGAGCATTGGTGAGAAAGTCTCCTTTTTCCAAGGATGAGAGCACGGATGAGAGAAGTGTTGGAGGAAAGAGAGGTATGGTGGGATGGAAAGGGCACAGGTGATGACTGGGTCTTCATACAGATGCAAGCCAAGTTTCCCACTCACCCTGAGTATTGGGAATCTAAGGGTGACATGGGATTTTAGGAGAGATGAGGGGAGCTGAGTAAACAGATTTCTCAAGAGCAATGCTGAAGCTCAGGTGAAGGTGAATGGCATATAAGTGTAGAAAGCAGCCTTTGCTGCACTGGTAGCACGACATAGTTTGAGAGGAGGATGGTGTAAGCGGGTTGTGGACATAAACCAGCAGTGAGGATGGAGACAGTGGATGGGAGTCTAGAGGGCAAAGATGGACAGGACCCTACTTGGTTTCTGATGAGGAAGTATAGCTGGGAAAGGGCTGCCAGCATCCTTGGTGAAGAGTGATGAGTGGGTGACAGGCAGTCAGAGAGACTAGAGAGGAAGATTGGTGACTATGGGGCAGAAAGGATTAAAATGTAGCAGATAAGGAAGTTATAAAGCCAGTCTTAAGCAGTGTGCTCTGCTCTAGTTTGCTAATGCTGCCAGAATGCAAAACACCAGAGATGGATTGGCTTTTTAAAAGGGGGTTTATTTTGGTTAGACAGTTATAGTCTTAAGGCCATAAAGTGTCCAAGGTGACACATCAGCAATCGGGTACCTTCACTGGAGGATGGCCAATGGTGTCCAGAAAACCTCTGTTAGCTGGGAAGGCATGTGGCTGGCGTCTGCTCCAAAGTTCTGGTTTCAAAATGGCTTTCTCCCAGGACGTTCCTCTCTAGGCTGCAGTTCCTCAAGAATGTCACTCTCGGTTGCTCTTGGGGCATTTGTCCTCTTTTAGCTTCTCCGGAGCAAAAGTCTGTTTTCAACAGCTGACTTCAAACTGTCTCTCATCTGCAGCTACTGTGCATTCTTCAAAGTGTCCCTCTTGGCTGTAGCTCCTCTTCAAAATGTCACTCTCAGCTGGACTTCAAAATGTTACTCACAGCTGCAATGAGTTCCTTCTGTTTGTCAGCTCATTTTATGGCTCCAGTGATTTAATTTAGACCCACCCTGAATGGGTGGGGTAACACCTATATGGAAATTATCCAGTTAGAGTCATCACCCACAGTTGGATGGGGTGCATTTCCATGCAAACAACCTAATCTGAACTTCCAACTTAATCCCCACTAATATGTCTGCCCCACAAGATTGCATCAAAGAATATGGCTTTTTCTGGGGGACATAATACATTCAAACTGGCACATGCTCCTTAGACAAAGTTAAGAAATAGGCAAAATCTGCTTTATTGCTTCTCTGCCTCCACACCTTTGATGATCACCTATTCCACTAGGCATCATATATTCATTCTTTCATTCAACAAATGTTGATTGCACCCCTCCTTTGTAGCAGGTCTTGAGTCCATCTTGGGAGTGTCAGAGATGAACAGAAATAAGCATACATTTCTGCACTTATGGAATGGCTGGATATAGGGTGTTTGCTTTTTTCTCCTTAAAAGTAGATACCAATCAGCATTGTAGGATATCTCCACTGGAAAAATAAAGCCAGTAGGTAAGACAGCTAACCTCCTAATTCTGGCAAAGGTTGATAATTATGGAACAATTTTTTTTTGAGAGGGTATCTCAACTATTCAAAAATTCTTTGTTCTTTCTTTGGAGACCAGAGCTGACAAACTTGTCCTGAAATTTTAATCAAGAGCTTTTTAAAACTCACTGACTCCAGATACCATTCAAAAGACCAAACTCTGCTCTATGTTTATCTGCTTGATTTCAATCAGACAATGATTGAGTTGGATATTCAATTTTCAGTGATAATTGGTCATTTTGATGCGTGCAGAGCACACAGACTGCATGTCGTCTTGAAGGAGTTTGCAGGCAATTAAGTCTATTTTAGGACTATTCAGCCTCTTGACCCAAAGTACTAAAATGAGAGCATCTACTTTGCGTTGTTTATAGTCTATAGGTCTCAGCAAGGCCCCTCCAGAATTCTGAGAATTGATGCAAAATTCAACACACTGTGTGTGAGAGAAAGGAGAGAGAAAAGAAGCTCAGAGTCGAATGTTTCTTAGATCAGATGTAGAAAAAGCCAGTGGGGAGTTTCTGGTAAGGAACACAGGAAAACAAAAGGATGGGTTGGCAGTGACCCCTTTCACCTCCGGACTCAGCAGTTCTCTCCCGGGGGCCGCGGTTACTAAGCGCGAGAGCGTCCCTAGCAACAGCCGCCTTCCGGGCCCGGCAGCGCCCACCGCCCGCCTCTCCTCGGGCTGGCCAATCGGCTTACGGGGAGCCGGCCTGGGCGGCCGTTGAGTGGTTCGCGGGCCTTGACGTCACAGAGGGGAAGGCGGGGCGAGGGCGGGGTCGGCCTGGGTCCGAGCCTCCGCCGGCAGCAGGTGGGGCTGCGACCCTCCCTCTCTCCTCGTCATCCGACCCCTCCCCTTCCCCTCGCCCCGCAGCCTCTGACAGGTGAGTGGTCCCCTTGGCTCCTGCCTGCCCGCGGGGACGACCCCCTGCAGAGCCCCCCTTCCACAATCGGAAAAGGGGGGTCTCCAACGTCTGGCTTCAGAATCTGGGGTGAGGTCGCCCACCCCCTGGAATTCCTCTCACCGTCTTCACGTCTCTACCCTTACCCCACTACCCCCCAAAATAAAACCACAGAAACCCCAGCCCCTTGTGCTCCTGTCATGTACGTTTCTGATACTTTTCGGTGATGGAGAGGTCATTTCTAAATGCGGGACCAGGAGAGGGGCGTCCCAACGCCCACCCCCACCCCAGCTGCCTTGTACAGTTTCTTCCACCAGTTAGCAGTGCTGTGCCTTCCCAGCCTGCTGCTTATCCTTCCACTCTCTGCTCCAATTGTGCTCCCCGTTTCAGAGGAGGGGAATACACTTACCTGGTGATTCAAAGACGGCAGCGTTCCTTGAAATTCAGATAAGGGCAGGGGATGGCTCACCGCCCAAGGCCTTTTCTCTTTAGCTCCGGCTGTGAAGCTGTCACTTCTATTTTGATGGGTTGTCCCAGCCTGTTTCTATTTTCTCCCTGGAGACTTAGGGTATTGCAGATAAACTTACTCATCTGGTCCTTGTGAAAAAAAGCAAGCAAATAGTTTTACTAATAAAGGGTTTTGAGGTATCTGGTAAAATATTCTTCTCTTTAAAAATAAAATATTTCACAGAATAAGAGTGAATACGATTCCATATACTCACTCCTAACTAAAAAAAAAAAAAGATTAAAGGGACAATTGAAGTTTCCTACATACCTCTCAGGAATCCCATTCTCCTCTCTTCTTCCACATGGTTACCCATTTACCAGAATTTAGTCTACATATTTTTATATTTTTCTATGTATTTATCCAAAACCACTACATAGAGTTATTTTTTTAAGTTTATATAATGGTATCATGCTATACATAATCTAAGTCATTCTTCTTAATTGCTGTGTAGTATTTTTTAATGAATTTACCAGAAATTATTAATGCATTCTCCTGTCAGTGGATTATGAGGTTGCTCCCTTTTTAAAAATAATAGAAACATTGCTGTATTGAATATTCTCACACATTCTCATTGTATGCTTATTTACGTTTCTCTAGATATATGTTTCAAGGAGTTGAAATGCTAGGTCACAAGGAATGTGCTTTTCAGCTTTACTAGATATTGCTACACAGCCCTCTAATGTGTTGTAATTTGTACTTCCACCATCAAAGAATTGATTTCCTTTCCAAACATTTTTTTTTGGGGGAAGAGATTCTTCAACTTTTCCTGCATTCTTATTTAATATATGCATAAGAAGAAATAAACATTAAAACCTCATGTCATTTCTTCTAATTTGGGTATTTATTAATGTATCGGGCAGCATGTTATTTTGGCTCTGATTTGAAATTGTGGTTAATTAAGTGGATGTGACAAAAAGAACTAAGGGTTTCCATGCAAGCATTTCAAGTCTCTGCTTGCCACTGATATGAGGCAAGGTGCAGAACAAGTAATGTAACGTTTCTGTACTTATGTCTTCTGCAGAATAAAGATCTATAGGTTTATATACCTTAAAATATTTATGATCATGAAGCCTGCTGAATTTTCTAATAAAACGTGTTTATCCAAGTTGTGACCTCTTTTGGACTGGATCCCTTTAAAAATGGATCTTTCCAACACCTAAAATCTCTGTGAGATTCATTATGTTTTTAGCATGTTGATATTTACACAGGTCTCTTACAACATTTTTTTTCTGGTTTGTGAATAACTATTGACTGCACATTAAATGGACATAGCCAAATATTGTATTTGATGCTGTGACATGTTTTCTCATTTCTTAAAATGCCTTTTGGTCATGACTGAAAGTACAATAAAAAGCAACTGCATGCCTTAAGGGATGGATATTTCCATAGTTATTTTTAGTCATTTTCCCAAAGAATTTGTTCAGTTTACTTGTAAAAATGAGATATTCATAGCATCAGTTAATGATCTCAGTATGTGTTCCATGTGGCTAGTAAGGAAGTCAATGAGTTAGAATATAGAGAATAACTCAAACACTGTAAGAGGCAGATCACCAAGGCAAGCCACAGGCTTTTAAAACCCAAGGTATTTATTCCTCGAAAGTCTGCTAGAATTAACCAGTGAACCCATCTGGGTCTGAAGATTTCTCTGAGGGAAGGTTTTAAATTATAGATTAAATTTCTTTAATTTCTATAGGACTTTTATGTTACCTGTTTTTTCTTGAGTCAGTTTTGATCATCTGTATATTTCAAGGGTTTTGTCCATGTCATCTATGTTGCCAAATTTCTTGACGTAAACTTGTTAATATTGCTTTATTATCTTTCTAATGTTTGCAGTGACTTTAGTAATATCTCCTCTTTCAGTCTTAATATTAGAAACTGTCTTCTCTTTTTGTTGATAAGTTTGGCAAGAAGTTTGTCAGTTTCATTGCTAAGGTTTCATTGATATTTTTCTATTGTTTGTCCATTTTATACTTCATTCATTTCCTCTCTTATCTTTGCCATTTCCTTCCTTCTACTTACTTTGGGTTTACATTGCTGTTTTTCTAGCCTCTTATGGTGAGAGCTTAAATCACTGATTCTTAGCTCATTTTTTTTTGTTTTGTTTTCTAATATGAGCATTTAAAGCTAAGACTTCTCTCTAAACGCTATTTTAACAGCATTTCACAAAGTTTGATAGGTTGGGTTTTCATTCTCATTCAGTTAAAAATATTTTCTAATTTCCCATGTGATTTCTTCTTTGACCCATGGGTTATTTAGAAGTTTGTTGTTTAATTTCCTAATATTGGGAGATTTTCCAGATATCTTTTTAATTTAATTCTGATATGATCAGAGAACATACTCTGTATGATTTTATTATTTTAAACTTACTGAGACTGTTTTATGGTTCAGAATATGGTCCACTTTGTCAAATGTTCTTTGTGCAATTGAAAATAGTGTGCAATTTGCTGTTTTGGATGGATTCCTCCATAAATATAAATTAGGTCCAGTTGGTTGTAGTATTGTGCAAAATATTCTATGTATGAACTGCTTTTCTTTCTATTCTATGAATTACTGACAGTGCTGAAATATCCAACTATAACTGTGGGTTTGTCTATTTCTCATTTTAGTTCTGTCAATTTTTGCTTCATATGTTTAAGATTCTGTTAATGGGTAACTAGACTTTCTTGATTATTTGATCCCTTTATCCTTATATCTCTGTATCCCTGATAACCTTTCTTGTTCTGAAGTCTAATTGATCTGATACTAATATAGTTGCTTCAGTTTTCTTTTGGTCAATGTCTTTACGGCATATCTTTTTCCATTCTTTTATTTATTTTATTTATTTATTTATATTTTTTATTAAATTCAGTTTTATTGAAATATATTCACACACCATACAATCATCCATGATATACAATCCACTGTCCACAGTATGATAACATAGTTATGTGTTCATCACCGCAATCTATCTCTGAACATCTTCCTTACATCAGAAAGAACCAGAACCAGAATAAAAAATAAAAGTGAAAAAAGAACACCCAAATCATCCCCCCATCCCACCCCATTTATCCTTTAGTTTTTATCCCCATTCCTCCACTCATCCATACACTAGATAAAGGGGGTGTGATCCACAAGGTCTTCACAGTCACACTGTCACCCCTTGTAATCTACATTATTATATAATTGTCTTCAGGAGTCCAGACTGCTGGGTTGGAGTTTGGTAGTTTCAGGTATTTACTTCTAGCTATTCCAATACATTAAAGCCTAAGAGGTGTTATCTATATAGTGCATAAGAATGTCCACCAGAGTGACCTCTCGACTCCATTTGGAATCTCTCAGCCACTGAAACTATTTTGTCTCATTTTGCATCCCCCTTTTGGTCAAGAAGATACTCTCAGTCCCACGATGCCGAGTCCACATTCATCCCTGGGAGTCATACTCTGCGTTGCCAGAGAGATTTACACCCCTGGGAGTTGGGTCCCACGTAGAGGGGAGGGCAGTGAGTTCACCTGTCAAGATGGCTCAGTTAGAGAGAGAGAGGGCCACATTTGAGCAACAAAGAGGTACTCAGGGGAAGACTCTTAGGCACCATTACATACAAGTTTAGACTCTCCTTTGTGGTAATGAAGCTCATTAATCTTAATCTTTACTTCTGCAGTGTCTAATCTTCTATTAATTCACTGTAGTGATATTTTAAAAGTATATATTGTATGCTTCATCCCTAGAGTTCTATATGGTTCTTTTTTTAAAAAATAATCATCCTTTCCTCTCATTTTTCCTTTTTTCCCTTTTTTCCCTTTAAATGCACAGTCAGAATTTGCTGGTTCCATCATCTCTGTCATTTATAGGCTTGTTTCTACTGACTGATTTTCCTCCTAATTATGGGTCACCTATTCCTGCTTCTTGGCTTATCTGGTAATTTTTGGTTGGTTGTTGGACATTGTGATGTTACATATTTAAGTGCCTGGATGTTGTCAGGCAGTTAAGTTGCTTGTGGATTAGTTTGGTCCATTTGAGGCTTGTTTCTGAGCTTTGCTAGAGTGACTCTTCAGCATCTTCTCTCCAGGGATAGTTCAGGCCAGGCTCTAGGGTGTTGACCCCTCTGGGGTCTCCACCGAATGCTCGAGGTGATCACTGGTGACTCCCCACGCTGGCTGGCTTGAGTTCATCATGTCCTCCACCCTCTGTGAACTCTAGAAATTCTTTTGCTAATCACATCTTTCTTTGGGGAGTGTCCCTTGATGCATTTTTCAGCCCAGTACTCAGCAAAGATGCAGGTGGACCCCTATGCAGGTTTCAGGAGCTCTTTTTCTATGCAGCTCTCTTTATTCCAGAATCTTGCTTCACAACTTCCAATTGTCTCAGCCTCCCTGGATTTCAGTCTCTTCCTCAACAGGCTGCCGGGCTCTGTTGGGTTTTCATCTCTTTGCCCATGGTTTGGTAATTTCCTCTAGGCAGAATGCTGGCATTAGCAGAGAGCTCACCCAACTTGTTTCTCTTCTCTCAGGGATCAGAGTCCTGTGCTACCTATTGTACGATGTCAGAAAACAGTTGTTTCATATGTTTTGTTCAGTTTTTTAGATGTTTACATTAAGAGGCTAAATCCAGTTCTTATTACTCTATCATGGTTAGGAGAAGAAATAGTAATTTTGAGTTTTTAAGACTTCTTAGGCCATAGCACTTTCGGTTTCCTTGATCTGTAATGACCAAGAATACTCAATGGTGGAGTACTTTGGTGAAACATTGTCACGTTACTGTCTTTATTCAGTCTACATGAATGATTTATCCAATGGTTAACCGGAGCTAGAACTTCAGTTGTGTCTGTAGAACATTTTCTCTCCATATAAAATCTACTGCCATACACGAGTAGTTCTACTTTTGTGAGCTTTAAACAACTGAGCTTTATGCTTCAAACTCCGGATTCTAAAACACATCCCACCCCTAATTTAGAAGAGTCACTAGGGTGCTTGTGTAAACTACACTGATTTTAATTAGTGTACATTTCTCATCTGGGTTATGAACATTTTCACATATGGTCATCCATTGGGGTAGATGATTCATGTTACAATATTTGACAAACATGGGTTCAAGATGCCGATTTAACAGGTGTTGGGAAAGAGCATGGGATAATTCTATACTTGGAATTCCAGGGTTGAAGGACCAATTGAGTCATTAGTTTTCAGATTCTTTATTGTCAATTATTAAGCAAAGGCTAGTAGGAGTGGCCCAACCCCACTTGAAACATTTTGCTGGAAGAAAACCAACTGGATTATTTCTAGATTTGACATGGGGAAATTGTTAGAATTAAAGGCAGCCAGAAGGACCTTATGGCTTCAAATTACTTTGCACTTCCTTTTTCAAGAGCAGTGTTTAAGTTTCACATGGCAAGTGGTGATTAAGGCATTTTATTTTCCACCCTTGTTCTCTAAGCTTGGCCAGTGTAAGGGGTTTGGGGTATATGGGAAGGAAGAATTTGAGAAAAATCAGGGAGCTGTGGTGGTGTGGGCTGCCACCACTGGCAGTGGATCACTATTTCATCACACATGGTCTGAGTGGCTTTTGACTTGACCACAATTCTACAAATAGATTATTTTGTGGTTTGAGTACCCAAGGCCTCAAGATACAGCTATTTATACAATGATTGAAGGATTTTTTTCCTGAGCAGACTATATAATTGGACCTGATTTTTTTTTCTGTTTTGTAAACAGTTCCATAGGCATTAACCCCAAAGCAGAATGATATTTAGATGCTGAAATATATGTCATAGTGTGTGGCATTCTTGAATTTCTGGACAAATAATGACTTAAAGTTCCAGACAATGGAATATTTTGCAGCTAGTAAAAAGGATGAAGTGGAGCTATATTTTCTATCAGGGGGATAGGTCCAAAATATATATTTAAGTAAAAAAAAAAAACCGAAAACATGTTGGCATATGAATAGAAAAAAACCTGGAAAGAATAACTATTAATGGCCTCTTCAGGGTCTACTTCTGAGGCGTTCCCTTTTGGTAGGGGATAAAATATATTTATCTTATACTATGTGCCCGGGACGGTGCTAAGCATTCCAAGTACTTAGCATCGTTGTATTCAGTCCTTATACCCTCCCTGGCTGCCCTAGAATTTCTGTATTGGAGGTGGTTAGAGGTGTCAAGCTGCCAAGAAAAGGGGGCCTAGGTGCTTGTCTTAGCTGTGTTCACCTACCAGGGACACTGACTGCTGTTCCCAAGATTGTTTATTTGGGATGGTTTGGTGAGGGGTGTGGGGTGCTGAAGGAGATGGGAGGGGGTGATTACTCCTCCAAGCAGCCCCTTACTGCTGATACTGCTCACAGTAATCCAAAGCAGTAAGTATTATTGTTATCACCAAGTTATAGGTGGGGAAACTGAGGCACAGGGAGGTTAAGTGATGTGTCAAGTGTCATACAGTTATTAAAACATAGACCCAAGATTTCAATCCCTATCTGTTAAAATGCCAAGTTTGGGCTTTTACTTTGCATTTGTTTCAAGGAGACAATTTTACTCTCATAATTAAAAAAAAGAAAATTCTAAAATTCCAATGGCCTGTCTAAAAAATGTGAGGAGCAGAGATGAAAAGAATATACATATGCAGGGATGTTTTAGCACTGGGAAAGCTGGGGGTCAAAGTAGAACAAATATCTAATGTGTTAGGGGACAATGCTACCGATACCCAGTCCGATGTGGCCTTTTATTTGTAGGTTTTCCATCAGAGATGAATTCATGTGCCTATCTGTTTTTACTTTTTTTTTTTTCTCTTAACAGGAGAGATTTGCAAACAGTATTTGAGCATCATGGAGCTTTTAGGTTCTACTTTAACGGCAACTTATGCCCACCCTCAACCAATGCCGACCAGCTGTCTACCCGCCATCAGCACTGTGACATCAAGCTACAGGGACCGCTTCCCCCACTACAACTTGACCCATAGCTTGAGCCTTCCCTGGAGACTGAACACGTACTACAGAGTGGCCTCCAACCTGCCGGGCTTGGCCCCGTACTGCACCAGAGCCCAGAGGGAGTCCAACAGCACCATGCTTCCTTTCGTGTCCAACAGAACCACCCTCTTCACCAGGTACACTCCCGACGATTGGTACCGATCCAATCTAACCAACTACCAAGAGTCCACCACGTCCCGACACAACGCAGAGAGGCTGAGGGTAGATACATCTCGTCTGATTCAAGACAAGTACCAACAAACAAGGAAAACCCAGGCAGACTGCACCCAAAACTTGGGAGAACGAGTCAATGACATCGGGTTTTGGAAATCTGAAATCATTCATGAGTTGGACGAAATGATTGGAGAGACAAATGCCCTCACTGATATTAAGAAAAGGCTGGAGAGGGCTTTGGTGGAGACAGAAGCCTCACTTCAGGTAGATACGAGCACTTATGATAAAAGACACTGCATTTTCGTGATTGCAATCCACTGGCTGAATCTCTGAGGCTATTTATACGTTGAGTCGTTTCACATCACCTGCAGGAGCCAACCCCTGATCAATAAATCTGTAGCTGGTTTCAGCAATGGTAAAGCCATTGCCATTTTACATGTTATATAGAGCAACCACCTAATTAGAATTCTGATTGCAAAACAAAGAAGGCTCATTAAAGAGATATGATTAAGATGCATGAAATTGTATGGTGAAAATCGCATCTTCTCATCTCTTAAATGGGCTGCTAGATCACTCTTGTCCCTGGGTTAATGGAAACATTACTTGAGGTTTATTTTTTTACTATCCTTTTCTATTGTTATTTTGTTCTTTTTGTTCTTCTAGTCTGTGCCATGAAATACCTCCTGTGCATACTTTGTGGTTCTGTTTCAGGGCACAGTGAAAATACCAAATGAGACCATTCCAGGAGGTGGGATGAGTTTGATTAAGTGGGGAAATGGGACAGAGGGTAGGTCGGTGACCTTGGTAATGGGGTGGGGGCAAGCTGGTTGCCTCTGACCCAGCTTCTGAGTGGGCTCAAATCCCCTCTAACCCTCTGAGCACATCACGGGCTCTTCAACCCCATGGTGCCCACCACCACCAAAAGAAGACATTCTGTTTTTGAACAGGTATAGATGAGAAATTATTTTGGAAGTTGTAAATATTTTGATGTGGAAAGCTAGCCATGTTTCGTGGTGGATGATGATGCTTGTCTGACTTGTTTGCCATGTGAGAAGCATCTGCGAAGGTCTATGCCATGGCAAAGGGTAGCTGGAAGCTAGTGGTGTGAAGGGTTTGTTGGTCAAACCCACACACTTTTTACTGCACCCCCTTCCCATTTACAAACACACACAAATACACACACTTCCAGAAATCTTGAGATATCTTTTTAAATGAACTCGTCATGATGTTTAGGTTCAAAAGCCCTTGATGTCCTTCCCCAATCCCAATCCCACCTCATTTTGAGGATTGCTAGTCCATTCTACACCCCATCCTGCCCCCCACTGAATCTTCCTTTAAATGATAGCCACTTAACCTTTATGTAATGTCTAGGAGAGATTCTGTTTCTTCCCTTAGCACTTCTTTCAGTGATGACTGCTCCCCTGATTGGGGTGGGTCTCATTGAAATTTTTTCCTGCTGTATTTGTCCAGATGTCCTTCTGTGTTTGCACGTTTACTATCACCCCAGTATTAGGAGGTCTTGATAAAAATTGGAAAGAGTTAAACACATAAAAGGATGAATGTCAAAAGGGCAAATACAGATGATCAACTAATATAAGGAAAAATGTTAAACTTAATATTGAAAATGCAAATTAAATCAATGAAGTAGCCATCTTTGGCTTATCGAATTTATAAAAATGACAATCACATCTAGAGTTGGCAAAAGTGCAAGAAAAGGGCACTTTGTGTATTGCTGGTGGGATTGGCAATTGGTAGCAACTTCCTGGAAAGCAATTTAGTTATGTGTATATATATATATAATAATAACACACTATATTATTCAAAATATATTTATAATAATCAGAATTCCCCTCAACTCAGTAATCCCTCATTTAGTAAATATAAAGTATATTATAAAAAAACTAGAGGTTTGTTCAAAGATTTTGTTCAGTGATATTATAACCAGAGTATAGTGAATATACTATTATATTTTAAGTTATTAAAAAATTAACACTATACAGTTTTCCCATGTCATGAATACTCTTTGAAAAAGCATTTTAACAGCTGCATAATGTCCTTTCATACATAATTTATTGTTAGCAATCTAAGCTGTTTTCCATTGGAGTCCTTAACATATTTTGTCTCAAAGAATATTTCTTGGCTTGGACCTACTCTTTAATGCTAATCCTAAAAAGCATAATATAAAATTGTAAGGACATTATAACCTAAATTTTGTTAAAAAAACCAACAAATGAAACAGTGATGGGATCATGGCTAAGTCATATTTTCATTTTTCTTTTCTATATATTTTCTCTTCAGTGGGTAAGGATATTGTTTTATGATTAGGAAAACAATAAATAGTACTTTAAAAATAATCACCTGGTAATGGAGAATCTATTGATTTGTTTCAGAAACGAGTCGTTACAACTGCTGTCGCTGATGGTAGTGTGTGTTATGTGCGTTTCTCTAGGTGGCCCGAGAATGTCTGTTTCATCGAGAGAAGAGAATGGGCATCGACCTGGTTCATGACGAAGTGGAAACACAACTACTGATGGTAAATACGGAGGCAAAACTCCAATAGCAAGCAGCCTAGCTGCAAGATTGTGCTTCGTATGTAGAGAAAAAAATGATGCTACCTAAAGCCACTTAGAAGTAAGGAGTTATCATATCAGACATCCGTAACTTTTAGAAAGATACATTTTTCTTGGTTGTAAAGATAATATATGTTTACTGAAAGAATTTGAAAAAATACAGAAAGGGATAAAGAAAGATCAAAATCACCTGAACTGCTATTAGACAGAAAATCCCTGTTAAATTTGGAGTGTTTCAGTCTCTTTTAAAATCATGCTTAGATAGATACCACCCAACTCGCATGAATACACACAGACATGTCTTTAAGATTAGAATCATACTTCATATGCAACAGAGTGTCCTGCTTTATTTGTTGAATATTATGTTGGGGTAATTTTCCCATATCATTATTCTTTTAAGACATTTTTGAATGGCTGCATAGTGTTTCACAATGTTCAATCTTTTTCTAAAAAAAACATCATCCTTTCTTGTTGAATAGTTACGTGGTTTCCCTGTCTCCCTCTTTTACTTAATTATATCTATTTTAATAAAAACGCAGTATATAAAATGTTATTATTGATAACTGTATGATTATTTTCTTAGAATACATTTCAGGAAATGGAATTGATGGGTCAAAGGGTAAATGCATTTGGAAAATCTTTGATCTATCACCATCCAGAAGTTTGTGATCACAAACGCTCTGCTCGGCTGATTCTCCTTCTAGGCTCTCCTCGCCTTCCACCAAGTAAATATGATTTAGTTCTGAGTTTTCTGTCTTTTGCTTCCTAAACTTGCTCCCGCCAGATGTCCTGCATTCCTGAGGTTTCAGCCACCATGTGCCGGGGCCTTCCCAATCTCAGGACACATCAGTTCTGCATCTCTAACAGCCTGGCAAACATTTTTACTTTGGTCACACATCTGTTGGGCATCGTCGTGAAGTGACCATCATCTCCTCCACTACCTATGATCCATTTCCAGCTCTCATAAATTATTCCTCTGATTGCTTCTTGCCCCTTTCTCTTCCCTTCCATCCCATGATTGTTCTAATTCTTTTCCTGCTTCATTGCTGGTTAATGTGAAATCCATAAACATTTTCCCTTCCCCCAGCTTCACTTGGATCTATCCTATACATCATCCCCACTTTCTCCCTTGTGACCTTATGTTTAAAACCGTTCTTCAACTCCCTGGTTCCTTCAGGAGCAAATCCACCGAGGCCCTCCATTGGTAGCTCCCCACTAACTTCTCGGCACAATCGTCTTCCGCCCCAAATCCATCTTTATCCTGAACCAGCTTGGTAGGGCCCTGCCTCTTTGTCTTTGTTTGATTGTTAAGACCCAGTGAGTCCTTGGTGAGAAATTAAATAAGATGAGCTGGCAACCTGGACATCGGAGTTCTTTATTCCCACAATGGTCCCTTTTAACATTGCATTAAATTTTTTCAGTGGCCCATCACATCGAGGGTGAGAAGCAGAAGTATTTTCTTTGCTCTTTCCACTCTTCCACTTATCTGGTCCCCTGAGAGAGGTCTGAGTTGCAGTGGTGTGCTCGGTGGGGCTTTCGCCACTGCGGAGAGGCTGTGTAATTCTACTGTGCTGGTGGGCCCGGGTGATTCGGGCTAGAAGAGCCTCATGAAATAGCTTTGCCAGGAGGGTTCCGTGCTCTGCAGTTTCTTCTCTCCCAGCCTCCGATGAATCTCGCAAGTCTTAAAATTATCGTCTTTGACTTTGTCATCGTAAACAGATAACAATTGACCAGCACTTCTCCCTCGGCCTCTTGCTCTCACTAATTCCAAGCTGCTCTGCCTGAAGTCAATTATAAGTCACTTCTGACAGCTTCACCTCGTGAGCTTGCCCTCACACCAACACACTATGGCATTTCCAAGAGAGGTCTTGAATCTGGACCACTGTTAGTGTCCCATTGGTTTAGTACTGGCTCTCAGACCTGGCTGCACATTAGAATCACCTGGAGGCTTGAAAAATAATCACTGTCTGGGTGCCATCCCCGGAGAGCTTGATGCAAATCTGGAGTGGGCCCCAGGCACTGGTATTTTGAAAATATTCCCCAGATAATTTTAATGAACAGCTGGGGTTAATAACCACTGCTTGAGAGGTTTAGGCTCTCTTAGGGCCGCTTTACCTAAAAGCAACTGGATCTGTAATGAAAGGAATGGGTCAAGAACTGAGGCAAGCTTTCCTTGAGACTAAGCGATTCAAGCAGTGACCATATCCTGCATGGCTAACTTACTCGAGGTAGGGATATTAACAAAATGGACATCAAGTTTTAGAAAAGCTAAATGAAGAAAATAGGTAGCTTTCAAAGGCTTATTTGTGAAAAAGAAAAAAAATATCCACACACGCGGGTGCAATGAAATATTTTCTCATGAATTCTGTTGGCCAAAGCTCTTTGGTTTCTGCTCTCCTTATTCCCACGAACCCTTCTGCCCCCAAACATCTGACATTCACCATCTGACGTTATTTAGATTCACAGACCAACCATTAAGCATTGTTGAAGGATTTTTTTAAACACTAAGAGTCTCATTAAATGTAACTTTTTTTTCCATTCCAGTAAAAGTGCCAGGAATTTGCACTCTGGCAGATTGTACACTCAGTGTATCTGCACAGTAGGGTTTGGGGTTTTAGATGTTGTTTTCTAAGCAGCATTCCATGACTCTTTTGCCAACAACTCACTAAAATAGTAAAAATAAATAAATAAACAAAAATTTAAAAATGGGAGGAGAACCATAGAAAAAGACGAAAATCTGGCAACACTAAAAACTAAGACTAATGCACAACCTACTCTCAGAATGTGTGAGACATCTCCACTCTGCGTCAGGTGGGGGAGCTTTGGGAACAATTTGTGATGGAAATTTAGGTTTTCATTTACTCCATTATTTCAGAGTATCAAAAAATCGGACATTAGGGGTATCACCTAAATAAACTCTAAGCATATATTTTACATTAAGCAATTAAATGATAAAAGAATGAGAGGGTTATATAGCTAAATAATATTAGTGCAAACAAAGCCTTTATGAGTAAAATAACATAGGCAGAACCCATTAAGGGGAAATTCGATAGATTTGATGTCATAGAAACTATAAAAATCTATATATCAAAAATGCCATGCACAAAATATAGAGGCAAGGGCCCAACTGGTAAAAAAAAAAAAAAAAAGAGAGAGAGAGAGAGAAAGGTTTTTAACACAAATGGTGTAAAAGGGTTGCTATTATAAATATATTAGGAATCCTTATAAATTGATTAAAAAACAAACAGAAAATGGGTGAGCACATGAACAGGCAGTTCATAAAAGAAGAATGTCACAAGATTCACAAATACATAGAAGTATGCACCCTAATAATAATAATTATTATTATAATATTATTATGCACCCTAATAATAAGATGCAAATTCAAGCAGGTTTACTGTTTTGAGGGTCTTGTCACATTGATAGGGTGCAAGGTGAGGAAACGGCACCCTCATTTCATTCCTGTAAATGGCACTACTTTTTATTGCTCTTACTATTAGAGAAGTTGTGGTTTTTCAGAAAAATCATGCATGAAATACAGGGCTTCCGTATACCACCCTATTATGAAAGCCTTGCATTGGTGTAGTACACTTGTTACGATTAATGAAGGCACATTTTTCTAATTGTGTTATTATCTATAGTCCATGGTTTAACTTAGGGCTCACGGTGTTATAAGGTTTTATAGATTTTTGTTTTTAATTTTTATTTTAATTTCCCTTTTACCCACATTCAAATATATAATTCAGTGCTGTTAATTAGGTTCACATTGTTGTGCTACCATCACCACTATCCATTACCCAGAATTTTCTATCATCCCCGATAGAAACTGTACATTTTCAGCATTAGTTTCCTAATTTCCTACCTACACCCTGTCTCCTGGTAACCTGTATTCTTGATTCTGACTCTGTGAGTTGGCTTATTCTAATTATTTCATATCATTGAGATCATCTACTATTTGCCCTTTTGTGTCAGTCTTGTTTTCATTCAACATGATGTCTTCAAGGTTAATCCATGGTGTCGCATGTATCAGAACTTCATTCTTTTTTTTTTTTTTTAAATTAAATTCAGTTTTATTGAAATACATTCACACACCATACAATCATCCATGATATACAATCCACTGTCCACAGTATGATAACATAGTTATGCGTTCATCACCACAATCTATCTCTGAACATTTTCCTTACATCAGAAAGAACCAGAACAAGAATAAAAAATAAAAGTGAAAAAAGAACACCCAAATCATTCCCCCATCCCACCCCATTTGTCCTTTAGTTTTTATCCCCATTCCTCCATTCATCCATACACTAGATAAAGGGGGTGTGATCCACAAGGACTTCACAATCACACTGTCACCCCTTGTAATCTACATTATTATATAATCGTCTTCAGGAGTCCAGACTGCTGGGTTGGAGTTTGGTAGTTTCAGGTATTTACTTCTAGCTATTCCAATACATTAAAGCCTAAGAGGTGTTATCTATATAGTGCATAAGAATGTCCACCAGAGTGACCTCTCGACTCCATTTGGAATCTCTCAGCCACTGAAACTACTTCGTCTCATTTTGCATCCCCCTTTTGGTCAAGAAGATACTCTCAGTCCTACGATGCTGGGTCCGCATTCATCCTCGGGAGTCATACTCTGCGTTGCCAGGGAGATTTACACCCCTGGGGGTCGGGTCCCACGTAGGGGGGAGGGCAGCGAGTTCACCTGTTGAGATGGCTCAGTTAGAGAGAGAGAAGGCCACATCTGAGCAACAAAGAGGTACTCAGGGGGAGACTCTTAGGCACCATTACATACAAGTTTAGACTCTCCTTTGTGGTAATGAGCTTCATAAGGGCAAGTCCCATGCTCAAGGGCTCAGCACATCAAACCGCCAGTCCCAATGTCTGTGACAACATCAACACCAGTCCAGGTGAGGATGCCCAACACATCCACACCTTCCCCCAGATCCTCGGGGCTGGGGAGGGGGAGGCTGAAAATATATTTTTTATTATCTGCCCAAATTAGTCTAGGATGTGTCACTATTTCACTCCAGCCTATACTAACCTACCGTATCTCACTTCCTGTTCAAAAGAACTTCATTCTTTTTATGGCTGAATACTCTTCCATTGTATGGATATACTGCATGGTGTTTATCCATTCACCAGTTGATAGACATTTGAGTTGCTTCCATCTTTGGGCCATTGTGAATAATACTGTTATGAATATCGGTGTGCAAATGTCCAAGTCCCTGCTTTCAATTCTTTTGGATATATACCTAGGTGGGATAGCTGAGTCATATGGAAGTTCTGTACTTAACTTTCGGAGGAACTATCAAACTGTCTTCCACAATGGCTGCACCATTTCACATTCCTGCCAGCGGTGGATAAGTGTTTCTATTTTTTTTACATCCTATCCAACGCTTGTAATTTTCCGTTTTTAAAGTAGTAGCCATTCTAATGGGTGTGAAATTGTATCTCACTGTGGTTCTGATTTGCATTTCACTGATGGCTAATGATATTGACCATTTTTTCATGTGCTTTCTGGCCATTTGCATATCTTCTTTGGAGAAATGTCTATTCAAGTCTTTTTCCCATTTATAAATTTGAGTTGTCTTTTTGCTGTTGAGTTGATGGATTTCTTTATATATTCTGGATATTAAGCCCTTATTAGATATGCAGTTTCCAAATATTTTCTCCCATTGTGTAGGTTATTGGTTTACTTTCCTGGTAAAGTCCTTTGAGGCACATAAGTTTTTACTTTCAGGTCCCATTTATCTATTTCTCCTTTGGCTGCTTGTGGTTGGGTAAATATTTACCCTCTCCCAGCTTTTCCACTGCTGGACTTAGAGCAGCTAAGCCCTTGCTCCAGGCCACCCACCTCAGTTGTTTCTTACATTACTTTCCTTGTTTCAAGCTGCTTTTGCCGGAGGGCAAATTCTGGGAGGGGGCTTGCCGGAGAGGAGTTTCCCAAGTCAGTCGTTCCCAGCTGGAACAAAACCAGGGAATCATAAAGGGAGCACTGGCTGGCCCCAAACTGCCCTGGGGAAGGCAGGAGGGAAGAGCCAAGAAGGGCTCCGGGAGCTTCTTTCATGGCTCCCCAGAGCTGCACTTTCTTAACTCAGCACCTGCCCCGCCAGTGCAGCCCCTCCACTGTCCTCTGCATCTCTGAGGAAGAGACCGTCTTGTAAGTCTCCTCCTCTGCCTTTGGGTGGGATGGAACAGGGGCCACACTTACAGCTGGACCCCAGCAGTCTGGAGTGGTTAATCGAAAGCAGCGACTAGCGACTGGGCTGCACCCTTCCCCTCCCCCAGATCTTGGGGAACTAGCTTTTTATGTCCCTCTCTGGCACCTGCTATGCCAAGGGCTGGACCCCCCTGCTGCCTGCATGAGAGTGGGGCATGGGTGATGGTAACCCCTAAGCAGAAAGAACGATTCGCTGGTATTTTCCACAATTTACCAGCCTCTTCCTCCTGCTCTTTCTTGGATGCTGCACAGCGTTTTCTGCTGGACTCCAGAGTTTCAAAATAGTTGATGCAGACGGTTCCTGCCTGTTTAATAGCTATTCTGTGGAGAGACTGATTCCCACAGCTTCCTACTTCACCATCTTCCCACTACTTTTCCGAAGGGCAATTTGGATGTGCTTGTCAAAAACTTTGAAAAAGAATACACCTTCTTTGGCAATGTCAAAATATTTTATTGAAGTTGTTCATTGTAGCATTGTTTAATGTCATTGGAAAATGTTTAGGCTTAAGATGAAAAAGTGGGTCACAAAAGAGTATATGCAGTATGATCACTTTTTGCTTTAAAAAAATGACAGTAATTATACACACTCCTAGTGCTATTTTGATTTCCCCAGATTTCTAATGGGGAATGAGTTTCAGAGGGAAACAAATATTATTTAAAAAACTCTGATACAGCATGTTTGTTAGCTAATAGTATATATATACACAGACAGCATCAAAATGCTACTTATATGGTCAAATATGGGGGCATAGCTAGACTGGAATTTGTACCTGTCAGAGAGCTGGCTACAGCACACAATGGGGACAATGGTGGGGCTGGCCGTGTGGAGGTCAAAGACCCAGATCTGTCTGGGGTGATGTGCACTGCCAGAGGGAAGTCTCTTCAACTGTCCTTTTTCGTTCTCTGATTTTGCTTTGTCTCAGAAGAGTAGTTATTGTAAAGAAGCCATGCATTTAAATTCAATCTTGCACATCACCAGGCTTTTGATTTTTTTCTTTGTGTTGGTTTAATAAAGGACCAGAGATGGAAAGAAAACCCCACATTTTTAACTGTGTCAAAATTTGTTCCACGACATAATTTTTCTCTAGCCCAATAAAGGGTGAATCTCAGTTTCGTAGTTAGATTACTATACCATGGAGGTGTATAAATAAATAAGGGGATGTAAAATCGGTCTCTTGTTTTACTCCACAATTTTTCCAGAGAAAAGGTCTTTTCCTCGATGTTTCGTTAGGTTGTTGACTTTGAATGTTGTATTCAATAACAAAAGCATTAATGTGGTTTTTTTTTTCCCAATTGACTAGGAAGTTGATGTTATTCTGTGTTGTCAAGAAAGAATGAAGCTACATTTGGATAAGGCTATTGCCCAACTTGCGTAAGAGCTTTTTCTGTCTATGCAACTTAAAATCTATCATTAAATGATACTCTTCAAGTGTGCCATTCAGACTTCTCTTAGCTTTTATAAGGATGCACACACACACACACACACACACACACACACACGTCTTATCCAAAGGTTAAGATGAGTACTTGCATAAATTCACTTTAAATTTTTATTTAAAGAAATAATTTTGAGATGCCATGGAAAGGATTTGGAGTTTGGCCAAGATGTCTTTTAACTCCAGAGACTTTTCATTCTTTGATAAGAGACTGACTTCTTGTATATGTTCAATCCTAACAGTTGGTAATGTGTGTTTCAAGGAAGGGCAGTGGGAAAAGGAGTGAATCGTGGTTCACTTGTGGGTTTCTTTTCCATCCCTCCTTGAAGACTCAGCCTCTCCTGCCTCAGCAGCAGACCCAGGCTCACTCACGTTCATTCTTTGGTTACACCATTGCAAAGTTCATCTCATCCCATCCCACAATAATCATTTGCCCATCCCACTCCCCGCCAGGATACAAATTCCTCAAGTGCAGTGACTATCTTGGCATTAGTAGGTACTGAATATTTATGGGGGTGGGGAGTGGGGGGAGAATAGCAATCAAGGGGAGATCTTAAGCAAGGAGAGCAGTTGTCAGCATAGAAAAGTGTTGGCTGAGCCTGCTACCCAACATTAATAGAAAGATCACTTCACCGTTCGGTTGCTTATGGCCATGGAATGCTGTTGAATATGTCATGCCAAAAAAAAAGACAATTATGCTGATACTGACGTTGTCAAGGATAACGTATGTTATACACAAAGAACTTGCTCAGTTTGCCCACCCTGCACATCAGGATCGACGCTTGTAAAGGTCAGAGAAGTTTACCTGGCTGAGATCTCTCTTGAGCTGTGGTTGGAAGGATTTTTTTTTTTTTTTTTAATTCAGAACGTTATAAAGACAGGCACAAGACTAGTTAACAATGACTGCCCATTCTTGGTTTGGTTAACTGTAAAGTGTCCTTTAGTAACTGTAAATATACAACAGTGTGATCCTGATAGTAATTTTTGGTTTCTGCTTCCCAGGAATTGCAGGAACACTTAGCTTGGCGTAGTGCAAAGAGTTGATTCTGTTCTGTTTCCTTCTGATCCAGTTCCTAATCTTCTTTTTCTTTTATAAACTAAAACCTAAGGCCCATATTTTGGGTTCTTTGCTTTTCTCATTCCTCCCTGGAATAGTTATGTCTCCATCTCACTCCCCATCACAAGGTGCCTCGTTTTTGGCCTTATCACAGTCCTTTGTAAAAGTTCTGTCTCTGCCTGTGAACTTGTTTGGAAATGGCTTCTCCAGGGTGAGTGGGGCCTGGAATCTCTAACTGTGGCCACCTTGCTCTGTCTAGGGAGGGTGACGAGAAGACGGTTTTGCAACTCCACATTTTAGAAGGGTCAATGGAGCCCTTGGTTTGAAATTTAGCTGACAATGGATTCTCATTAGGTAGCATCATGCAGCCACAAATCTTCCCATCCATGGGGTTCTGTCTTGAGCACCTTCCAGAGGAGACTCGAGAGGAAGCCTGCAGGATATCTTGGTTCTAGACCACATGTGAAAAAGACCTTGTAATGGCAGCCTCCCAACAGTTAGTAGAAGAGTTTCAATGTAATAACCTGAGGCTAGAGACTGACAACAGAAGTAGCGAGGTAGATAGCTTTCTAATCTTCCATCTTTTGTACCTTCTTTAGAATTCACAAAATGCGGATCACTCACATTCTGCTACCCTCCATTCTACTTTACAGAGAAAGAAATTAGCTTTGATGGTCAAGTGACTTGCCCAGAGGCCCAGGCTAAGTTGGAGGGAAGCCACAGCTAGAATTGCTTCAGTTAACTCAGTGCAATCTTTACAGAGTGGCTCCTGTATACCTAGACCACTTTGGGGTGCTGGGAATGTAGAAATGACCAGTTGCCCTACATTTTAAATACTACCCGTATGCCAGTGACTACCTAATTTTTATTTCCAGCCCAGACCTCTCCCCAAATTCCAGCAACCTACTTGGCACCTCCACTTGGACATTTATTGGACACCCCAAGACAAACGTGCCAACTGAACTTCTGTCCTTATCCTTGGCCTGGCCACATTAACTGATGGAACGCTGTCCTTCCGATTACTCAACTTTAGCTCTTCTCTTTTCTCACCGACATGCAATCTTGTAGGAGATTCTCTTGGTTGTATCATTAAAACATGCTCAGAATCTGAACATGTTTCATCCCATTGGTTCAAGCCACTATCATCTCTTGCTTGGATGACCACAATGGTCTCCTGATGGCTCTCCCTGCACCCTATAGTCTGTTCTCAACCCAGCCCTGGGATGATCCTTTTAAATTGTGTATCAGATCATGTCACTGCTACAAAGCCTACAGTGGCCCCTGTTTCACTTGGAGTAAAACAAGAATCTGTATAGTGGTCAGGAAAGCCCTGCATGATCTGCTCCCCTACTCCCTTAAGTCTTTGCTTAAATGTCACCTCCTCCAGGAGACCTCCTATCCTATTTAAAATCCCAGCTCTCTATAACCCATACTCCTGGTTCCCTTTGCCCCTGCTTTCTTTTTTGCATTGTCTTTCTAACAAATTGCATGCTTTGCTTATTCATTCTGTGCACTGTTTGTCTCCTAGTAGAATGCAAGCTTCTGTGGGCAAGAGATGGTTATTTTGTCCAATGATGTGTCTCAGGCTCTTAGAACACAGTAGGAGCTTAATAATGAATTGTTGCATGAAATGTTCCATAATGAGTGTCTCACCTTGCACCTATTCTTGCCACCTAGGCCTTTCCTTTTGGTAGTGGGTTCTCAGGCCTTTTCTCTCCTGGGCATGGCAGGGAGGACTGTGCATCTTAGAGCACACCAAGTTCTCCTTCTTCCCAGCAGGGTGGCTGTGTGGGCCACCAATCCCTCGTGCTGTTTCCCAAACACTCTCCAGCTCCTGCACTGGACTGCACTGGAGGTTGATTTTGACCCTCCTGGCAAACCCCTCAGGCCTCCCTTAGTGTGACAACACACTGAGGTCACTCTGCATGGGTAAGGGAAGCTCGGCCGTATACACCTTAATTTCTTGGGGGATTACACTTGAAGAATAGAGGGAAAGGAGTTAGGATGTAGAAGAGGAAAAGCAAGAGGGAAGGGACGGTGCAGAGATGGACAGATTACTTTAAGCCAGTGTCCTGTCTGGAACAGTCCATGTGTTGGGAAGTTGGGGCCTCAGCCCCTGGGTTCCAGATACCTGACTCCTGCTTCCCTGCACCCCTTCTCCCCACCCCAGCCCCTGCCACAAGGAGGGGGAAGTGAGAAGGGCAGGAGTGAGGGGTCTAATTACTTATGTGCTTGGGCATCTCTGGAGAAGCTCATTTCCATTGAGAAATTGGGTGTTGGATGAAGGAGAGATCGGGAGAGCAGTCAGGAGAGAGCCCCAACCCAGAAGGGCAGTTGTGCTTCCCCATATTCAATTGTCACCCAAACTCTAAGCTTCGCTTCCCCCACTGTGTTGCAGAACCAACAGAGCTTCCCAGCACGAGCTGGAGAAGGACCTGAGTGATAAGCAGGCGGCTTACCGCATCGACGACAAGTGCCACCACCTGCGAAACACTTCAGACGGCGTCAGCTTCTTCCGAGGGGTGGAGAAGGTCGATGTGACATAAGTCAGACCCACGGCTTTCATGACTCAGCTTCCGTCTAATTCATCCTTCTGCCTTTCAAAATGACTTGACCCATGAGAGGTCACTCTGGAGGTGATTCTTATGCATTACACAGATATCCTGTTTAGTTTTTAGTGTATTGGAACAGCTAGAAGGAAATACCTGAAACTGTTGAACTGCAACCCAGTAGCCTTGATTCTTGAAGATGATAGTATGACTATGTAGCTTGTAGGGTATGATGTGAAAACCTTGTGGCTCCTGCTCCCTTTATATGGTGCCTGGACAGATGAGTAGAAAAATGGGGACAAAAAGCAGATGAATAATAGGGGATATGGGATGTTCCAGGTGTTCTTTTTTACTTTTACTTTTATTCTTATTTTAATTTTTTTTTTTTTTTGGAGTAATGAATGTGTTCAAGTGCTGATTATGGTGATGAATGCACAACTGTATGGTGATACTGTGAACAATTGATTGTACACTGTGGATGATTGTATGGTATGTGAATGTATCTCAGTAAAATGACATAAAAAAGTGACTTGATCCAGCTTACAGATTGTCAGGTGTTGAATCACATCCCCCACAAACAACACAGCCACGCCATAATCCGTGCTCCTGTGGGTGTGAACCCATTTGTAACTGGGACCTCGGAAGGCGTTATCAGTTGAGCTTTGGACTCGTTTGTGAATGGGACCCTCAAGAATCCTATTTAGATGAGGCCAAGCTGAATTGCAGTGGGCCTTCATCTGCACGACTGGAGGCCTTAGAAAGAGAGGAAAAAGACAGAAACCAGTAGACAACAGAAGTAGAAGCCTGGGAAGAGAGAGAGAGATGGCCATGTGATGGAGAAGTACCATCACCCAAACTCCACCAACTCCGGGAGGAAGCAGGGTCTAGCCGACTTCCTGCGTTTGGACATCTGGTCACCAGGCTGTGAGCCCATACGTTCTCGGTGCCTAAGCCGACCCATTGTATGGTATTTGTTACAGCAGCTCTGGCAAACTGAGGCACAGGTGTAAAGGAAAAACGGGGTAAGACGTTGAAGGGTAATGGACTACATACTTCTTTCAACAAGTCTTCAGTAAGCCTGCACTTTCTACATCCCGCATTCTCTTTTAGAAGAATATTTATTGTTTATTTTTCTAACTATGGAAATAATGCCTGCTTGGTGCAGAAAAATCTAGAAAACACAGAAGAGCATAAAGCAAAACATATTTTGCCAGTTTATTGAATGAGTTGGACCCCATGGGGTATAGGCTGAAAAGCAGCTTAATTTTTTTTCTTACTACTGCTTTGACCTCTGCTCTGTCATTGGTTTATTTGCTGTCCCTTGTTGCAATTTTGGGCAGATTTCATGGTCTTTTCTGGCCACTTCCCCTTCACCAAAGTGAAATTCACATATAATAAAATGCACTTAGTGTCAGTATACATTTTCATGCATGTTGGCAAATTTGTATGTGATGCAACTACCACCGCAATTAAGATACAGCATTTTTTCATCACCCCACAGGTTCCTTTGTGCTCCTTCCAAGTCGACACCCCAGTACCACCCCCAAGTAACCACTCACAACCCCCTCCTTTTAAAGTGATTCCCCCAAGTGGATTCTCTCTTGTGGGGCTGCTCAGTCCCAGAGCCGCCTCTCCTGCCCAGCTGTGAGAAGGACAGCACAGTCGTCAAAGTTAACGTTTATATTCTCCAATTATGAATGAGATGCAGACCCTGCGCCTAAGTGGTCCCCATGAGATGCCTCTCACTTGGCTTGAGGTGAGAGGGAAGCATGTTCCTCTCCTCCTTGGACAGGATCAGATCACGCAGTTGGGACACTTAACCCTCCGTAAAGATCCTTGTGCTGGTTTGGATGTATTATGTTCCCCCAAAATGCCATTATCTTTGATGCACACTTGTGTGGGCAGGAAACATATTGGTGTTGATTGGGTTGGAGCCTTGATTGGATGTTTCTGTGGAGATGTGATCACTCAGCTGTGGGAAAGATCTTTCATTGGATAATTTCCATGGAGGTGTGGTCCTGCCCATTCAGCGCGGGCCTTGATTAGTTTACTGGAGCCCTATATAAGCTCAGACAGAAGGAGCGAGCTTGCTACAGCCAAGAGGGACACTTTGAAGAATGCACAGGAGCTGAGAGAGGAACTGCAGTTTACAGAGACATTTTGGAGATGGCCTTTGAAAGCAGACTTTTGCTCCGGAGAAGCTAAGAGAGGACAAATGCCCTAAGAGCAACTGAGAGTGACATTTTGGAGAGAAGTTGAAGCCTAGAGAGGAACATCCTGGGAGAAAGCCATTTTGAAACCAGAACTTTGGAGCAGATGGCAACCACGTGCCTTTCCAGCTAACAGAGGTTTTCTGGACACCATTGGCCATCCTCCAGTGAAGGTACCCGATTGTTGATGTGTTACCTTGGACACTTTATGGCCTTAAGACTGTAACTGTGGAACCAAATAAACCCCCTTTATAAAAGTCAGTCCATTTCTGGTGTTTTGCATTTGGCAGAATTAGCAAACTAGAACAGTCCTCTTCTAATTCCAATGTGAATTCTTCACCATCTCTTGCAGCTCCTCGAGTGATAGCCTAGGTAAGTGCCACCTTTCTTCCAAGAGATGCTTCGCTTTAGAATGTGGGAGGATGGAGCATCTATGGAAATCTGGGTCACTGGGCCTGAACTAAAGCCCCTAGTTAACCGTTAAGAGTCATTTAATATCTGATTACACCAACCAACAAACAAATGTCACCTGGGATCCTGGAGATTCCCCAATGTTAACTATTTACTCTGAGTCCTTCCAATATTTTTCCATCCAAATAGAGTTTTGCATCTTTAAATAATGGCGTTACACTTAAACTCTGTCTTGCCTCTCTGATTTTTCACTTAGCAGTATATAAAAAAAAGTCTATAAAAATAAATAGTCTTTGACAACACAAGTTTGCATGCTGTATAGATCACTTTTTTTTTTTAATGGACCCATAACTTACTTTACCTGTTTCCTACTTTTGGACATTTAGGTTGTTTCCAATTTTTCAGGGATTGGCATAAATATTGCTGAAAATTATTTCCTTAAAAAAATTCCTAGAGGTGGAATTTCTGGGTTATATACATTTTAAAGACTCTTGATTTATGTTGTTTTTTTTTACCCTCCAGTGTGGATGTACCAATTCAACATTCAAACCTTCAGGCTATAAGAGTATCTTTTTCTAAACAAGCTCACCAGGACTGAAAATTATTCTCTTTAGTATTTACTATTCTGATAAAGGATTCTTAGTATGGTGTTGTTTGCATTGAGATTTGTTTGATGACTCATCAGAGTGAATGCTTTTTCTTGTGTTCCCTGAGCTGGCATGACACGTTTTCAATAGATCTACATACCCACACTCATCATCAAACATTTTTCTCCCAGACTGATAGAGGACTTAGTTTATACTTCAGATATATAGAAATTGGTGAGAGTAAAACAAAGATCAATTAGGACAAGTTTAAAATAAACTTTGCTCAGGTGTTTACATTTTATGCAATAAAAAGTAGGATTGGCAATCTTGAGTTCTCTTTCATAGGATGAATGGTTACCTACAGACTGTCTGTTCTGATTTCCTCATTGTCACCATTGTCAGGTTCTACTTCCTTTGTTTTTCAGGATCTCAGTGCCTGAGTCCTGGGCCAAATTTACCGATGACAATATTCTGCGCTCCCAGAGCGAACGAGCCGCCTCTGCCAAGCTGAGAGACGACATTCAAAACCTCTTGGTTGTGACTGCCAATGAAAGGTGGAATCAGTTCAACAAAGTGAACTTGTCTTTCACCAATCGCACTGCCGAGACTGCAGATGCTAAAAATAAGATCCAGATTCACCTCGCAAAGGTAAATCCATCACTGGTAGTGCACCCCGTAGCTGACGTGGACAGAGGTGGGTACATTGAGGACACAAATCTCTCACCCCTCACAGAGAGACACACTAAAGCACATGACTTCCCGGCTTATTCAGAGTAAGAAAAGTTAAAAACAGTATAAAGTGTACCATTTATTGTAGCCTTGTATCCAGGTGTCAACATGAAATTGGAATCCGTTGGGTTTTGGAACACAAAGATTGTACTATGTAATGAAAGGTTCTTAGTATTTAATAGAAACAAAAGTGTTATTGTTAGGGTTTAACGAGTCACCATATGTAACTAGAAGGTGAATTTATTATTAGAACACATGGTAGGAATGCTTTCTGTTAAACTATTTCAGGCCGTTTTTTTTCTAGAATGCAAATCCAAAGACAGGACACCATTTGGTCATTTCAAAGTGTTTCTGATACTAGAATGTTTTAAGTGCTCTAAGGATAAGAGTTTGACAATGACATTCAAATGAAGTATTCAATCAGAATGCAAATATTTCAAGATTGTTAAACAAAGAGCTCTTCCTTAGCATCAGTCTTGGAGCTCTGGTTATTTCTGTGTATTGTGCTGTACCTAGTTTATCATTTTTGTTTTAAACATCTTACATGGATGGCCATGTGGCTCTAAGGCCCAAATGAAGGGTCAATGTTTTCCGAGGCAGTAGTAATTTTCCTTTCTCTCGTATGATGTCTTCTTTGGCTGTCCTCATCCCTAACTCTAGACAACAAATATTTATTGAGCAAGACAGGGTACTTTATACTGAAAAGGGTAGAGAGAAGTGCAGAATGTCATGTTTGTTCCCAGGAAGCTTATGCATTTGGAGTGGAGCTGCATATACAGAGCTCATGAACAATGAATAACAATGCAAATGTACAAACTGTGGTTGCCCATAACAAATGCAGAACATGTTATTGGGTTTTGGAGGAAGACATGCACTTTCCAGTTGGGGTAACATCTTGAACAAAGCCACAGAGGTAGCAAATCAGAGTTGAATTCAGGTCTGGGAAGAGACTGGTTTGGCTGGGATAGAAGGCTAGTGTCCTGGGAGAGAAGGCAGGTTGGAGCCAGGTTACAAGTGACATTGATGGGAAGGTTAAAGAGAGAAGATTCTATCTCGTGGGAAGTAAGACGCCATTTTAGAGGTCTTTTAGAAGACTGATGTGATAGGATTCCTTTGTCCAACAAAATTTTGTGTACTACACTCAAGGCATTGCACTAAGCATTTTGGGGCTGTCTCAGTTTGCCAGGGCTGCTATAGCAAACACCGCAGATGAGTTGCCTTGCAGTTTTGGAGGCTAGAGGTCCCAAATCAAGGTGTCAGCAAGACCATGCTTTCTCTGAAGTCTGTAGCATTCTGGGGTGGCTTGGCAATGATCCATAACTCAATCTCTGCCTCTATCACATAGCTGTCTGTCTTCTTCTCTCTTGCAATGACTCTATACCTAAATTTCCTTTGCTTTAAGGAGTCCAGACATATTGGATTATGGCCCACCCTGATTCAGTTTGGCCTCACCTTCAGTAACAGGATCTCTGAAGATCCTACCTACAAATGGGTTCACACCCACAGGACTTGCACATCTTGTGTAGGACATGAGTCAGTCAATGACAGGGGTATACACACATGAACTTCACATTGACCCTGCCAACTCATATCTAAAACGAGACCAGACGTGAAGATAGAACTACAAGACATAGAAAACGACAAATTCCATGAGAGGTGCAGAGAGAACCCCTTGGAGATGCAGATGGAGTGGGAGAACTGCTTAGCAGAAGGGGAACTTGTTTGCAGAGGTGAGAGGTAGGTGTGACTTCAAGGAGTACGTCATGGATGAAGTGGGTGACGGACATAAGCATCGTTGTAATGACTGTTAGCGGGTTGTTGAGCTTTTGGGAGAAAAGTCACAGCTTCCATGGCAGATTTAAGAATTCCTGGCTCATCTGAGTGCTGAATCTGGGTGATTCTATGAAATCTGCTTAGGGGAGAAAAGATACAGCACAGAAGTAGCTCCAGGAGAAAAACTTGCACAGGAAGCAAGTGAGAAGTTAGAGAGAAAGACAAAGAGTCGGAGAGCAGTTGGCCAGAGGAAAGGGGACAGGGGAGAGTTTCAAGGAGACGGGGTCATCACAGAGGCCTTGACTTTGGCTTTGATGGTGCAGTTTCATTATTCCACCTGGAGCCAGAGACAGAATAGAGGGGCTGCAGCAGATTGGGTGAGTGGTAAGCGGAGGGATGAACATAGTTGATACAGGAGAGGGACTGGAGAGTATCCCTACGAGAGGGTATTCATAAAGGCATGAGGTTAAAAATAAAAAATTGGTGCTGTTTGGGCATGTCTCCAAACCACAAGAAAGGAGCCAAGGAAGAGAGAGAGTAACGCGGAGGACACGGAGAAATGGGATTTCAGAGATCAGGCCCCACAGTAGGTGGGAGAAGGGGGCGGTTTCCAGAGCGTATGAGGGAGGCTCAACTTTGCAAAGGAGAAAGAGGAGGAACCAGAGAAGGATCCCGATTCAGTGGGGCCTGAAGCATAGGACATTTATGGGACCCTCTTTATGAAAAAAAAAAAAATACAAAATTAGGAATACAAAACTGCCAGCGCCTCTTTCTTGCAAGTGAGGGATGCCAAAGAAGCTAAACTCAATTAGCATCAAGGCAAACCCTCCGCTAGAAGGAACACATCTCCTTGAGGGTGGCAGGAAGAGAGGGCCGGGAGGGAGAGAGGCAAGGACATAAGTTAGGGCTGCTCAAACTCCCCCTCTCACTTGAGTCAGTTATCCACAAATTTGTGCTGCTAAGTATCTGACAACCAGCTCCATGGAACAAAGGCCCTGATTTGTGACAGTGGCCAATTTCTGTGGTGTAAATACTCCCAACATGACACCACGGAACCCCGAGTGGAGAACAATGTCCACACCCAGTTGTCCAGGCGGGTGTGAGCCGGCTCTGGCACTGGGGACAGGGCTGGCAAGGAACAAGCTCTCGACAAATGGACCTCCTCATCAGAGAGGGTGGGGCAGGGGCAAGGGCTCCCCACCGACAGCCAAGAGGGAAAGCAGGGTGGTGAGGGGGCAGCGCCTCAGGCATTGGCTTCTCTTGGTTGCAGACCCTGCAGGAGATTTTCCAGACCTAAATGACCATAGAATCCATCAAGGCCATCAGGGAGAAGTCTGCCTTCCTGAAGGTGGCTCAAACCAGACTGGATGAGCGCACAAGGAGACCCAACATAGAGCTCTGCCGAGACATGGCTCAGCTGCGGTAAGGCGGGAGGCCTGGCTGGTTCTGGGCCCTTGGCAGATGCTCTTTCTGCCAACACACGGCCCTCCGGGCGGGGGAGCATAGGAAAGCTCGACGTGTCTGAGCCTTCTGTGAAAGTGTCAATAAACATCTCGCGTCATTCAGAGAGGTCAGGGCGGTATTTGGGTTTCTTTGCACTTCCCTGGAGTCTCTGAATGTTTCCAGTTTCCAGAACACCTTTTTTTTTTTTTAAACACATGGCAGAGTCCATGGGCTTTGTGTATATTTCTCAGTGCTGGGGACCCGTCAGAAAAGGGACTCGTGGTACAAATCCCACTGACCCCCTAACCTCCTGTTTGCTCTCATTGCCCTCTTTTGGCCCTTAATATCTGCTCTTGCTGTCAAAACATCCTCGTGCCCCACCACCCCTCAAACCTCTAATGCCTCATTTGGGCTCATTTCAGCTCGTTCTGCTCTTGGGAGAGGAGGAGAGCATCTGGCTCATCAAGCCCAGCTCCCACGTGGACATGGAAGGAGGGCTCTGAAGCTGCAGTTTATCTATTAAACACTAGTAGATGGATTTTATTATTGTTATTTTAACTTTGAAGGCTCCTTTTAGGATGGGCTTATGAGAAATTGGCCAAGATTTTATACTTCCCCACCCCCTATTCTGGCTTCATTTCCAATTTCCCAGACCTGTGAGTCTGCGTTTTCTTTCTGG
Organism: Choloepus didactylus; assembly: GCF_015220235.1. NCBI lineage: Eukaryota > Metazoa > Chordata > Mammalia > Pilosa > Megalonychidae > Choloepus > Choloepus didactylus. The sequence goes on from NC_051324.1 coordinate 3,822,359, forward strand.
ATTTTGTCATTGCCGTTCTTGGGTCATCAAAGGCTCCTTGCAGAAGTTAATCCAATTTATGACAACTGGAAGAACAGAGGGGCAGCACCTGAATTTTAAAATCCTTTCTGGTGCAATGGGGAGACGCCACCAGCCTTGTCTTTCACTTGGGCTGTGAAAGACTTTCCTTATCATCACAAAGGATTTATCCTAAGGATAAAACTACTTTGAACTTTACCAAAGATACAAGTGGTGGGTTGAGGCAGTGGATTTTCTGGAGGGGAAGGAAAGGGAGAGCGTTGTGACCCAAAGAGGAGGATGATAATGAAAATAATGGTGATGATGAGAACAATGATCATCAGATCTACTACCGTTTGTTGATCTTACTCCTAAGCGCTTTACTGCAGCACAGACACTCCACCAGGGAGGAAACCGAGGCAAACGTGGGTTGAGTGAGGTGGTCCAGGGTACAGCTGGTGGTAAAAAGGAGAGCCACAAGTTGAACCCTCATCTGCTCTATTCAACAGAAGCAACCATTTGCTTCTGCCCCACTGGGTCTGTCCCACTGTTCGATGCTTTACCATCACCCCAAGCTGTACCTGCTCTTGGTTGACCTTCTCATTGCCCATATGGAATGAGTCAACCAAGCAGGTACCATATCATCGTCTCCGATGCACAGAGGACAAAACTGGAAAACTCTCCTCGTGGATATGCTTTAGAATATATGCAAATGGATGCAAATGGATGCAAATTGCCTTCATGTCCTGGACAAACTGCATTTCTCCTAGCAGAGCGGTTGTCTAGGAGGACACGTCACCCCAGCTTCAGTGTTTCTCAAAGTGGGTTCCACAGCACCCCTGCTGTGGCCCACCCATTCTTTACGATAAGCTGCTCTCCTCCTCAGAAGCCAGGTGCACTGTGACAGCTCACCTGAGGGGTTTATTGCTTCAGAGGAATCTGGCAGTGAGATTGCAGTTAGCAACAAAGTGTGACTTCGTGCGGACATTTTTAGGAGAAGCGGAGCTCTAAGTTTCCTTCTCTGGAAATTTTGGCAGGAGTTAAAAGTGGAGATGGAAATAAATGAATCATTCAGATCGCCATCGGGCAAAAACACAGGGTCGCTTTTTTAGAAGTGTTTGGAGTAGTGGTCGAGATGGCTTTGGAGTTACCAAACAATGAGGCATTCACAGCGTCCTTGGAGAAGTGGAATGCTTTTTCACTCTTTTTCCCCCCGTCACAGTTAAACAGAATTTGATTTTCCTTTACTTCCTGCCGACTCCACAGTATGCCTGTTTCCTCAGTTTATTGACTTTAGGACAAAACCTAGTTTTGTTCCAGTAAAGATTTCTAGTTAAAATATCCTTGCCAAAAATATGGCCCTAGGGTAACAACGGGGGAATTTAGGATTATTATTGGGGGAGGGGATTATTTTCCTTATTAAGCTGATAGTTCTGAAAGCGACCCTTTGGCTGCCCAGATTTAAGAAAAAAATAAAGATCATAAACTCAAGGGAGTGGGAACTGAGAAAAATTGCTCTTTTCAGTTTGAAACTTTTATTTTCACTTAAAATTTTCTAAACAGTTTCTTTCAAAAGTGATTCTAAATATCCTTGGCATCTTTGGTGAAGGGCCAGCCCAGGATTTGCTTTACATAAATAATTGTGATAGTCTTTTTTTTTTTTTTTTAAAGCAAAAACTACAGTGGCTTTATTTGTATTTGAATGCCAAATATTTTATAGTTTTGTAATTTCTGAAAAATGAGTGGCTTCAGCAGTACAGCTCTGCCAAGAACAAGGAAACTGAGAGTCAAAATGTGGCCTTGAAAGAAAACACAATGTGTTTTCTTAAATTATTAATTTAAGGTGATGATGATGAAAAATGTATTTCTAAAGCTGAGGCAAGTGCAGTATCCCCTGCTCATGCAGGGGTGGGAAAACATGTTCGTTAACTGTTTGCGTCTTATTTATCTTTAATTCCTCTTTATTTTAACATTGACGTTTTAGCGTGTATGCTTTGAACAGTTCCTTCACAGATAAATTTTCCACTAAGAGTAGAATTTGGCCGCAAGGAGTGACAACTCATGTATCATCCTGCCCCTTTACCTCCGTTTCGGATCGGGGTTCCTTTTGAAGCCTGGGGAAGTGTGACAGAGCAGGCTGGAGACAGAGGCAGGCCAAGGGTGGTTATAAACAACCCATCCTCGTCATAAATCTCATTAGCAGCCATCTGCAGCAGCCTCCCCAAAGATTTGTTCCTTTGCTGGTGAAACTTTACAGCCCGGGATTTTATTTAATTTTTTTCAAGGCTGTCTTGTTAATCCAAGTTGACCTCAGCAACACAAAAATGTGCTTTTAGTTTAGTTCTCAAGTTTTGTGTTTACCATCCCTAGACCAAAAGAAACTCAGGCACTTCGTCTTCATCCCACCCCCGAGGTAAGAAAATGGTCCAGTTTCTAAGCAAAAGGTGATACCTGGAGTGGACACGATCTCCCCGCTTTGGTGCTGCTCCAGGGAGCTGCTTGGAGGCCTTCCCAGCCCCTCTCATCTTGTGCTTGCTGCAGGTGCTTATAGATGAGGCCCTACACATCCCGGGACCCCCAATAGGCTCCTCCCCCCTGGGCTGGGTCCGGTTCATGATTCTGCAAGACCTATGGACTTGGACCTTGGGGTAACTCCCAGCTCCCAGGTCTGTCTCCTTAAACTGGGACAGAGAAGTTGGTCTTCATTCAACAGGTAATGTTTGCATGGCTGTCAGCAGCCTGGAGCATGGCAGACTCAGGCCCACTCTTGTGGGCAGATGGAGAGTTCAGGCGACGGCCAACGTCCCCAGTGTTGCACTGGGCAGTGTCCTGGTCCTGGGTCAGAAAGAGACCTCCCCAGGTAGCACAGCCTGAGAGTTGAAGATGGCGTAAGTTAGCTGGATGGAGAGCAGGCTAAGGGCTCTTGGGCTGAGGGGCAGCCAGAGTAAAAGTCCTGGGGTCTAACACAAGCTCATGGTCAGGGGACATGCTGGAGAACCAAGAGCGAAGGGTGCAGTGGCTCGTGATGAGGCTGTTTGGGAGACAGAAAAACAGGATTTTACGATTGAAGGGTGCAGGGGGGCATGAAGGAGAGGGAGGGACCAAGGATGAGGAGAAGGGTTCTGGCTTTGCCCGAGATGGGAAACACTGGCCGTCTGGGGTGCTGGGTGAAGGCTCCACTTCATCTTCCTTGTAAACCCACATCTGAGCCCGGGGTCAGCCATGGACAGGCGTGTCCACCAGGAAGGCTGTGCACAGGGGGCAGGGCTCGTCCAGCCAGCCAGGGAGCGTCCACAGTGGGTGTCCTCTCGGAGCGGAGAGGTGTCCCCCATCGCGGTGTCAGTGAGCTGGGTTGCTTCCGATAAACTCTCTAGGAGTCAAAGCGAGTTCAAGTTCCTCGAAATTACGTTACTTTCTGAAAAAATATTTGTTGTTTTCTTTCTGGCTCTGAGAGTAGCTGAATCTGATCATGGAAGAAAATTCAGACAATACAGAAAATAAAAAATACAAACCCATCCTCCCTTCTTTGTGCTATCTAGGGATAACGAGTTTTAGCATTTTGTTGTATTTGCCACAAGATACATTAACAAAACTATGACTGTGCCATGTGTAAAGTTTTGTGTCCTGAGTTTTTCAAGCAACCTTATATTGTATGTTTAGAATTTGTCTTTTAGAAAAAGGAATGCATACGGGGTTTGGAGTAGAAGAAGAAGAGGTTGCCTTGTACGCCATCTTAATAAAGTTCTGGGAGATCCCGTTTGGTGTAGATTTTGCTAATTTAAAAATAGGATGTCCAGTGTAATTTGGATTTCAGATAAACCACGAATAATTTTTTAGTTGAAGTGTTTTTGTTCAGTGTAAGTATATTTAGTATAATTAGTCTTTGCGAGATTTGGGATGCACTTATCTGAAATCCAAATTTAACCAGGTGTCTCGCGTGTTCTCCAGCAGTCCTGAGCAGGGGCCACTGCCCGCAGAAGAGAAAGGGGCCAACCCCAGGGAATGTCGAGTCCAGGACCCTGATGCCGATGTTCTGGGCTCTGCTTCTGCCCTTTTATCACAGAGAATTGAGGGTGGGAGCAGGACTTGGGGGCCAGTTTTTTAATGTGGCCACCGGGCCCCTTATTTCCTTCTTGGCTTCCTGGATACCTGGGCCCGGCGTATCCCCAGGTGGATCGGGGGCCTGCAGAGTGGCAGCTCCCCGACCCCGTAAACTCAGTTTCCTTGTCTGTTCAACAAGGAATTGGACTTGACCTCTCACGTTCATTTTCCAGCTGTGAAGTTCGGAGAAGTCATGAAATCACCTCGATAAATTGCTTCAGTGTGGCCTGGCTAATTTTGTATACTCATGAACTCTTTTCCATCTCTGGGGACACCCACATCCCTTTTTGTTCATTGTCACTGTTCTCTTTTTATTATTTATATTTTAATGATTGCACACATCCCAAGTCTGCTGATCAACAAATCCCAAAGTAAAGAAAACTTTGGCTTTGCATCACTGGTTAAAAGTTGGTGAACTTGGAGATGTGTTTCCAATTGACGGGAGTCAGGGGAACAGCAGATGTGTATGTAGCTCCATGCAAAATTGTGAGGAGTTTCCTAAACTCTGTGACCCTCAGTTTCCTCTTCTGTTAAATGGGGATGATTATAGTACATACTTCATAGTGGTGATGTGAGAATTCAGTTATCTGAATCATGTAAAGCACTTAGAATGATATGCATAGGATAAAATAGTCAATAAATATTTTCTTACTATCAGTGCTTTTTAATAACCTGTTCCCTATTTTCTCTGTTTGGGGACCTCAAGGTCCTATCCCTTGGATATTACTGGTACACAAATCAGTGGGGTACAGGGAGCCCTTGCTTAATGTTCCTCTGGAAGAGAAAGCCTTTCCAAGTGTAAATGCAAGAGAAGAAATCCGAAAAGAAAAGAGAGAGATTTGGTTTACTATAATTTGAAATCTTGTGTATAACAAAATCACATGAACAAAATCAAAAGGCACTTGATAAATGAGAGAAAGTATTTGCCATAAGCAAAAAAGACCCAAGAAAACAATATACGTAATATTTAAAGAGTTCTTTAAATAAAAATTTTATAAATACTAACACCACAGTAGAAAAATGAGCAAAATGACAGGGAGGGCACAATTCACAGAGGGAACATAAAACGACCAACAGACTTTTAAGAAAAGTTCACTAATAATCAAGGAAATGCAAATGAAAAATAATATTGATTAGACATCTGGGAAGGAACTGTTTTTCTGGGAAAGGGTGCCATTTTTCCTCTCTGGCTTGATGAAGACCTTGTAATGTTTCTCATCATCATAACACGATTAGAATTGTGGTTTGTTTCCAGCTTGTGTAGCTAATTCTGTGCATTATCATTTTATGTTCTATTAAGTTTTTGGCGATTGTACAAATAAATATGTTCAATCTGGGACACAGAATTGCCTTGAGACTTTGCAGGGAGGGAGGGGAGCACGTTGCAATTTGAGGAGGCCTTATTGGACTGACTTGCATGACCTTTGCCACTGAAAAATTAGTGTCCCCTCTGCCCGATACTGGCTTCAGAATAAAAACAATTTGCAATGATAAAATGAATGTAAGGGAGTCCAGCAAAGTTTTGACTTTTCCCATTTTTATCTGCTATTTGAAAAAATATCAAATGTTTAAAAGTTTTCCCTATTTCTTTTGTGGTAGGTATCTTTACTATACATACATGTGCATAAACATAGCTAATTTGCTGGTGCCCCAGGAGCATGCTCAGTTTGCCTGCAGGGTTATGGGGCACAGTTGGCAGGCGGGGCCCAGGCAGCCGTGGCCTGGGATCTGTGCTAGGACCATGCACAGTGATTGCTTTCTTTGCTTTAGGAACGTTCTTGCATGGGTAGAAGCCATGCTCTGCTGGGCACCTCCAACAGGCATTCGACAAACACGCCAGCCCTTAACTCCTCTGCTCTCCTAACCAGGTACCGATTCCTTCTTGCAGCCTGGTTAACGAGGTGTACGAGGTGGACGACACCCTGCAAACCCTGCAGCAGCGCCTGAGGGATGCCGAGGACACCCTGCAGTTGCTGGTCCACACCAAGGCCACCCTGGAGCACGACCTGGCCATCAAAGCCAACTCCCTGTGCATCAACCACGAGAAATGCATGGGCATGTGCAAAACCTTCCCCAGCACCCTGGGGCTGGTCGGCTGCTGTTAGGGGACCCCCACCCGGAGCCGGTCTCCATACGCCTGGTCAGAGACGGGCTCAGCACTTAAACTGAGGGCAATCTGTTCACTTATTAAAGGATCGTATTGATAGAAATGTACCCATTGCCTGTCTTGGGAGGCCTTTTGTTTGCGTCCAGACCTTGACTCTCCTATTTACTAGGCTTCTGGATTGTGTGAAGGACATAAAGAAATAGAATCACAGTACTAGAGAAAGTTAAAAAAAGATGATTCATATTACTCTTGTTATTTTATATGTGTAAAATGAATAGGCAGGAAAGGAGGAATGTATCACATTTGATTCTTGTTACTTGCAGCAGTTATGTTGTCACTGAATTAGAGAACAGCGAACCGTTGCTCCCAGAGAGATATGAGGTTAGGTTCCCGAGAGCCTCGGGTCACAATGTCTTCATCTACTGATCAACATGTAACCTTGCTTTACGTGAATTTCTGGCTAAAGGCATCTTATTAAATGCATGTTGTCGATTCATTAGCAGTGAATTCACAGCCAACAGCCTCTAACTCATGCCTGCACGAAGCTTCTCTAACACACATCACAGCCTTCCTGCCCTTAGGAACACTTCACGGCACTTCGGTGCTACACTTGGGGACCATCTGGACAAACTGCAAAATGTAAAAACATGTGGCACTAACTATGCCATAAAAAGGACACTGTTTGCAGTATGAGAGCTGAAAGAAGATGACGGGGCATCTCCTTGTTCGACCTTAGCTGGAAAGGTATGCAACAGGTGACCCAGATTTTTTGCCACCTTGAGAATGACGGCCCCCAGAAGTGCCTCAGGTGTTCATTTGGGGGTGACAGTAAACATCAGCAAGTATGCAAATTTGCAGATATGGAATCTGCAAATAACGAAGATTCCAGGGCAGGAATCATGGAGAGAGTGGGTTTTGGGCTCTGCCTTAGAGGGTGCAGAGAGAGAAGGGCCTTCAGGATAGGGGGTGGTTGGGGTTGTCTGAGCAAACACAAAGGTAGAAAATAGGGTGCACTTCCAGTTTGCTAAAGCAGCTGGGATGCAATACACCAAAAATGGGTTGGCTTTTACATGGGGGGTTTATTAACTTACAATTTACAGTTCTAAGGCCAAGAAAATGCCCCAATTAAGGTATCAACAGGATGATACCTGGACTCTGAAGACAGGCTGTGGGCATCCTGGGTTCCTCTGTCAGCTGGGAAGGCACGTGGCCAGTGTCTGCTGGTCCTTGTCTCCTGGGTTTTGTTGCTTTCAGCTCCTGGTTCCCGTGGCTCCTCTCTAAGCTTCTGGGGCCTTCTCTTAGCACATCCAGGGTTTTTCTCTCTCCAAGGGCTTTTTCCCTAAGCTCTCTCCAAACTTCTCTGGGTGTTTCTTTCTGAGCTCCCTGGGCTTTTTCTGTCTTTTATCTTCTCACAAAGGACTCCAGTAAAAAGGATGAAGACTCACCTTGAATTCACTGAGTCACATCTTAAGTTGAAATAACCCAACCAAAAGGTCCCACTCACAATAGGTCTACACCCACAGGAATGAATTAAAAGAACATGGCATTTTTGGGGGTTACATAACAGCTCCAAACCAGCACAAGCGCATTTGGAAAAATCCTAAGTAAACAGGTTTGACTATGATGCAGAATATATACAAACACACATGATGGGTGATACGGCTGGCAAAGCAGGTGCGGCCCTTGGGCGATAGGTGGAGGAGTTCAGGGGGCTGATGGGCGGAGGAATGGTTTTATGAAGGTGATGCTTGAGCAACAAAAGTCTGAATTAGAGAGATGGCGGTGGAAACAGAAGACATGAAAATATTATAACAAATCAACAGGGCTTGGTATTTTACATCTGGGGTCCTATGGGGTCCAAGATGTCACAGAGGCATGAAAGCTGGAGAGGTCACTGCTTAAATTGCAGGAGATCTTGTGGTAGCTCAGGCATTATCTTTTAAATTACTATTTTTTTTTACAAATGATAAAGTCTGTGTATGACATTTTGGAAAGTAGACAAAAGCACAAAGAAAGAACTGAAAATTGCTCATTATTACAACACCCAGGAATAATCACTATCTGTCTACATTTTGTTGTATATTCTTTCAGCCCTTTCTCTATAACCATGTTATAACTCTATAATATTTATTTACATAGAGAAATAAAAGGTAATATTTATATTTATTTACAGATATAAATAACAATGTTTGTATTTAAATATATTTTTAATAATATATTTGGGAGTGTACTGCTGATTTGTAACTTCCTTTTTCCCTATTCAAATATTATAAATGGATTCCCGCATTATTAGCTATTCAACCACAATATCATTTTTGAAAATCCTTCCTTTCTGTCTTTAAAAATAGTAAATATTGTTTGTGGAAATTTCAGTAAAAAACAGAGAAGCAGCAGAAGAAAATTAAAATATTCCTAACTAGATGTTTTGATAGACATTTATTTTGTTTCTATGTTTATATATGCATTTTCGTCTCAAAAAATGGGATCCTATTGAATAAAGAAGCTAATATTTATAATGCACTTATTTTTCAGGCACCATTCTCAGTGTCTTACATTAACTTGTTCATGCTTTTTCCATCTAATATATATGCTTTCCACATCATTAAACATTTGAACACAACTGCATTCATAATGGATTTTTAGTATTCCATTAGATCAAGGAACCAGAGGTTTGTTTTTTTTCAGAACCAATTTCCCATTATGGAATATTCATACTGTGCTTGAGTCTTTCATTTTATTTTTAAGAGCTCCCTCTATATCCATCGCATGAATCATTTGTCATACATATTGAACATACATTCTTTATGCCACTTGCCTTTAAATTTTGTGTCTGGTGTTTAATGTACAGCAGTTAAAATTTATAAGTGGTTCCTTTACGATTTGTGCCTTTAAAGTTACGCTTGGAAAGTGTTTCCTCACCCAAGTTTATTTATTTATAATTTTTTCTAATTCTTTTATGTTTTCATAAACTATATTTAATCCATCTGGGATTCATTTTGATAAGATGGAGGTGAGATGCTAGCTTTGAAGCCCTTTGTTCTAGGTGCTCTGAGATGGAAGGGGAAACTACTGGAAGGAAGGGTTTTCTCTCTTCTTTTCTCGCTTATTTATCACTGCCTCTCTCTCTCCCTCTCCCGCCCCCACACACAGTGTCAGCTTTTCTCTGCCTCTGGTTCTCTGCCTTAACCACTTGTCAGTCAACCCCAATCCCCATTTCTCTCCTGTGCTTATTAAATATTTTTAAAGATCTCATTTTGTCAATTTCACAAAACATCTCTAAATGCGAGTGGCGTTGACATAAAGCTGATAAGCTTGTACTCAGAGTTGTTTCTGTGGTCTCCATATATCACTTTAGAAATTAAATTGTAGGTTTGATCATTCTTTGTTCCTCATGGAAACAGAAACAAGTGTCACTAAAACACCTCACAGAGTAATCAAGTGTTGATATTCTTCATTTTTAGTCAACAGCAAGAATAAACAAATTCCACATGTTTTATCTGTTATATATTTGGGAGGGGGAGTCTTTCCAGCTTTCTTCCATAAATTTTGACTTTGCAGTCTGTTTTGAGGGACATATGCTTGTGTAGTCCTTTTACTTAAATATACATTCCCAGCATTATAAGACAGTGATGCAAAGAAAATGTAGTTCAGGCAAAGAAACAGGCTAGTCTCCTTGTTATTTTGGTAAACCGTGGGCAAGGTTAAATTCCACAAGTAAACTTCTGGTTTCTGGTCTAAAATATTGCAGCTACTTTGCAAGGGCAAATGTTCTAATACGAAGTCTGTGAACGGCCAAAAGTAAAGAGTGTGGTCCTGCTTCAGAATCACAAACTACAAATACCAACGCATGAGCTGGCTTCATATATTTAGGCCCAAACTATGTTCAGTATTCTGTGGGCTCCAGAAGGGCTTCTGGAATGTCCGAGGCTCCCACTTACCCAAGCATCGTTCCAGTTTAGAAATGCACGTAACTGCCCCTAAATAGCCGAGCCACCTATAATTTTAGTAATTTCCTTTTATGACTCTGGGCAGTGTTGTCACAAACATCTCACCGGGCTCTCTGGGGCCCTGAGTTCATGCTGTAAATAACTGAAGTGTGGGGTCTGGCTTTGGATATAATTTTTACTCTGCACTGAAGATGGGGTGGATTCCTCCCCTTTGTGTGCATGGCTGACCCGTAGTAGGAGGTGGAGAGGCTGCTCCTTGCTATGCTTGCAATCTTCCCTTCAACCGCCAATCCTCCAGCCCCAGCCCTCCAACCTCCCGGCAACTCTGGCTTCACCAGTGTCACCATAACTGAGGCCAGTCTTCCATGCAGAGGGCTCTCAGGATCTTCTCTGAGTCCTAGCTTAGGACACACGGTTTGATGAGTGTTCATGCACTCATGTGGAAAAGAGACAGCACTTAGACTCTTCACCAAGGCTGGCACCCAGGCCAGCTCTACACCATTGGAGTGCTGGGTTGAGAAGGATTCCGAGGCCACTTGTGACCTCAGGCAGGTAAGAACCTAGAGGTCCCTTTGTGGTATCTGCAGGAGGTCCAGGAGAGAGGGGACAGCACAGATGCTGTCATCTTCTGCCCTAAATGGTTCAGAATTCTTCCTCAGCTCAGATCCTTAGTGGTCAACATCAAAAGGCTTCTGTTTTGTGTTCCATGTCCCATTCCCCTGGCATCTTGGTCTCTGCTAATTTTGCTGGGAGCTAACAGGAGATCTTTCCTGCTGCCAACTTTTTCCTTTTAGCAAAGACCTTCCATAGACCATCCTATGACCCCAAACGCGACTCAGGGATCCTCACGGTAGAGAGTTGGGTGCTTGTTGGGGATCGAGAACCTGGTGTTCTGTGATGTCCCACAGCGCATGGGTAGGTACAAGTAACTGTTATTTCTCAACTACTTTGTCTTTCCTCCCTTCTAGTGAAGCAATGTCTTTGGACGAGGTTTCAAAGTTCTCATCTTTGGTATTTTAACCCTGGAGTAGCTCAGACATAGTGATGCTTTTCCTTCCTTCCACAGAAAAGACACCCTGCTTGCCTTAGAACTCATTCTTTAGGGAAACCTATGCATTTATAAATAGCAAAACTCTATCTTTTTTAGTTATTGAGGGTTATTTAGTTATATCGAGGATAATCTTAATGATATGGGAATGCTCAGGAATGACTACGGTTCGTTAATTTTCTTGGGGTATGGTAGGAGCATATTGGAAGCAATGTAGTTATTTTAGGATATTTGTTTTTCTTATTCCTTTGTTTCGTTTGAAATGTTTTTTAAGAATTTTTTGATAAATAAAGTAAAAAAAAAAAAAGTCTAACTATGTTTGGGGGCTAGTTATTTATTTGCAACAAGCTGGTTGTTTTCACCTCCTGACCTCAGCCTGCTACATGTGTGTAGCAAAGACAGAGGTTCTTGAGGAGAGAAAAGACCAGACAACCTGAGAGGAAAATAATGAAGCAGACAGGACCCAGGAGTAACCACACACACCAGACTTAAAGATTACAGGTTGGCATGTTAATGTAGAGCTGGCTGGGGCAACCAACTTTCCCGGTTCCCTAGGCTCTAGAGGGAAAGTAACCACATTTTTGAGGACTCGTGTTGTGTGCAGCTCCTCCCCTTGAATATGGGCCGACTCTCTGATCACTATAACCCACAGAATGTGGCGGAAATGATGCCATGTCAGCTCTGGGCCTAAGATGTAGGCCCTAAGAAGGCCCAGCCTTATGCCCCTGGAAGCTAGCAGCTGTTATCAGAAGCCTGACTTCCCTGAGACAGCCATGCTGAGAGGGAGCCCAAGCAGCCACATGGAGGGGCTCATGGGAAGGAGAACCGAGTCAGGCAGATGCCCTTTGCAACCCTCCACCTCTCCTGGTGCTTCCCTGACACTAGGTAAAGCAGAAGAACCAACTGGTCAACCCTCAGCATTGTGAGACATAATAAGTTATTTTAAACTCCCGAGTTTTAGGGGGGCAGTTTGTTACACAGCAAAGGCTAACCAGAACAAGTTTTCCCTGGATTTTCAGATGCCGTGTTCCTGGGGAGGAAGAGGGTCCGACATTTGTTGATTGCTCACCATGTTCCTGCCGTATGACGTGATGACATCATGAGATATTACTGATGCTCTGCAAATGGGGAAATACAGGCCCAGAGAGGTTAAGTTCACCAGAGAGGTTAAATTCACCTGCCTGGGGTTACTCACCTCATACAACAACAATGGTGGATTAAGAATTCAGCCCACTCCTCTGGCAACTGGAATCTGAGCTCTCAACCACAGTTCTGTGCTGTTCCCCTTCTCAACAATGACAACGACAAACGTATATGTGTAAACCAATTGTATTGACTGATTCAGCATTGAGCACGGAGGCACTCAAAGAGCTTTTAATTTTGGAAAATTTGTATAAAATTAAGGCAGGAGTGGGATCCTCCTTCTGGACCACTGAGCACATCTTGAGATTGGTACAGAGTATGATAATAGCTGACTTTTTCTGAGTATACACATACTATTTCATCGTCATGGTTATTTTCTAAGGTATGCATATTTAAATTACATTTGCATTTTTAAAATGAGTACATTGAGATTTGGAGAGGTAAGGTAACGCTTAGTCAAACCACTGTTATGTTTCAGTCAGGAGGGAAAATCAGGGTTGTTTCCGACACCCATTGCTACATTGCTATGTGACCACCAACTCAGCTGCTCAAAATGAATTAGATATTTTTAAAGGTTGTGATTTTTTAAAAGAAAATTCTCTTAAAACCAATGTGGCATTTCTCCCAACATATATTCACAAGGGTATAATATTCTTAAAACAATATTATCAGGATAATAAATTAATTTTGCTCTGCGAAGTCCTAGCTCTCAACCGCTATGACTCCGTCTTTAAGCAGAATTTAAGGATAACACCTAAGTGTTTATACTCTGTATTCATTTTGTTGAATGGGAAAAAAAATGATGGAACACTCTCAGTTCCAGAAATGAAATATTATTCCTCGCCCGACCTCTTCCAGCCCCCTCTGGAGGCTCGTAGACACTGATGGATTGTCGGCCACGTGTCTGGGTCTGGGCAGCATATTTCTCCCAAGGAGCGATCAGTCCCAAACGGGAAGTGATTGTTTGCTGATGACTTACACCAGCATTTTGGTTCCAGTTAACTAAAACAGGTTCTTTTCTGGATGGGTGCATCTTGAGTTGTCATCTGAGCTGGGGTTCTTGCTACAGAAATAACTAACTTACTCCAGACAGAAAAGGGATTTAAGAACTGGGTCCCTCTCTTTCTCACCTTCACCTGGGTTTTCTTCATCTCCTCTGGTTGAGTCTAAAAATCCTCAGCTCACAATATATTCCTGGCTCAAACTGAACTCAGGGCATACAGTCATGCATTAATAAGACGAGTACTAAGCATTGCGGCGTGACAGTGCAGGGACTATAGGAAGGAGACTAATTATGAAAAGCAGAGACCAAGAGTCAGTCTATGGACACAGAGCAATTTATGGAGAACTTCAAGAATCATTTGAGTTCTGGCTGGTTGGTATTCAGGATGAGTGAGTAGCTTCATGGAGGACAGAAGTTTTGAAATGTGCTTTGTAATCAGCTGTTCAAAGATTGAAGGATAAATGTTTTTCTCTTAGGGAGGGACAGTTTAAAGGCTCAGGGCTGGGAGAGAAAGATGCACCAGTGGAGAAATAATGAGCAGCTCCATGGTTCGTTTCAGTTGTAGAGAGCAGAATCTCCTCTAGCTAGTTTACACAGAAAGGATTTATTACAGGGTATTAAATGCCTTCTAGGGTCACTGGTAAAGCTAAAGAAACAGACTCTTGGCTGACCTTCCCAAATGACTCCCACAGCCTCACAGCTACATGAGGCTGTCAGGAAAGCTGCCGTCGAATTGCAAAGACACCACTTCAGCCCCCAGATCCAGAGCCACGGCCACCCCTGCTGGGACCAGAAAGCCACCTCCCCTAAGCCAGGAAGCTGCAAGACACAACTCTCGACTCCAGAAACAAGACCACTGTCATGGCAGCAGCAAGAGTCACACACCATACTCTTCCTCTCTTCCCGTATAGCTCAGTTCCCAATTCAAGCCTCACACAAGCCTGGCTCATGAGTGCAACCTAAGTCACATGCAGAACCCAAGTTGCAAGACAGTTTGCAAAGTGTAGTTTTCGCTTTTAAGCCTCTGTCGTCCAGGAGGACATCCTTTCAGAAGGTTTGAGCAGATATTGAGGGAGCCAAGCCACACCCTCCCAGCTGGAATTGTGCAGACAGCACGTTGGGTGGAGATGGTTTGGTTTGAACCATTTGATCATGGTTTGGAGATTGGAATTATTTTGGAAAAGAGCACTGGAAATTTATCATGGTTTTGAGTGAATGCGATTGTTAAAGAAATAGATTATCAATCTGATTACTTACAGAGGAAAACACTATTGCTGAAAGCATGGACAGATATATAGGAGAACGTATCTTGCAGTATTTTTTGCTTAAAACCTTCATATAATACTCATTTTGGGGTCTCAAAATCATGAAGTGATTATTGGTAGGAGATCTGTACCTGCTTTACAGAGAAAAAGCTCAGGGAAAGTCACCCATCAGGGGTATGCCACTGGGCTACAGGTAAAATAAGTATTTGATTTGTTCTACATTCCATTTATACGAGAAGTATTTTTAAAACAGACAAATGACTGGTTTCCATCAAAAGAAATTACAGCATGAATCAGTCTGACAGATCTATCTGCAAAATACAACACTAGTTTGAGGTGAAGGAACCCATTGGGCACAATGCAGAAATGAGATGGCCACGTGATGGTTTGTTCTGACTTTGGGGCAAAAGCTGTGACCAAGAAAAGAACAAAGGAGAGGGTTGCTCTATTAGTTAAGCTTCATTATTGGGAACCAATGATGGTGGCCATTAGTGCTGCACATTGAGTCGTTTTCAGCATTCCACCCCCCTGGTCCCCTGGTGGATGAACTGATCCTTGTGACCAGTTCTAGCCAGTGAGGTATGAGTAGAAGGGATGTGAGCCTCTTCAGGCTTGAGTATTTGATTGCCATGTGTGACACTCTGGAATTCTCTTCCCTTTCACATGACAACAGCATCATTTGTGATGTTCCTTGAGTGATTATTATAAGCAGAACTTACCTGCTGGCCCATGGTGGCTGAGTAGCATGAGTCAGAAATAGAGTTCTGTTGTTTCAAGCTATTGACCCTTTGGGGGTGTTTGTTACTGCAGCATAACCTATCCTATCCTTACTGATACACCAGCCACCAGAAAAAAAGAAACAGCTGAAGACAGGGACTAAGTGGAGAATGGGCATTTTCTACTCTGAAATTTGGCCTCCTTATTTTCCCAGAATGTAAGCAGTAAGCAACTGGATTAAGTAACCAATCCATCCCTAGAAGTAGCAGGCTGGAAATAGGACACGACATGGCCTTCCAAGCACAGAAGCAGCCAGCCCAGAGAAACAGGTGTTCCCAAGTCTGTAAGAGTCCAAACAACCCACAGAAATTTATTGTCAAAATTCCCAAGGGCTGCAGGGCTGGAATGGCAAACACAAATGTCTACCAGGTTAGCTGGAAGATGTAAATAAAAAATTTTTAACTTTCCTGGTTTTATTCTGCTATAAGAAAGACCATGCAATCAGGAGAATAAATGGCATCTGAAATTCAGCTTCTGTGTTGGAGAAACAACAGAGAGTGTTGGAGGCTGATGAGCAGGTCTTGAACAGAATGAAGAGTGTGTGCCCAGTCTGAAAGAGGGAGCTGCTATTCTGCTGTGGCCACAGACTGCTGCACAGGAAAGTCACACTTCCACGCACTATTGCTGGGGTATTTAAACCCTAGTGAGAGAGTCAGGGAGGTCCAACTTGAGGAGATGAGAGAGGGCAATGAATTGCAATGTGTAGCCCATATCAAAGAAAGAACCTGGAAAAAAAGATAGAAACAATTCCATGATATTTATGAGACAGTAGGAAATCTGAACACTGACTGAATACATAAGAAATTTTTATAAATGTTTCTATGATGGATAACGGTATTGGGATTCTTTGAAAAGGGAGAACTTATCTCTTAGAGATATTTGCTTAAACATTTATGCACGAAATGATATGATTTGTTGTATTTTCTGCAATGGGAGGGGTGGGGTGTAGATGAAATGTAATTTGAGTTGAAGGTTGCTGAAGATGGGTCATGAGTGCATGGGGTTCACTGTACCGTTCTGACTGCTTTAGAATATGTCTGAAGTTTCCCATGACAAAAAGAATTAAAAACACAGGGAACTGCCCCGATCCCCTTCGAAACAGGGCACCCCACACTGATAGCTGAAAACTCTCCCAGCTTTGCCTGCTACAGAAGCCCACTCCCCTGTTCTATTCCGCCACCCCCAAAAAAGATACCAAGACACAGTGATGTCTTTCTTTCCAGACGTCTTCAGGCCTCGGACACCTGCTTCCTGTCTCCTTCATCATCGCTGCATTTGCTTCACCTGGAGAGACCCCTCAGCAGAATCCAGAACTGAAACTGCTATTGATGTTCACATCACACGTGTACCGCCAGGGCCCAGCGAACATCAGTATATACTGTCAGCCTGTATCCTCGAAACCCTCTTTTCCTCCTCTTTGGAATTTTGTCAGGCCTCATGTCACTGGCCCAAAAAGAGCAGCAGAAATATTCATTTCTGCCAATCTGTGTCTCCGATGGGAAGATGTGCCCTTTGGATCCGTTTCTCCATGTGGTTCTATTCCTTTCAGGCAGGCTCAGGGAGTTGTTAGCATTTTAGTCTGACTCTTTAGAAAGCTGAACTTGTCCTCCGTCCACCAGGTGTTGGGCTGGCACATTTCCTTTCTTTCTTTCTTTTTTGTTTTTTAATTTTCCCTTTCCTTTCCTTTTGTGCTCTCTTGGGCCTAGACCTTGGTTTGCCTCGTATGCTCTTCTGGGTTCTGCCTTGGGATTTTCCCAGAGTGAGAGATGTAAAGTCACCGGGTTCTCCACCTGCCAAAGCATCCATAAGTCTTGTCCACTGTCCTTTCTAGAGTGGAGTCATTGTACCCAGGATACCTGCTTCTGCCGTCCAACATCTGGGTCCCTCTAAAATGGAACCACGTCATAAGTGCATTGAACATAGGTGAATTTATCTATTAGTATTTGGTGGGGTGGGGGTGGGGGATATAGAAGAAAGAGAGGAAAGATGGACGGAGAACACTCTGTGCGCTCAGCAGTTTGCCCACCAGTCCACTGACAAGCACGTGCACTTAGCAGCTGTGTGTGTCGGGAGATGTGATTGTTGTTCCCTTATTCTCAGCCCCATGTACTTTTCAAAATGTGAGCACGACCACACCAGAAACCGTCAATGCATGTCTGAGAAATCCATGAAAAGGAATGATTTTAAGGATTTCCTGATCAACTGATTAAAAAAGGTGACCACCGTTCCTGGGCCAGCTAAGTAGGGAATAACAACTTTCCACCCCAAATCCCACCCCTGGGAAGCAATTGAAGCATTGAGGATCCTGGAGACACAGTGTACAGAGGAACGAATAAAATAGTCTACAGAAGACAAACAGGATGAAGACAACCGCGAAGGAGCAAGTTGGAATCTTCATTTATGTCACTGAAGTCATCCAATTAGACGCATAAAACAATTGAATGATTTGGTTTTATGACTCTGTGCTTGGAGGGCAATTTAAGAAGTTCATGAGGGTAACTTCGAGCAGCTTCACCATTTGCCCTCTGAGTTGGCTTCAGAACTGATCCCCGAGGAGGAGGAGACTCTGCGGAGTCGAGTCCTTCCTGGGTCCTGTTCCGTGTGTCCCTTCTCGTGACGTCCTCGAGCCTCCTTCCCAGCCACACCTGCATCCCATCAACCAAGACCAGTTTTCCTTGAAATTCACCTAGTAATGATTGAAGATATTTGTGTGGATTTTCTTAATCTTCCTCCACAAATCTGTGCAAATACTCTGGAGCTGCCGACTGTAGTGATCTCACTATTTAAGCAGCAGTTGACTAATTTTCCTTATTCACCCCCCGTCTGAAGCTTTAACTGGATACTGGTGAAGAGATTCCGGGACTTCAGGCTCCTTCTGGGAATGTCCCAGTTTGTTTACTGTGATCTCACCTCTTGTCTTCTAGTAAATCACGTTGAGTGCCAGTCACCCTCCCTGTCTAGTAATTACTATGCCCTCATCCAATCTTTAAGTGAAATTCATTTTTCTCTTTGCTATTTTATCTAGTTTAGCCTCCTTTCATTTAAGGAAATCCTTCTTTTATTTCAGGTTTACCAGCATGGTTTTCTTTATTCTGCTTTTAATTTTCCATTGCTCCTGTTGTGTCTACAAGCACAAAACCTCCTTTTTTCTTTTTGAATGAATCTATTCTTCCTTCAGACTATGAACAAACCTGATCCCTAGAGGCAGAGTTTTTCAGGAATGTCTTCTAAAACTCGTTTTTACCATTTTGAGCTTGTAAAAATTTCATTGAGTTTATTCTTAACCTCAACCCAAAGGGATGACTTATCCTTCATACAATAAGGATCCCCAGGCCCTGTTAATTTGTTCATTAACAGAATTCTACCAGCCTTTTAAAAACATGCTAAAAATCTGGTTAGAAATTTTATGCAGGTCTCTATTGGTTAGGTACAGCATTCGGCTGCAGATTAAACAACAGAGAGAGAAGCTGATTTCTCTGTCATATAAAAGGGGTCTAGACAGGCAGTGCAGGCAGCTGATCCCACAGTGTCACCAGAGACCCAGGTTCTTGTCTTTGTGCTTTACCTTCCCAGCTTTCCTTTTCTAAGGCCGTCTCCTGGTTGAGACGGCTGCTGGAGCTCCAGCCATTGCATAGAAGTGGCCAACTACAAGAGATGGAAAAGGCAGAGGGACAAAAGGCGTTATCTCCCAGTGGAGTCTCCCTTTAACAGCCTTTCTGGAGGTTTCGTATATGTATTTCTATGTTACTTAAGGTATCTGTATGTGCTTTTTTAGCACTTAAGCACCCAACTCTCAAAGGCTTAACACTATAGTGATTTATTTCTCACTCACATCAAGTAAAAAACACATTTTCCTGCCCAGTGATTGGTTTTTCCCTCAGAGATGATTTAGGGGCCCAGCTTCTCCTTCCTGTGGCTCTGCCTTCTTCCCCCCGTGACCTGCAAGGTTGCTGCATCACCTGCACCAGGCAGCCTCATGGATTGGAGGAAAGCGCAGGGAGGACCCACACAGGAAACTTTTACAGACAGGTCAGGAAGAGGCACCTGTTTCTGCTCACATTCCACTGACCAGACCTCAGGCCCACGGCCATGTCTAGCTGCAAGGGAGGCTGGAAAACACAGTCTACCTGTGTCCTGAGGAAGAAAAGGAAATGCTTTTGTTGAACAGTCTCTGCCACATTGCCACTGCAAGGCACCTGGGGCACAGAGTCACATATCCTGGGGAACAACCTTCCCCCATGAGTCAGAGAGGAAATGGAAGTTGGGGTGAGCCACTAGCCTTCTGCCATAAGAGCCAACTTGAAGTGATGTGGTGATACCTGCAAGTTAGGGTGTTTGGTGCAAACAAAAGAAACTGGTGTTAGAAAACTTATATAGCCAGGAGATTTTTTGGGGGGCTATCAGGCAACCCAGAGAGTCAAAGAGATTTCTGGGTAACCAGGCTTGGAACAGAGGGTAAACTTCAGAAACACTCAGTCCAGGTTCCATTTCAGACCATCTACAACTTGGCACCCAATGCCAACATTGCAGATCCTTGGCACCAACAACACTTGAGCAGTATTGAGAGATCCTTGGTGATTGTGGGGCTTGGGACCCAGGGGTGGGAGCATCAGCTGACAAGGGCTGTACTTCAGCTTTCTGGGGTGGGAGGAAGGAATCTCTGTCCCCCTTCATCTTCAGTGTGAGAAACTCCACACTCTGGGGGAAGCCCAGAGCTCTGGTTCTCTCTTCCTCACTTCTCAGGGCAGGGCCTTGGACAAGTTCAAGCTTTACGGGAAGCCTCACATTTAGCCAGAGCACAGAACGGCATCTGTCTGGGGGTCACGGGGAGAGCCTCGTGGACCTTGCAGACTCCCACATGGTGCAAAGCCAGCAGCTGGGTGTCCCTAGTGTCAAGGGGAAGGGGAAGCACCAAAAGCCCTGCACAGGCTGCTGGTCTCTGTGATGAAGAGGAGGAAGCTGCGGGGTTCAGGCACCTGTAGGTGGAGACTGCAGCAGGGACCGTCACTGAGCCGCGGCATCTGACATGGGTGGGACCTGCCACACCTCAGAAGGGAGCAGCACAGGACGCTGGGTCGTGGGGAGGGACGGAGGACATCACCATGGAGGCCAGCGAGGACCAGAAGCACATTGGCCACCCCTCCCCGGCACCAGGGTTGGGTGATCTTTCTCCCCTTCTCTCCCCCCATCTTGAGGAAGGGCAGGAGAAGGGGGAGGAGAACAATCCAGAATTGCGTGAGCTGAAAAATGTCCAAAGACAGAGTATTTACTTAAAAGACTGCAGTGGTGTGAGTTACGGACACCAGAGTGAGAAACACAGAGGACCAGGCAGAGACGAGGAAAGATGGGGATCAGGGTGAAGCCTGGAAGGCAGCCGCGGGGGGAGACTGGGCATCGGCCCGTGGCCTGGGGGTGCTCCGCAGAGAGGCCTGGGACAGGGTGATGTGCTCACCTTCTGCTGGGACTCAAGCTTGCCCTGAACAACTCTTTGAAGGCACCACACAAACTCGGCCTTCCCTCCTCCCCCCGTCCCAAGAGGCACCATTTTTAAAAATCTAAAGAGCAGCTCTGATGAACATGTCTCGGTGTCATTCATATGAAAGCACAACTGAGAGCCACGGCCCGTGGTAGCACCTCCCGGGGATGGGCACGGGTTACTGCGGAAAGATCCGCATGTTCTGGTTTGTTTAAAAGAATATCCTTCTGCCGAGATGCTGTATGTGCCCTGAAGAATGTGACAGAAACGGTCCTCTTGTGTTTTTTTCCCACTTCCTGTCCTGGTACACACCTCTCAAGTCTCATTTGGTTTGCTCTCCTTGGTGTATAGTGTTTCAAAGACAAACAAACAAACATACTAAAGCAGGGTTGGTCTGCCAGGGCTGCTGTAACAAAACGCCGCAGACCAGTTGGCTAAACAACAAGAAGTTACCGTCTCACAGTTTGGGAGGCTGGAAGTCTGCAGTCAAGGCGTTGACAGGCCACACTTTCCCAAAGTCTGTAGGGTTCTGGGGGTGGCTGAACAAGCTTTGTGGGGGACACAAGTCACAGAACCGTTTTTCCCTCTTGACGGAACTGTAGTAATTTTCTAAATCGAACTCTGGGGCCCTCGCCGCTGCTCTCCTTGTGTAGACACAGATCTGAGCTCTGAGCATCTGGGTGAGTAAATGGAGCGGTGGTGTGGGCAGAGGGGAATGGCGGGGTCCACGGAGCTGTCCCGGCAGGGTCCATGGGAGAGACAGTGTGGTGGGCTGGGGGCTGAGCCGCGGACGGGGAACCCAGGGCCCTGGGATTGCTCTGGAGAGCTCGGGGTGGGGGTGGGGGTGGGGAATCCCCCCTGCCAAGCAACCCGGGTGTTCCAAGTGATGTCTACACCTGTAGCCTCAGAGCTTTCACAACATTATCTCACTGCACCCTGACAACACCCTGTGAGGTGGGCTGCACCTTTACCCTCAGCTCCACATTAATAGTTAAGGGCAATGAAGCTCAGCAAGGGTAATTAAGTTCCTCCATGTCACACAGCTATGAAAGGAGAAATCCGGATTTAACCTGTCTTCTTCTTCTCAATGATCTTTCCTCTACACTATGATCGAGAGGTCTCCTACATTCATTTATTTGCAGTTTTGTTGAGCACCTAATAAGTGTAACAGGTATTTTGTAGATGCCAATAAATAAAATGTCTCCTTCTGTCAATGGGGGGCTGGCAATTAGAAAATAAAAAAGGAGAATCCCTTTGTTCACCTCCCAAAGCCTTAAGGAGGGTGGGGAGGGTCCCTGTGTTCTCCTAGAGCTCCAAGGAAAGAAGAGAGAGCCCTTCTGTTCACCTCTGAACACAGAGAAAGGTAGAGCAGGCTCCTGTGTTTGTCTCCACGAGGCACTGTGGAAGGAACAGAGTTTCCAAGTTCACCTCTAGAGCACGGAGGAATGAGGCCAGGGTTGCTTTGTCCCCTCCTGAGCCCAGTGACCACGACTGCTGCCACCAGGCCAGTGACCTGCTGCCTCTCTCGTCCCCACGCAGGACTCACGAGCCTTCAAGGTCATTCAGTGTTTGGCACGTGGCTGCGTAAGCCAAACCCCGTGGGTGACACAACCCCAGCTCCCGTGGGGAGAGCGAGGCTGAGTAATACGCCAAGTCCACCAGCTACTCAGAGATGCAGCCATGACTGAAATCCAGGTCTCGCTGGCCTGAGTGGTATTTAGGGCTTCGGTGGGTGCAGATGCTGAAGACAGGATGTGTGCCCTGTCTGAGAGATTTGGATTTGATGCAGTCGGCCGCAGGAGGCTCCAGAAGCCTTGGACGGGGCTGTAGGAAGAGCAAGCCGGTGGTGGCCTCCGAGTGGAAGTGCAGGGGGCTCAGGAGGAGCTAGGAGGTGAGGCCCTGTAACCTAGGGGCTCCTTCCTCTCCCGGCCAGCAGACACCGTGGAGCTGCTGGGAATGATGCAGGCATTGATGTCCGACACAGAAAAATCCGAGAGACGGACCGCCCCGGAGGCCACGGACAGGTGAGCAGTGCATCTGCAGAGCAGGGGACGTTAACTGCCAGCAGGGCAGGCTGCGGAAACGTCCAGCAGTGCCTGACACACGCCCACAGTCTGCGTGAGCTAAACTGCACAGGCTGAGCAACAACGTGCTCTTTGGATTTGGGGGAGACTGAGGTCAAGGACGTTGCACAAGGCTGTGCGGCCCACCTGGAAGAGAAGTGCGTGAGAAAGCAGCCAGGGAGAGCCAGGGGCAGAGAGCACCCCCAGAAAGGTCCGAAGAGGTCAAGGGTCGGAAAGCAAACACCAGGGCCAAAGGTAGGGCCAGGCTCCGCAGCCACTGGCGGAAAAGGTTGTGGGAGGTCAAGGACCCAAAACAGGTGTGAAGGACACGGAGGTCACAGGTACCTTATAATAGTTCTCTTTGGGGGGTGTGGTGTAGCCAGATAACACAGGAATTAAAGGAATGAGGCTTATGCAGAAGAACAGAGCAGGGGTTGGCTGCAGTGACAGAAAGGCGAGGAACGCAACAACCAGAAACACACGATGAAGTCAACACGAGTTTCTTCAAGATAGAGAAAATGTGTTCCTGCTGTAGACACAGGCAAAGAAACAGTGAGAGAGAGAACTTCAACATACGGGAAGAATCACACACACGTTATGTTCTATGATGGGTGAAGTTCTTGATAACGATTTTCACGTTATGCTAAGGTAAGACTTCTCTCACTGTCCTTCACAATAATCTTCTGGGCCATCCTTGTTTATTATTCCAGAAGCAGCATTTTAAAACTATAGTAAGTAAAACTATTGTACTAGCACAGGGATGGGCAGACAGATCAAGGGAAGAGAAAGACCAAAAATGAGCCCATGTACGTATGTGGAGCTAATGAAAACAACACATTGTAACTGTGAGAGGAAATGGGTTATTCAGCAGTAGTCTAATCGAAAAAAATACATTTAGGTAGTCATTTTTTGGTAATATATTAGCATAAATCCTAGATGATTGCCGATGACAAAAACCATGACATGTCCTCAAAGGAAATACAGGTAAATTTTTAAAAAATCTAAGCATGATATCAAAAGCATAAATTCTAAGACTCACAATTACAGCCACTGAGGAGAGAAGCAATTGCTGGGTGTCAGAAAGCATCTGATGAAATAACCTGTACTGAGAAACACTTCCGTGCTCTCTGCATCCACTCAAACATCCAGAACTATGACAAGAGCACGGTAAACTCAAATGCTGGGAAATAGCAGTGAATGGCTCCTAATGCACTTTTTGGTTGAATTGACTTTGGAATTTTTCAAATCCTGTTACAGTTTTAAACAGCTGTACATGTGATGACATGGCTCCTATCTCTTTCCCAGTGATAGAAAAAAAATCATCAAATATCAGGAAGGAGTCAAATTCTTAATGACTAAGTAATTTGCACCATGAGTCCATCTCCTCAAGAATCCTCGCAAGTTGTCAAATAAATAGCTAAGATGTTCCCCATGTCACCTGGGCAAGCCACTTGACATCACAGAAGGGTCCTTAATTGGTGTTATCAGTGCTGCAAACAAAGGCTTAAAAAAATAAAACTTTGTCTCTGATTTCAAATACTCATGTGAGTGGCTTTTTACCTTATAGAGCCCATGTGGAAAAATAAAGTCTTGTACTCTCTGACAATTGCTTCCTTCCATGGGTTGAAAAGACTTATATTGAATGGGCACCACTTGATTTTACCTTCCAGTTTGAGCATATTTCCTTTATTACTGGGTCACGATCAGGATGCACGTTGGTGAAAACCAATGGTTCTCTGGAAAGAGAGTGGCGAGAAGACTCACATTTAGAAGTAAATTCTTTGAAAGATTTTCGTGGCAACTCCCTTCCTCCATGCCCGCTTAGCTAGTGCTCCAGATATCCCAACCCCAGAACATATTTTCCAGTCCTCACCATGACTCACACAATAATTATTGGCTAAAGCAAACATGTCTTCACCTAAGCGATAAGTTTCCAACAGAAGGTCATTGGCCACTTCTTCCTTGCTCTTAAGTCGTCCAAACAGCAAGAACAATTTCCAAGCGTTTGTACACAGTGGTGGAATCCAACCATTAACCAAAAACAAACAAAAGCCCTTCTACCACCTCCGCGGGATGTCACTCTTCTGCATGAAATGCCGTAATTCTCCACTTGTGCCCACTGGCTAATGAATTCCATCGGTGACTGTATCGCTCAGGAAGGGCTGAGTTATGCTGCAATCACAAGTGACCCCCGAACCTCACAGAGCCGCCTCACGTCCACGGCCCATCAGCTGCGGGCTCTGCTGCGTGGACCCCTCCCTTTGGGCGCTAGGCTGGTGGAACAGCCCCCACTGCCACACTGCTAAGTGGTCGTGGCGGCAGCGGAGGAGGCAGCACGCTGCACTGCACACGGGGTCTTAGAAGCTGTTGTCCATTCTCATTTCATTGACTGAAACAGGCCACATGGCCATGTCCAACTTCACAGGCAGCAGAGAACTGCGGTCTTATCACACACAGAAGGCAGAGAGTTGCAAGGAAGTGGTGCATGGTGCTATTGACCTCCACAAGCTTATTTGGCAAACCCTCTGAGCCCACGGTGCCCAAAACATTGCAATTAGTTTTACCAATTTTGGGGAAATATTTCGGCTCAAACCTGCAAATGCTTTGGCGAAGGCTTTGATCATTGCCTTGGATGGTTTAGACGCCAATAAAAAAATTATTCAATTCAAAACCGGAAAGCAACATTTTGTGTTTGTTCTAGAAAGAAAAACCACATCAAAATCTCAATGGCTTATTAAAAAGGTCACCGTTGGAAAATGATGAAAAATCTTCATACCCCTATTTAGCAAAGTTTCTAAACAGACAACGCATTGGGGATTAGAAGCAAATAAATTCCTTTGTCCTGTGAAATCAGATTTAAAAATTCATTGTCAGACTTCCCATTTAACTCTTCAATTGGAATTGTTTGTAGGAAATATATTTGTCTATCACTTGTTTCTGGTACACGCAGATCAGATACTACATTAGAACTAGACTGGAGTTCTCCTTCCTATTTATATTTTGATGTTATTTTGATCTGTAGTATTTAAGTTACTCTTTTCAGTATATTTTTATTCTTTAACAAACCACTTGTGAGTCATTGATTCATTTTTGTAACTGGGGATTTAATACAACACAATAGTGACAACAAAAAGAGGATACATTTTTTAAAACATAGAATAACTTTCAAAGAAAATAAAAATAAGTGTTAAATGAATTAGGGAGACCTCACTGTGCAGAACAGATACGTTTAATAAAAGTTGACTTAAAGGAATATCCTGTTTTCTACAATCTTCAACGGGAAATATCTTCTCACTGAGTGGGTTGGTCAGGAAGGTAACTTACCAGCAAATTAAGTTTATCATATTTCTGAGTAAACAACTTTGATGGGGTAGCTCATATGCTCAGGAGAGGCTGTATTTAGGCGATTTGTGAAAAGATATCAGCAGAACTCTCTCTCTCTAACTGAGCCATCTCGACAGGTGAACTCGCTGCCCTCCCCCCTACGTGGGACCCGACTCCCAGGGGTGTAAATCTCCCTGGCAACGCAGAGTATGACTCCCGGGGATGAATGTGGACCCGGCATCGTGGGACTGAGAGTATCTTCTTGACCAAAAGGGGGATGCAAAATGAGACGAAATAGTTTCAGTGGCTGAGAGATTCCAAATGGAGTCGAGAGGTCACTCTGGTGGACATTCTTATGCACTATGTAGATAACACCTCTTAGGCTTTAATGTATTGGAATAGCTAGAAGTAAATACCTGAAACTACCAAACTCCAACCCAGCAGTCTGGACTCCTGAAGACAATTATATAATAATGTAGATTACAAGGGGTGACAGTGTGATTGTGAAGACCTTGTGGATCACACCCCCTTTATCTAGTGTATGGATGAGTGGAGGAATGGGGATAAAAACTAAAGGACAAATGGGGTGGGATGGGGGGATGATTTGGGTGTTCTTTTTTCACTTTTATTTTTTATTCTTGTTCTGGTTCTTTCTGATGTAAGGAAAATATTCAGAGATAGATTGTGGTGATGAACGCATAACTATGTTATCATACTGTGGACAGTGGATTGTATATCATGGATGATTGTATGGTGTGTGAATGTATTTCAATAAAACTGAATTTAATAAAAAAAAAAGATATCAGCAGAACTCTGTACGCCTAGAGGCAGATAATTCGAGAACCTTACCTCTGTGGTTCTCAGAAAATGAGAATCAAATTGAAAGGGTGAAAGCTTGAGATGTCCAGAGGAACTGGGCATGTTTTTCTCCAGGTTATCAGACAATGTTCCTCTCACTACCCCCAACCCTTTATAAATTTTTTACCCTCTGTACGCTGGCTGCCCCGGTTATTACGTGAGCTCTCCTTTCCTCTTCTGACCAATCGCCAAGGCCCAAATGGAGATGTGGAGGGACAGTCTTTGTCCTCCTGGTGGGGTGCATCTCCCCAAGCAACCGGGAACCCAGCCCTGCTCCTGGTCTTCAGGGTAGCAGGTGTCCCCATGAAGACCCCAGAACCTCAAGCAAAGTTCTGGAAATATCTGGATTGGAGGCAAGTTCTCAGGCTTGGGATAAAATGGGGGTCCCTTCCTTCCTGACTCTTACCCCAGAGTAGAAACCTGGGGACCCACAGTCTCAGGTGCCAGTGGAGAGAGGGGACGTTTGGCCTCCAGAGGACTCCGGGCTCAGCTGGTGACTCTCCCACGGGACTGATGGTGACCGGCCGCTGTAGGAAGCAGCTGAAGCCCCCAGAGGGACCAGGTGGCCCACGGCGCTGGCTTTCACCCAGCCCACTGGTAGACATCATCAACTTCAAGTTGTGGTGAATCAGATAATCACTTCTCCTCTCTGGAAGGATGTATATAGAGAAAGGCTGGACGTGCTCTCTTCAACACTCCCCTAGAGGGGCAGAGAACAAAATCTATTCCTTCCATGGGTCAAAATCTGAAAAGAGAGAGAAAAATATTCCTTCTGGCAGACTGAGTGTTCATTGACTCAGAAGGGGGTGGTAGCAATAAAGAACTTGGAAGGGGCAGCAGGGCACATGGAGCTGGGGCAGCAGCTCTGTCCAACTCAACATTTCTTGGAGACTTATGAACCAGGTGCTGCATCACGCACGTCACTGCACTGTGGAGAGGAAATAGAGCTGCCCTTGTGCTCAGGGTGTCATGAGAGATATTTCACAAAAGAAAAAGTAGGATAAGTGTCATTCAAGTAATGCAGAACGAGTGCTATCTGAAGGCTGGAAGGGAGGAGAGAGATGGAAACAGTGAGCGAGGGGTGGGGGTTGCGCTTGCTTCTGGAATCAAGGAGAGCTAAATAGAGGAGGTGGAATTTAAAGGTGGGCACAGAAAAATGGGATGAATTGTGGAATTGTGATGGGCAGAAAGAGTGTAGAGAATTTTACGAATAAAGGCAGCCCAGAAAGGGGTGTAAGATTTCCAGTTGGTTGGAGCAAAGGGGTCAGGGATGAGTGTAGCAGAGGATATGCCTGGGAAGGGATCCTGGGACCATCTGGTGCAGCAATTTGAACTTTATTGAGCAGGCCCTGAGCCAGCAGGAAGGGAGTGAGCTGTATTTGGGGAAGATGGATTTCACCGTGGTGTGTGGGGTCTATGGAAGGAGGGAAGGTTAGGGGCTGTAGTATAAGTGCTGGGTGGGATAAAGTTTGCCAGAAAGAGAGTTTGGCTAGGGGATGGACTGCAAAGAAATATAATCTCCATTAATAAAGAGGAAACCTGGAGACTCCAAGGCTGACTCTGGAAGGGGAATAACTTTTCGGGGCGGGGAGAACAGACTTGCAGCTGCAGTTCTCAGCCCCTCGGAGAAACCTCATGAGTTGCCCAAGCCCCACCACACCGTTCCGGGAAGAGGTGCGTGGAAAATGACCCTTCCTCCAATTTGACCTGGCACAGCCAAGAGCGGACATTTAAAGTAAGGTTTCATAAAGGTTAAGAGACGGTACAAGGGAACCAAACACACAAACCAAGATAAACCTGGGTCATCGGGCCTGTAAGAAATGGCTTGCTGTTCAAGACTCTAAAGGCCCATCCCATTCACAGAAGCAAGTGCCCAAGGACGGGTGCCCAACTCTAAGACAGTGGATCGCTTTGCCACGGAGTCACGCACTCAGATGTACTGGGCCCGTGGTTGGGACCCAGCACCACAAGTGGTCCGTGGCTGGAGTCTGTGGCTAAGAAGGGAGCACTAGAACCCAGGCGTCAGAGCCGCGGGCCTGGCCACAAGCCAGCGTGGCCATCTCAGGATTTGGCCACAGTTTCCCCACGCACGTGTTTGGAGCTCTGTGAAATGAACAAGGTGTTTATAAGCATTTGGATGGAAACTGTGCATTCCAGCGCTCCTTGACCCTGCCTGGGATTGCAAGAGAACTGGCAGCTGCCATCTGTCCCGTCATCTGCACGTACCGAGTGGGGCTGGTGCGTCCCTCCAACTGCAGAGAAACTCTATATGCACATTCTCTGGCAAAGACTAACCCCTCCAGAGTGCTTCAGGAAAATAGTTTAGGACGGAGGCTTTGCCAGGTCTGGATAAACATAGTTCGGTCTCTCAGATGTTTTGAACATGATTCAATGTTCATTGGCTCAGCCCTTCATCAGAAGCCTTCAAATAGTTTGCAGAAAATCCCCATCCTGTTCCAGGCGGTGGCTGGATGGTCAAGAGTTGTCAGACTCAAGTGTCCAAACACCTGAGATAAAGTGAACTGGTGAGGAAGTTACTGTTTTAGGTTGAGCTACTGGCAGCCCCGCACCCACTCAAGGTCAAAGTCTCTGGTCTTCTTGCTAATGGACTGTGGGGAGTTTCTTTTTCTTTTCTTTTTTTTTTTTTTTTAATCATTTTTTATTGTAGAATATAACATATAAAATAAAAGTGATAACTTTCCAAGTGCAATTTAACAAGTAGCTAGAGAGCAAACTTCAAGGACTATTATAGGTTACAATTCTGCAGCTTCAGTTATTTCCTTGTTATGAAATATAACATATATACAAAAAGGTAATATCTTTCAAAGGATGATTTAAGTAGTAGATATATAGGAAATTTCCAAAGTTATTTTGAGTTATAGTACCATAGTTTCAGTCATTTCTTTATTGTAAAATACAACATATATACAAAAAGGTATAGCTTCCAAATTACAATTTAACACGTAGCCATATAACAAATTTCAAAGGATGTTATGGGTCACAACTCCACCATTTCAATTCTTTCTTTCTAACTATTCTAATACCCCAGCAACTAAGGAAAAGAAAATTATATAAAGATTCAGTATTCATAATCCTTTGTTAAATTCCTTCTTGTCTGTTGCTACCCCTTCCTCTAGTTTACTCACTTCCTTGATCTTCAGAGATGTCTAGGCAGTGACCACCCTAATCTGTACATGTTGAAAAGGGGTGTCAACATTATGGGAAAAGGGGACACATCTAGTTGATGTTCTTGAAGAGGCTATTGCCTCTGGGTTTCGGGACTTAGCTGGCATAGGGGCACTCTGAAGGATTTAAGTTTATAACAAATAAACTTAAAGAGTGAAACTTTATTATAGAGTATGGTATTCCTATTAATTACAGTCCCTAGTATGCAATGTGTAGGTTTTCCCCATGTGCCCTTCTACTGCCAACTCTCTGTGTCAGTGTCATACCTTAGAAGTATATCATGTAAGCCTCTATCTATATTTATGATGCTAAACTGTGGGAAAAATGCCTTTAACCAACCCCTTTCATTCCTATTCACCTTCAATATTGCTCTGATACTTATAATCCCATTAACAAACAATCATCACCCCATCCCTTACCACACTTCTGAGTTCACCATTATTAACATATCTGAACATAATACACTATCATTCCCCCTGTAGGTTTCTTTTATACTCTTGGAACCTCCTTTCCTGCATCTGTAAAATGGGAATAATAATAAAAGTGTGTCTTCATAAGCATGGCCTCTAAGTTCTCAAGGAGATGGGAAAGCAAAAAGAACTTGACTTTGCCATAGGAAAACTCAGCATGTTACCTGCTCACCAGAGGTATTTGAGGAGTGTCACAGGGGATGGTGGTGAAATTATAATAACTGAGATGGCCCTTCAAAGAGGTGTCATAACTGCACCATGCATTCTTGAGATTCTATGATACGATGTGCTTGCATTTTTTCTTTTCTTTGTACCAGTCTTGAAGGCTGACAGAATGGATGCTGGGTGAGCTATTTAAGTTGTTCCTCCAGATGGAAAATGGAAATGTTTGGAGGTAATATAAATAAACGAGTGGTCAAGCAGTCCAAAGGAATGTTTAGCAGCCAAAATGTGAGGCAAATAAACACGGAGTCCCCACAGTGCAGGCATTCCAGTGGTAAAAGGAGGTTTGGAGATTTGTATGTTTTTCTACCTACAGTTTCACTCATGTATTCAACAAAATATTAATAAAATGCTTATTTTTTTCCAGGGATTGTAATTAGGTGTCTGAATTAGAAAACAGCAAGACAAGTCCCAGCCTTCCAGAAGCTTATAGGAATCGAAAAAAGAAGCAGCAGAATATATAATATTATACTATCTGTATAAGAAAGAATGCAATAAATGCAATAAAGCATGCATTAGATCCTTAATTACTGAATTTGGTGTTCATGGTGTCAGTAATTGGTGAGTGTCACACAGGTCTGTGATGTGCACTAATTTTAATTTTGCTGAGCACGGTATGAGCTGGTCGGCTGAGGCACCAAGCGAGTGGGACACCAGGTGGCTGGCTGCCCATCCTCCATGCCTCAGAGGTGCTTGGTTCTCCGTGAGTGGTCACTAGCAAAGCCATCTCCACCAGGTGACAAAACACTATCTATTGTTGTGAAAAACCACCTTGAGACAATAACCAGCTGCTAATAACAGTGAGGAAAGGAAGAAAAGTGGAAGACCTCTAAGGGAAAAATTTTTCTTATACAGAAACCAGAAACATTTGAAGAAAAAGGGCTTACTGTACTGGTGGACACCAATGTGGGCATCATGTAGGGCTCAGAAGGCACCATTTGTGAATAAAACAGCAGAATTCTCTGTAGAGTGTGCAGTGGCAGGGGAAGGTATCACGAAGCTTCACACAGGAGGAGAACTTGGAGAAGATTCTTGGAAGATAAGTCATGTGCAGACCATGTGATGAAGGTCAAGAGGGGCGAACGACCCTAGATTGTTTGTAAAATACAGGATAAAAACCAAACAAAAGGACTTTGATTTCTGGACAAGTTGGAGTGATAGGGCCTGGATTTAGCCTCTGACTGGAAACAACCAAAAAAAAGGAAAAACAAATACCAGATAAAATATATGGAACAATAGTTTTCAAGATACTGGACATCAAGCAACAGAGAACAGTGATCCCTAAGTGATGGAGACAAACGAGGTGAACTGAGCAATAACTCTGGTTTGCTACAGTGAGAGAGTTTCCCGGCCACAGAGCAAGATGGAGGCCCAGGGAACTCCCTGAGGTGAGAGTCTGGATAACCTGGGAGCTACACGTAACAGCTACAGGTAACTTCTAGAGTGCCAGAGAAGAGAGAGCTGCAGAGCTCATGTGTGTGAGAAACTACCTGAGACACACGTAAAGAACCACCCAAAGGGATTCAAGGGAAGAGTACTCACTGCTCACACAGGACTGGGAACAGAGCCTGTTTCCCACCTTCCAAACTGGAAAAACCCACAGTTCATGGGGCTTTGAGTATAGCAGTTAGAAGGGTTTTGCCACAGGAGTGGGCAATAACCATCATAAGACTAAACACTGTTCTGGGCCCATTTAACAAATCTTAAAAAGCAAGAACAAGAAGGGATCAAACTGCTGCCAAGTAACTTAACTACATCCTAGAACAAAGCTCAAGAAGATTTAAAGGAAGACAAAAATATCCAGCACCCAATAAGGTTATAGTCACAATGTCTGGCATCCACTCAATATCACCAGGCATGCAGAGAAATGGGAAAAATGGCCCAAAATGAGAGGAAAATAAATCCATTGAAACAAACCCAGAATTGACACAGATAAAATTGGCAGACAAGGACAATAAAACAGTTCTTACAACTATATACCAAATGTTGGAGAAGTTGAGTAGAGACATGAAAAGCACAAAAAATAAAATAAAAAAAACCACTACAGCATCTGAGATTAAAGAAAACAAAAGGATGGAATTAATGACAGGTAAGACCTGGCATCAGAAAATATTAGTGAACTAGAAGATATAGCAATAGAAACACTCCCAAACAAAACACACAGAGAATAACATAATTATAAGAAATGAAAAGTACATCAGTGAGCTATGCGACAACTTCAAGTTTTGTAGTATCTATGTATTTGCAGTCTGTAAAGAAGAGAAAAGGATGAAGGGGGAGGGATAACAGAAAAAATATTTGAAGAAATAATGGCTGAAAAAATTTCAAATTTGTTAAAAACAATAAATCCACAGATCTAAGAAATGCAATGAATGAAACTGAAGCATGAGAAACATGATGCAAACTACACCAAGTGTTTCAGTTTACTGAAGTTGACAAATGGGTTGGATTTTACAATGGGGATTTATTAACTTAC
Source organism: Choloepus didactylus (assembly GCF_015220235.1). Lineage (NCBI taxonomy): Eukaryota > Metazoa > Chordata > Mammalia > Pilosa > Megalonychidae > Choloepus > Choloepus didactylus. The sequence continues at coordinate 3,855,822 of NC_051324.1, forward strand.
AAGTTAATAAATCTAAGGCCATGGAAATGCCCAAATCAAGGCATCATCAGGGCGATACCTGGACTCTGAAGACAGGCTCCAGTGATCCTAGGCTCCTCTGCCACGTGGCCAGACACGTGGCGTGTCTGCTGGCTCTCCTTTCTCTCCCGGGTTTCACTGACTTCGGCTTCTGGCTGCTCCATCTGCGTCCTTCTCTCTCAGCTTCTCTGTCTTTCTCTCTGTTTCTCATCCTCTTATAAAGGTCTCCAGTAAGAGGATTGAGACCCATCTGGGGCAGTTTCAGCTGACATAACCTCATCAGAAGGTCCCACCCACAATAGGTCCCAAGGGATGGATTAGCTTTAAGAACATGATGTTTTCTGGGTTCATAAAGCCTCCAAACCATCACACCAAGATATATCCTGTTCAAATGGCTCAAAGCCAGGGGTAAATAGAAATATCTTTAAAAAAAACCAGAGAAGAAAAGACAAGTTATAGACAGAGGTAGAAAGATGGGGATGATGGGCCCAGTGTCATGGACACGTGGCCTGTGCAGCTGCACAGCGCCCCGACTTCAAAGAACCCCCAGCACCTGGTTTAATGCTATGTTGTTGTCATCTTGAAATTATTAGTAATTTTTGAGCAAGGGCTCCATATTTTCATTTATAGCTGGTCTTGGGTGACAGCATATTTTTCATCAGAAACAATGCAAGCAAGAAGACAGTGGAGCAACATCTTAGAAATCTTGAAAGAAAAAACACTGTCAATCTATAATTCCATACACCACAAAAATATCTTTCAATAAGTGAAGGCAAAAAGCAAGATTTTTCAAATATGCATAAGCTGAAGGAATTTATAACCAGCACATCCATACTATGAGAAAAGTTAACGGAAGTCCTTCAGACAGAAGGAAAATGATACTACATGAAAATATGGATCTACAAAAGGAATGAAAAGCATTCGATATGGTAAATACCTGGGCAAATCTGTCAGCATTTTTTTGTCATTTAAATTTCTTTAAAACATAATTGCCTGTTTAAACAAAAACACCATGTGTTGTTGGTTTTATAATATATGTACATACAAAATGTGTGACAAAACAGTATATAGTCTGGGTGGGAAGGAATGGACGCATAATCAAGACAGTGAAGTGTTGGCAGAAAGGCAGACAGATAGATCAATGGCACAGAATAGAGAGTGCCCAAAATAGATTCATGCATATATGGGTAACCGATTTTTGGCAATGATGCAGAGGCAATTCCTTGGAGAAAGGATAACCCTTTCAATAAATGGCTCCAAGAAATATCCATATGCAAAGAAAATATCCATTCCTCACACCACATAGCAAAGTGTATTCAAAATGGATCAAAGACCTAAATATAAAACTGAAAGCTATAAAAACTTTGGAAAAAGAAACACGGAAGAAAATCTTTGTGATCTTGGGTTAAGCAAAAATTTCTTAGATAAGACATCAAAAGCACAATCCATCAAAGAATAAATAGATAAATTGGACTTCAACAAAATTAAAACCTTCTGCTCTTCACAGAAGATACATGAGAATTATATATGCAATAAAGGACTTGTATCCAGAATATGTCAAGATCTCTCAAAACTAAACAAGAAAGCAAAACAAAAAAATTAAAATATGCACAAGATTTGAACAGAAATTTCACCAAAGAAGATATACAGATGGCAAATAAGCACATGGAAAGATGATTAACATCATTAGCTATTAGGAAAGTGTAAATTTAAGATAAGATGTGATACTACAACACACCTGTTAGAATGACTAAAAACACTGACTATACTAACTGTGGATGAGGATATGAAGGAAGCTGAACTTTCACACACTGCTAATGGGAAATAACATGATACAATGACTTTGGAAGACAATTTGGAAATTTACTAAAGTGGTAAACGAACACCCACTACATACTCCCACCACTCTACTCTTAGGTATTCAACCAAGAGAATATATGTTTATACAAACACTTGAACACAAATATTTATAGCAGCCTTATTTATAATAGCCCCCAAACTGGAAATAATCAAAATGCCCATCAACAGGTGGATAAACAAACTGTGGTATCTCCACACAATAGAATACTATGCAACCATAAAAAGGAATGAACTATTGATAATGCTACAATATGGCTGAATCTCAAATTAATTATGCTGAGTGAAAGAAGCTAGGCAAAAAGCGTACTGAGGAATGAGAATCAGTGGATAGATATCTCAGAGGAGGAAAATAAGGCTTGGAGAGTATAAACTATCTTCCCTCCAAAGCCCATTAGGAAGCACACTGAGATCGAATACTCCCACATCAGCATAATGCTCTTCTTCTAGCTCACTCTAAAATGCCAGGTAGACCATCCAAGGTGTGTCCTACCTGGTCTATAAACAGTCCCCAGCAGGACTGAGCCCAGTTGTCCACTGTGGTCATCCACTCATACAAGAATCCCTTAGTGGCTTTTCTCCCTTCCTTGTCTCACTTTCCCAATTCTCTGACTTGCGCCTCCTGGAATCACCTTTCAGGTTAACAGCCTGCACCACGCCCTTGCCCCGGGGTTGGCTTTTGCAGGAATCCAAACCAAGCCAGCCTCCTTGTGCTGGTTTGAATGTATTATGACCCCCAGAAAAAGCCATATTCTTTGATGTAATCTTGTGGGGCAGACATATTAGTGGGGATTAAGTTGGAACCTTTGGATTAGGTTGTTTCCAAGGATATGCACCCCACCCAACTGTGGGTGATAACTCTGATTGGATCATTTCCATGGAGGCGTGGCCCCGTCTATTCAGCGTGGGCCTTGATTGGTTTACTAGAACACTATATAAGCTCAGACAGAGGAAGCAAATTTACTACAGCCAAGAGAGACACTTTGAAGAATGCACAGAAAGCTGAGAGAGTAGCTGCAGATGAGAGACAGTTTGAAGACGGCCGTTGAAAGCAGACTCTTGCTCCGGAGAAGCTAGGAGAGGACAAACACTCCAAGAGCAACTGAGAGTGACATTTTGAGCAGGAGCTGCAGCCTAGAGAGGAACGTCCTGGGAGAAAGCCATTTTGAGACCAGAACTTGGAGCAGATGCCAGCCACGTGCCTTCCTAGCTAACAGAGGTTTTCCAGATGCCATTGAAGTGAAGGTACCCAGTTGTTGATGCATTACCTTGGACACTTTATGGCCTTAAGACTATAACTGTTTAACCAAATAAACCCCCTTTATAAAAGCCAATCCATTCCTGATGTGTTGTATTCTGGCAGCATTAAATAGAACACTCCTCCTTGCCCATCTTCCACTGCCTTCTTGCTCTCAGAATTCCCTTTCTCTTCCAACTTAACAATCTCTTGCTCGTTCACCTTTACAAGAGATGCCCATCTTTAGTAAATCATATTGAATTACTGTTTGCTTTGTTTCCTTCATTCCTTTTTAATAGTTAATCATTTGTGTTGAGACTGTTCTAAGTTCTACTCTAATTTGCCTTCCAGAGATCTGAGAGCTCAACACAGTTGCCTCTAGCCACAAGGCCACCGAGCATTTGCAATGTGGCTGCTCCAAATTAAGATGTGTGGTGAGCGTAAAATGCACACTGGATTAGTCTGATGACTGAGCACACAAAAAATAATAGAATAGCTCTATATTTTGACATTGATCACATGCTGGAATTATAATCTTCTGGACATACTGGGTTAAATAACATTTGCCATTTAACTTCACCTACTTTATTTTACTTTTTATAATGTGATCTTGAGAAATTTTAATTGTACAGCCATGACTCATGTTATATTTCTATTGGGCAGACAGATCTAGGGGAATTTTTGCAAATGTAGAAAATAATGAATGGCATACCTGTCTTTGATTGATATTAAGTAGCTATCAGTGGCTTCTGCCATCCTGAGAGTAAAAGGAGTTTGAAATATAATTTTAACACAGACACCAGGGGATAAAATGAGCTGTGAACAATCAGATTGTTCAATTGTTCACGGTATCTGCTGGAGCAAGAAGGAAACTAACACAGCCCTCTCATTTAATTTTCCTGAGCCTTAGTTAGCTGGGGAGTCCTTGTGAGGAATACAAGAAACAGCGAATGTTACCTGCTTAAGACCTGGGTGGGTGCCTTTTTGTGCTCACTAAACATCTTGGCATCTTCCTTCTGTATGTTCCCGCCACCGCTCAGCCGAGCACCAGCTGCACTCCCCCGAGCAGGCTCATCCCCTTAGGGAGGTGCTTCCACCAGTCATCCCTGGGAAGCTTCTGATCGAATGCAAGCACGCCTGCCACTGCGTTCCTAACCCAAAGGAATGTCTCTCCAACAATGAAATCGAGAAATGGTAAACACCTGGGTGTGCCAATTAGGCTCTGTGGTTGTAAGAAATAGAGACCCAGGAGGGAAAAGAAGGTTTCTTGGAAGGACTCATATGAACTGGAGCTGGGATCCTCTCTCCTTCTTGCTCAGTATGAGTCCTTTGGGCTCAGCAATGACATAGGTGCCCACTCTGCACAGTCGGTGATACTTCTGTACAAAGAATGGAGGCCTGGCACAGCCTCCCCGATCTGGGTCTAGAGCTAGAAAAGCACACGGTGCATCAGGCAAGAGGGCTGTGATGTTCCCAGTTGTGTGGGACAAGAATACTTTGACCCAGGAGCCATCTCGGTGGCATGCCGGACCACTTACCATCAGGGTTAACCCTGCTCAACACCATAAGCTTAAAATTATTTCATTTTCATTATTACAGAGCACCTTCCATGAGTCAGGCACTGTGCCCAATTTAGAGATCAGTACCGTAAGAAGGCAGACACATAAAAAGACAACACAAAAGCAATCGACAGTGCCATATGTGGGGCTGTGTAGGGTGCTCGGGGAACCCAGGGGATGGATATGGAGCCAGTACTTTCAGGGAGGTTGGGAACTTCCCAAAGAATACCAAGCTGAGGACCCAAAGACACATACAAGTCAGGGTGGTAAAGAGCAGATGGAGCTCATCAGAGAATTCCAGGCACCAGCCACTGCCAAGATGTGGAAGACGCACAGCACACACCCATGGGGAACCCATCCATTCCAAGGAAGGAACATATATTGAGTGATATTTCAGAGCACCCTTCAGGCCACATGTTGCGTGGCAAGAAACGAACATTTTTGTCTAATCACAGGCTATAAGCAGGCTTATTGTTTGGTTCTGCTTTGCTGTTTTGTGTTGCAAGACTTCTCAGATCCTTTAGAATTCTTTTATATGTTCATGCCCATTTTCTCAAGAAATATCTTGAGTGTTCCATGGAGCATGTGTAAAAGCACTTGGGTTACGTGCAGACAGTGGGGCAGGGGGTGAGAACACCAGTGCCAGAGTCAGAAAGACCCAGGTTTTGCAACTTTGCTACTTTGAGCAAGTTATTTAATTTTTCAAAGCTTGGCTTTCCTTGTTGGTTAAAAAATAAAAATAAGAGTTCCTCAAGATAATTGTTGTCAACAGTGGTTGCCCCTGGATTTTGGGGATGGGGAGTGACTGGGGAGGGCCTTGCAGGAACTTTCTGGGGTGATGACAACATCCTGTATCTTGATGGAAGTTTGGGTTTCATGAGTGAATACGATTGTCTAAACTCTTCAATGGTACTTAAGATGTGTGCATTTTACTGCATGTATGTTTTACCTCCAAAAAGAGGTAAACAAATATGGAGCTCTTGTTAATGATTTGCATGCTGAAACGTTTTAAGAGTGAAATCTGCTGATGTCTGCAACTACCTTTGAAATGAATAAAAAATTAAGATGGATTGATGGATGGATTGATAGGGGATAATGCAAACATTGGAAAAGGGTAGCAACTGTAGACTCTAGGTGGTAGATATGCGAGTGTTCACTTCAATTCTTTCGATTTTCCTGTGTGTTTGAAATTATTTCATAATAAAATGAGCAAAAATAATAGCATCTATTGCTCGGGTCACAAGTTCAGCACTTGGCACAATCTCTGGAATATAGTAAATTGATTATGATTATTATTACGAATGGGGAATTAGAGAATGCCAAAGTCGAAGTAGAGAGATCCTTTTGGCTTCTGCAGTGAATCAGACAAGAAAAAACCATGCTCTGGAATAGAGCAGTTGCAATGAGAAAGGGGGGATTCACTTTTCAGAGATCAAACTGCTGAGACCTGGTGACCAGTTGGAGATGAGTGTTGGGAGAAGGCTAACACCCAACCTTCCAGCTTCGCAATGGGTAGATGCCGAGCCATCCAGGGATACCCATCTCCCGTGGATGTCGGGAAGCAGGCTTTAGGAAGTCCTGGGACCTAACACAGTTTTGTTTCATGGGAGCCGTAGCAGCCCCAGTTCTTTGGCAGGTCAGATGCTGCCCTGATGATTTTCACCCATTCTGCAGAGCAATGCAAAATACGTTACGCTTTATTCTGGTCTACAGAGGAAAGTTCTAAGTTGCTAGACCCTCCCCCAGGAAGATACGTTAAGGACACCCCTTAAAGCGCTCTGCAACTTTATTGGAAACTATGTTCTTTATGCTCCTGGTGGTGGAAAGTGGCAGTTCCATGGAAGGGGCTGGCTGCTCAGAGGGTGGGGTCAGGTGTGTCGTACGCTGCCCGGGGTGCTCTTTCTGCAACCCCTAGAACAGACCTTCACCCAGCAGCACCGACCCCAAAGAGCAGGGTCAAACCAGCCCTCAAATCCATGTTGCCACCAAGCCAGGAGCCCATGGACGTCTGTAGGACAATCCTCACCAGATCAGTTACTCTTCCTAGCCCATGAGGGCTAAGCTTGGAGAGGAACTATTATTATTATTCAGTGCCTTTCCCAAAAAAGGGTTCTGTTATTCCTAAAAGGTTTTCCGTTGTTTGATTTTCCACGGGCCTTGCATTGGGAATTGAGGAAATGCCACTGGTTCAGTGTTCAAAGAAAACTGTTTAATGGTGAGACTCACGGCACAGATGCTTCTGGATCTGGGGCCACAGGTGCAGTAGGGCCAGCCTCAGCTCCTTCCACAGCCGTGCCACTCAACGTGGGTTCCACCAACAGGACCAGCGCCAGTTCCCAAGCTGTCACTGGTCTGCTGTGCACTAAGTACAGAAACAGAGACACTTCTATAGCAATTTGACACTGCCAGGATACCCAAGAGCATCGTATTTGTTTCCTGAGACTGCTTTAACGAATCACCACAAACTTCGTGGCTGAAAACAACAGAAGTGTATCCCTCTCTTAGTTCTGGAGGTCAGAAATCTGAAATAAAGGCGTTAGAGGGTTGGTTCCTTCTGGAGACAGTGGAGGAGCATGTGGTCCACGTGTCTTCTCGTTTCTGGAGGCTGCTGGCAATCCTTAGCGTTCCTGGGCTTGTGGTTGTCTTACTCGAATCTCAGCCTCTGTCTGCACATGGCTTTCTCCTCTTTGGTCTGTGTCTTCTCCTTTTCTTTCTTGTATAGGATGGATTTAAGGCTACCTGGTTAATCCAAGGTGATCTCATCTTGAGATACTTAATTACATCTGCAAAGACCCTTTTTCCAAATAAGGTCACATTCACAGGTTCTGGGGATTTGAATGTGGACATATCTTTTGGGGAGTCTACCATTCAATGCCCTACATGGACCATAAGTGGACTCACCTTGTTGGACAGGTATAGAACAGACCAGGTGTCACCTATCTCCTGCAACTGATGGAAGGATTAGAAATAAAGAAAAACAAATAAATAGGGTGCTTCCCTGTGGAGTCTTTGAGACGTACTGCTCCACCCTGCACTTCACAATGCTCCACCAATCCAGGAGACTCTTTACAGATCTTCTCCAAAGAGCTACAAGTCTCTCATGGAACTCCTGAGATCTCCCACAGATCAAGCACAGCCCACAGATCCTTGGGAATCTTCTTAATCTCAATGTCTTACCAATCTCCACCCTCAGGGATACAGCTGAGCCAACGATTAAAGTCAGTTTTCCACGTTCCAGAGCACCAGGAGCAAGTAGAAGTCAATTTTCTTCTGCAGGAGACACTGCCTCTGCCTCTAAATATAGGTTTGGTACCTAACCCCCAATGCTAAGATTGTTAATGTGTCAGTTAGCATTTGCTGTGTAACAAACCACCCCAAAACTTGGTGGCCTCAAATAATGATTTATTATTTTTTACAATTCTGAGGGTTGTCTAGGCTTTGTTTGGTAGCCCTTGTTTGGTCTGGGTCCCGTTCAGCTTTTTTTTTGGGACCTTAGCTGAGATGGCTAGCATGGTTGGGATCCATCTCTTTCCACGTGGTCTTGTAACACTGAACAGGCTTGTTCAGATGATGGAAGAGGGTCTCCAGCAGCAAGAACCCCAATAGATAAGTGCTTTTCAAGCCTCTGCTTGAGCTACCTTTGCCCAAAGCGGGTCACGTAGCCAGGTCCCAATTCAGAGTGGAGGAATACAGTCCATTTCTTCATGGAAGACACAGAAAAGTCCGATTGCAAAGGGCCATATCAGGTTGCAAAGTATTGTGGCTGGTTTTGCAATCTAATGAAGATTGGAAAGGCTGAGTGATGCTGTTGGCTCTTGGTCTGTGGTCACTGCTCAATAAAATATCTACTGAATGCATGTTGTTTTGAGAGGTCTTCTGTTACTCTTAGTGGAGGTTAAACCGTTCAAAACATACTTCTCCCAGAGTCTGGTTCTGACTCTAGATGTCTTTGGATGCCAAAAAAAAGCTTAGTCATCTTCTGTTTGTGTTCTCATCATGGAAGAAGCCAGCAAAGTCCAGTGACCTGAGTAAGAGGAACTACTCCACCTCGGTGTCCTCCATAGAATCCACCACTGGTGTAGACGGGGGGCTGACCCTTCAGGGGGCGGCTCTCAACACCAGACCAGCCTGGTTCAGCTCTCCCCAGAGAGTCACACGTAACACTGTGTGTGATGAGGAAGCAAAGGAAATCGTTGGATGAAGAACAGCTCCATCAGCCACCCGAGTGGGAACCCACAGTGCTGCGCAGTCTGAGCACAGGGTCCACACTTTCCAATTGGGGGGGCTACTGCAGGCAACCAGGTGGGATCCCTCTCACCCTGGATTCTCTGGTAGAAACTCCTCAGCTGGGTTATCTGAGGAAGCTGGGCTGGCCTGCGTGACACAAGGATGTCTCTGGAGGCTTTCTTTTTCTGCTTTGCATGCACAATCCAGGTATGTCACCAGGTCTCTGAGCCATAGCTCCACTGTGTCTGTCTCTCTGTACAGAACCGGGTTCTGAGGATTGACACTCAATGTGATTCCTCCTCCTAAGGAGGATGAACATGGCACAAGAGAGAGCCTGAGCAGCCTCTGGGGACAATGAGACATGACCTCAGTCCACACCCACCAAATTCCTTATTTGGGATCACAGCAACACATCTCTTTGGGACTCCTCATTGGTCTCTACGGACGCTTTCTGTCCCCTTTCTGGGAAAAACTAGCCACCTGCAGTCTCCAGCCTCTGCATTCTGCCTTCAGATCTGCCTTGCAATTCTGAGGTGTCTACAGCCAGTTTGGTTCCCTTGATAGAAACTACAATGTTTGAGCTGCAGAAGGTTGTGGAGCTCAACATTTCCAACAGTGACCCTCGTGGGACCTGATCCTAGGAGATAATTGGGGAGGGGGTAGGCGTTTCATGGTCCAAAGCATTTAGAAAGTGCTTTGTAATCTGGTTGCATATTAAATGACACAGTTGCTTATTAAATGATCTAAGATAATATAGGAGGGGTCACAAGAGCGTGTAAAATATCCCCTGGGAGGAAGAGAGAGGAAAAGGAAGAGGGAGAGGAGAAGGAGGAAGAGGAGGAGGAGGAGGAAGAAAGGGGAAAAGGAGGAGGAAAAGAGGAAGGAAAGAAGAAGAGGAGGAAGAGGAAGAGAGGAGGAAGAAGGAGAAAGAGGAGGAGGAAGAGAAGGGGAAGGGGAGGACTATACATTTGATGGAGTCCAGTGGTTAAGAACACGGGGTCTTAACTTCAGATGCTCAAAGTTTACGTTCTGGCTCCACCTCTGCCAGCTGTGTGCGCCTGGGCACTGCATTCACCTCCTGTTGCGTCTGGGGTTTCCAGTCCTCTACTCCTGGGATTGTGGTGGGTATTAAACAGAGGGTGAGCACAGGGCCTGGAGCATAGTAAGTGCTCAATAAATTATGGTCATGGCGTTTTGTAATTTTTTTTTCCACTGACTATACATCATGGACTTTTCCTCCTTTCCTTAACATCAATTTTACTATCGACATAGTATTTCGTATTTCATCTTATGTCTGTACCAAAATCTACCAATCATTCCCCTATTGTTTGAGATTTAGAATACTTGCATTTTTCTTCAATATTAAAAAGTGCTATGATAAATACCTCTATAGCCAAATGTTCACATATCCATAACTATTTTAAGATAAATTTTAAGATCTATTTTAAGATAAATTTCTAGAACTTTAATTTTAGGGTCGACATTTTAAAGTGAATACTGTGACTTATGATTTCCATATGAGGCTTACCACTGAAGTCCTCTTGATTAGTTTCTAGTCTTTAATAATGAAGAGTAAACATTTTGCAGCCTTGCCCAGCTTTCCCCTGAACCTCTCAATTGGATTTGACCTTTGGCTGTGACCGTCCCCAGCCTTAGCTGAGGTCTCACGCTTGATAAGTGGGTCAGGGCCTCGGAGATGAAGTCAGCTTCTGCTCCGTTTCAAAATCTGAGCCCACGTCAGGTGCAATTGTTGTTCTTGAGCTCAGAGGCACACAGGGAACGATGTGTCATGGGGCTCACCCGCCCAGGTTCCATTCCAGGACCGTGTGTACTTGTCCTTCTTGCTGGAGATTTATGCACCACGTCTTGGCGGAGCCTGCGCCAAGCATTCCACTGGGTGGTGGCTTTTCCTTTCCACGTTCCCCAGTAAGATCCACCTCTGACCACCAAGTGCCAACCTGCCCTCTCAGCACTGACGTGCCCGGTCTGCAGAGGCCTAGAAAATTCATTCATTCCTCTCCTACTCTGTCCACTCCTATGGGACAAGATCCCGCTGTTTTCTCCACCTCCTTCAGCCCATTCCTGGCTGGAGAAAAAACAAAAAGTCACTTAGGAATAAGAGCCTTTGCAAAGTTTCAGAGTTTCCAATCCCAAGTCTACGTCAGTTTTTTTATCCTCTCTTGCTTAATTTGCTCCAGAATAACTTCTCTGCTATGTCAGGAGATGTCAGAGAAAAGACTGCTTTCTCCCAGTCCACTTGCATTTATGAAATCCGGCTTTCCTAAGCAACATCGCGCCTGGGAACAGAGGATCTTTTATAGGTCAAATTGTTCCATTGCCACAACATAACGATTCTGCTCTTTTTCTCTGCCACAGGTGAAGGAGCTAAAGATGTCATTTATTTCCAGATAAATCAGTAAATTTATAAAGACATAATTTAGGGAATGAGCCTTTCCCAACTTGATTTTTTCACATGTTTTTATGTCCTTCTCTTGTTCACAGAGAATATCTTCTAGGGACTTGGAGATGACATAGTTTTAAGTATGTCTATTTGTAGAGAAGCCCACTCGTAGAAGTCAAATGGGCTCCTTCTGCTCCTTCCTTCCCTTCCCTCTGCCTTCTTGTCCCCCTTCACTTGCTCTTTTACAAGCATCTCTTACCTGAGGTCAGAACCGTCTAGATGAGGCAGTAACCTGACTTTTGAGGACCCTCTCGGACCAGCTGTGCCCAGGCCTCGCCAAGACTCCCACGCAGGCTGCAGGCTGTAGTGGATTGGAAAAGGCTTTGTTTGTACTGTAAATACTCACCAGATATTTGTTGGGTGTCTGCTGTGATAGATGCTCCAGTGACGACTTAAACCGCTGGACAAAAATGCCCCATTAAGGCTCACCTCTGTTTTCTCCTCGGAGAGTCAGCATAATGGGAAAAATTGCAGGTTTGGGGATCAGAGGAACTGGTTTTGTGTCCTGGCTTTCACTGGCTGTTTCACCTAGAGGTTCTTCAAGCCTCATCTATGAAATGGGCATAAAGATTCTCTGTTGAAAGAGAAACTGTACACAACGGTCTTTTATACGCTCTAAAGCTCAGGAAGTCTGAGTCTCCTGGATTCTTGCCCCCTTGGACAACAGTGACCGTCTCATGAAGCCAATTTCTCACCAGAAGCTGTTCTGCTGCAAAGTGCGAGTGACACAGAACTTCCTGGAGGGTCTCATTGGCAGGATACGGCAGGATGCTTGAAAGGGGGGCCTCCCTTGATCGGTGCAATCAGTGGATGTTTCAAGGCATGTTCATGTTTCTGCAAAGGAAGAAGAAATGAGAACACGTAACTCGGCATCACGCCTCAGTATCTTAGGTGAAGCAGAGACATCAAATTATACGGTGTCTATGAAAGCACAGAGGCCAAACTGACAGCAGGATGCAAAATAGATCAGGGTGGGAAGTGTGGGAGCGCAGCCGGGCTGCTTGGCTTGAATCCCACTTCCCTCATTTCTTAGTGGTGCATCCTTTAGCGTCACTCAATGTGTGGCTGTGCTCAGTTTCCCCAGCTTAAGATAGAGGATGGTGGCAGCGCCCATTTTGTAGGGTTGCTGTGACTCACGTAAAACGTTTAGAATGGTGGCAGGCACATAGTTTGCCCCTCGTCAATATGAACTATTATTATCGTGGTTATCAGTGATGAACGGGTAATTGACTGCGACTGAGCTCTCGGGACACGGTGTGGCAGGAAAGCTCAGGCGTTGGAGTTAACTGGTCTTACGAGGCTTGGCTGTTTCTCAGAACAGTTGGAGCCCCTGGGTTGGAGATCACAGGGTCACGTCAAGCAGGCCACTGACAGCAGGTCCTCCAGGACTCGGCTGCTGGGGATGGTGGGGGGTTGATGGAGACCCAAGGCCAGGAGCCCGGGTCCTGGTGCCAACCAGCCTAGAGGGCAAAATTGGCAAACTCCACATTCCCTTGCCCCCCTCCTCTGAGACTGCAGCCATCGGAGTAGAAATAGTCTTCCCAGACATCTCCAGGCTGAAGCCTGTCCCGAGGGGCAGAAGAATCTGTCGTGCATTTTTGGAGTCTGAGGGGACCCCCAGGAAGGTGGGCAGCATGGAAGGGTCGGGGAAAGCACAGTCCTGGTTCCCAGCCCCCCTGGGCAGAACAGGACAAGGAAGGATTGAGAGAGACTCCTCTATCTTTCTCTCTCTCTCTACCTTTTTGTTTCTCTCTCTTTCACCAAATATCCACACACACACACAGACACACACACACAGACAGAAACAGACACACAGAGACACACACAGATACATACAGACACATACACACAGATGCACACAGACACACATGTACACACTCACAGATACACACTGTTGTACCTCACAGGGCTGTAAACCATAACACGCTACGATTCTGCAGCACAGAATCTCCACTGGGCTCCAGAGCAGAAGGGAGCTGTTAGGAAATCAGAGACAACCTGGCTCCAGATGACAATTCGGGCTGCTACCATGGAACACCTAGGAAAATTTTAAAAGTTACCCTTATCTGAGCCCCCTCCTAGACCCGCTAAATCAACCTCTCTGGGCAGGGGCCCAGGCCTCGGTTACTTGACAAGCTCTCCGGTGATCTAATGAGCTGTCAGGGTTGAGAACCTCTGCCGGGAAAAATGAAAATGACTTTGACAAAGGGAGAAAGACTGAATTGTTTCCTTTGGACTGGAAGAGGCACCAGCCTTGAGTGGAAGAGGGGAGCGGGCCAACAGGACCCCCTCCTGGCTGGGGACTCCGACACGACATAAAGTCTCCGTGGCAGAGAGGGACTTCCCCAACCTCCACCTGCCACTCCAGCTTGGGGGCTCCTGACACAAGAGATGGGGAAACTGCCAGAAATCCAGGAAATGCATCCAATGAAACCAAGCCCCCCTGCCTTACCTGGGAAGGCTTGCTAAAGATGGAAGACTCATTCTGGGAGCTCAAGGGGTGCAAATTTCAAGGAGCCCAAAGAATCCCCTGGTTTCATTTGCCTCCAGCTCTCTAACCATCCAATGACTCTGCCAGCCTGTCTTGCTGGGCAGGTTAGAAGGTTTTCAACAGAGGTTTGTTTATTTGGATTTAATTATCTCGTGAAGATCATCACTTAGGAGTGACTTCATGATGGACCCAGAAAGGCCCAGAAAGACAGAGCCAGAAGAAACTACTTCCCTGGGCTCCGTCCTGACACGCTGTCAGGGTGGAAAGTTGGGGTGGGGTCCGGGCAGGCAGAGCAGATCACAGGGACCATTTCAGGCTGTGGATTTAGCACACTGGAACCGACTTGGTGACTCTGAGACATTTGGCTCCCCGGGGTGATGCCGTGAAAGATTAACTGGGCAATATTTGAGCTCCTTAACACGATGTGGTTGATTTACAACGAGCTCCGTCTGCACACGTGTAACCCTATGTCCGCAGCCTCTTCACACGGGAAGAATTTGCAGGGAGGGCTGAGGAGGGAACTGAGAAGCGGCAGGACCTTTTTGGTATTTGCAGCAAGGACAGCCTTGGCACCAAATTTTCCGGGCATACCCACTGAGTCCAGGTTCTCCGTGCCCAGAGGAGCCTCTTGGGATCGCTGTGTTCTGGAAAGTATGCAAAGCTGGATGCTGTCTCTTTAAATAGTAGAGCTGAGCCGCTCTCAGGCCACCATGACATATCCTAGCGTTGGCCCAGCCCCTGAATAAACTGGAAAGGCGCCTGGTCCGGCTTCAGTAACAGGAGCATCACCAGGGAAGCGAGTCGGGCAGCCTGGTTGGAAGCAGCGGGGCTCCGACGGGTCTTCCAGCTGTGGGTCTCCCTGCAGCCCGTGGGGAGGGTCTCACCGTTGCACCCCTTGCATTTGCCTGAGGAATCCTTGCGGAGGAAGGAGTTTGCACAGTTCTGCCTGGTGAGTTCTCTTGGCAAACTGTGCCTCTCGGTGGCGGGTGTTTCTGCTTTGCAGAGAGTTGCCCAACTCCCCACCCCCTGCAGGCTGCAAATAGAGAGGACAGCAGCGGAGACAGCGTGTTTGTGTTGGAATTGACAGAAGGGTCAGAGGATTCCAGAGGCAGTTTTTAAATCCCTGGTAAAGAGCTGGATATATATTCTGGCTGGGGAGGGAAGAAGCTTCTAGAAACCCCCAACGCATCTAGATTTGAAGGGAGAAAGGGCTCCAGGTGCTCTTTCCCTGGTGAAGCACAGCTCTGTGCAACGGATGGGAGCGAGACGCTCCACCTGTAGCCCAGCCCTGGCCCAGCCCTGGGAGGTGCCCAGTGTGGTCAGCAGGCACTGAGCAGAGTTTCTATTTCATCTTCCACCACTGCGAGCAGGACAGGAAGCACGAGGCAATGAACGGGGGGATGAAGTCATGCGTCCAGCAGCTTATAGTGCAGTTGTGAGCTGGGTGGTTATGGATTAAAATATTGGGTTCAAAAGAACGAAAGAAACGAGGCGTGCCTTATGATGTGTGCACTTTTCTGGATGTAAATTACACTTCATTAAAAAGTTTAAATGATAAATATGAAAGAGGAAGGCAGGGAAAGAAGATCCTGAGTTAAATATGCTAATATTTGTCAAGTGCTCAGGAGAGTACTGGGTATACAGGAACTACCTAAAGACTGGTTAAGTAAGTAAGTAAATCTGAATAGCATAAAACAAGGCAACTATCCCTAGGGCAGATCTGACCTACAGAATGAATCACCAACGGAGAAGAGAAACTTCTGTTTCTTTGGGTAGCCATTCTCCTCGCTCGTGTGCCTTCAGCCTGTGGGAATTGCGGGCTATTTTAGAACAGGGTGGTCAGGCCTGCCTTGAAAAGTTAAATGTGGGTTAAATGTGATGAAGAAGACGATGATGATAATAAGGGCAGTACTTTACTGGACAGTGGGCTTCTATTATGTTCTGGACACTGAGCTAACTGCTTCACACACAGTGTCTCCTTCAATCCTCCCCAAACCCTTTAAAGTGGAAGCTAGTCCTTTTACAGATGAGAGATCCGAAGCTCAGCGAACTTAAGCTGATTATCCACACTCAGACACTGGCGAGCAGGGTAATCCGGTTTGTCTGAGTCCGAAGCCAGAGCATCTGATCACCGCCCTGCACTCTCTTTTGCAGACACCAGTGAACAGCACCAGGGAAAGGGTACGGCCTGTCTGTGGCATTTAACCAAATTCTTACAAGTGTTGTTTTTAATCGGACAGTGTAAAAGTTTTAAAAGACCACATTGCACTTGCAGAATTTTTCCTTGAACCAATTTTTACTTTTTAAGAGTAAGAATATACAATGACCTAACATAGCAGCTACTTTGAAATAGTAAAATAATATGGTACTGTTTGAATCATTTGGAATGACGAGGTTTTATGACAGTACATTGGCAGATAAGTGTGTGTGTGTGTGTGTGTGTGTGTGTGTGTGTGTGTAAATTTGCTGCATCTGTAGCAAAGGCGTTTACCATCCCCATTCGGGATCCCTGCTCCGTCCCTCCACGGCTGGCGGGCGCGGACCTCTCAGCCGCGCGCCTCCACCACGCCCGGATCAGCCCGCCTCTCCTGGGAACGCTGGCTGACTCGCCCCTCTGGCCGGCTGTGAATCAGCTGATTTCCCGGGCTGCTCTTCCTCCACCTCCAAGGGCCATTCCCCTCACCCCAACCCCAAACCGGAGAGGCCAGGGGAGCCCGGGAGCCAAGCCAGGCTGCAGCCGGCAAACATCGCCTGGAACGCAGCCGGCTGGGGGCTGGTTGTGCCCAGGCTAGAGGAGTCAGGGGCTGGGGAGTCAGCAGAACGCTCCCTCTCACCTTCCCCCATCCCTCTCCCCCAAGCAGAGCTGAGCTAGATGGGTCTCCACCCATCCCCCGGCCCGCGCACTTCCTGGGGGCGAAAGCGCGGGTGAGCGTGGTGCAGGTACCCCCAGAAAAGATACCAGGACAAGCCAGGGGACGTCAGGGCTGGAGAAGAGAAGGACCGCAGACCTTCCGCGGCTGGGGTGGGGTGGAGGGACACATCTTCCAGCCTCTCAGTGCCCGCTCCCCTCTACCCGGCGGAGAAGAAACCAGCCTAAGCCACCCGCGTCCGTGCGTCCCGAAGCCCAGCGCGGGGCACTGGCGGGGGCTACACTGGCGGCTTTGCCCACGTGGGCTGCGGGGGCGAAGGGCTGTTTATTGGTCAACACCAGGTTTCCACGCACTCTGCAGAGCCAGGGGAGGTGGGAGGCGAAGGCGAGAAGGCTCGGCTGCTTCTCGTTTCGAGTGAAAGTCTCAGCGGTTTTGCCGTGATCGACTTTTTCCTGGGGCGCATTTAAGGCCGAATAACTGTCTGCTGCCCTCCCTCCCTCCTGCCCTCTCTCCTCCTCGAGTCCCGCCCTCCCGCACACGCTGACCCAGGGACACACCCTACCGCAGCGACGCAAACAGGGCGTTGTTCCGGTTAAAGGGGGACGCCGGGAGCCTCCCACTCGCCCCTCGCTTGGCGCGCGTGCAGCCCCGCAGCGCAGCTGTTTTTGCGGACGCCAGCAGCCGAGCCGAGGCCACTCTGCGGAACGTGGACGGCTATTCCCCTGGGCTGTAAGTGGTTTTTTTGCGGAGGGCAGAAGAGATGGAGGAATATCATGGGCATCTTCCCTCGACGGTGCCAGAAAGCGCAGAGCAGGCGCGGGCGCTGGGCTGGCCAGGTCCCCGAGTTTCTGTCTGAGCGCGGGGACCCCTGTCAGTCTCGTATCACTCCTGCCAGGCTTGGGGGATACAACGAGGGGCACCTTTGCGGTCTGTGCACTGAACGCATTGCTGGGTTTTGGGGTCGGGATGGAGGGTAGGGTCGGTGCATTTTTTCGTCTCGCTGGGGAGGCGCCGAATCGGGAGCATATTGGCAGAGCAGCCCCTGCGGTGCACTATCCGGGGGTGTTGGACACCAGTGGTCCCCTAGTTCCTAGCTACCTGCCCTCCTCTTGCAGTAGGAATCATCATATTTAAGTTAACCCTCTTGGGAGACATTAGATTCCCTGTCTTATTATTTTTTTTTTTTTTTTTTTTTTTTTTTTTTTTTCTGGATATTCCGGGGTTTCTTGGACTGTTTCTTGTGGAGAGGAATGGAGGGGTATAGGATTGGGTTCTTTTAAAACTGGATTATTGAAATCTCTCCCCGGACCCCAAAACTCTGTCATGATGGCCCCCAAAGACGCAGCTGGCCTTTCACCGCCGTACATATCCTCTAACAAGTCACCCCGCCACCCCCAGCCCCCGCCGTCAGTTCCCCAAAGTCTAAAACGCGGGGCTTGGACCGCAGGACCCCCGGCTCTGACCGGCTGGAATTCTCCGGGACTCGAGCCTTTACTCTTCCCGCCAGGCATCTCCTCCCCTCGGTCCGGCATCCGGTCCCCTGCGCCACCGCACCCAGCCCGAGCCGAGGCTGGCCCAGGTCCGCGCCCCAGCTCTGGGTGCAGGCGTCGCAGCCGGGTCCCCCGGGCGAAAACGTGCGGGGCCAGCCCGGGAGCGGAAGGGGAGGGCACGCCGCCTGCCCCCGCCAGGAACTGCCTGGGAAGGGCGAGCGGTGGGCGGGGAGCGCGGGGTCGGGCGGCCGCCGTTCGGGGCCATCCCTTCCTCTCCAAACTCCCCGGCTCGGCACCGTCTCCCCGGAGCCGCCGGCGTCACCGCCCGGCAGACACGGGGCCAGGACGGCTCCTTTTCGCTGGCAGAACTGGGCGGAAACTTGGAGGATAACGGAACGCGGATCCTCCCTCCGCACCGGGGTCCGGGAAAGCAGCCTCCCAGCTGCTCTGCCCGCAGCCTCGTCGCCTGTGTCCCCAGGCCTGCTTTTCCCCTCGCAGAAATCCGGGCACCGCCCCCCTGGTCCCTTGCCCACCCTACTCCGCAGGGGAACGTGCCATCTGAACCCGGGTCCCGGAGAACTTGCGCTCCGCCCCTGGTCTCTCCGACCCTGGGAAGGGCCCGGGGCGGGTGGAGGCGTGTGGTGGCTTTAGCTGGTCATCCGGGAAGCCCCTCTCCTCCCGGGCTGACCTAGACGTGCGCGCCGCGCGCACCGCCTTTTTGGTTCCAAAGCCAAGGACGTCCCGGGAAGCCTCGGGCGGGCGCAGGGGCCGCGGGGCCGGGAAGCTGCGGTCGGCTGCTGCCCCCTCCCGGCCACCCGGCGGAGCGAGGGCGCGCCACTCCCCACCCCTCTTCCACCCCCTCTCCACCCTCCCCGACCCGGGCGGGCGGGCCCACAGGGCGCCGGGCCCGGGCATTCCGCTCGCGCAGTGACCCTCCCTCCGCGCGCTGCTCCCTCGCCCTGGCTCGTTCCGCGCCACTCGCCGGCCCGGGCCTTGGTCTCACCTCCCGCTTCCTCTCTCCCCGGGCAGGCAGATCCCCCCGCTGAGCAGAACTTGCCACCATGCTCCTGCTGCTGCTGGGCATCATCGTCCTCCACGTCGCCGTGCTGGTGCTGCTGTTCGTCTCCACCATCGTCAGCGTGAGTGCCGGGCTGGGGGGCGCACGGCGCGCCCGGGGCCGGCGGGAGGGAGCGGGCCCCGCGGCGCGCTGAGTCCCGGACCGGTTCCCAGCCTGCGCTCCCTCCCCGTTCGCGGCTGCGTTGTTATTTGCAGACACCGTTAAGTCTCAGAGGTCCCAGGGCGTTTGGCATTTTCTGGCAACCTGCCCCTTTTTAGTTGTTTTGAGAAAAGCAGAGCAGATCCAGGGGTGGGAAGGAAGCAGAGCGCTGGACCGGGCTGGCGTCGCAGGCCGCGAGTTGGCCCGAGTCGTCACCGGGTCCTCCGACCCCAATTTGAGGAGATTGTTGAATTTTTTTGATGCCGTTTTGTTGAGGAGGAAAGTGAAGTATTGGTGAAGGTTCGCTTTTCTCGTCGTCAGAACTGAAAGGATCGATGGGACAAGTTTATAAAATGCTCTTTGGGACTTGAAACTGGGAAGTTTAAAATTGACGTCTCAGAAAGAGGTCAGGGTGCCAGGTCTGCGTGAAGATGTGGACAGAACCCCTTGTCACCAAAACCTCCACTGACAGGAACAGGTCTCCAGAAGGGCTTTTGCTACAAAATGACCAAATGTCAAACGCATTAGAAACTTCTTTTCTTGGCTCTGAAGATGAGCCCGGACCCAGGGCGGTTAAACGGCTGTGACTGTAGCTTCTTAACTTCAGGCAGGTCCCAGGGATGTGATTCTTGTCCTTTTAAAAGCTGAGACATGATTATGTGGGATTGAGAGACAGTGATGTTGGGGGCGTTGTGAATTGGTTTATCATTCATACGATTCTCCGCACCACGTCGATTGTGCCGGATGACAGCCTTTTCAGACTGAACTAAAAGTGAGGAAATGGGTTTGGGTGGGGGGGGTGGGCTTGGCTTGGGGAAGGCACCCAGGAAGTAAGGGGAGCAGAGAAAGCTTGAATGCAGGTGTCTCGGTTGAGTCCTCGGCACCTTCTAGTACAGTGCACACTTGTGCACGGGACAGCTCAGATGTGGTGCTTTTCCACTCACAGAGTGCTTTGCAGTTACAAGAGGTTGGCTCTCTGCTCATCGCCCCGTCCGAGGCTGGCTGTCACCGCCGCCTTAACCAGGGTGTGGCCTCTGCCCTTACCCCCCTGGTGGGGGCGGCTGAGGATGGCCTGTGGAACTGGCTGCCTTCTGCCTTCCCTGTGTCTTCACCCCCTTGCCCCTGCCCCCTTCGCCCCTCACTGTCCCCCCTGACTCAGGATGTCCGATTCTTTCTAGCAATGGCTGGTGAGCGACGGGCTCACGATGGACCTCTGGCAGAACTGCAGCATGTCGTCCTCCGGCAGCATCCAGCACTGCGCTCTCTCGTCGACTAACGGTGAGCCTGGCTGGCTTTCTCCCCTGGCACGGCTTCCTACGTCTGTAACTTGTTTCCCAGGCCGGACCTGGAGACCCTCCTTCTTGGAAGGCAACAAGCTTAGAATGTTGTTGCTGGGGTGGGGTGGAGTATGGTGGGGACGTGTGAACCCCAGAGGAAGAGGAAGAGGGAGCCTTACAGTGCACCCCTCTAACAGGGAAAGGCTCTTGAGCTCCCTCCTCATCACTTGCTATTATTTTTCAAAAGAATTCTTTCTGAGTAAGGAAATATGGATCAAGACAAGTAATGAAGATGGAATAATAGCTAAACCTTTGGTGGACCTCACTGGGACTTTTGATCCAACCGTCTTCTTTGTCTGTGTCCAGAAATGTCCCACCACTTCCTCCCACCGTGACAGTGGGGCTGTCCCAAGGACAATGGGGCCTGCTTTGGGTTGTCCAGTTACAATGTTGCCCTTCGGGATCTCAGGCCTCAGTGGTGCCACCTGGCATAAAAACCATGGAGTGTTTCCTTGTTGCAAGATGTGTGTGTGTTCGCAAAGCCCTAGTCTGAGCTTGTGGGTTCTTTGTCTGGAAGATTGCATTTCTGCTCTGGTCTCAGCGCTTTTGCTTGGAAACTATTGGAAAATGGGCTTAAATTGGAGTCAGCTTACAGGGAGAGTCGGCAAGGGGAGGCACCCCTGGGGAGCCCTAGCACCTAGAGGTGTGGAATGCTCAGCACGTGGCCTGGTGTCTTTGGGTATGGAGAGGCATGTGTCCTTTTAGTGGCCGTTGGGTGCATAGTGGCAGTGTGGAGCCCGGGAAGGGGCCACAACATTAGGAGTTGGAAACACAGGGAGCCCTGCTCAGCACAGTTTAGTGCTCTGCAGGCTGTGTCCTCAGCCTGGAGAGGGAAGGAGTCATAGAAAGGGTAGGGCTTTCTGAGCATCTCTGAAGCACGGTTTTAAGTGTTGCTGCAGTTACTCCTAGATCCGATATTTATGTCAAGATGGCTATACTTGATGAGAGAAACCAATTTTGATCCAGCTCAATATGGCAAGCAGGGAAGTCACCCTTAGTTAGGGCTTTGCAATTCTGTTTCTTTGCTGGACTTTTTTTTTTTTTTTTTTTTACTTCCTATGGGCTCTGCACCCAAATAATATCCAAGCATGCCATGGAAGCATTTCAAACAAATATCTTGAGCCTCAGTATAAATAGAAATCGCCAAGTCATGTGGCATCTTTCGTGGAAAGGGTAAGAAAAGAAGACTTTCCTAGTGGAGTAGAACGCTCTGCTTCATGCTTCCACGTTCCTGCAAAAACAAAACCAAAAACAAATTAAAGGACCCCACTCTTTATTGAGCAGAGGTGGGGAAGCTTGTCTTTTCTCTGAGTGCATGGGGGGTATGGAATTAAAACCATCCTCAGGGCTTGCACGTTGGGTTTACATGGCGATTTGGCAACAAAGTAAATGAGATGCTCACAAGTGCACCCCTAGCGCTGATAGCACTGCTTGCCCCCAAAGCCCCAGCATCCGGCCCCTCCTCCCCCCACGCCTCCAGGGTCTGGCCGAGTTCCCTGGAAACTCAGGGCGAGAGGCTGCTCCCTGCTGCCACCTGGTGGCCGCGCAGCAGGGCGGCGGCGTGCAGGGCTCCGTTCCCAAGTGCGGTTTGTCCACGTGGGGCTGGCACGGAATGCTGCGCTCTCGGCCGGAAAGAGGGGCAGCTTTGGCAGGGGTGTCAAAACCCGGCCGTGTTTCGGTAGAGATGGACGGCAGAGGAACAGCTTCCTAAGTTGTATCCAAATCTCCTGCAGGAAGGAAAGTGACATCTGCCCGGTGGCCTGGTACTTACCTGCATTTGGCTGTCATTCAGCCCCCCAAGCGGACTTCAAAGAGGCACGTGTGCTGTTTTAATCAGAAAACTTCTTATCGCTCAACTTGCTGCTTCGGTGCCATGCTTATCTTTTCAGGTTCACTTGCAGTAACTTTGGGGTTCCAGCTTAAGATGGTTTACTTTCTGTAAGGACCCCACTTCCTTCTTTAGGTCTTCTTTCTCAGTTCTCACAATCAGGGCATTTTGAAGAAATTCAGACAAGCCCTCAGACAAGCTGTGTTTGTTTTGATTCAGGCTTATTTTGAGCAAGGAGTTTCCAGTTGAGCCTCCAAGCAGTGATCTTTGTTGGAGTCTTCGGTGTGTGCGACGACTTCGGCTGTCACAGGCCAACTCTTTCATGACTGCTCTTTCTTGTTTTGGTCTAACCATTGCCATGACTGATGCTAAGGGGAAAAATATATATGATTTCTTGCAATTGGGAAGCCTTTGCAAATGAATGGAGCTAGTTGCAGGTCATTTAACCTTGTTTGTATTTGTTCTTAGAATGTTCAAGACACTTTTTGTTTAAGCAATTGAAAGTAATTCATTGTTGATAGTGATTCGGGAAGAAGATGTTGTGTGAGTGTGTTATATGGAAAGTACTTTGGTGTTCATGGCTTGCTCTTGACAACCCTGAAGAGCCTGGTTTTCTTGTGTGTGGGGCCACGGGGTCCCCATTCATTGTGTTTTCTACACAGACGGTGTCCCCTGGTGCTGTGCAATGGGGTGCCCAGTCTACATCACACATCTGTTTTACACAGTTTGATGTTATGTGGTTTGAAGAAGTTATGCCCGATCTTTCCTCCAAGCTACCTCTTGATATTGGACGTAGTTTTAGATTTCTTACCAGCTGCCCTCAACTCGGCCTGCCTTCTCATGTTCTAAATTCATCATACACACCTTCTGGTCCCTTCCTTCTCCCAACTGTAGGCAGAGGTGAAGGAGTCGTGATCTTCTACTGAATGTCTTCTGGGCCTGGGGGTTACGAGACTTGCCCCTGGTGATCCCGAGTCACCAGTTGTGGACGATGAGTCATGGCACAGGCAGCCTCGGCCAGAGGCCCCGGGAGTGGGGGCTGGCAAACTGCAAGTGCGTCAGCAGTCAGGGAGGAAGTGGGGTGGAAGTCTTGGGTGGGAGGTGAAATTTGATCCATCCATCCTCCAAAAGATGGGTCAGATATAAATAGACACAGGCAAGGGGGGTATATTCCCTTCGAGGCAATGAAGCTACCAGAAGCAAGGGGACAGCAGTGCATGGGACATGTAGACAAGTCGGCCAGTGTTTGCTCAGGATTCGGGTCAGCTGCAAATAACAGAACATCCCCAAAGGGTGGTGGTGTTAATAAGACAGTTTATTTTTCTCCAGGATAGGTATGACAGTTCCTTGAAATTGTCAGAGACCCAGGTCTTTCTAACTCATTTCTTTGCTGTCTCTTGGGTTTGGCCCTCATCTTCGTGGCCCAAAAGGCTGTTGAACTCCGGCCATTTCATCCACGTTCCAAGCAGTAGGGTGGGGAGAGAAGGAGGAGAAGAATGTGACCTCCTTCCTTTTCTTAAAAAAAAAATTATTTATTTTTAGTTGTGGAAAAATATACATAACAAAAATCCTTTTAACCATTTTAAGTGGAGAAGTCTTTTTGACACTAAATACATTGATAATACTGTGTAACTTTCACCATCTCTTTTTCCAGACTATTTTCATCATCCTAAAGCAAAACTCATACTCATTTGGCAAGAACTCCCCATTCCCCCCCTGCCCTCAACCACTGTTCTGCTTTCTGTTTCTATAATTTTGCTTATTCTAACTATTTCATAGAAGCGAAGTCATACAATATTTGTCCTTTTGTGTCGGGCTTATTTCACCCAGCACGATGTCTTCAAGGTGTGTCCATGTTGTAGCAAGTACCAGCTCTTCACATCTTTTCCCGGCTGAATCCTAGTCCATTGTACGGATGTACCACTTTCTGTTTCTGCATCCCCTGTTGATGGACACTTGGGTTGCTTCCTTTTAATGAGACTTCCAGATGGACCTCACATTTCTGTGTCTATCTCATAGCTGGAACTCAGTGGAAGGGAGGCTGAGAAATGTAGCGTTTTGGCCCCTGGAGAAGCTGGTTTCCCGATTCATAGACATTTAATAACGAGCACCGCCTGCAACCCTGACTTGAAATTGCTTCTCTCAGAGGCTGTGGCCACCCCTGCCGTCCCCAGCATGCTTGTTGACATCACTGTGCTGGGTCCTAGGTAGTTTCAGTGCCAGGCCCAGCTATTTTAGGATTCTGCAGGTATCCAGTCTCTTCTCAAACCCAAGCTCTCTCAGCAGCACGTTCGTCTTGCCGTGACCCAAATCAGAAACTGCAGAACCGTCTTAGTCTTCTCTCTGTTGATTTCTCTACTTCTGCCCTGTTCATTGAGAGAGTCTTATTATTGTTTCATGATGCCTCTTGAACCTTTCTTTTCCTCCAGTTCCTCTGAACAGAAGGCACTCCGGGGTCCCTTCTGAACCCCAGACCCCTAAACCCACTGGGATGTCTCAGAGCCCCCCACCCTCATACCCCATCAACATGTGCAAGGTCACCCGCATTCTCTTCCACCAGGCTGCCCCGTTGCTGGTGCCACCAGCCGGCCTCGGGTCTGGGCTCTCCCTGATGTGTTTCCTTCTCTCTCCCTTCTTGATTCAGTAGGGAAACTGTCAGCCGGTCTCATGTGTCTGTCTGTTGTTGCCATGTCTGTGGTCAAACCACCTCCAGTCTTGCCAGAGCCGTAGTTTTCTACCTGGTTTCCCCAGGCCCCTTCTTGCTCCCTTGTGACTCATTTTTTCATATTCTATCTATGAGGATGTATGAAAAATACAAACCCAATCATGGCACTCCCCAACTTCAGGCCTCCAGAGGCTCTCTGTTGGACCTGATCTTCAGATGAAATTCCTCCATAAGGACCTTAGGAATTGACCTTGAGCTCCCGTCTCCCAGCTTGCCTCCCTCCTCCTGGGGTTTCAAACTTCACTTAGTTCCTTGAATGTGAAGGGCCACTTCCCATCTCAGGCTTCCCTCCTTCCCGTCCTTGTGTTCTTCTGTTTGGAATGTTCTGCTGAACCCCTTCTCACACAGACCTTCTATTTTACTGGGCAAACCAGTCCCTGAGCATAGATAACATGGAGCAGTGAGGGGGCTGTGGAGGGGGTGAAGCAGGGTATTGTGATAATGAGGGCTGGCGTGGGGAGGGAGCCCTCTTTGAGGTATGGCCCATTGAGGGGACCAGGAGCTGCCATATGGACAGTCATGGGGTGGTGGGGGGCTTTCCAAGGTAAAGGGACCCTCGAGTGCAACATTGTCTACCAGGGAGAGAAGGAACTGGGTGTGTTTGAAGCACAGAAGGCAGGCCAGTGAAGCGGGAACAGAGAGCAAGGGCTGGAGTAGCAGGTGGTTCTGAAAGTCCTCCTAGACCTGGAAAGCAGTTTGGGGTGCACTGAGGCATTGCTAATGTTTACGATTTCATCCCGAGCTGCTCTGTCTTACAAGTGTTTTCGTTCCAAGTTAAGGTAACAGTCCGGAGCATTTATAAGGCTGAACATAGCAGAAATCTTGCAAAGTAGAAATGCACCGTTGTATTTTCAGTGATTATCCTGGGTGAGGGGATTCTCGTCACATTTATCATTTTCTTTTCCTTTGCTGCCTGACACTTTTTCCTTTTTGAGATCTTTTACTTTTCTAATCAGAATATAGCCACAAACATTAACTTATGTTAAGAAATTACTATTTACAATCAGATATGTCCTCTCTGCCTTGATGAAGAGCTTGGCTTCTCAGGGCAGTGCAGGAAGGGTCCAGACTGGGGCAGACGTGACGAGGCCGGTTCCTAGAGCCCTTGTTTGCAGACTGATAAGGTCTGAGAAGCTCTGGTGGGGACTGGGGATGGGGATGGGATGCCCCCTGGAGCTCTCACCCCTTGGGGTAAGTTTATAATCTGCTGACCCAGAAGGTTCAGCCAAAGCATTTGCTTTGCTCTTGAGTGTACTCATGGATTTGTTTCGTTCTGAATTCTCCGTATTATCCAAATATTAAGTACAAAGACACATGAGAATGCCCCCTTTATGGGATGTAGCTGAATGGGCCAGATTTCTGGAGCCAGGCTCCAGGGTGCTTGGGAAGCTGGGGGCACCACCCTGGCCCCCCCACGCCCCTTGGCTTGGTCTTTGTAAACCTCAGAGACAGGCTGAGGCAGGGCAGGCGGAATTCATCTTCAGGGGACCCTTCTCCCCATGCCCTGTACCCCATTACAGAATCCTCTCTTGACTCTCAAGCAAGAGTTGACAAATGGTTTCATAAGAGCGTGACCTTGAAATGGAGCATTTTCCTTTGTAAAGAGGCCTGGGAGGAAATAATGGGGGCCCCCTCCAGTCTGTCCCCACAGCCACCTCCAGCACAGAAAGGCAGCGCCAACCACACGCCTTTCCCCAGCGCTGTCAGTCGGGTCTACTTGGGTCTTCGTGGAGACTTGGTCCAAGCCCGGAAAGACTCATTGTCTTTCCTTTCCATTCTATACAACAACAGCAACAACAAACTTACACCAGTCAGTAGATCAGGGCAGCGTTAGAGCAGGGCTTTGGATTGAAAATGAGGAAGAGTAAGTCTTGCCAGACCTGGTAGCACTGAGCATGGCCCCTGGTGGCCTCGTTCGGTGTCCGTCATCAGAATGATTCCAGATTTATCTTGTTTGTCATTTCTGCAGGGCATCAGCCCATTTCCTCATCTGCGGCTCGGCGTTTGGACCTCCTCTGTGTTTATGGGTTCATGTTTTGAACCATGCTTAAAATATTTGTGGCTCCCTGGGCTAACCCATAATCTCTAGCCAAGTAATGGCTCTTGAGTTCCCAGGCCCTTGTGGGATGCTGAGGCCCTGGCTTGGCAAGGGAGGTACAAGAGACAGGATATGCTGTCCTAATGTTGCTCCGACCCTTGAGAAAGTTTCTACCAAATGCCAACATCCAAGAGTTGATACGGAATGCTTGTTCTAACCTGTGCCTGAACCATACAGCCCTTGGAGCTCACAGTCTTTGCTTTTGAAAAGTTTTCAGTTGCAGCACCAGATTTTCAGTTGCATCCCTTGTATTTAAGGAGCAGGGATTGGCCATGGTGGGGCTGAGATAGTGGATGTTGGTTTTTGGTGCCCGAGGGAAGGGTGCCCGTCTGGGACCAAGACTTCTGAGTGTGCAGGAATCGACACACAGATAGATGCCTAAGGCCATTTAATTTATCTCCCAGCCCCACTCTATCTGATGCTTTGGGCCCCTCTGCAGTGTACCTACCACTGGTCATCCCCCCAGTGATGGGAAACTCACCGTCTTTTAAGGGAGCCCCTTCCATTTTCAAAGATCTAACAACGTGATTCCTTTATTCATTATTCAAATAGATTGAGTACATTCTATAGACTAGGCATTGTTCTAGAATCTGGGCACACAGAGGTGAACAAAACTCAAGGTCTCTGTCCTTGTGGAGTTCACATTTAGTTGGGGGAAACTGACCATAAATAATGAAAAATAATTGTGGATACTGGAAAGTGCCCTGTAGGAAATAAATAGGGGGATGAAATAGGAAGTAACCATTGGGGAGGAAGCAGCTGGCTCTTTGAAGGTGACGAGGATTGAAACTTGAAAAACAGAGAGGGACTGGTTATGTGAAGAACCCGAGGCAGAGAATTCTAGGAAGAGGGATCGGGCAGGGCTGGGGACTGAGGTAGGAAAGAGTTGGGTGTGTCCAGCAATGAAAGGGGCCAGTGTGGCTGAATATGCTAGCCAGAAGTCTCAAAGCAGTCTGGAACACTCTGGAACATTCCAGAACATTCCAGAACATTCTCAGTACAGGCCATGGTTCTGAAATTGGTCATCAGGACACCACTGAATGTTTACAAGCAGAAGAGCAGCACAATTTGATTTGTGTTTTGAAAGATCATCCTGGCTGTGATGTTGAGAGTGTATTTGGGGAGAGACAAGAGTGGAAACTGGGGACCTGGGAGGAGCCCATAGTAATGGTCCAGGCACGACAGCAACATGATGGTGAAGGTGACAAGAACACCAACAGCACGTGCAGGTGCCAGGCCCTCTTCCAGGAGTGTTGCCTTGAATCCTCACCAGAACTACAGGAAGTAGTTGGTAACTTGGCTGGGGCAGGGTAGAGAAGGGGTGCAGGAGACAGGTGTGACGATAGGACTTGCTGGTGGCTTGGATTTCGGGGGGTTAGGGACAGAGTAATTAGAGATGACAACTAGATTTTCCCCTTGAGCAACTGGCTGTGCCTTGGGGCCTTTGATTTAGATGGAGAAAGAGCAAGATGTTTTTGAGGGATGGAATAGAAATCAGTATTTGGGTTTGAACCATCAGAGATGTTAGCAAGGAACTTGGATTTAGGATTCTGTAGCTCAGGGGGAGAGGTCTTGGCTGGAAATTCAAATTCCAGAGCCATCGTCTCTGAGGGAGGGTATTTAACCCCAGGGTGCTGAATGCAATCATTTTAGAGGCAGATGAGGGTACAGGGCAGCAGGTTAACAAAGGAATTAGCAGAGGAGATTGGGAGGTGGCCAGGGATGTTGGGAGAATACCATGAGATTGCATCCTTAAGAAATTATTTTGTTAAACCCAACTCTGCCCCCTCTTCTGTCTAGTTATTTTTGGTTGTCTTTATTCATCTTGATGTGCAGCATTTTCTGCGCTAGACTAGGGTTGTAACCAAGTTGCATAGCTTGTCTTCAAGGTGTTTAAACCTTAAGAGTCCTGGGAAGAGCACAGAAGGGCTACAGCTCCTCTTCCACATGATGACCCTTCAAATATTTGAGGATGGCAATTCTGACTTCCCTGGGTCTTTTCTTCTCCTGGTAATGCACTGTCCTTTCAGTGGTTTCCCTGGTGTTGGCAAGAGTTCCCTGGGGTCCCATCTGTGCAGCGTTGCCTCTAGATAGCAGTCCTCAGCCTCGTCTTGCCCCTCTGAGGTTGGCTGAGTGGTGTGTGGGTTGGCAGTCTGGGGAACAGAGAATAAGAAATCTCTCTCCCTTTGCCACCCTAGTCCCCCACATCCCCTCTAGCTTCTGTGAATTCTAAATCCAAAGGAGAGGAGCTGGATCATGTGACGCATTAGCTTTTAAGCACGTTATTGAAGTTCTCCGCACCCTATTGGGCTGTCGTGGGAAATGAAGTGGACAAACAAGAAGACTGGGCATCTGGAGTCCTTGTTTTTTTGACACTGGCTCTGCCTTTGACACACGGTGGAATCTGGAGTGGGTCTCTTGGTTTTCTAGTAACAGAGAGGGCATTGCTTTAGGGCCTGGGGTCAGTGTCCCCCACTCACATTGCAAGAATCCTGGGCCCCTGTTCACATTCAAGATGCATTTGTGACATTGTGGGATCCTGAAATGAGGTAGACTTTGAGTTGGTCCTTGGATATTTGGTGGAATTTCAGTTGGCAGTGTGAGCAGGGAGTGCTTTGTGCTTGGGGCAGGGAGGGTCGTTTACTGTGGCTGCTTGGGGGTGGGGGTCTGAGGAGGAGTTCTTTCTAGTATTGTTTTTGGCTTTTAATTTCCATGATGCTTTTTATTTGAAGAATTCATTTGAAACCCAAAGATATCAAGTATGGCCAGTCATCTCCTGCTTCATCTTTCATTAGCAGAGCTCATGGTTGAACTAAGAAAACTGCTTTTCTCCTCTCAGCTGTCATTTTCTATGGCCAGACCCAATGTTTCTGCATATGTTCTTTGGAACACTGGTTCCAAGGGTTGTTCTTAAGCAAAAAATGGTTCCCTGTTAAAAATCAGTTTGAAAACCACTAACATTTTAAAGTTAGGCAGACATTTTTCTCAATTGCAGGGCTTCTTAGAGCCTTTCATATTTCGTTATACATTGTGAGCGTCCAAGGAGGGAGGTTAATATACTCGACATGGAAATCACCTCCCTCCTTTTTTTTTTTTGTATCACTGGAGGGATACGTCTTCCAAAGACAATTCTTTGGGAACACACAGTGAAACTGACCCTCCTATTTCTGGAGTTTTCCAGCGGTGAATAAAGGAAGCCTCAAGCAGTTTAATATTTTCAGGTGACCTCAAGTTGCGTTATCTTCTCCTTTCAAGTCCAAGCACTAGTTAGAGAACAAGAACATGGGTGTCAAGCCACAAAAATAAACTCGACCCTAGAAAACTGGTTGTGGTTCCTGACCTGAGGTCTCTTAATTAGGGATGGGTCTGGTTGAGCTGGAATACTTTGACCTGAAGCTTTTCCCACCTGCGGAACAGTCTGTGTTCACACTTCTCCAGCCGTCACTTCTGCTTTAGCTCAAATGCCTGCCATGATGGTGTATTCAAACAGCTTTCCACGTGGCCTTCTTCATCCTTGTGAGCTCCAAGCAAATGTCTTTGGGCTGAAAGCTTTTCCCCATCTGGCTTGCTTTCTCCATGGGTCACAGGCAGGATGAGCCTGAGCCCTGAGCCCCGAGCCCCATCTCAGAGCCACCCTCTAGTCTGGACAGGGAAGAAATTGAGGACCCACGCTGGTCCTGGACATGCTTGAGCCGGTGGGCGAAGCAAAAGGGCGAAAGACGGCATTGTTTGGGACGGGGCCTCTTGGAAACACAGTTATTTCTGGAATGACATTCATGCTGAGAAATAAGGAAAATGGCAGTTTGTGCGATGGCCGTGGGCTGGGCGGTTGGGGCGTCAGAGTTCCTGGCCTTGGGGGACCTGCATTTTCCAGAGCAGCCTTCTGCAAATGGGAGGTGTTAATGCTTGCTTTTGTGATCCATCCCTGGGATGATCCCATCCCCTTGTTTTTTCTCCCATCGCCTCCCCACTTTAGCTTCTAACTCTCCTGAAGCCATTCTTGCTTTCGCTCTCAGCAAGCCCTGTCCTTTCGCATCAGTAAGCTTTTATTAGTTATCCAGAGTGAGACTCAGGGTGGGGCCGGGAGGTCTCCCAGCCCTCCCAGACTGGTCAGGGAAGATGCAGACAGACCCAGATGAAAGGCTCCATTTAAAAGGTTGTCATCGTTTCAGAGCCCCTCACGCTCTAGAGTGCAGGCTCCGGGCTAAGAATACAGCTGAGGGGGCAGATGTATTTCCTCCATCGCTTAGCTGCCAAGGCCAGCAGCTGACCTTGAGCGAGCTTTGATCCCCATGCAACTCAAGCTCCCAATTCTCATGTCAGAAAGCTGTCAGCAGCCCTGGTACCCGGCACCGAATTGAAACCTGAAGTCTGCAGTGAGCTTTAGGGCTTTAGGTGCTGGCTCTCAGCAGCAGCGTTGGAGATTGGCTTAAAATGCTCCTTCTGGTTGCTGCACAGAAACGTTGGGAAGGCACTGAGCAAGGCCTGGAGGGCAATGCTGGCTGCTCTGCTGAGGATTGGGGTGCTGTGACTTGGGGGAGAGAGACAGGGCATCACTGCCATGGGGCTTGTGTACAAGCCAACAAGTTTGCTTCTTGCCTGAGGTTCTGTCGGTACAAAGCAGTTTTGGGGCAGGATTTTATTTCTGTTTTTGTCTTGCATCATATTTCTCTTGATTCTAATCATTCTTTACAATGCAGCTGATTTGCTTTGCTCTAGTAGAGGTTGGCACTCGTCAGGCTGCAGACTAAATATGGCCCCCCTGCCTGATTTTGTAACTAAAGCTTTATTGGGACACAGCCATGCTCATGTTCACCTATTGGCTGTGTCTGCTTTTGAGCTACAGTGGCACATCTGAGTCGTTGCGACAGAGACCACGAGTCCACAAAGCCTGAAAGCGCTGGCCCTTCATAGATGATGTTTGCCAACCCTTGTGCTGTAGAGTTGTTGTGGCTGGATCTCCAAATATTTTTGGAGTCCCGGCTTACATCCTGATAACATACCTTATGTGAACCCTGGGTCCCTGTTATAATATTGCTTGGCATGACCAGAAGGCTTGCTTAGCTAAAGCCTCGAGTGGCATCTGCAAATACCTCTCGCCCCTCGACATCAGCCTTTGTACTGTCCTTCCAACAGAGCTTCTCTCTCCACTCTTTTGTTTGACATGAGAGAACCCTACAAGATATGCTAGTACCTCATTTAGAGAAGAGATTCAAAGCCAAAAAAATGTTCGGTGGCAAGTTAAGCAGACAGTTTGCAGAACTGGGCAACACTGCCAGTCTCTCAGGCTGCTCTGGAGCACACGGCTGCCTCCCCAAAGCCAGGGCAGAGTCTGGTTTTGTGCCTCCTTGTACAGGATTCCATCCTGGGAAGGTCCAAACACCTGTCGCCCCTGGCGTGTGTGATCGCTGCTGTCCCTTGGTGCCCCAGGCATCGATCTATTCCGGTTCTGATGGAGGATTCTGGCCCGGGAACAATGTCATATGAGCTCTGGAATCCCTTCAGATCACGGCGGGCTTCCCTTTGAAGGATGCCGGTGAGCGTTCTTGAGTCCACGGCCAGCCTTTTGGGGCTGGAGAGGGGGCTGCTTCCTTCTGGCTGGCTCTGCTCCTACTTTGCTTCCCGTACGTGGTTTCTAATTCGATGATAGTTGAGAAAGAAGAAGTCCCCTTCCCCTTTGGGACAGAGCAGCCTGAGCCTGCCCGTGGGTACAGCAGCTCTTTGAGATTTGAGATCCCAACTCTTAGCTTACTAACCACCATGCCATCTGTATTTTGTCTTCTTTTGCATTGGTTTTAATTATTCAACTATTACGTGTATTGCATGAAAATACTCTCTCTATTAAAAATAAATCAAACAACATAGATCAAATGAAAAGGCCTTGATAAAATTCTCTGTCATTCTAATTCCAGTTCCCGTGGGTAACCTTTGCTATCAGTTTGGCACATCATTTTTAGACCTTTTTTTCTACGACTACACCCACATATGCGTGCATGTATATATATCTGTAGTTTTTTTGGCATGTGTTTATGTAATGATACCAAGTTGAGTGTTTCACTGTACAGCTTCTACTTTTTGTTGTCTTAGAGCTCTTTCAAGCACTGTTGATTTCTAATTCATGATATCTTTAACTGCTGCAAAATATTCCACTGGACAGATATACCCTACTTTATTTTCCCTTTTAGAAGTGATACGAAAATGAATATCCTTATTTGTTTCTCTTTGAGTATATATTCCAGTGTTTATCCAGGGTATAGCAGTTGAATCGTTGTGTCATTCTGCTAAAGTCACTTCAAAATTAAATATATTCTGACAAATTGCTTGTCACAAAAGGATTATTATGTTCTAATACCATGTTATTACATACTGAGTTTACATGTGTATTCCAGTGTCTTAATTCTGTTCCATTGTTCTATTTGTTTTTCATGACCAGTGCAAAAATTATGAACATTATTTACAATAAATACACAATATTTTGATAATTGGTAGGTGATTCCTTGCCTCATTGGTTTTTTGTTTTGTTTTTGTTTTTCATATTTTGGTTTGTTTCAGCATTTCTCTTGGCTATTATTCCTTATTGTCTCGTAGATGAATTTTAGAATCACTTTGCTAAGTTCCATGAATATATCCTGTTGGGTTATTGATTAGGATAACATTGAATATATAGATTACTTTGAGGAGAATTGGCATCTTTGCAAATTTTGGTGCCTCTGTCTAGGAACACAGTATGTTTCTGTTTCTTTAGCACTTTTTTATGTCCTTCAGTACAGTTTGTCTACCTTATTGGTGTGTGTTCCCCCCGTCCCCACCCCAGAGAACCAGCTTTTAAAATTAGCTTATTTTGTCATAATTTTTTCTATTTCATTAATCTCTGCTTTCATCTGTAGCAATTCAATTAATTTTGGATTTATTTCATTCTTCTTTCTCTAGCTTCTTGATTTGAAATATTTAGTTTATTCTTTTATTCCTAGTAAATACATCTAAGGTATAGATTTTCTTCTACTGCTTTGGCCACAGCCACAGGTTGAAATGTAGGGCTTCCAATGTCACTCCTTGCGGAAAAGGATTTTATTTTGCATTTTGATTTAGTTATTCATGGGATTGTCTGGAGTACTATTTTGAAATTTCCTATTTTATGACTGGTTTGTTGTTTTAAATTTCTAATTTATGGTGGTTCCCTTTTGTTGTGCCTGTATCATTCTGTTTTCTTTGAGAGTTGTTGAGATTTTTTTGTTGCCCATTTCCTGGTCAGTTTGTGAGACTGCCCTGTGTGTGTGTGAAAATAATGTATAGTCTCTGTTGCTTGGATACACATTTTCTTTTAATCTATGAGATTGAATTAGTTAATTTGGTTAATTGGTAATATGAGTTATCTGTGTCCTTCCTTCCTTTTGATCTGCTTGATTTCCCTCTTCTGAGAGGAGTATGCTAAAGCCTTCTACTATGCAGCGTTATCACTTTCTTCTCATCAATTTTGATTTTTTTTGCTTTGTAATTTTTGTCTGTTATTATATGCATAAAGGCTTATGACTATCATGTCTTCGTAATAAAATACATTATTCAACACAATGAATTATCGCTTTTTGTCTACACTGATCCTTTTCAACTTAAATTCTGTTCGTCTGAAGCAAGTATTACTATAACTGCTTTCTTTAATATTTATCTGGTGCCTCTTTTAAAAATCTTTGTATTTTCAATGTGTTTGTTTGTTTTAGGTAGATGTATTGTGTCAGAATATACTAGAATTTTTAAATCCAGGATGAAATTCCATATCTTACAAAGAGTGACTTCAACCCATGCACATATATTGTGACTGATGATGCAACTGAACTTACTGTCTTAATGCATTTGTTTTATTTATTGTGCCGATGGTTGAAACGCTTCTTCATCTCATATCCCCAGCATCAAGCAGAGGGCCTGGCTCAAAGCAGCAGATGTTCAACAAGTGCTCAAGAAAGAAAAAAATTTTTGATCCCTTGTTTCTGGTCTGATTTGAGAAACAGCTTACAGCAGCATAACTTGGTTGCACTTGCATTGGGACTAAAGTTCAAAATATTGGCGAAAGGAGTTTTAAGGATTTAGTTACACTGTTCAATCTAAGGAACTTATTGTTCATGTAGCTTTAACATGTAAGATTTTGACTTTTCTCTGATTATGAGATGTTGGTAGTTCCTGTGCATAGTGAAAATCACGGCTGAGACCATGTGAAATGAGCTCAGAATTGGAGAATGAAATCCAAGCTAAAATTTGCACCAGCCGTACCCTTTATGGTGGTATCCACCAAAAGACAGCAGAAGTGATAGCACTCAGCTGGTTTCAGTTTAGGGACTGGTTCTCATATATCTTTGTGTTTCCAGCTGCACCCACCAGAGTGCCGGATAATTGGTTGATTTAAAATGAAATAACATTATAGCAACATTATCTTCATTGCACATTGCTCCTTCAGATCCACCATGCTGGATAAAGACAAACAGATTTAATTAAGAGTATATACAAAATGAAATCAGGATGGCTCACAACCCATCAGACATCCTTTTCTTCCCTTAATTGGCAAGGAAATTGAAAAACGAAAGAAGTATACATTGTGTTATAGTGGAATGAGCCCTAGACTGGGCGTCACAGACCTCCCAGATATGGCTGTGTCACTTGGATTCATCAAAACATCTCCGGAAATCTCTTTGAGGCCAGAGGAGCTGGATTAGTTTGATCTCTCAGGTTTCTTCCAACTCTAAAATGCTTCCAGTCTGTGTCTGGAAAATCTTACCTGAAACTCTAGTAACAGTTGACCTAATTACTGCCCTTAAAATTCTGACATGAGCTACTTGCAACTCAAACCAGGTTCTGTTGCTCAGTTATTGATTGCAAACCTTCCTGATTTTGCAGCTTTGAATGTTATTTAAACATCGATGTGAGTGGTTTTTAAGCCATTACACGGTGGCCAGTTACCGAGCTGAGAGTTTAAAACCCAGTAGCCTCTCCAGGTGCTTTTCCTTGTTTAGGGCAGAACCCGTCTCAGTGAACCTTGGCATCTGCAAGAAAGGATGCAGGTGGCAGGATGGGCAAGGCCAAGTGCAGTGTGTCTACTTTCTAGGCAGACACCACAGGTTTCTTTCCCTAACCCTGAAGCCAGTTATCCTGGTCTCCCTTCCTTCCCGAATGACCATAACTTGCAGCAGGTGGTGAGCTGGAGAGACTCCGGGGGCACTCCCTTTCTTGTCTGAATTTTGGTTGGAAGCTTGGAGATTTGACCTAAGCTTTGGGGTTCAAAAATGATGAGGGAGTTGAGGCCATGATCCTATCTGGCGATTTGAGGATCGAGAACAAACTGCTCTGTGCTGAGGCTAATGGCCGTGGCGTAGGCCAACCTAGAAAAGGGACAGCTGGGCCTGGCTGAGCAAGTGGATTTCCATAGCTTTTGCTCCCAGTTTTGTCCACAAGGGCTCTAACACCCTTCTCTTCTTCCCAGCTATCACCGTGTTCTCATCATCATGAACCTTGGGGGATGCTGATCTTTTGAATTGTGCTTTGCAAACTCCTCTTCTTGGGATTTAGAGGGTTCCAATAAGCCCTCCAGAGGCCCCTGAAAACCAGAAGGGGGAAGGCAGTGGGAGCTCTGAGTGAGGCTCTGGCCCTCTGTAACACACACACACACACACACACACACACACACACACACACACACACGTAACACATTTGGTAAAAAGCTTGGAAGGAAAATCAATATAATTTTAGCTGAATTTAGCTCTTGGTGGTGGGACAGTAGATATTTTCTTATAGCCTTTTCCTAATTAAATATATATGTATGTATATATATACTCTCTATATACTATATATGTATAAATACATTATATATTGTATGTATATGTACACATTATATACTATTTATAATATATGCATACATAATATAGAAGAATATACATCATATACAAATACATGTATATGAAATATATATTTTAAGGAAACTGTGAAACGGAATGACCTAAGAGTGCCAGTGTGAGCTGTCTTGTCTTTGCTAAGGACAGAAGGCCTCTGTTGGCTGGGAGGGCCGTGGCTCTCGGCGGTTGGGATGCCACAGGGCACCCCCTCCTCGGGGCAGATTAGCCATGACCGGATTTCCCTAACCGAGTGTCTCTTCCCCCCAGAATGGCTGCAGTCCGTCCAGGCCACCATGATCCTGTCCATCATCTTCAGCGTTCTGTCCCTGTTCCTCTTCTTCTGCCAGCTCTTCACCCTCACCAAGGGCGGGCGGTTTTACATCACCGGAATCTTCCAAATCCTGGCTGGTAAGTAGTGGGTGGCGAGGTCCGTGTGGCAGCCAGCCGTGTCCGAGGCCGATCGGTCAGCGGAGGGCTGTGGCCCCAGAATGACTGACGCTCGTGTGAGTCTGCCCGCTGGATGTTCTTCACAAAGCACGGGCATGTGTGCGTGTGTATCTTAAGAGTTTTGGAATGAGATGCATGGGGAAGATGGTGTAGAGATTCTGGAAAGAATGTGTCCAACCAAGCAGACCTATGGGTGGCGTGGAGCTGCACTCTGGACTGATAATCAGAGACTGAGGCTATCAGTCAAGCCAGGGTCAGTCTAGAGAGCTGCTTCCTGTAGATTACACTAGATCCCAAGATACAGCCCTGCTTCCGGATAGAAAATGGCCTTAATTATGCTGAGAGCTGGCAAAGTTCTTCTCAGGTGTATGTCTCCTACCTGCAAGCAGTGTCCAAGGCAGGTGGACAGATTCTCACTCTTCTGTGCTCCAGTCTCTAGATTGCCCTGGGCTTTGATTTACTGCTGTTGTCCTCTGAGGCCTTCATTTTGGCAGCCTTGTGCCACATGCCATCATTTCCAAACATGGGACCATGACAGCAGATGGAAACACGTGGGAGGGCTTCTTTGTCTCCTCCCTAAACTGTTCTCAGGTTCCCCCATTGGGAGATTGTGGAGGCAGCTCTATCCTCACACCCACAGAGTGAGGGCTTCTAGAGACTTCTGTGACAGAGACTGACGTCTTCCAGCGTTGTCTCTAGATTCTGACCAGTGTCTTGCTGCATTGCTGCCTTCCCTTCTGTCCATTGCCTGCCGGTTGACCGAGTCAGCAGGGCCTTGGAGAGAAGTGAGAGGCAGATGTGGTGGTCAGTGCCACAGACAAAGTTTATAAACTGCTAGATCCCATCGAGGTCTGGGAATCCTGTCAAGAGAACTTCTGTGAGATGTTCCTCATTCTTGGTAGACAAAGGATGTGGCAGCTCTTGTTGTAATTGGTTGTCAGAAGTTCTGTGGTGCCCTGTTGTCACCTTGTGTTTGGGGGAAGTCATCAGAGAGTCAAAACCAACCCACATCTGCGATGGGTGGATGAGCTTATTTAATGGCTCCCACAGGGTTTCATGGGAAGACACAGCCTGAGGTTGAATATTGGCAACCTTTTCTAGAAACCAGGGAGTTGCCTTTTCTTGGGAAAAGAAATTAAACTGGAGAAACCACCCCCCTCCCCCCACACACCTTTTTTTTGGCTAACACTTAAATACAATATTTCAGTATTCACACTTCTGGAATTTCAACACTAAAAAGTGCTTTGGTTTTGCACAAGTTTTATTATATCAAGCCACCCTCCTGGATTGTTACCAGTTTTGTTTAATTACCGCTGATGCAGTGAGATGTCTTCTGTGGGTACTTTAGAAACAAAGAGTTATCATTACTCCATTTCTAGAGCTGATGCAGAAAACTGTAATTCTGGGTTTCTTTTCTACTCATAGTTTATAGCTTGATATCAGATCAAATGATGACTATATCCATTGCATCAGTGGATGTATACTCGAGATGAACTAAAATAGGTTTAGGAACTAGAAGTTTCATAAAATATTTATATTTAATAGTATGAGCTTGTTATTTCACCAGTGAGACAGTGAGACCCAGAGGGGATAAATGAATACACAAGGTCTCAGCTCATGGCAGGGAACTTTGAGCACCCCTTGTCCACCTCCCCCTGGACTGAATATAAATGCCTTCTTATATCTAGAGGGTAGCCCCTGCCTAAATTCTTAAGGAATACAAAAGGCAAGGCACAAACTCTGATTTCTGTATTAACTTTCATAGACCCTGATTTATAGTAGAAGGTAAATGTCAGTTTGCACCATTCATCATCAGAACTAATTAAACTGAAAAGAACGGCCTAAGAAGAGCTAAGTTATAGATGAAGGGTTTTTTTTAGAGCAGGTAGCGTCTCCATATTCATTCTTCCTGCAGAGATATTTCAGCTTTTAATTCTCTAGCGATGTCTTTTTAGCAGTGTCATTTCAGGGCAAAGCCGAAAGTCCAGATACAAGAACCATAAATTGCACATGTTGTAATGGCACTGTCCATTAAAGTATTTCAAATCTGCTCCCCCTTGAAAAATAACTTTTAATATGGAGGTTTTCAAATCTTGCAAAGTGTATTTGTTGATCCATACTTGTTTCTCTGTTTTAGTTCTCCTCCAAGTCCATTATGAGCATTAGAGAACACTGCTTTTAAAAAAACCTCTGAATTTAAAAGCATGTGATTCGTTCTTCCTGTATCGCCTGCAAATCTAGGTTTTAATCTCTCATGGGACCAAATTTTCAGTTATCAATTTGCCAGTTTAGCTGTCTGTATTTGAAAAGGAAGTGACTCTAAATTAGAAATTTTGAGCCAAAATAGTAGTTGTAACTTAGAAGCCCTTACGATATTATGTTCTGAATTGTTAACTCCAGTCACCATTATCTGGAAGTAAGTCTTCCAGGAAACATAGATCTTTGGAAAGTTGCATTTGAGATTGCTGTAGAGTCCTTCCACAAATGGTGAGATTTCCTGACTCCTTCATGCTTCGCAATTCTATTAGCTTTGCCATGTGTGTTCCTAACTCACATCCTATTCAGAAGCTCGTGACTGGAGAGAAAATTAGGGAAGGGTTTTTGGAGATGAGGGCGAATGAGGCCTGAGAAGTGACAGCTCAGCGTCTGGGAAAAAATCAGAAAAGCAGAAACAAACAAAAACCAAAAAGAAGAAAGAAGAGAGGGAGTGAGGGAGGTAAAATCTGAGGGTCCCTCCATCCTTCCACTCCTCTCGCCCCCACACCCCACATCGAGGGACATAAATTCTAGGTGTCTGCCTCCCAGTATGCCAGGTTCCATGGTGCACACACACCTTCAGAGAACCAAAGCATTTTAAGTGGAAGCCACCAGGGTCCCTGCTGAGTCCTAAAGTGGCTGTTTCAGGCCGGGTTACCTCTGTGCATAGCTTTGCTTTGGAGGGTCCGTGCTGTGGTTTATTAGATAATAAACACGAGTTTGGAGGAGAGGCAGGTGAATGGTGTAATGGATTCTTCAGGCTGATTTCAGGTTCAGGAGTTATCCTTGCCTTGCTCTAGATCACAGCTCTGTGTGTGGCCACGGGGTTTATCGGATTTGCTGCATCATTCCCTTCCCATATCCTAAAAAGCCACAAGCCTCAAGCTTGAGTGCTGTCATTCCTTGATTCTGTACTTAGCTTTGGCGGCTTCCCGGAGAATTCTCGAGAGTCACCTTCATCACAGTAGAGCGGTTTTCAACTTGAGCTGCACATCAGTTACCTGGAGTGCTTTGGAAAAATACCTGTTCCTAGGCATTGCCAGAGATTTTGACTTAGTAGCTCCGGGCTGGGGCTGCTCCTTGGGTGTCTGTTATCTGGTCCAGGCTTGGGGACCCCTGGCATAGCCATTAAACTGCCCCAAATCCCGTGGTGAGGTCTCTGGGACGTTTCTCCCTGAGACATTTCATCCATTCATGAGCTCTAGATTCTTCTTAGAACACAGCCCATCCTGATCCTGTACCTGATTTTGGAGTCACTCTTATTTTCTGAACCTGTAGCCAATCTTCCCAGACATGGCTGGCTTGGGTTGCACCAGATGGGAAAACATCAAGAAATCCAAACAGACACAGACAGGAAAGAAAGATTTATATGCTTTGATTTATGCATGGCACAGAGAAGTCCTGAAACAACTATTTGTTGCATCATTGGAAAACCATGTTCCATTATCAGAATCAAACTTGGTTCAAATGTGCGGTTACTGTGCATTGCTATTAAGAACAGAAAAACCAGTAGAAGGAGACTCCTGAGTGAGGTTCACTTTTTTCTCTGTTTTGTTCCTTTTGTTGTAGACAGATGAATATATTTAGCATTTAGTATAAAAGAATTTGGAGGATTAATAAAAACATGATGCTCACTCTATTCAGAGCTTACACTGGATACTGCACTTAGAATCCCTTGTTAGGGAAGGACCTTCCGGATGTTTCATCTAGTCTTGCTGTGGGTGACTCGTTAGGTACGAGGTACTCACTTGAGATGCTCAAAATGGAAACTGAGGCAGGAGCACAGAGAAGGCTCTGTGGAGGTCAGACTGAGCGCCCAGTGCTTGTCGGGTAGCAGGCCTTACATAAGCAACTTCCTGCCCCACCTCGTTGCCCTAAGGGTGAGCTGGCAGTGACACAAGGGTTCTCACTCATCAAACCAACACCAGGGATGCACTTTCCGTGGACCGTCTCCATGACCTCCCTTTGCACTCACTTTCCAGCTGACCTCACTCTGGCATCTTTCCCAGGCTCTCAAATGGAACAGCTATTGCAGAGGTCACCCATGTACATTTTTAAGTCTGTCATTTGCTGGATTGCTCCATGCCTTTCAATATTGTAGGCTACTCACTTTCTAAAACTTTATTCCCTTGGCTTCCAAGACATCATCATTTTCCCATTACCTAGGTTAACAAAACCAGGCAATCAGGCTAGACTCCCTTTCTCCCTGCCCCACGTGGACTCTGCTCCCAAGTCCTGCATAGATGCTATATCCATTTCTGTTCTCTTTTTGTACTACACCATTGCAGTTATGCAAAAGCATTCTCGTGCATCTTCCTGCCACCTGTCGCATCCCTTTCCTTAAATTCATTTTCTGCACTGTTGCCAGAGTGATCTTCTTAAAGCACATCCGATCATCTTTCTCCTCTGCCCAGAATCCCATTTCCCATCACAGCTTCCTCAGCGTGCCAATCAAGGCTGCTGTCTTCTGGCCCGTAGGGAGCTTTCCAGCCTCGTCCTGGGCTGCCATCCCTGGCATGTGAGGCTCCGTTATCCTGACGGGCTGGTGTTTCCACTGAGCTCTCTCCATCTTCCTTGCCTCGCTTTGCTGCTCCTTCTGCCTGGAATTCCCTTCTCACTCTTTCTCCCCCATCCTCTAGACCAAGTCCAGTGCCATCT
Organism: Choloepus didactylus; assembly: GCF_015220235.1. Taxonomy (NCBI): domain Eukaryota; kingdom Metazoa; phylum Chordata; class Mammalia; order Pilosa; family Megalonychidae; genus Choloepus; species Choloepus didactylus. The sequence continues at coordinate 3,898,472 of NC_051324.1, forward strand.
TTTCCAGAAGCCTTCTTCAATCCTTACTTTGGACTCGGTGCCCGTCTTTTTTTAAGAGGTGTCTGTCTGCTCGAAGAGACTCACCTGGAGGAAGGAACCGCGTCTCATTTATGTTGGGTCTCTCAGCCTCTAGAACGGTGCCTGCCTCAGAAGGCATTCAGTAAATTTTGACTGGACCAGATTGGATGGGGACAGGGGAGGTGTGAGAATTCTCTTGGGGGCTTCCTTGGCCTTTGGCCCTTTGGTTGCTCCCTTCCAGAGATTCCAGTTGCTCACCTGAGGTTGTCGTAGCTATGAAAGGGGGCTTGATGTTTCTTCTCAGGTGGGCTTTGGGGAGGATGTTCAGGGAGTTGCAGACCCAGCCATCCTGAGACATGCAGGACAGGAGACTCCGATTCTTGAATGCCCAGCACTTATACGTTGTTTGGACCGCGTCAGTGACCTTCTGCTTTAAGCCAGCCTGCACTGCCAGCTCCAGCCCCTGTCAGGGCTTCCAGGCCACTGCTCACCTGGGGGGAAGGTAGAGCCCTGGCCTGTGTTAGGTCATGGTGGACGCTGTTGCCATGTCTCCACCTGCTGGGTGCTGAGAAAGCAACTCATGGTCCACTCACTGGGAAGGATCCGGCTTGGGGGCCTGCTACTGTGTGTCATTAACTTCTCTTCCTTGGGGAGTGGACTGGGGGCACCTGGACAAGGAGCCCTTCTTTTCTATACTCCAGGGCTTATCTGTTGTTTTACATCCAGACAGTCTTGCAGTAAAAAACCCCCTAAAGCGCCAGTCTCCCGACAACACAAATTATAAGGTGGTATCCTCTCTTTGATTTTGGAAGCATCTAACCTTATAGCATTGCAGTTAAGCTTAAATACATTCATTTGTGAGAGTCTAGCAGGGTGAATGTCCTATGAATTTAACCATCTAGTTCGTCACTGCACTAGTTGACCTGCCTTTCTTTGCTCCTCTTGGGTAAGGAGGGGACCTGATGCTTTCTTCTTGCCAGTGAAGTCAGGACAGAGCTGGATACACGGTGACTGTGGCATTTTTCATCCGAGAGCTGGTTAGGACACGCACCCCACTGGAAGCCTTGCTGACACGATACCCGGTGTCCTACCATTTGAACACTCCAACACCCCACCTTCTGTTTTTTTTTTCCTTGTTCATGCCTCCCTTTTTCTGGCCCTGCCCTCAGCAGGTAGGTCAGACATAGCTCATGAGACAACTTCAGTATTCTTAAAGACAAGCATTAGCACTTTGAGACATGAGACACAGGGCAGTGGCTGGAGCTATTTGAGGATCACGGACCTCAAGGCCATTGAAGTGTGTTCCCAGCAGATCCGAACAGCCATGTTTCTCAAACAACACATTCACCCACAGTGTTTTCCCTTTGGCCACGCAGACATCTTTGCTCTCACCTGAACCTTCTCTAGGTAGTGGGCGCTGGATCTGATCCCACTGTGGTTCCGAGACCCGTGTGTGGGTTTCTTAATGGGGGCCCATTGAGTGGGAGTTCTCTGATCTGACTTACAAAAGGAAAATCTTATCAGGCTGGTCAGTGTGGCATATCCCCACTTCTGCGCTTTGTTCAAACAAAGGTGCAGTGTCCAGTAAAATAGCAGCCCAAATAGCAGTGAGGTTAGCTGTAGGTGGCCGGGACAGTGGGAGCTTTGGAGCCACATGAATTGCACATGGCAGGCTGGATTTATAAAGGAGTCACTCAGAGCCTCTCAAAGACCCTGCTTTCAGGAGCAAACAGACCCAGCTTTGTGCAGCTCCAAGCTGGGATGCTGACATCACTGGTCCCCTCCTGGCAAGGGGATTTGGCCTGTCATCACGGGGGTGGACAGTCAGCTTGGCTGGGGCTGCTCCATGGGCCCCATGCTCCTCCCCACACCGGAAGACTGTTGGCAGCAAGGAAGGGGCAGCCTCTCCTCTACCTGTGAGCCCTACACCCTTTTACCCCAATTTGGGGCTTCAGACATGATGCTGGAATCTAACCATGAGGGCACCACGAAGTGTTGAAAGGGACAAATTGAAATGGAGCTTGACACAGATAGTTTCCTCCTTCTGCAGCTGTGCCTTCTATTCACATCCCCTCTCCTTCCTTCCTCATTTCCTCTCCGCTCTCTCCTTTGTCTGCCCAGTGCTTGCTCGGTCTCTTTTTTGGCAACTTGGTCAAGGCGACGTAGGCCCCTATGGTCTGCACGGAGCCTGAGGCTTTGATAAAAATGATAATAGTTTATCAGTATCAGATAATGGTAAAATATTATTTTCATGGGTTTCTGGTGATGCAACCATCTGCTTGTAGAGGGGTTCACAGGTTTCAAAGCACTTCCTCTCCCCCCCCCCTTGAAAAGAGACAAGTAGGTTTATCTCACAACCTGAATTCTCATGTGGCTGGGGACCTGGTGACAGTTAAAGGAAGAAACGTGCAGCCCTGAAAAATGACGGCCTGGGGCGCTGAGATGGGAGGTTGAGAAAACGAAGGGAGCAGATCTCTTCCCTTAGTCCCAGATTTCAGAGCCCCCTCCTCCTGACTCACCCTGGAAGCAGATTCCTTTAGCATCTAGAAGGGTTCCTCTTTCCATGCATGTCTGTCCTCTCCCGCAGCCCCTTCCTTCTCTCTAAGAAACAGGAGGCCCTGTGTGTGTGCATGTGTGTGCATTGTGCATGTATGTGTGTGCACTGTGTGAGCATTGTGCTTGTACACGTGTGCATGCATGCATGTGCATGTGTGTGTGCACGTGTGTGCATTGTGCATGTGTGTGTGCACTGTATGTGCATTGTGCATGTACACGTGTGCATGCATATGCATGTGTGCACATGTGCATCTATGTGTGCACTGTATGTGCATGTGTGCATGCACGTGCACTGTATGTGCATTGTGTGTACACGTGTGCATGCATGCATGCGTGCATGTATGTGTGCGCTGTGTGCATTGTGAGTGTACACGTGTGCATGCATGTGTGTGCATTATGCGTGTACGTGTGTGCATGCATGCATGTGCATGTGTATGTGTGCATGCACTGTGTGCACATGTGCATCTATGTGTGTGCACTGTATGTGCATTGTGCGCGTACACATGTGCATGCATGCATGCATGTGCATGCATGTATGCGTGTGCATGTATTTGCATGTCTTGTGTGCTCATGCACGCTGCTGTTGTGCATGGATTGTGCTGAGCACACCTGGGCAGGTGCCCCCGTCCTGCGGCCCGGGAGGAACCGGTGTTGGGGTGCTGCTGGGAGAGAGGGGGTCCCCCTGCCCTGACCTCTCCACCTGCCTGCCTCTCTCCCTCCCAGGTCTGTGCGTGATGAGCGCGGCGTCCATCTACACCGCGAGGCACCCCGAGTGGCACCCCAACTCCAGCCCCAGCTACGGCTTCGCCTACATCCTGGCCTGGGTGGCCTTCCCCCTGGCCCTGCTCAGCGGCGTCGTCTACGTGATCCTGCGGAAGCGCGAATGAGGCGCGGGCCCCGCACCGGAGCCGCTGCGCATGCGCGGGGGAGGGAGGCGGGAAGCCCAGAAAACGCGGGAAATTTAAAAAAAAGAGAGCGGTAGCCCCAGAAAACCCAAACTCAAACCAAACCAAACCGAAAGTAGCTGAGGGTGGGGTGACTGTTGATTGAAGATGTATATAATATCGACGGTTTATAAAACCTATTTATAACACTTTTTACATATATGTACATAGTATTGATTGCTTTTTATGTTGACCATCGGCCTTGAGTTGAACCTTAAAGAAGTATCTAAAGAACTTTAAACCCTAACAGTATAATCAAGCTCCGTAGTTTCATTTTGGTTTTCTTTCTTTTTTTCTTTTGCCCAGAAATAAAATAACTCCATCTTGCCCCTTCCCTTTTACCTGGAAGAAAGTACCTCCCCCCCAATCCACCTCATTGAGAAACCCACGGAGTGGGTTTAATCCCCAAATGGCCAAATGCCCTTTTATGGTGGGTCACCCAGTGCATTAAAACATAAACGTCCACTGCCTAAACCTCTGCGTTGAAGTCTGACGCACACAGGGCCAAAACCGCCCCACACTGGAGCCCCTGGCCAAAACACAGCTAGTGGCTTTGGAATAACTGGCTCTCTCCGTTGGGTGTTTCAGTCACGCATCTCAATGAGAAATCAGCGACAACAAATCTGTGAAATGGTGCTATGTATTTACCATTCCTTATTATCACTGATCATCTAAACTACTCACTGGAAAGCCAATTCATAACCTTATGACACAAAGTAGAACGAAGACCTGAATAATTCTGTGTAATAGAAGTGGTTGATAACCGCTCCCCTACCTAGTGAGGCTGCTATCCTTACCATAATAAATGAATAATAAGGCCCTTATCACTCCTCACATTTTTTCTTACGGTCAGAGCATCAGGACAAGACTCTTGGACCCTCTGGGGCCGGGCGCTCCCAGGGTGTTGGCTGGGTCTAGAATGTTCTCTGCTTCCAAGGACTGTCTGGCAATGACTTGTATCGGTCACCTACTGCAGATGTACATACGGTGCCTTTTCTGATGCTAAGACTCCAGACCTTTATTATTATTATTATTATTATTATTTGCTTTGCTCTTTCTGATTTTATACCAACTGTGTGGACTAAGATGCGTTAAGAATAAACATCATAACAACTCACCGTTCACTGCTGTGCTTTGTGGGGCCTTGGGGCATAGGTGTAAGTTGCATGCCCAAGCGTGCCAAAGGGTATCTGGGAGAAGCAAAGTTGACATCAATCCCAGCTTCTTTGTATAGGCTACAGGGAGCACATGCCTGCTAGGAGCCTCTGCAAACCAAAGGCCACTCGACGGGCAGGCCCAGGAAGCGGGGCTGAAATGGAAGGTGTAAATGAACCTCGAGCCACGTGAGTGTTCCTTTAGCTCTGCTCTCTCTCTTGCACCCTGTTCTGTGACGACTCACTGGTTTCCAACATGGGCTCCCCTTATATGAGATACTGGAGAACAACCCAGATCCCTAACCTGATAGGGTGAGACTTTGCTGGATGGTGGCTTAGCCGGTGCCAACTGAGCTAAAACCGAACTGAGGGAGGGAAAGCACTGGCCATGTCCTCAGCTCCAGTTTTCTGGGCTGTCTTGTGTGTGCATATTTTCAGCCATCGAACTTTTTATTGTGCATCTATGATATAAAGCCCTCAGTGTTCTTTGTATTTACTGAGCACCCACTGTGAGCTAGGGCACCAAAGATCGAACAGTAAATGACACGACTCTTGACCCCAAAAGATCACCTTTTGGGTGAGACACAGTGTAAATGAGTAACTGTATTAGAGAGAAGATCACAGATCTTAGCTGGGGTTTGAATTTGCCTGCTGCCACTTCCTGGCTGCCTGAGCCTGGACGAGTCACTCATATGCTTCAGATTCTGCTCCCTCGTCTGGAAGATGAGGAGGCCAAAGCCAAATTTTCAGGGATTTAAAGGAGGTGATGTGTAAAGTCCTATGTGCACAGTCTGGCACGCTATAAATTAGAGTGGTTATTGTAAATGTTACCATGGAGATGTAATTGCAGCACTAAAGAGCAGGGAAGAAGGTGGTACTGATTGTTCTGGGGGATTCTCAAGAGGAGGTTGCAAACTAGAACCACCCCATGCAAGGGTCCCTGGTGGAACTCACCATATAACTTCCAACAGCAACTACAGTGCAATTCCCACTCTCACTGCTTGGATTTGGTGCAGATCCCACAAGGTAAGGACACCGTCCCCAAAAGACTGCAGTCTCTAGCAGCAAGTTTGCGGGTTCCCAGGGCCACCTTCACTTCTGACCAACTGGCTATAAATTCAGGGGTTCCCGTCCCCTCCTCAGGTTTGGAAATTTGCCAGAGTGACCCAAGGCACTCCGGAAAGCACTGTACTTAGGATTATAGTTTTATTACAGTGAAAAAGGAGACAAAGCAGAAGAAGCCAAAAGGAGAGACACAGAGAGTGGGGTCTGGAGAGTCTCAAATGCAAAGCTACTGTGTCCTTTCCACGCAGAGTCAGAACGTGTCACCCTTCCGGCACATTAGGAGAGCTCTCTGGAGCTTCAGGGTCCGGAGTTGTGACTGGGGTCTGAGTTTTGAGGGGGTCTGAGTTTTGACTGCGAGGCTGAGCTCCATCTCCAGTCCTTGCACGCCCCTTCCCTGGAGTTCGGGCTGATACCTGTGCCTCCAAGCCTCAACCCCCTGACCATGAGTTTGGTCTTTCCAGCCCGGCCAGTCCCACCCCAAGACTGCAGGCGTGTCCCCATCCCCCTGTATTGAGTCATCTCATTAACACAAACTATTGGGTGGTCTGAATAAGGACGACACTCCTGTCTCCCCAGAAATTCCGAAGATTTAGAGGCTATCTCCCAGGAACTGGGGACAGAGATCCACCACGTTCTTTTTTATGCAACGCTCCCCACCATGGATGTTTCAAGACCCCTGCTGGTGATTCCAATGTGCAGCCAGGATGACAACCTGAGCTAGTGATTCTCAAAATGTAAGGTGCTTCTGAGTTGCCTGGAAATCCCGTAAAATGCAGATGCTGATCCAGTAGGCCTGGGTGGGGCCTGAGCTTCTGCATTTCCACCAGTGCCCCAGGGGATGCTGATGTTGTGGTCCACGACTGCACCTGGAGTATCGGGGTGGAGGATAAAGTCACCTGTAGGATCTCCAAGCTCTCCTGCGACAGAGGGACCGCTCCCTGAGCAGGGCCGAGGTTTTAAATACTTACTATTTAAAAGCAGGTGCTCTGCTTTTGCCTGGGTTAAGGGGGCACAACTGGCTGTGAGATGCACACAAGGCAGAGGTATTGGAGAAAATTAGGAATTTTGCTTCATAAATGTGTAGTTCAAAAACATACTCTTTTATTTCATGAACTTTTGAATAACACTTAATAAAAAATTTAACCCAGCAAAAAAAGAGAAGAAAACAAAAAATGGCCCCAAATCTCCCCACCCAGATAACCCTATTGGCATAAAAAAATAGTAACATATAATACATTAGAAATTTTATATATGTATATTTAACATTCTAGCTGTATCTAAAGGAAAAAATAAAATGCAAAAGCCTCTCTACCCACCTATGATCTCTTGCCAAAGGTAACCATAAGACATAGTTTCTTGTTTGTTTTTCTAGGGAATAAAGGAATGACCATGTATATGAATCGTTTATGTATTTAAAAATTTATACGAAAAGGATCTTACTACTCACACTGTTCTGTACCTTGTTTTTCTTTTCACCTGGTATAAATTGGAGATCTTTCCACATGAGCACCTACCTTATTTTATTTGATGAGCTCTGTTTCCTTTTTTAAACATTCTGCATAGTATTTGACTGTGTAGCAGACAGATCTTTATTCACAAGCTCCCACTGACAGCACCGGGCTGTGAGCAGATTTTTATTATTACCCACGGTGTGGAAATGGACAACCTTGCATGTGAACACTGTGTTTTATTTTTTTTAAATTGGTCCAAATGTTGAATTGCTAGTGAGCATATTGCCAAGCCAGGATGGCACGTGCATTTTAAAAATTTTAATAGGTATTGCCAATATGTCTCTAGAAAAATTGCACCAAACACGACCAACAGGGGAATCTGTGACCTCTGTAGGTAACTCCTGGAGTCTGCCAAGAACAAAAACACTCGAGGAGAGCCAGCTGCGCTGCCACTGGCTCCTCGGAATGCCATTGCTGTCCATCTCCATTCATGGGCCAGTTTCATTTCCCTGGAAAAATGGCTGCGGCACCCGATTCTCAGAGTGATCTGGTGTCTGGAATGTGGCGGACACCTTGCTCTGCGGCTCTCAGGGTGGATCCCATGCTCCCAGCTCTAAATGCTCTCATGTGGCGCTCGGGTGTCCGCAGCTCCGTGACCAGCCACAGGCTCAGAGTTTGCCCGGAGCAGAATCTGGCTCCAGCCTCATCTTGCAGGATTGTCGTCTCCTCTACCAGCAGTACTTAGTTAAGTTTGAAAAGGAAAGAAACCCCTGTCTGCCCAAGCTGCTCCTAATTTTCTCATTTAGGTCTGTTCTTTTTGTTTAAAAAGTACTACACCTTTGCACTTTTGTGGTTTGGGTTACTTTATAAAAGGGGATGAGATTCTAGTTCCTTCCCCACGAGATAAAGCAAAACAAGATAGCAGAGATGGACAGTTCACATATTTCTTTTCCAACAGCTTCTTGGGTTTTCCCAGGGGATTGTTTTGATGACACTTATTTTCCATCCTGGAGAACTTCTGAGAAGTATTTCAATCTTAGGAATTTACAGAAATGGTGTTTTGACCGGAAAGGACCCTCTTAGCAGCTGCTTTTTTGGCCCTGCTTCCAAAATGGCAAACACACGGAGGGGCCTGGCTGCCTGGCTTGCACTTCTCTTCTTTCCAGATTTTAGTAGCCCGAGGCTTCTCTGCGGATCCTTTCTGCGTTAGCATCTGCTTTCTGGACAGCTTCTCAGCCTCTTGGTCTGCTGCTTGTTAATTAGCAAATTCCTCAAAGGGACACTCAGGAATGAATGATGGGCTCCCCTCAGTGGGTTTCCTTCTCTGTCGTCTGCTGGCTCCTGAATTTCTTGTAGCTTTGGCAGCTCTCCGATGTTTTCAAACAGATTTTTTTATTTCTTATTTTTAGTTATTTTATCCACATTTTCTAATAGCTATTAGTCAGAAGAATTTATCTGACTAATTATTTTTTCTACAAGAAATTTCCCGTTGAAAACAGAAAATATTTTTTTTTTTGTTTTGATGGAGTTTAACTTTATAAGTTAATTATGGGAAAAACTGATGTCTTCCCAAGTAGGTATGCAGTATGAATAAATTCTAATTATTCAGTCCTTCATTTATGCTGTAGTAAACTTTTTTTTCTTTATGTAGGCCCTATACTCTTAAATTAACCTATTTCTAGGCATTTTACAAGCCTTATAGCTTTTGTGAGTTGACATTATTCTCTATTTAAGAGAACTAAGAGGCCAACATGGATGCTGACACTTGAAGATGCAGACAGAGGGGCGTTTGGAGATGCTAAGCTAAAAGAGAAGCCCAGAGTTTGCCCTGGAGAAACTAAGACAGGACCCCCAGAAACTTACAGAGAAACGCACTGGGAAAAAGAAGCAAGGATGCACAGGACCTGAGAGAGAGAAGCTAAGAGAGACAGAAGCCCAGAGACATTTTGGGGAAAGCCATTTTGAAATGAGAACCTGGGAGCAAAGGACCAGCAGATGCCAGCCGTGTGCCTTCCCAGCTGACAAAGGTGTTCCTGACGCCATTGGCCTTTCTTCAGTGAAGGTATCTTCTTGTTGATGCCTTAGTTTGGACACTTTTTTGCCCTTAGAACTGTAAATTTGTAACATAATAAATCCCCTTTATGAGAGCCAGTCCATTTCTGGCATTTTGCATAACAGCAGCTTTAGCAAACTGGAACATAGATATTATTGGTGTTTTGAAGATTTGATAGAAATCAGCAATGAAAACTCTCTGGCTGTTGGAATAGTGTTCTAGTTTGCTAATGCTGCTAGAATGCAACACACCAGAAATGGATGGGCTTTTATAAAAGGGGGTTTATTTGGTTACACAGTTACAATCTTAAGGCCACAAAGTGTCCATCAACAAAGGGTGCCTTCACTGGAGAATGGTCAATGGCGTCTGGAAAACCTCTGTTAGCTGGGAAGGCACGTGGCTGGCGTCTGCTCCAAAGTTCTGGTTTCAAAATGGCTTTCTCCCAGGATGTTCCTCTCTAGGCTTCAGCTTCTCTCCAAAATGTCACTCTCAGTTGGTCTTCAAAATGTCACTCACGGCTGCACTGAGTTCCTTCTATTTGTCAGCTCATTTATATGGCTCCAGTAATTTAATTTAGACCCATCCTGAATGGGTGGGGTAACACCTCCATGGAAATTATCCAATCAGAGTCATCACCCACCGTTGGGTGGGTCATATCTCCATGGAAACATCCAATCAAAAGCTTACACCCTAATAAAAAAGATTAATCAGTCTGCCCCACAAGATTACATCAAAGATAATGGCATTTTGGGGGACATAATACATTCAAACCGGCACAAACAGTTATCCTATCAATTATAGGATAACACTTTGGTAACTTTCTCAAATTTGTGCCATGATTTGTTTTTTTACTTAAGCATTTGAATCCTTAATTTATTTTGGTAATTTATATACTCTCTAGGAAATTATATATTTTATTCAGAAATTTCAAATTTATTTTCATAAAATCATACCAACTTTTCTAATAATAATTAGTTTAAATCCTCTATATCAACTTTCTTATCTCTAATTTTGCATATTTGTGGGTTTTCATTTTCTTGATTAGTATAGGTTCTGGCTTATCTCTCTTATTTTCTTAGAAAAAACTATTATATTCATCAATTTCACATTTTTTTTTGAATTTGTTAAGCTTCTTGTTTTTCATGCTTTTATCTTCCTGTCTTCATTCAGTTTATCTTTGTTTCTTGCCAATTCTTCCTTTGATCTCTAATCGTGTCCTGCTTCACTAATAATACTATGTTATCTGTTGCATAAAAGATTTGATATCTGTATCCCTGACTAGATTATACCCCTTTACAATATAACATGGCCTTATTTGTCCTATTCAGTGTTTTTTGCATTTTGGATTTTATTTTGTCAGCATGTAGTATTGCCATGACATTCTCTTTTTGTTTATATAACTTCAGTATATCTTTGCACATACCTTACTTTACTTTTAAAATTAAACTTCTTTTTTTAGATGCCCCTTTTGGGTATAAACTATATGTTCTTTACTGTGATCTCTTCTTCATTGTTTGGGAAGACATATCTCTTATTATTTTACCAGGGATTACATTTGGAGAGTTTTTTTAAGTTCTTAACCCTATATTTATTAAATTTTTAGAGCTGCATGAAACAGACTGTGTCCTGTTTACTTTCACTCTCTCCTTGCTTCTCCCCTTTCTCAATGTTTAATCATATGAACTGGGTTTTAAAAATTCACATTATTACTTTTTCTACCATGCATATACTTTGGAAATGGGACTTGACAGTAACAATAACTCTTGTAATTGATATTTAGCAGTTATTTTGCTACGCCGTCTCACATCTTTCAGCGCTCCCAGGGACTTTTGTGCTATATTTTCCCCACTCTTGAATACTTAAATGGGCTTGACTTTTTTTTAGCTTGTTGGAGGACATCTTCAACTAATTTTTCCAGAAAACGTGGGTGCAATGTTTTCTGAATCTGTGAATAACTGAGAATGTTCTTCTGTTACCCGAATACATGAATTGGCTGGATGCAAAATTTGTGGCTCATGGATTTTCCCCTCAAAATGCTAGATGATCAATTGCCTTTGGGATTCCATGTGGCATCATAGGAGCCTGTGGGTAGTTCCAATTCTTTTATAGATTACCTCATTTTCCTCCCTTGTTGCTTGTAGAGTTTAGTTTATGTCCTTGTACATAGTAGGCACTTAACAAATATTTTTGTGAATAAATGAATGGGGAAATGTTTATGATACCCATAAATCAAAGGGTTCTCTTTTTAAAAACTGTATATCAAAATTTCTTACCAATCAATAAGAAATTATAAACATACTGGTAGAAAAATGGGTGAATGTTTTAAGTGTATCATTCACAAATGAATAGTTATAAAAGGTACCAAACATTAGAAATCAAAACAACCAGATCCTAAGTTTTTTGTCTACTAAATGGAAAAGAAATGTTAGTATAGGATTATAAATTGGCAAACCTCTCTGTAGGATAATTTGTTAAAATGTATCAAAATTATTACATATGAAAATATCCTTTGACTCATCCATTCTGCCTTTTGGATTTTACCCTGAGGGAATAATCAAGGCCAAGTTATTAATTTCAGACTTCTTACTAATAGGGAAAACTTGGAAATAATAATAAAATATTATTTAAATAAATTATGATAACATCCATCAAATGGAATACCAGGCAGTATTAAAAATGGTGACATAGAAGAATATTTATCAGAAAGGAAAAGTAATCACAATACATTGTGAAAGGAAACAGCTGGCTATAAAACAGTATTTCAATATAATTCTGCACATTACAACTGAATTCAGCAAAGTTTTATTGATTATATACAATGTTGTATCCTCTGTAAGGGGACTGGCTTTCTCTAAACTGATTTGTATCCAAACCAAAACATTAATTGAGTCATGGATTTCTAGTTCAATGTGAAAATGAATAAATTCCTTAACTCACATCCCTAAAATGTTATTTAAGTTATTTTTGAACACATCTTACTCTCTTCCCTTTTATAATCTTTTTGACAAGGTTTCTGCTTGCAAAACTTTCTTGGAGTCCGCAGAAAGTACTCAATGAATGTTGTTGAATTGAATTGTGGTTCTTCTCTTTGGTACTCAGGTTAGCTCATCTGGTTAGGTTGTGTCAGTGTTGTGTTAGGATGTGTGTGTGTGTGAGTGTGTGTGTGTTTGAGGAAGGAAATAAGGTATGAACTCAGTCTCTATTAAATACAGAGATGCTGTCAGTTTTAATTTTGTTTTGTTGTCCGCTATATGGAAAGAGTCATTTTCTATACGTTTGACAGTTTTCACGTCACTTGTAGTTCCATGCAAATGACCGTCATTTAGCTTGCAAGGCAATTCACAATTGAGTAACTTACTGATTTGACTTTTAGAAAGTATCTCTCACATCCAGTCTGTGGATTCCAAAATTGAAAACTACATATTTGGAATTTCTGATGACTCTTGTTTGTAATTTATATTGTTTTGTGTCCTTTTTTTTTTTAAATCTCAAATTGAACCAAGAAGACAGGATTTTAGAATGCCTGAGCTCTATTACTGCACCACAGATTTGGAATATAAGATCTTTGGCATGTTTCTTCTTTTCTCTTTGACATTCATGGAGGTTTAGGAGTTAGAGAGATGTGGCAGGTATCTTGAATTACATTTGTAATTAGTCAGCTGAGAACTATATGGTGAGTCCACTTCTCAGGTGGACTGCAGCCAAGAAAATTTCCTTGCTACCCATCAATGCATTGAGTAAAAATCATTCCCCTGACTCCTTTTGCTAATTCAGTAGGTATTTCCCAGGATAACTGTGTTGCTGTGCTAAATTATGAGTAACAAAAATAGCAACAAATGCATTCTCTGGGCACATCTTCCTAAGACTTATCCTATCTTTTCCATCCTAAAGCAAATGAATATTCTTCTACTTGACTAAATCAGCAATTTGGTTCCAAAATTATTGGAAAGTCTTCCATTAATTTATGTATACAGGCGATATCCACCTTGAAAGTTTAAATTATGGATGCCTTTCTTGTTCTACCACCAAACTGGCAATTCAAGAAGAAATGGCAATTCAATTAATTTGCAATTGACGGGCTGCAAAAGAGATTTCCAGCAGGGAGAGCCCCATCTTGGGTAACGGACGGGAGGAAGCACTTTCTCCTGTGTTCTTACTTTAGCTAAAACTTACAAACTCTAGATTTTGGATAAAATTAATTTTCACAACTTTCCACCCCTCCCAGCTCCAGTTATACTTGTGCACTAAGCATGAGATAGTTTTTTGGTGAAACGAACCAAATTACAGTTTCTATCTCTAGACTCAAGGTGAGTGGCTCGCACAGGTAGGGCTCTGGCTTTGCAGGCTTGCAATTGCCTGGGAAGCCTGGGGAGTGTGGGACTGCTTCTGTCTGCCCTGGGGCCTCACCGGTCAGCCTTGTTGGTCAGGATGCAATTGTTTCCTGGAGGAAGGAGACAGGCTTATTTACAGGCTGTGAGGCTCTGGATGGGTGTCTGCGATGCAACCTTGAACGCTTTCACCCAAAGCCTTTCTACCCGCCATGCCACTGCAGATGAAGCCAGAGACAGTCAAGTGGAAAACAGGAGCTCCTTGCCAAGGAGGTGCACTGGCCTCACTCTGGGCTCACCTAGTGAGCCATCTGCAGGATGAAAAGAAAGGGGCATCCTTGTGAGTTCTCTGAGGGAAAGATCCTTGGTAAATGTGTGTGTGTGCAATGATGCAAACTAAAGAAATCAGCATAACTCTTGATGTCCCATTTCAGATTTTAATCCATGAAACTAGCATTCTGGACTGAATTGACCGTCTTAAGTTGGCCTCGACTTACCGGACTTCTCTGGAGAGATACTCTCACTTTTGACTTTACAAAAGAAACTTTTGCTGCAGTAAAGCCTCATTTTCTTTTGTCATCAATCTTGTTCTTTTTTCCCGTATTCTCTTACATTGTCTTTTAAGCTGGAAGGAAGTTCCAGAGGTCTGTAGCGGAGAGAAATACAGCAGTTTGCAGGAGGAAGAGCGTGTTGAGTTATGGGGTGATTTTGCAGACGGCTCTCCTGGAATGGGAGTTGGGAAGGCCATTCTGTGATTGCATGGCACCCCCAGGGAGGACAGGAAACACATTTCCGGCTGTGCTGGGGACTCTGGGGACGGCAAAGGTAAATGACTGTCCCTGGGAGCTTTAGAGACTTCTGATGGAGGGTGGGTCCCAAGGACAAAGACGCATTGAACACATCCAGCTATTCCCAAAATGCCATTCGCAATCTCTTTCTAAAAAATGAAGTGTTAGGAGGTGGAGAGGAGAAAAGAAGTGACTGCCTCCCTTTTTGCTACTACATATGGAAGCTCCGCTATGTGTTGTGAGTTGGTTGCAAGGACTTGAGGGTTCAATTGCACTTTGGTGTTTTGCATAAATACTGACCACAGAGTGGTCTAGAGCTGCACCATCCCATGCAGTAGCTGCTAGCCACGTGTGGTTATTGAACCCTTGAAATGTAGCTAGTGTGACCAAGGAACTGAATTTTTAAGTTTGTTTGTTGTGATTAAATTTTAAATTTTTGACATTTTTTTTTTTTGATCAGAATCTAGAGTATTTATTAGCTATGAAAGAGAAAAGAGGATGATGTGATGTAGATCTGGGCAGGAGGCATCCATTCCGATGTAATTCCCAGAAAAGGGAAAACTGTGTTATGGGAAGACACAGCAAGAAGTGCCTGAGTGCATCAGCATCAGATGCTTACTACTCCCCACGATCTACACCCTGTTTAGGGCATTTGTTATTTCTTTTCCTGAAATTATTTTCTCGTGTATCTTTCAGAGAAAGACTGCCTGGATTTATCTAGTTCTATGTACATTATTTTACTCTGGTTGTTCTTATTTTGATAATCTCAGTTTTCTTAAAGCACTTCTTTGAAGACACTACTAAATCAAATATGCAAACATTAAAAATTTAAAATGAAACTTTTCCATATTGTTACATCACTAGGTTTAAATCAAATAAACCCATTTCATCCCCACAAACAGTTATTAAGTGTTTTAAATTAAGTTTTAAAAAATTATGTTTTCAGGCAATTGATTTTCTCTCAATTACCTGTATTTGTCCAAAAAAATTCTTCAACCTCAATTATTTGCCAAATATTTTGAGTTCAACACTTTTATAGTATTAAATTAAGAAAGATTCAACATATTTAAAGATATACAGATGAGGAATACAAACACTAATTGAAATTCATCAGTTTCTTATATTGTTAATATTTCATTGCACATATTTCTGGCTTTATTAAGAAATTAGATTTGATAACAATGTGGTTTTCTCAGCCAACATCTGCACAAATGGATCAGAAACTTTGGGACTAAACAAACTGAATTCAAATCTTGCTTCTGCTCTTTTAGCAGCTGCATAATTGTCTTCAATTTCTTTAACCCCTCTGAATCTCAAGTCTTATGCAATAGGAAAATAATGCATAACACTATTTGTTTTCATGAAATGTATTGATACTGAAAATATTAAGGCAGAACCTCATACATAGTGCCTGCTTCATAAATGATCACTACTGTCCTAACAAGTTTTCCCCAGAAGGGTAGAAGGATGGATGAAGTTGAGAAATGCTGACCCCTGGCTATAGACATAGTAGATATGCAATGAACGTTCATCTAAGGATGGCAGGAGAGAAAGGGAGGTAGAGAGAGAGAGACAGAGATTGAGGGAGGTAGGGAGAGAGACGGAATGAATTTAATGGAAATTATTAGTTGAAACTAACAAGGGAACTGTATAAACCATCTGTTCCAGTTTGCTAATGCTGCTGTTATGCAAAATACCAGAAATGGATTGGCTTTTATAAAGGGGGGTTATTTGGCAACAACTTTACAGTCTTATGGCCATAAAAGTGTCCAATTAAGGCATCAACCAGAGGATAACCTCACTGAAGAATGGCGGATGGCATCCAGAACACCTCTGTCAGCTGGGAAGGCTCGTGGGTGGCATCTGCGGGTCCTTTAGCTTCTCCAGGGCAAACTCTGGGCTTCATCTCTTGGCTTAGCCTCTCCAGATGTCCTTCTGTCCACATCTTCAAGCATCTCTCAGTGTCAGCAAGCATCTTGGTTTGTGTTGGCTCTTTTTAATGGGCTCTAGTAAATTAACCATGACCCACACTGAATGGGCAGGGCCACACCCCCATGGAAATAATAGTTTGGAGGCTAGGGGAAGTCCAAAATTGAAGTGTCAGCAAGGCAGTGCTTTCTCCCCAAGGTCTGTAACATTCTGGAGCTGCTTGTTTGCGCTCCTTAGGGCTCCTTGGCTTGCATCTCCCACCCCGACACAACTGCAATCAGCATATGTATGATGAAATGATAATATTTTAGATATGTTGGGTTAAAATTTATTTTTGAAATTAATTTTGCTGATTCATTGCACATTTAAAAAATTTGAATACCTTTATCAAGGTATGAACTGCACATAATTAAAGTGAACAATTTGATAAGTTTTGACACGGGTATACATCTATGAAACCATGGCTGTAGTTGAGATTACTAAACATGTCCAATCATGGGTAATTACCCAGGAAAGGTATGGATGGATCCTATGGTAGGTGTAATTTTAAATTTTTAAGAAACTGCCAAACTGTTTTCCAAAGTGGTTGCACCATTCACACCAGGGGTGAAGAGAGTATCATTTCTCCACACGCTTGCCATCACTGGTCAGTCTTCAATTTTGGCTATCTACTGGGTAGGTGGTAGTATGTCATTGTGGTTTAATTTGCTCCCCTGAATGACTAATGATGCTGAGCACTTTTGGACATGCTTATTTGAAACAGTACATTTTGGGTAAACTGTTCAAAAGCTTTGCTCATTTTTTAATGGGTTGTTTGTTTTCTTATTGAGTTTTGAGATTTCTTTATACGTTCTGGATACAAGTCCTTTGACATATAAAGGATGTGCAAGTATTTTCTCCCAGGCTGTGGCTTGTCTTTTCATTCTCTGTCTTTCAAAGAACAGAAAGTTTTAGATTTTGATAAAGTCCATTTGATCAATATATTATTTTATGGATTGTACTTTTGGTGTCTGAGTATAAGAAATCTTTGCCGATCCAAAGTCCCAAAGATTTTCTCCCATGTTTTCTTCTAGAGCTTTTTAGCATTCAGCTTTCCATCTGGGTGTATAATCCATTTTGAGTTAATTTTCGTATATGGTATAAGGTATGGATCAAAGTTGTTTTTTAATATGGATTTCCAATTTTCCAAAACCATCTTTTCTGCATTAAATTTTTCTTGTGCCTGGACTTGTTCCTCCTCCTTACACTCAGCTCTATGCTAAGTGCCACGTCGATCTTCCATCTCTCCTGTATCCTGTAATATCCTGTCTTCATAGATAACTTTTATTAGTGACATTTTATTGAGCTCTCAGTATTTGCTTTTATGTTAACTTCTCTCTATTCCTCTTGAACAAAGCTCTACAAGGGAATTACCTTGTCTTGCTGATGACAGTATCCTCAGTGCACAGAAGGCTGCTTAATAAATATTTGTTCAATGAATGAACAACGAACATATAATGGGTCTTTTTTCTCACTTGATCATTTTAGTAGCATCCGCTACTGAGGTACAGAACCCAGTACAAGACAACAATATAAAAAACAGAAATATAAGTGTCTAGGCTGTTAAAGACATTACAAATGGGCTGGGGGAGTGGAATTGGGGTGAGAGGAGATAGAAAAACTGTGGCATGCTTACAGTTATCCAGAAGTTCAAAACGATGTGCGTACATCCTAAATTGAGCAATAACTGTGTCATCTTCCATTTATTTAGTGCTTGACTGCGTACAAACTGAAGTGTTTCCACACATTGTTTCTTTGAAGTGTATGTGAAAACTGATATGAAAACCCGATCTTACCAAATAGATCAATTAAAGGGTGAGTATTTGCATTACAAAAGAATTCTTTGTGGTACAAAAGGATTAGCAGCAGGGTTCCTTTACATCGCATCTCCCCTGGTGCATTGAAGTGTTTATTTATAGGTTATTAGCTGCTTGACCAAGAGGCCGCAGGGTAGAGCGACTTAAAGACAACTGGTCAGGAGGCAGGACCTGTGGAAGATCAATTACATTGGAAGACAAAGTGTTCCTGAAATCATATGTAAAGTCAGTGGGGAAAGAGGATCCACGTACTCGGATATGTTAATGCATATTATCCTGGGTGAACTACACATCTCTGCGATCCCATTCCTGTAGAACCTAGATCCCTTCCCTAGACGACACGGCTAAGGTCCAGGGTTGTAGCCATGTTTGGCCTGCTTTGGGTTGTGCTTTAATTAAGAGGTAAAAATTATTAAAGCAGCAGCTGTTTCTAGCCTGAGGGCCCAGGCCTTGTACACCAAGCAGATGGTTCCAAGCAAAAGAGCCCCCCTGAATAAAGAGACATTTACAATTCATGAGCACTCGCAAGGGTCTGTTTCCCTCATCCCCCAGTGTTCTGCTTGTCAGGGGTCCCATTGTGTGGCCAGAGAGCCGGAGAAACTAGGCAAACCCCTTCTGGTTTGGGATGGAGTCCTTGGTGGATAAAAATTGAAAATCTTACCTCCTAGAAGGTCGAGGGAGTGTACTCTCCAGAGTGGGGACTTCTGCCACTCTCCTCCGTGATGGCATCAGCAGCGCCCAGGAGAAGACTCTGAGCTCTCAAAGAATGCACCTGCTTCTCTCTGTGATTCCTGAAACCTTCACCTTGGGACCCACCATGCTCAGAACTGGGCTCTCTTTGAGACTTTGCTTGGGGGCCTGGAAGGCAGAGGCTCTGCAGAGATTATTTTCCAAAGGCAGATTTTTCTGGCCAGACATGAGAGAACTTGGGTTCTTTTGATGCGCAGTGTGACCCAGGGCAAAGCTCACCCACACAAAAATCTCTAAATTGTAGTTTCATCATTTTTATCTATTTAATAAATAGTTCCTGAGGAGCCACGCTGGGCAAGTCAGCTGTGAAGGGGGAGGATAAAATTTGCCCTCTTTATCTCACCACAGAAGGGTGGGGCTCAAAAGAGATAAATGAATGGAAGTTATTTAAAAGTAACATTTCAAGTTAATGTCAGAGGCAAGATATCATGCCAGGGACTATTCCCAAGAAACAGAAAAACATCTTGGTCATAGACACAATATGGAATACAGCAAGAGACCAAGAAAATGTAAAGCTTTTATGTTAATTCATTGCATTTAATGTTTCATCTCTTTTAAGAAGCTGAATTGGTAAATGACAGCCTATGTTTAATAGGAAAGAAGTTCAAGGTGCCGTTGACCCAAGATCTTATCTCCCTCCCCACCTTTTTTTTTTTTTTTTTTTTTTTTTGTGGAATATCACGGGGGAGCATAGAAGGAAGGATGAAGCAGGGCTGGCCTCACCCATGTGCATCCAGTCTCCTGTTTCCTCTGTCCTTCTAGCACCTTCGCTCACCTCCCAGGCCCTCTACCCCCTCCCTCTTCTGAGTTCTCGGTATCCTGGCACTTCCAGAGCCTCTTTTGGCAATGCCCCAGCTAGGGGCTGATCACTCTCCCCTCCGTTCTATCCTGAGGCCCCTAAGCCCAACCTCAGTTGAGTGCCAGGTGAGAAACCCATCAGATGAACTAACTCACTCTAAGGAATAAATAAATAGTGTGGTCTGGCTTAACTAGAGGGAGATGTATTATCTTGTTTCCTGAGGGTACACAGGCTTCTAATGCATGGTTGAGTTAATAAAAATTTAATAAAAAGAAAAGAAATTGATTCATTAAACATATGATCAATTGTGGATACATCTCAACTTTAGAAACTCTAAAATGCTAGAGTTGACACTAAATGCAAGAGAGAAAAAAATAAGTGCCTTAAAGGAAAGATACAAAAGTCATGCCTATTTCACGAAGCCTAAAGGTGGTGATGTAGTGTCCTGGGCCCTGTTGTGTTAACTTCATTACATGTTGACTTCATTACATCCTCATCCCTGTGTGGTAAATTAAATGGTGGAGGTAAGCAAGGAAGGCAAATGATGACAGCAGAAAGCTTTAGAATTCAGCTGAGAAACTTTGGGTGTTATTATCTGTAGAACAGTGAAAATAATATCAACTTTTCTTAGGGTGGTTCTAAGAATTAAATGAGGTAAACAATATAGCATGGGTCCTGACCCATAATATGTGCTCAGTAAATATTAACTTCAATCAGTCTTCTACGTCTCCTTATCTCATTATCTATTCATACCGAATGGTTGACAGCTAGAGTAAGGAATATGGAGGGGATAGAAATCATATAATCAGGTGGAATGTGAAAAGGTTATTGTATTTTAAAAGTTTATTGATGATGAGATAAGAGAAATTGGAAGTAGGTAGGGCAGAGTTATATAATGGTCAGAACTGCTTTGGATGCAAGTGACAAACCCATCTTAATTGGAAAACCCATCTAATTGGAAATCCAAGAATCAGGAGCACTTGGTAATAGAGACTTTAATAATGTCATTAGGATTCCATCTTTCTCTTCTCATCTCCTGGAAATTCTTGCCTCTGCTTGTCAACTTTCTCAAATAGGCTCCCTCTACATGGCTGCTAGATGTCCTCCAGCAGCTCCCAGGCCAGATGTTTCTTAGAGCCCATGGTCCAAGAGAAAAGAACTTCATTTCTGATAGGTCTTGCCAAGTCAGGTTCTGGGGAGGACTCTGATTGGCCAGGCCTGGATTATGTGTTCCTTTCTGTGATAGTGGGAACGGGGTCAGCTCCACTAAACCATATGGTCTGAAGAATGAAGGATTGGTTTCTGAAGGAAGGTGTTGATCAGACAAACTTTTATGTGCTCTACAGGTTACAACTGAGTAAATATGGTGGGTTGAGCACACATATTTAATTGAGCAGATATGGTGGGTTGAGCAAGCATATTTAATTCCTTATATCCATCCTTAATTCTCATGGCATAATCAAATTAATTTTAAAAATAAAGAAAAATTGTATTTGTTTAGCGTGCAGTCATATGCTGGAGACCTTGAGGTGCATTTACTCAATATTAATCATTCCAAGAAAATGTTCAACTAATGTCTATTTTACCCTATAGAAAAGAAGAGCTCATTTACGAAATAAGAGCCAACATCCTTTCCTACCTTCTGATTTAGATAACAAAAGCCTAGAGAAGAGGATAGACATTGAGCCCTGTGGTCATGGAAGGGAAAAATAGTAAAAAGGTAACTGTAAAATTCTTGAGAAAATCCATCTCTACTCCAAACACTAGACCAGTGCTCTTTGAAAGATTGGAAAGACACATAAATCAAAGTCATTTGAGAAAATATAGCTCTTCCAAAAAGAGCCAATATGGCATTAAAGCAATGCCCTCTTTTGAAACAAAATTACATTATAAACTGGAGAGAATTTCAGAAGCATATGTTTCAACTGGCAATTTAATTAGATTCAAGATGACATTGCATCTATAAAATGTGAATTATGAAAAATCTGTGAGATTGCATAAGGATGAAACAACTGTCAGACTTTTAAAATGGAGGCTGTAAACAACACCTTGATTTGTGCTCAAAATCATCAGAATTAGAAGACATAAATTAGAGTATATGAAAATGATGAGAGAAGGGATAAGTGCTACAAAGTACAGGTCTCAAAATGTTTACATGTATTTTTTCCCAGATTATGCAATCATCCGTGTCAGAAGGTTTAGTGCAATAAAAAATTTTCACGTAGGTTTCTTGAGCAGATAAGTAAGCCTGGCTGATTCTGGAAAATTGAGACCCCATTCTCAGACCTGGAAGGAAGTGAAACTTGAAGAATCCTGGGTGTAGCTCAAGGAAACTTCAAAGCACTCTTGGGCCAGGAATCAGACTCTAATTCATCAGACCCTAATTCATCAGTTTTGACCAACCCTGATAGGTAGGCTGAGTTCTAGGATGCAAGCTTGGGTTTCAGATATCCCACTGGACAAGACATTAAACCCCTTTACTGCCTCACATCAGTGTCCAGGACTCTGAGCTGCCCTGGACCATGGTTGGGAAGCCACTTAGTCAGGATCACTTTTAGCTCCATTACTGAAACCTTTACCATCTGATTCCTTCCTGCTGTCACCTGCTTTCTCCTCAGCCCATATGTGAAACATCCAAGAAGTTGAGTTTGCATCCTGATAGTTTCTCAGTTAACTCAGGATATTCTAATTTAAATGAAATAATATTAAGAATTTTGTTTTATTCAAAATATCGATGCAAAACTGGATTTTCACATTTAACTGGATTAAGATAAAAGAAGTGTCAAAACACATTAAAATATGAAATATAGATCCTAATTGGCAGACTTGCATCAGAAAAACAACTACATAGCATGTAGTACCATTTTGAATTGCAATTTTACTACATTAGAATTTTTCAAATACATCTTTCTCTCTACCTCCCTCCCACCCATTTTTGTTCTGTCAGTATAGGTTGCCAACTGTCCCTTTATTTGCGGACTGTCATATATTCTGAAATTATATCCTTTTTACTCACAAAGTTCTCTTTTTAAATGAAATGATGGTGATTGAAGAAGTTAACTTTAAAAAAGTTTTATCTCGGTAAAATAGGGGAACTGTGGCAACAGTTATTGCCAATGGATTTACTATCTCTAACCTGCCTCTATGTTCACCCTCTCATTAAATATCTGGCAGCCTTTGAAGGTTCATGGGCCAAGGTACTACCTCCTAGGTCTGGACTGACAGAGAACAGTATTTTCCTTGTGGGAGTGGATGCTCTCCTTCCTTTTAAAATTTAGGCTTCCATGTATGTCTCTGTATTCTCATAAATGTGTTTGCATAATTATTTCAAATATTGTAAATTTTCTCAAATTTCTTTTTGGATCTTTAAAAATTGTTATTTTTCTACAGAAAATTCTTATCTGCTCATTCATTGTGAGTATATTTTCATTTATTTCCTTGAGCATACTTAAAATAGATGCTCCCAAATCTGAACTCAAACATCTGGGTCAACTTGATGCCATCTCCACTGATTGTTTTGCCTCTTGATAATGGGCCACATTTTCTTTTTTTTTTTTTTTTTCATATAATCAGTGTTTTGAATTGTATCCTGGATGTTACAAATGTTATATTTTTTATTACTCTGAAGAGGATTGAGTTTATTTGTTTGTTTTAGCAGGCAATTTACTTGGACTATAAAAGCAAATTCTGTCTCTTGTGCAGCAGCTCAACTTCCAGCTCAGTTATTTTATCCTTCACTAAGCTGCCTGGAGTCTGTCCCACACATGTGTAGTTTGGGGGTTAGCCAGAGATTTAAGTCAAGTATAACCAGGTTTGGGGCGCCCACATATGGCTGTGTCTTTTCTAATGTTTGTTCCTCATTTTCCAATGCTTATGGTTCCCTCCAACTCTTTTCTCTAGTTCTGCAGGCTAGAATGACAACAGGCTTTCTATTAAAGCTTTAGCCATCCCCATCTGGTGAAGACTGGGATCTACAATCTGTAGAAGTTGTGAAAACGGGAAAAACTCACCCAGTGCTGTTCCCGTCTACCAAGTGCCAAGTCCTTTCCAGAATAGGCCTGTTTTTGGTCATTCTGCAGTGCTTTCAAGTAGTTGGAGTGTGTGTGTGTGTGTGTGTGTGTGTGTGTGTGTGTGTGTGTGTGTGTGTATTTTGTCCAGATTTTATGGTTGTAAACTGCAGGAGGGTTGGTCTGGTAGGCACCTACTCAGCCATATCAGAAGTGGAAACCATCTCTACAATTATGTACTTAATTAGCCAGTCTCTTTAGCTTCAAACTATAGAACCCATGCTAGTTAACTCAGGGAGGAAGTAAATGCAATGAATAATATCAGGTACTTATCCATTCTCCAAGGAGACCAGAGAATGAGGCTATGGAGTCAGTAACCAATACTGATTTAAGTCACCTCAGAGTTCCCATGGGGACACTGCTACTGTCACCTCAACTTGCATAGATAGCATAGAACCTCAACTTGTACCTTAAATTTGGACATTGCATACCACCTCTAGAACATCTACCAACGCAGCCTCTGAACATTAGATGCCACTTCTACCACTTGCACCAGAAGTGGATTCCACCTGGTGCTTGCACATTTGCATCATGAAATTCCATATCCAAGTCTCTCATAAATAAATCTTTTCAGTGGAGCTTAGGTCATTTGTGTGTGTTCTCTTTTGTGTGTGTTCTAGCTACAAGGGAGTATGGAATGTGATTTTCTGACTTCTACATTAGGAAGCACCGACTAAAATGGTGCAGATGCCCACAAACGTGGGAAAGTAGTGCCGAGTTTCTGGGTGGCCAAACATTGCAACAGATATTTGTCCCTCATGGAATAATTCCATAATCCAGAGAGCATGGTAACAATAATGACTAACATTTATAAGGCACTTTAAGAAGGGCCAAGTACTATGCTGAGCTTTTTACATATGTTATTTTATTTAATTCTTGCAATAACCCAATAAGTAGGTATTATTATTGTCCATACTTTTAAATGAACAAACTGAGGTTCAGATAAGTTCATTAACTTGCCTAAGGTCATGTGGCTAATAAGAAGCAAATTTAGAATTGCAATCCAGATTTTTATTTATTCCAGATCTCATGCTTATAACTACAATACTGTCTGGCATCTCTCTGTATAAAGCTAGAAAATCCATAGGTAAAAAGCAGAGCAAATAAATGACAAGTGATAATCAAAGAAATGCTAAAGGAAACTTCCTAAAGAGTGAATAAAGAGTGGTGAATTTAGATGTGAAAGGGCTCACCAAATAGCAGACAGAATTAACAGAAAGAGAACAGCATTTACATATATTTTGCCAAAATTTTGAATTTTAAACTTGGGAAAAATAGTCTACATCCATTAAAGAAAAAAATGTTCTACCTACATATGAGTGAAAAAGTTTGCCATCAGCCTTCTGTGCAACATCCAATGTGAGATGATCATAGAAAATTTTCTTGAAAACATTAAGGGAATATGTTTGTGAACCAAAATTTCTCATCAAGATTAGGGTTCACGCCCCCAAGAATAGTGCTTATATAC
This sequence comes from Choloepus didactylus, assembly GCF_015220235.1. NCBI lineage: Eukaryota > Metazoa > Chordata > Mammalia > Pilosa > Megalonychidae > Choloepus > Choloepus didactylus. The sequence continues at coordinate 3,923,698 of NC_051324.1, forward strand.
ATTTTCTAAAGACATTGTCAATAAACTCTTTTTATATTTGAGTGGGAGATTGAATTAAAAAAAGTAATTCTAGAATGGGAAATAAATGAAATGAAGCCAGCAAAATACAGGGTGAAATATAAATAACTTATTGATATCATCATGAGTGGAAAGTGCCAGAAATAATTGTTTAATGAGAAGCTACCTAATACAAGAATCTAGTTTAATAGAGAAATTTTTTTTTTCATCTAAAACTCAGTTTGTAATTAACACAAATGGAAATATGTGGATCTGGAAAGAAGCAGAGAAACAAAAACAATGAGTCAGAAGAATGAGTCATTCTTAATGCTGTTACATAGGGAGAAAAAAGTTCTTTTTAAAATTTGAAGGTAATAACTTTAAATAATATGTAGAAAATTATTTTTATTCAGAAGTTACTGCCAGTATAATAATAACAGTTTGCATAACATCCAAAAATTTGTAAGTAAAGAAAAAGGAAAACATATAACAAGAGCCAGGAAACAATGACACATAAGGTTAAAATAAGGATAAAGCAGTGACTAGAAGAAAGCAAAGGAAGAATATTAAGATCAGATGACGTTAAACAATAAGGGTCAAAAACCAATAGAGGAAAAAAGAGTGTTGTTTTCTGTGGATAAAAGGATTACTGAACATCAAAGATATGACATAATAAAATTTCATTTGCCAAATAACATTGCATAAAATATATTGAAATATATAAAACAAGAATGGTTGAAAGCATGAGAAATTAACAAAATCACAATCATGGGGTGAGACTTTAAAACACTACAGAGAGATAAGGTAGCCAAAAATATAAAAGGTACATTTGAAGATGTAGAACTTTCTTTTTCTCTGAACAGAGAGTATTCATTAAATATCCATGGAATACTAAAGTTGATCATACTTTTTAAAGGAAGTATATAAACATCAAAAAGTATGTGAATGGCTTGTTTAAGGTTATGATGCAAAATAATAAAATGAAGACTTGTGGATACTTCACTAAGAAATAGAACATTTCCCAAATCTTTAATGTTCTGTTTCCTTTCTCTGATTTACCCAAAAGAGCCCCACATAACCTTTCATCTGGTTTCTGTCTATTGTTCTCTTGATTACCTGCATGGTTTTCACACACGTTGGCATCCCTTCATAATTGTGAAAATGGAATCACACTGTACGAATGGTTCTGCTAGTTTTGCTCCCCCAACATCATGCTTCTGAAATTCATTGAAGTTGATTTGAATATCTGCATCTCGTTCATTTGCATTCTATGTGGTATTCCATTGAATGACCACGTCACAATTTATTTAACCATTCTTCTGTCAGGGGCTGGTTTTATTATTTCCAGTTTTTTTTCCAATTATTAGCAATGCTTCTCTGAATATTCTCACACATGCCAGCTGGTACACATGTGTATAAGTTGCTCTGTAGCTGTGGTTTTCAAACTCTAGGTCCCAACCCATTGGTAGGTCATTATATCAGTTTAGTGGGTCACAATATTAATTCATGAATTAATACACATACAAACTGTAGCAAACTTAACCAAAATAATAGGGGAACACAAATATACAAGTTTAAAAGTGAGTTGGGGAGGATGACCACAGAATTTGATTGGCTTAAAACAGTGAAAGAGAATTCTATAAACAAATTCCATACTAATAAATTTGAAATTCTTGAGGAAATAGATGATTTTCTAGTAGATATCAGTTACCAAAATTGACACAAGAAGAAGAAACCTAAATAGGGATCACTGTGAGAAAAATTTGAAATACTTGTCGAAGAACTATCCCATCCCTAAAATACTAGGTCAAGAAGGCATTAGAGATTAGTTCTTTGACCTTCAAAGAATAGAAAATTCTTGCAATATTTAGTCTGTTCCGGAGCATGGATAAAAATAGAATGCTTTCCAGTGCATTCAACTGAGTTAGCCTAACCATGAATGTGTTAGAAAAAACAGCAGGACACATGTCACACTCACACTGGGTAATTCGAAGAGAGTTCAATAATGGTGTGGGAAGGGTGTAGATAAACCAGGGGTAGCACAGTCCTGTTTCCAACCTTAGGCCTGAGGGGAAGGGGAGAGAGTGATGCTGGGAACCCAGTAGGGGAGCCTGAGAAGAGCCGGGATCTTTTCTCCAAGGTTCCCGTCAGCTTCTGGAAGCCTCATGGGGAAGGGGCTGGGAAAGCACTGGGAAAAAGCTCGTCTTTACCTCACTCTCCTTCCACCCTCCCATTTCCTTTCCCGGGCTCCTCATTGGTCAAACCAGCTGGATGGATGACAAAAGACAATGGAATCTTGGTGTGTGCATGTAAGCCAGAGTCCTAGGTTGGGGCAGGTGGAGAAGGGTGGAGAACGGAGCTAGAGGGGCAACTGGAAGTCATACGGTCCGCCATGATGCCCAATGCCTGGAATGCGATCTAACAGGGATCATGCAAGAAACACAGGTGGAGAACAATCCAAGCTTTGGATATGGATGCGAAAATGTTGAAGTAAAATGTTAGTGAACAAAATTCAGAACTGTGCTGTAAAACTATTTGCAAGTAATGCTTTGGTATTGAGCTGGTATCCATATGTTTTTAGGATTCATTCTCAATTCTTCAGGTTTCAAGGAAAATTCCTACTGTTTCCTCCACCCCTCATTCTCTCCGCCCCAAGGAAGGATTGTCCTCCTCAATTGATGAGCTTTAGGGAAGACACTAGGCATGCTGGTTCTCTTCAGGAGAATCTCTGCTTCTCGTTGGAGTCATGGCACAGAGAAGGCTCCTGGGCTTCCTGCTGGGCCTGTGACAAGGCAGGCCAATGGCCAAATTCACCTTGCCACCCAACCCAGCTTTTAATGATAAGAAAGCTAGTGTTTATCTCCCTCTGACGCCTTTTACTTGTTCTGAAGTTGGGAGAGAAAGAAAGGACAGTGTTATTTATTGGCTTTAAAAAATGCGAAGACCATTTACCTGCGTGCCCTCTTTTTCCCGCCACTTACTCCACGCTCATCACCATCCAAATTCACACAACCATTGGGAGTTCTATAAAAACTGCCTGTGGGTAGGGAAGACTCAGAAAGGACAAAGAATAGATTTATTGGATCTTGAACGCTTAAGCAGATCTTTATAAATCTATGGCCAAAATATACATGTAACAACCATGGCTTTTCTTCAAAAGAGGGGAAAGCATTGATATTTCAGAAGCTTGGCTATACATGGAAGACTCAGCCATCAACACTACACCATCAACCAGAGAACAGGAAGAATTTGGGATGAAGTAAGAATCATTCCCCTGCTCAGAATAAGGAAAAAAATCAACCATAGGTAAGAAAGAGAGAATGAGATGAACCTTAAGAGAACTTGGGCTGGATGCTTGAGCAGAAGGGGCCATTTTATTCTGGCTCTTGTTGTTTTCTTATATCCTGGCTCCATTTCCCACAGGGCTTTCCAGTCTACAGATTCTCAGTGCTGTGATGCAAGAAATAAATTCTTTGGTTGCTCCTGTAATCATCAGATGAAGATAGGAAAGGGGTGGATGGTTAAAAATGAGGACACACAAAATGACTGAAGCTTTCAAAGCACTTTTCTCACAGCGGCATTGAATGGGAATTGTTCAGAGATGAGGAAAATGGGGTCCCCAGAGATTAAAGCTGTCTCCAGGAAAACAAAGCTGTGAAGTGGCAGAAAGTACAAGAAAGTGCATTCAACCCCAGATTTTATGCTTCTGGGTCCCATCCTCCCACCGTCCCACTGGGACACAGCGATGGCCCCAGTTGGGGTGAATGTCAAATGAACTTTTAATGAGGTCTTAATCAACGGCTTTGTCACTGGGACTCTTGGGGAGCACAGCTACGGCCCTGAGGAGACAAAAGCTGGTATTCAAGCCAAAAGGGTTTAGGAGAGCTCAGAGGTTCTGCTTCCTTTCAAAGACCTCACTGTCCGCCTTTTCACCCCTTTACTCCCACCACCCAGAAGACCTGGGAGCAAACAAAAGGAAATCCCCTCAGATCTCCTTTGCATTTGCTCCAGGCTGCCCTTGGCCTTGGTGGTAATGAAGTAACTTAACAAATTCCCTCTGAAAAGTTGCATCTATTTGCATATGTTTAGTTGCTCCCAGCATCCCAAGTCTGATGTGACCTTCCTAAAACCCCAGGAAGCCACATTTTTCTCTCTTTTCTTCCTTCCCTCTCTTTCCTACCCCTGTTACCGGGTCTTGCTTGTTTAGGCTGATCTCACAACAAAGCTTAGCCCCTGGCAGATTTTTCACGACAAACCGAAAGGCAAAGATTCATATGCCTTCATTTGGAGCTGCGAACTTAGCTTGAAATTCAAAATCCCAGCTTGACCTCATTTTAGGCTGTATTTTCTCCCCCAAAAGACACAGAGGTGGATATGCTCACAAATTGATTAAGTAGCGTTCCTAAAACCTCTTGGTTTTCAGTCGGATTACTCAAATAATGTGGATCTGCATAAACATTAAGTCTAGAAGCCAAGAGCATATTTAAGGAAAATTATTATAGTGATTTGGGGCATTTTGCACTCATTCTCATCAGATGCCTTGGACATGGGCCTTGAAAACAACAAACACTAAAAACTGAAATATTGATTCTGAAGACCTAAAGTTCAAACAGAATGAGCCGGGCATCTTGTCATTCGCTCCCGGAGGATTTCATGAACCATAATACACTAAAAGCGTGAACATGAACACGCCCATAAGAAGATGGCAATTGTAGCTTGCATGAGGGGGATTAAGAATATCTTATTGGAAGGGTATCAGAAAGCAGTCTGTACTATTATAACAAAGTTAAATGGTCCAGTGCATTTTCTTTCCTATTTCATCCCTGATGACATTAGACACACAAGTCAGCCTCATAAGACAATGACAGAAGTTATCACCTTATAAGCCCCACTCAAAGCATATTTGTCTCCTCTAGATACCATCCCCTTCATCTTGCTCCCTGTGGGAATCCCAGGCCCCCAAATGTCTTGAAGCCTGCACACAGCAGTTTGCTTGACCTAGGGCAGTTATAGTTTGACCTATTCTCTTTGTCCATGCTAAATGTAATCTATAACTACCTCCTCCTTGAGACTCCCTGAGCTGCTATCTACAAGATAATCTATAATCTTCCCCTCCTCCCTGTTGATTACAATCAATCCCTCCCTTTTTTGCAAGCTCTCATTCCCATTGGTGTCAAGCCCTTACAACCAGCTTGTGCAACCCCCCCTAAATTTCGGAGTATCCTCATGTTGAGCTCTAAACCTGACACCATTCAGAGCAGCTCCTGAATTCAGGGCAATGTGACCGACTTCCCCATCCTGTAGGTGAGCCCCCAAAATAAAAGCTCATGTCTCAGAACATGCCTGGTGCTTTCTTTAGTCCTTTGGCTGCAAAACCCTCTTGGGCCATGACACTCCCCAACCTCCTTGCTCCCAGGATGAGTGGGAGGAAGGGAAAAGTAGAATTTAGCATCTAGTACACAGTATTATAAATGTATAAATATTAAGTCTTCTGTTTCTGTTAGTTTTTTCTCAGATACATGATGGTAAATGGAATGGGTTCCCAGAGATTCTAGAAATGGGAAGAAATGTACACTGACCAAAATTAAGGATATGACAAAATTACAATTGATTAAATTATAGAGGAAGATGTCAAATGATTATGTCTTGGTTTTCCCAGGCTGCTGTGACACATACCACCCAATGGGTGGCTCAAATGACAGGAGCTGATTGTTTCACAGTCTTGGCAGGGCTCCCTTTCTCCTGGAGTCGGTAGCCTTCTGGGAATCCTCCGTCACATGAAGAGCTCTCTCTTCTTGTGTCTGCCCCTCTGGTTTCCGCTGAATTCTCGCTACTCCTTCTGTGTCCAATTTCCTTTGCTTCTAAAGACTTCAGCCACATGGACTAAGGCTAGAATATGTCAACTTTGCCTCATCTAAACAGGCTCTTTTTTTTTTATATTCAATTTTATTGAGATATATTCACATACCATGCAATCATCCAAAGTGTACAATCAATTGTTCACAGTACCATCATATAGTCATGCATTCATCACCCCTATTTTTTGAACATTTTTCTTGTACCAGAGAAAGTGAAAATAAGAATTAAAAAAAAAAGTAAAAAAGAGCACCCAAATCACTCCCCAACCCTATTTTTCATTTAGTTTTTTGTCCCCATTTTTCTACTCATCCATCTATACACTGGATAAAGGGAGTGTGATCCACAAGGCTTTCACAATCACACTGTCACCCCTTGAAAACTACATTGCTATACAATCGTCTTCAAGAGTCAAGGCTACTGGGTTGTAGTTTGGTAGTTTCAAGTATTTACTTCTAGCTATTCCAATACATTAAAACCTAGGAGGTGTTATCTATATAGTGCATAAGAATGTCCACCAGAGTGACCTCTTGACTCCATTTGGAATCTCTCAGCCACTGAAGCTTTATTTTGTTACATTTCACATCCCCCTTTTGGTCAAGAAGATGTTCTCAATCCCACGAGGCCAGGTCCAGATTCATCCCCAGCAGTCATATCCCACGTTGCCAGGGAGATTTACGCCCCTGGGAGTCAGGTCCCACATATAGGGGAGGGCAGTGAGATCACCCGCTGAATTGGCTTAGTTAGAGAGAGAGAGAGGCCACATCTGAGCAACAAAGAGGCATTCAGGGGGAGACTCTTAGGCACAATTATGAGCAGGTTTAGCCTCTCCTTTGCAGTAACAAGCTTCATAAGGACAAGTCCAGTGATAGAGGGCTTGGCACACCAAACCTCCAGTCCTCAACGTTTGTGAGAACATTAAATAGACTCTTTGAAGATCCTATTTGCAAATGAATCCACACTTAACAAATCATAGCATCTTCAAAGGCCCTATTTACAAATGGGATTCCACCTACGGACCTGGGGTTGGGCTTGAACATGTCTTGTGGGGGACACGACTGAACTCCCAATAGTTTATAATAAAGCTATTTTATTATTGGACTTGAAAGTTGAAATCCATTGGTATGGAGGATGCGTTTCACTGCACATATGTCTGATGTCACCTTGGATTGGGGACCGAGGCCTTGCTGGGCTGGATCCAGCCTGTCCGGAGAGCGCTGATTGTGCCATCTCTTTGCAGCTCCGAGATCAGTGAATCTGTGTTGGGTAATTTGAAATCGGTCAGAGTAAGAATATTCACACCCAGGAAACTAGCAAATGGTTCAAATCAGGGGTTCCACCCCCTTCAGGAGGATGATTTACCAGCTCTGCAAGATCTTCACTGGATAGGTTGCCCATCTAGCCTTGCTTCTACCACCAGATCCTCTGCACCAATCCCTCCACTCTCACTGCTTCTCCTGCTTTTCTCAGTTCAGGGGAGAGTGGAGTGATGTTTCATTTACTGAGCATCTGAAATGTGCAAAACTGTGCTGGATACGACGGGGGATACTGCAACGACAGGGAACCCACTAACAACCACTGCCGTCCAAGGAGCTGTAGTCTGGGGCAGAATTAAAGGAGCACAATCAGAGAATGATCTGTTGGGTATTGTGACAATGTGAAGTTATTCGTGAAAGGGGGGCACTAGAGATGTTCTTTGGAGACTGGAGTAAGACTTCCATTGGCTGAGAAATGGAGGGATGCTAGGGAGAGCGAGGAAGGGCATTTGGATGAAGGAACAGCAAGAAAAAATAGATTGGGTCTATGAAACAACAGAAGCAGAAGCAAGCATAGCAGATGGGCTGTTGTCCAGCTGAAGGACACAGAGGTTGCGGGAGGAACCCGAGCTGCCAATGGGGGGTGGGGTGGTGGATTTCCTGGGGGGCCTGATTCAGGTGAATATGAAAACCTCACTTCTTTCTTAAGAATGAGACAGGGGAAACTGCCTAGTGAGTTGCTACCCAGAAAGCAGATAACCATGGGGCAAGGAGTCACAAAAGCTCTGACTCCATCGGAACCACTTCAGCAGGCTGCAAGCTTGGGGGAGGCTATGCTTTGGACCAGTGACCCTGTTATCCGCTGCTCCTAAAGCCACCCTTTGCCTTCCCTCTTGGTCATTCTTGAGGCTCAACCTCACTGTTCTTTCCCTGGTATCTGTGACTGAGGCAGAGTCAAAGGCAGGGGTGGGTCCTCTTTCCCCAAAATCCCAAGGGAAGAAGAGCTGCTGGCTGCTGCTCTGAGACGGCCCAATTTGGGGGACTCCCTGGCACCAAAGATTGATGCCGAGCCCAGCTGGCTTCAGTTCCCATCCCAGTCCACAGCGCCTGCACCCCATGTCTTGTGCAACCCCCTTCTTCATTGGCAACCCCCAATGTCAGTATAAAAGTAAAACCAACTTGATAGAAAGACGTCTGGTTGGGGATAACGTTCTTCTTACAAAGGCTTATCCCTCTTTGCCATCTGCTTCCTCCCCTCCTCCACTAACCCACAGTACTCTGTCATCTCCTCCACCTCCCTTATCTGTTTGTTGATCTGCTAGCCCTGCTACTGCCCCTTAGGGTCACCTACATCTTCCTGGCCCCTGTGTGCACTGCCAGCCCACTCAGGAGAGGGGAGCGTCAGTGTGTAAGTCAGGGTTCTCCAGAGCAACCGAACCGATAGGAGATATATATATGTATATGCAAATATTAAGAGATTTATTGGCTCACACAACAACGGGGATTGGCAAGTCTGAAGTCCCTAGGGCTGCAATTTGGAAATGCAAGGAAGATGAAGATGAATTCCCCAGGAGAAGCTGACCGGCTGAAGAAGAGGCAGAGATTCTTCCTTCCAACTTCTGAAGTCCTCAGTTCTTGCTTTGAAGCCTACAACGTCAAATTTGCCTGGGGAGACTCCTCTCATGGCTGAGAGCCATCTCCTTTTTTGATTGTAGATGCAATCAGCTGTAGATGCAGTCAACTGATTAGAGAGGCAAAGCCACCTACGAAATAACCTCACAGTAACAACCAGCCCAGTGCTTACTTGACCAAACAACTGGACACTGTAACCAGCCACAGCAACACATGAACTCAACCATCGCAGTTGGGGACTGAGCACAGGCTGCCTCAGGCCAGGGGCAGACAGAGGGATGAGGCGAAAGGGAGCCCTACTCATTCAGTTTGCCTTTCGGCACTCTGAGTATCAGCTCACCATCCTGCTGATTCCTCATAGCCCCCTCACATCTGTCATTCTCTGATGTACCCAGTGTTCTGGGTGGGTGGGAACCATATCCAGCAGCATACGTTACCTCTCCAAAAGCCATTGTAAATAGTGTTCAGATGTCTAAAAATGGGAATTATTAAATAGTAAAAGGTCTTTCTTGTCCTGATTGGGATACTGAAGAATATTTCCTTTGCTCCCTCTTGCCACCCAAATCCTCATCGCTTCTCTCCCCTGAACGGTTGCCTCTCATGGCTCATGCCCAACCAAGAGCATCACTACCGAAGTTGTGTTTCTCCTTTCAAAGAGAAGGGGTTTGGGGAATGTCCTAAAAATGACATCAGCCAGATGCTATGAACCTGAGCCCAAGTCTTTAGCATTTTGATAATCAGGTTTCACCCCCAGTATCTAGGAAAGTGACTGGCTTATAATTGAAAGAACTTTGATTGGTTGGCTGGATGAAAACCAGCAAAGCTGTGTGTGTGTGTGTGTGCGCGCCCACATGTATGCAGAGGGAGGGGAGTTCAAATGGGATAAAGAATAAGATGTCGTTTATAGGGAAAGCATTCACAGTGATGCTGATCACTTGAGAATGAAATAAGAAACGAGAAAACTTTGATGATGTGGCCATGCTGTGAGGAGGTGCAATGCAATTCCGACTCTACCTGGAGTTGGGTCAGACATCTCAGCTTAAAGCACAGTCCCCACAAGTCTGCCCTCACTACAGAAACCAGTCACAAGTTTGGGGGTTCCCAGGGCCACCCTCACTTTTGACTAACTGGCTACAAATTCAGAGGTTCCCACTACCCCCTCAGATTCGATAATTTGCTAGAATGACTCATGGAACTCAGGGAAGCACTACACTTAAAATCAGTTTTAAAATAGCAAAAGGATTCAAACCAGAAGGAGCCAAAAGAAGAGGCGATGCGCAAGGCAAGGTCTGGGGGGACCTCAAATGCTCAGCTTCTTGTCCTCTGCCTGTGGGGTCAGGGTGGGTCACCCTCCCAGTACAGTCCGGGAAGCTCACCCCAGCTTCAGTGCCCAGAGTCTTTCTTGGAGTTCCATTACTTTGATATCCTTGGTTGAATGAACGCCCAGGTTGCTGACCCCAATCTCGGCCCCCTTCCCTCCCTGGAGATTGGAATGATATGATGTGGCTCAGAGCCCCAGCCCCCTAATCTCATGATAGGTCTTTCTGGTGTCAGCAGCACCTGCTCTAAGGCTACCTGTGTGAGGCTGGCCCAGCCTGAGTCATTGTGCCAGTTTGTGTGTATTGCTCCCCCCAAAAAAAGCCATGTTCTTTGATGCAGTCTTGTGTGGACAGGAAGCATATTGGTGTTGATTGGGTTGGAGACTTTTGACTGGATATTTCCATGGAGATGTGATCACTCAACTGTGGGCAAGCTCTTTCACTGGATAATTTCCATGGAGGTGTGGCCCTGCCCGTTCAGCATGGGCTTGATTAGTTTACTGGAGCACTATATAAGCTCAGACAGAAGGAGCGAGCTTGCTACAGCCAAGAGGGACACTTTGAAGAACACACAGTAGCTGAGAGAGGAGCTGCAGACAAGAGACAGTTTGAAGATGGCCGTTGAAAGCAGACTCTTGCTCCAGAGAAGCTAAGAGAGAACAAACACCCCAAGGGCAACTGAGAGTGACATTTTTAAGGAGCTGAAGCCTAGAGAGGAACATCCTGGGAGAAAGCCATTTGAAACCATAACTTGGAGCAGACGCCAGCCACATGCCTTCCCAGGTAACAGAGGTTTTCCAGACGCCATTGGCCATCCTCCAGTGAAGGTACCCAATTGTTGATGTGTTACCTTGGACACTTATGGCCTTAAAGACTGTAACTGTGTAACCAAATAAACCCCTTTATAAAAGCCAGTTCATTTCTGGTGTTTTGCATTCTGGCAGCACTAGCAAACTGGAACAGATTTTGGTATCAAAGGAGTGGGGTGCTGGTGCTGCTGAGTTTGCAAATACCAAATGTTGGAGTGGCTTTTTAAATGGATAAGGGGAAGATTCTGGAAGAATTGTGAGGAGCTTCATAGAAGAGGCCTAGACTGCTTTGAAGAGACTGTTTGTGGAAATATGGACTCTAAAGATACTTTCGATGAGGCCTTGAACAGAAATGATGAACATTGCCAACTGGAAGAAAGGTGATCCTCATTTTAAAGTGGCAGAGAATTTGGCAAAATTGAATCCTGGTGTTGGATGGAAGGCAGAATTTGAAAGCAACGAGCTGGAATACTTGGCTGATGAGATTTCAAAACTAAAAGTTGTGGATATAGCATGGCTTCTCCTTGCAGCTTATAGTAAAATGTGAGCAGAGAGAGATAAACTCAGAACTGAACTCTTGGGTTCAAAGAAACCAGAAACTGATGGTTTGGAAAATTCTGGGCTTCCAGGGGGTAGAATCCCAGAAGCTACAGCCCAACGTGAGGATTTAGCCAAACATGGAACCCAGCTGCCATTTCAGTACAAGCCAGGATTGGAGATTGAATTATCCAGAAAGGATTTGTGGAAAGTCCTATTATCTGATGACTTTGACCCCCGTGTGCTTCATGTGGAGCCAACAGAATTTTTGCAAGATCTTTACAAACAGAGCCGTTGCCGGTCTGGACTGGAGGAGACAGACAAGGAACAAACTGAAGGGAAAATTTCTTCAAAGACAGAGCCATGGAGGTTGAGGTCTGGAGTCAAGGGGCCTTGGGCTGGGAGAGTGGACTGGCCCACAAGCATGGAAAGGGTGAGTTTGCCCTGGAGGTCGAGGGCGGGCCTTCTGCCTCGGTACTCAGGAAATGTTCTGCCACCCAAGGTCCCAAAGAGGGTGGAGCATATTTCCAGGGAATGGGGAGAGCCTGGCTGCCACCACACTGTTCTGAAGGGGTTGAGCATGGTTTGGGGGAGATTTTAAAATCTGTTCATAGATTTTATTTATGATTCCTATTTTGTAATTCGTAGTTCACAGCTTATAAAGGGGTTGAGGACATTCATTTAAGTTAGCTTTTCATTTTCTGCTTTTCCACAAAATCTTCAAATCAAATTTCTTGAACTTCTATAAGCTACTAGAACCAACGTAGACCATCATATAGGCCTGTGTACAGCGCTGTGTGCCTGAGAGATGCCGTGCATCAAGGAGGGATTTAAAAACTGTTAATCCAACTGAGAATCAAGAATTCTGGTTATATATTATAAAATCTAGCTTGGAGAAATGGGGAAAAGTTTATGAAGACCACGGAGTCTGGGAAGATGTTCCAAATGTAGGAACTTGGAGATAGATGGGAAGATCTAAGTCACTCTGAAGTAGATTCTAAATAAAGTTAGTTCATGATGAGCAAGTTCTTAGGATGCTTCTCAGTTGCCTTTGCTAAAGACCATCCCCTCTCGCCCACCTCCACATGTTAAAGGGAAATGAACGGTCAGGAATTTTAGAGGGATTTTCCCTTTCTGTTGCCACAGAAATTCCTTCATATCCCAGCAGCCAGAACTTCTCAAGTCAGCTTCATGAGCTCAGTTCACAGGCATAGAAAAGACCGTGGGTCAACATTCATTTGTGAGAATATCTCTAAGCAAATTGCAGGCAGGTGCTTGCCGGGTCTGTTTTATTTGATGGGTGCAGTACCGGCTGTCTCCACGGGGTGGTGTGGGCGGCCACAAAGCGGGAAAAGCTGGGCTGGCGGGGGTTGTGGCAGACAGATGCATGGGAAATGAACTCTTTTTGTTGTGCGCGGCTCACAATCAACCTGATCTTTCTTTCAAATGTGCAATTTCCTATGTTCTTGAAACAACCTAGTTCTGCTTAATGACACTGGGAAGCACGAGGCTACAAAATGATCTTAACGGAGGAACCAACCTGGTGCTGGGAGGAAAGCAAAAGAAAACTGTAAAAGGTTATTGCTTTAGGATGCTTGAGAATAAATAAGTGTCACGTTTCTTTATTTTTTTTTTAAAGTCAAATCACGCCAGACCTCCAGGAGGCATGGCTCCAAGGGGTGAGGAAGTTTGCAAGAAGGCCCCCTCTTTCCTGGAGAACATCTTCCCGGGAAAGCTCCTGGGCGTTCTTTCTCCACTGTGGGACCCAACCACAGAGCTTGCTCATTTAATTGTGCTACAGTAATGATCAAGTAAGGAAAAAGCAAAACCGATCACATTTAGTGCGTGAGCGCTGTTGAACTAGAAGGACAGCAAGAATTTTTAGCATTATTTCCTTAAAAAAATGGAGAGAAGTGAGAGGAGCTGTATTTTGAAGGAAATAGATGTATTCATTCATTCATTCATTCACTCACTCCTAATTTTTCATTGGATGAGAGATAATTGTCAGACACCAGGGATATTGTGGTAACAAAACTCTTCATGGGGTTTATAGTCTGTTGGGGGAGGCAGACAGTGAAGGAACGAACAAGCAAATAAATACGTGATTACACAGTGTGGCCAGGGCACTGAAGGAAAGTAAGTGGCATTGAGTATATAATTAACACCACTAAATTATACATTTGAATGCAGATAAAAGGGATAATTTCAGGTTATAGATATTTTATTAGAATAAAAATTGAAAAGAAAAGCAGGACTGTTCTACACAAACAGGGAACCCTAATGTAAACTATGGACCATAGTTAATAGTGTAATTATAATAATATTATTTCACCATTTGTGACAAAGGTACTGCATGAATGCAAATATTACTAATACGAAATGCTGTGTGTCCTTGAGGGGAGATATGTGAGAACTCTGTACTCTGCAAGATTTTTCTGTAAACTTACAATTTCTTAAAAAACAAACAAACAAACAAAAAATCTGAAGAGGCTGCTGTGAAGGTTATTTAAGAGGGCACACTGAAAAGTAACTGGAATGCAACATTTAAACTGAAGTTTCCTGAAGCTTAACTGTCTCCTCATTCAGGTTCTCATTGTTTTGTTTTGTTGAGAAATGTGTCATGCAGGCATTTAATCAATTTTCATTAGGTAGCTTGTACATCTTAGGCAGGCCGCTAGGTATTCACCGGGTTATGAAATGAGAGGCTTGTGTTTTAGTTGCTACTAGTACAGAGTAGAAGCTAGTCCCTAAGGGGTACAGTCCACCCCTTACTACTCATTAGCTTGTGACCTTGGGCAAGTTAATTCATTGCTTTAGACTCAGTTTATGCATCTGTGCAATGGGAAGGATGATAGAACCTGCCTGTAGGGTTGTGTGAAATGACATAATACCGGTTAAGTGTTTAGCACAGTGATCAGTGTGCTAGAAAGCTCTACGTGTTACCCATTGTGGCAACTGTTAATCTTTAAGGAGCTCTCCCCATCTCTCGGGGAAGGCTAACCGATCAATGGGTTCTAGTACCAACAGCTAGAGAGGAGATAAATACAAGGGGATGGAACACCTAGGATGGAATTTAAGGGAAACCTCGTAAAGGAAGTTGACTCTGGAACTGAGTTTAGGAATTTGCCAGATTTTCCCCTCAAAGGAAGAAAGAGCACAATGAGGGCAGTGTCGGAGAGGAGCAGGGGCGCTATGGAAGCAGGATCAGCAAGTCTCAGCTGCATTTTCAGCTTGAGGATCACAGCACCAGGGCATGGAATGACTTCTGTTTCCGTGAAAGCCAGACCAGGGGCTGGGGACTGGACGTAATGGACAAACACACATGGACCTGCTCAGGAAAATAAGTTTACTTCTGTGTCGATGAGAAGCCAGGCAGCTGGTTTTACTGCATTTTTCACTGGGCTAAGGATGTTCAGATATCAAGGAGAAACAATCCAGAAGAGATTGATGAACAGTTCTCCATCCCTGTGCTATCTCAGGGCTCTGGCCTCTGCAGCTGGGATGGAAGGCCCATGGATGAGGGTGGGGAGCTCTGAACATTATATAAGGAGAGAAGCCAGGAGGGATAAATAAATAATGCTGATCTGCACAGGGGTACCTGGCTCAGGCTAAATCACAAGGTGAGGACATCTGCTCTCAATGCCTCTTGGAAAAATCTGGTGTTTCACTTCTGCATGGAGTGGCAGGCACGATGTGATCATGGGACAGCTGTAGTAAAATATTGAGGCCGTATTGTTGAATTCTTCTTTATGCTGCTCTGCAAAAGCTGTTAATCAGAGGTGCTGGAACACTGTCCTGGGCTGGTGACTGTCCCCACAGGCCCGGCCAACCCTTGCCCCCACCCTCTTTTATTTCCGGTTGCACCCTTTAATGGGTGGGAGAGCAAAGGCAGGTTTGAGCCTTTCTAGCTAAAACCTCATCGCACTGCAATAAATGCTCATTTCTGAGATGATGGACACGATCCACTATCCCCTTGATTGCTTCCCATCGTGGCACCCAACTGTGCACAAAAGTTAGATTCACTGCTGTTCCTGAGCCTCAGCTCTCACTTTGAAGAGATCGGCGTCTTTAGCAAGTCATTAATGAATTTAATTCTCATTGCAAAAAGGTGACATGGGAATGGTGGAAACAGTGGAATAATACAGAGAAACTCAAAGGAGAAAATAAAAATCACCTGTTATTCTGCCCTCTGGAAATAACCTCTGTTAACATTTTATTGTATTTTTTTCTGGCTTATTTCAATGCATGTATTTATATTTATACCTCTTTGGGATTATTCCATACAGATGATTTCTAAAACTCAATTTTCATTTAATTTATCATTACATTTCACCTTGTGTTTAGCAATTCTTCTTTAACATTTTTTATATTTAATTACTCATTCTAATTAAATTATAAAAAATAATCTACAATGTTCATTGTAAAATGTTTGGACAATACAAGGGCATTCTAACAGCTCTTCAAGAAACAGATCATTTCTATACCATTGAAGCACTTTAAAAGCATAGAAAACAATGGAAAATGTTCCAAGTCATTCTGTGAAGTTAGTAGAACATAGATAAGAAAGCATATGTGATGTAGCTCACCAAGACAGAAAGCTACCCTCCAACATCATTTATAAATATTAAAGCAAGATACTAAGAAATATATCAGCATGAAATCAGTATGATAAAAGAGTACTTAGTACACATTGAAGAGGTAGGTTTTTTGTTTTGGGTTATCTTTCAAGAACCCAGGGATGATTCAGTCTAGGAAATAGATGAATATAAATGACTGTATTTGTAGTATAAAAGAAAAGCCCATAAGAAAATCTTCATACATAATCTAAAATAGTTTTGAAAAGTTCCTGGAAAAAAATTAGTAAACTGGCCACTAGAGAATACTTCCTGACCCAGGCAGTATCTTTCTGAAATAAGCCACAAGCATAATCCTTAAGAGCAAGACCCCAAAGAAATCTGCATCAACGTTAATTACAAATCCAGGATATCAGCTTTCCCCAAGCCAACAGGTACCAATGAAATCGACTGAATTTCATCCCTTATTGTATGCCAGCAACAACCAGTTGGAAGTTAAAATGGAAAAATGGATCTGATGAACAAAATACATAAAATACCCATGAACACAAGAAAATGACAAAGCTTACCTGAGATGCATTAAGCACGGTTCAAATGGATGGCGTTGCTTCCTGTCCATCATCCTATACAGGAAGACTTAATATTATCAGGATGTCAATTGTCCCCTAAAGTGATCTATGAATTGGCATGGATTTCCTTTCAAGATGAAAATCTCTCTCCTTCTCTCTCTTTCTCTCATCATAAAATTACATACTTACTGTTCAAAGATTTAAACAATTTGGAAATGCATAAAGAAAAAAGTACAATTACTAAAAAAAAAAACACAACAAAACAAACTTAAAAAACTAGAGATTACTTCCAAAATTAATTGTTGAAAATTCTTTCAGAAATCTATGCATAGATAATTCAGCAGGATAATAAGTCAGGATCTTCTGCATTTTCTTCTTGCTCCTTGGGTCCGTCACTCTAAGGGCTTGGACATTCCTTTGAAGCCTTACTAACTCCAGGGAGCAAAGGGTTCCTAAAGATAGAGCCTTTTTACCATCTTATTAGTTAGGGTTCTCTAGGGAAACAGAATCTATGACAGATATCTATGAACATAAGTTTTATAAAAGTGTCTCATGCGACTGTGGGGATGCATGAGTCCAAATTCTGCAGGGCAGGCAGCAAACTAGCAACTCCAATGAAGATGTTTGATGAACTCCTTAGGAAACGATTTGCTGGGCAGCCAAAGAAGAAGTGAAGGTCCTCTATCTGTCTCGCTTAAAAGTCTTCAACTGATTGGATTAAATCCAGCTGACTGCATTCTCTCATTGTGGAAGATACACCCTTCGTTGACATCATCAGTCACAGCTGCAGCCAATTGACTGATGATTTAATAAACCAGCCTGTCGGTTTATTAACCAGACACAAATGTCCTTGCAGCAATGGTTAGGCCAGTGCTTGCTTGACCAGGCAGCTGGGTACCATCACCTGGCTAAGTTGACACATGAACCTAACCATCACACCATCCTTTTGTTTCCCAAATGCTGAACTCTGGGAGGGGAGAGAGTGGGTGCCCTGGCCTGGGGGTGGAGGGGTGGGTCCTCCAGGGCAGAGGGCACCCCCCACTGGGATTTAGATGCAGACCCCACATGTGCCATTGTGGGTGTCTATTTTTGCCCTTCCCTATAAAATGCACAGAGGAGCCTTCTTTCTTTCCTATGGTCTGGAATTGTTCAAATATTCATAGGCGTTATCTGTTCCTTGCGGATATATTGAATTCAACCCTAAAACCGTCCAAAGCTGCTCCTTTATTTCAGTAGCAGCTCTGTGATTAGCTTTCCAGTTTCTTCTGTGGTGGGAGATCTGTTCCAATTTTCTTGCTTATCTTAGGTGCCTTTCAGAAATGTGTATTTTGATAGGAAAATCTCTTTTCTCTGGATTTTCAATGATCACCACGGATTATACATAGTTATCTATTCCCTCATGAATTTGTTGTAGTGGAATTATTGGGTCATTTTTTAAAACATTGAAACTTATGGTCGCATTGCACAGAAGAAAGATTTCACCCATTTTTCAGCTCATCAACAGATAGAGTGCCCCTTGACCACAATGTTGGTGTCCTTCCTGAGCAAAGTATACTATCTTGTTTTTCTTTCCATTTCTTTTATTATCAAAGAATTCAACTTGAGCTTTGTGACAAGCAGATTTTTTTCCCAAACATTTACCAAAAATTTTAATAGAATTTCTGAAAGAGCTATCCTTTCCACGCTGAAATGAACTTTTAACATTCACCACTTAACCAATTTGTATATCTTGTGCCATCCCAGATTTTCAATTCTGCTTCTTTATCTGCCTGTTGGTTCTTGCATCAGCAGCATCACATTGATTTTAATTATTTTAAGTACATTTTACTTTCTTTTCCCATTTAATGGTGCTCAGGTTGTTTACAGGACGTTTGTAGAAAATGATGCTGCAATTAATGATATTGCACCTCTAATCTCACTGATGCTCTTATTTTGAAAAGTCTGATCTCCCAAAGTGAGACTGGGGGACAAATAGTCTCTGTATTCTACTTTTCAATGAGTATTGCTAGGCTACTTTGCAAAGGTATTGTGGTAATCTACACTCAGCTCTGACTGAGAGGACCCAAATTATTTCCAGCACCAGATACCAAGGCTTATTTAAAATGGTGTTAAGCTGCTGCTTTATTTGTATTTCCTCAACTACTACTGAGGTTGAGCATCTTTTAATATACTTATTGGCCATTTGCATTTCTCTCTTCTGCGATTCTGCCTAATTTTCTGCTTGCTTGTTTGTTTTTTTCCTGTTTAGAAAAAGATGTTCTTTCGATATTGAGGACATAAACCCTTTGTCTGCCATACAAGTTGTATGTACGTTCTACTGGTTTTGAGTAAAGATGCATTGTCTAGTTCAGTGGTGCATCTAAGAGCAGATCCTATTTCCCTGTGGGTGGTCCTTTGTTGGAGAAGATAGACTCACAAATATGAGTATCTAAAAAGCAGGCTTTGATGCCGTCTTTCTTCTTTCCAGTCCCAGTGGGGCAGAGAGGGGAGGATCCCTACCTCAACAAGGAGTAAAGGGTTACAACTTCTCACCGGCTGGGAAGAGGGGGTGGACGATTTCTGAGAGTGTGCGTGTGCCCAGGGATTGGATTTTTCCTCACTGGTTCCTCCAGCAGTTCTGAGCGGTGCAAAAGCCATGAGCAGGTGTCCAGTGTGTATCAGAGTGCCTCTGCCTGTCTGGAGAATGGGCACCAGACCTACACTTTTATGGTGTTTTCTCCTTCTAAGCTGCATGGATTGGCAGCAGACATGCAGAGGCTGCCCTGTCCAGGTGCTTGGAAACCATCCAATCTTTGGAATGACTGATAAATGCCAATTAAAACTGCTACTAATCAAGATGCACAAGCCCAATGGCTTCAACTAATGAAAGAAGCAATATAGTGGCCTAAGAGAGAAAGCCCCACTGGATATGGGATATGCAAGGAAGCCTCAGGCCCCAAAGGGATTTTCCTAGGAACTTGACCACCTTCCCCGGCATTTTATGACTGTTGACTTGGTGCACAGTGGGTTCTTTTGTCGTATAAAAGTTAAATAATTTTATGTAGCCAAAAATGTCTTTCTTCTTGGAAAGCTCTCAACAGCTATCTCAGAAGTCTTCTGACTTTTCTTCTAGTGTTTTTATCCTCATATTGAAATGTTTAATCCATGTGGAATAAATTACTGAACATGGTATGAGTCTAGCTTTGTTTTTATCTGGATGAAGAACAAATCATGCCAACACCATTTATTAAATACCATAACATCTAAAACACTCCTAAAAATACAAAGAAATGGATAAAAATGTAATTATAATGGGAAATTTTAATATGCTCCCTTCAAATTTGACAAATCAAATAGCAAAATACAAGCAACTATATATAATATTTGAATAACACAATTTATAAAATAAGCAATCAAAATTAGGTTATTCAATTCACACTCACAAGCACGCACAAACTGATAGAGAGCTTAACATCCAGGAGGAGAAAACATGAATCTTTTCTTACTTCTGTGGAACCCTTATGAAAGTTCAATCATATACTTAACCAAAAGAAAACTCAAATAAGTTACCAAAAGTAAAAATTTTATAGAACACTCTCTTTAATCATAATCAATGAAACTAGGAATCAGCAATGAAAAGTGGACTAGAAAATTATTTTTGTATAAATGAAGAAGCAATCTCATTAGTAAGCTCTTTTAATTAATAGGGAAATCATAACTGAAAAAATAAAGTTTCTCAGATATAATAAAAAAGTAAATATTCCATTACTCAAACCTGTATGAAAGAGCTTAAGTTTATAGAAAAATGTATCACCATACATGATATTATCTTTAATTTGGGGAAAAGAGCAAAAACAAAATGAACAAGGTACATAACCCCAGAAATTAGGAAAGGAAAACTAAAATAAACTGAACAAAAGCAGGAGGCAGATATTAATAAAGATAAAAGCTTATATTGATTCACTAGAAAACAAAGAAAGAGTTGAAAAGATAAATGAAACCACAAGTTGGTACTTGAAAGGACTGATAAATAGATATTTCCCTGCTGATCTTGACTAAATCTAAAGAATGAAAACACATCATACAATGTTAGTAATAAGAAAGAAGATATAAATATGGAAGAGATTACAAGATATGTCAGAACTTACTATGTATAATCTGGCAATACATTTTTAAAAGATAGAGGGCACAGAAGTTCTTCTATTAAAATTTAAATGCCTGAGAAGGACCCAAGTAGAGTTAGAAAACTACAACAGGCATGCTTTCATAGAATAGATTAAAACGGTAATTATTTAAAAAAGGAACCAGGCTTAAATGGTTTCACAGTTGAGTTCAATATAATAGAACAGATAAAGCCTATATTTATTTGAATTCTAGACTATAGAAAAGATAGAAAAGTTAGAAAGCCCTTATTCAGTTATATTTTGTATAATGAAGGGCAAGAGCATTGCCTGTTCTATTTTACTATTGCCTGCTCATTTTTTAATGAAGTAACATCTTCTTAAATATCTTTGAGACTATAAAGTTCCTTTAAAACATTTCTTCTGTTAGTTGCACTGAGTCTATTTTGAATGAAATAATTTGCTTTGAACCATTTGTCCTTAGAGAGGTAGGTCTATGTCTACCCATTATTGAGATTTTTACACAGATTCTATAAGAAACTGTGTGAATCCTTTTTAAATCTTTCAGGAGCAGACCAAAGGGGAAGGGAGGATAAATATTGCACATTTTCTTTTGCCACCGTAGGGCCTGTGGTTTCTGTGGGCTGGAAGGAGAACTTCGGGTTGAAGAAAGGGACTTTGATCTTCCTGCTAATTTGAGCTCTGTGACATCTGCTTGGGAAACATCTGGCTTGGAGAGTTCTGGCACAGTCTCCTCTGCAGGGAGCACTGCCCCCCATTACTGACATCTCTTTTCACTCCTGCTGGGCTTTCGTTGATCCCTTGCTCTTCTAGGTACATAAACATTTTTACTTAACAACATGACATTTGTTTATTAAGAGAAGCATAAGCCCGATTCTGAGTTATGATATGTATCAAATAAACAGTTTATCAGGAAGTCCCACTAATCATAGCTCCCAAATTTATCTGTTGACTAGTCCTCTCCTCTCCCCTTCTGTTATTTTCACCATAGCCCTGACTACCAGTGGTTTCCTGGACTCAACCAGTGCCCCTTAACTAGTCCCTCTGCTTGCACTCTTCTTCCCCTGTAATCTTTCCATCCAGCATCAAAAGTCATCTTTGCAAAACAGAAATCTGATCATACTCTTCTTAAGTTTAAAATGCTACAAAGACTTTCCAGTACATTACAAATAAAATCCAGACTCCTCACCATGTCCTACAACATCCTGCAGTATCGGCTTCAGATTCATCTCTCCAAACTTATCGTGCACTATTACCCCCTCGCTGGTCTTCTTTCCATTTTCGAGAATACCCCGACTCTTCTCCTGTCTCAGTGCCTTTCTGAAAACTGCATCCTTGTCCTGGGGTACCCTCATTGCAGTGTGGTTGTGTGGTTAGCTTGTTCTCATTCTGGCCTCCTTATTAATTGCACTTTGTTTAGTTCCTTCCTTATATGTTGTAACCCGAAATTACTTCATTGCTCTCTTGCTCACTGCAGTAGGCAGATTTCTAAGGATGACCCTTTTGATCTTCATGCTTGAATGATGCTCTTCCCTTTGAGTGTGGATGGAAGCTGTAAATATGATGAACCATCACTCCCACGATCATGTTATGTTATGTGGCAGAAGGGAGATTATCAGGTGGGTCTAATCTAATGCATGAGCCCTTTAAAGCACAGGGTCTTCTCTGGCTGGTAGCAGACGGGGATGTCAGGGTGATTCGACGCATGAGAAGGACTCGAGGTGCCATTGCTGGCTTGGAGATGGAGAGACCCATGTGAGAAGGAATGACAGGAGCCGAAAGGAGCTGACAGCCAGTGAGGGAAAAGGAGCCTCAGTCCTACAGCCGTAAGGAAGCAGATTCTGCAAGTAACTGGAATGAGCCTGGGAGCAGATCCCTACCATGGTCTTCAGATAAGAGCACAGCCTGCCTGACACCGCGATGTTGGCATTTGGAGACTCTAAGCAGGACTGGCCCATCCAACCAGACTTCTGACTGGGAGAACCATTGTGATATTAAGGGGTGTTGCTTTAAACCCCAGAGTTGGTGGTAATCCCGAGATAAGGGTTCTTGTCTGTCATGGCATCACTGTATCGCTGGCACCTAGGATAGTGCCTAGCAGAGATCAGGCACTCAGAACATATTGATTGATTGGCTCAGTAGATGGTTGACTAATGGATGACAGTATTAGATGCCTGGGTAGCCAACCACTTCCCTGGGTTATAAGAGTTCACTCAGTTACATGATTGGATTAACCTTGGACAGTGTCCCATTTTGAATGTATGCTGTCCCCCAAAATGCCATTATCTTTGATGCAATCTTGTGTGGGCAGAAGTATTAGTGTTGATTAGATTGTAATTCTTTGGTTGAGCGCTTACATGTAGATGTGACCTACCCAACTGTGGGTGATAACTCTGATTAGATAATTCCCATGGAGATGTGGACCCTGCCCATTCAGCGTGGGCCTTGATTAGTTCACTGGAGCCCTATGAAAGCTCAGACAGAAAGAGTGAGCTTGCTACAGCCAAGAGGGACACTTTGAAGAACACACAGGAGCTGAGAGAAGAGCTGCAGCTTACAGAGACATTTTTGGAGACAGCCTTTGAAAGCAGACTTTTGCTCCAGAGAACCTAAGAGAGGACAAACACCCCGAGAGCAACGGAGAGTGACATTTTGGAGAGAAGCTGAAGCCTAGAGAGGAAAATCCTGGGAGAAAGCCATTTTGAAACCAGAACTTGGAGCAGACGCCAGCCACGTGCCTTCTCAGCTAACAGAGGTTTTCCGGACGCCATTGGCCATCCTCCAGTGAAGGTACCCAATTGCTGATGTGTTACCTTGGACACTTTATGGCCTTAAGACTGTAGCTTTGTAACCAAATAAACTTCCTTTATAAAAGCCAATCCATTTCTGGTGTTTTGCATAACGGCAGCATTAGCAAACCAGAACAGGCAGTTTCATCAGTTCTTCAGCCTTAATTATTGGAGAACAACTTGGATTGGTTTTCTTAATTGTAGATTTTTTGTAATAGACAGGAAGGGCACTCACAAGTTTTGTTCCTCTTCACATTTCTGCTACTGAGTTGGATTACCTTGAAAAAGTTATTCAAAGGCTTTTGAGTCTCAGCTGTTTTTTTTTTTTAACCTGGAAATTGGAGATTATGGGGCAACATAAATTGGATATAATCAACTTTTTTTTAAAAATTGACTTTAACATTAAAGCATAAAAGCATTATAAGTTTCATTGTTTCTTCTCAAGTGCTTGTCATTCTTCAAACTATCACTTTGTGAGTTCTATTCCAGAAATCATCTGGATATAAAATATGCCATTCTACCACAAGAGGGTGTATTTAACCTTTGTAGACAATGAGATTTGCCTTAATATTTAAAGCCTCTTTTCATAGACATGGACTTTTCAGAGGGTTTAATATGTATGAGATCAATTCCAAATGTCATCATCAAATTCTTTAGGAAAGTTATTCGTGTGTATGTGTGTGTGTGGGTGTGTGTGTGTGTCCAGGAAGTCTATTATCCCTCTCATATTTTTTCTGATGACTGTGGAATGGGAATCACATTTTGACAATATTTCCTCCATCAAACAATAAAGCTTTGGGTATGAAAATGAGACATTGTCCCACGAAGAGGACAAGGACTTCCATTTGGATTCCATTTTAAAAATCCACCTCAAAAGTGTCACGGGAAAGTATGTCTTGCCTATTGGAACAAGTTGAATGGCTCGTGGGTGTAAAGTCCAACACCAGAGCACCAGGATGCTGAAGGAGAGCCTTTTCTTTCTAAACCTCCGCATTGTCAACTCAGATTTCTTCTCCTGCTTCTCAAACTTCTTCCTTTTGTCTCTTTCTCTACACCAGAGAAATTCCAGTTTAGACTCTTCACCCCAGGTGGGAAAAGCTGTCTGAACACTCACAAGGGACTCGCCAATGCATGCCACCAAACTGTGGTATGTGCTGTGTCTTATCTTGATATTCTCTGCTTCCTTATTTCTGCAAGGCAATCACAGTGGAAAGAGCAGAGGATTGGGGTTAGCCAGATTTGAACTTGAATTCTTTCCTAGTTGTCTGCCAGTTGGGTTACCACGGATAAACAATTTAAGGTTGCTGAGTTTCAGTTTTTTTCATCTGAAAACTAGAGACTCTGGTAGTTAAGTCACAAGATTGTTGTGATATTTAATGAAATAACATTAATGTGGCAGTATACTTTTTGTGTATACATGTTGTTTTTGTTTCCCCCTTCCTTGCATCCATTCCACAAAAGTAAATAGCTCTTTTATGCTTCTTAGCTTTGGAAAAGGATTTTAATTATAGCAGAAGTTGCCTGCAAGCCACTTTCCTTCCCAGCTGCTGTTTTACTAAATCCTGAGCTCACTGAAGAAATTCCATTGAATGCCTTTGAAGGCTACCAGGAAAGAAGGAGAGTGGGAAGGAGAGGGAGATTATCAGTTTGCTCCTGTAATAAAAAGAAAAGACAGAAGCCAGGGTGGGGTAAGACAGCAAACATACAGACCTCAACCTAAGGTGTTAAGACACAGCAAGGAATAAGAGGAGAATTTTCCAGGATGCCTAGTGAGGCGAAAGCTTAAATTCTGAGACTTATAGCCTGAATACAGATTCCTACAGCCTCCAAATCTCAGCAAATCACTACAGATTCAGACAGTGAAGGTTTCAGCAGCATTATGATGAAATGGACAAAATCCAGTGATTGCTAGTTATTGCACAAATCTTCTTGACTCTGTTGGAATTCTTGGAGGGGTGAGGGCTCCCCAAATGACTGAATCTTCTACCAACCTGGTGGCATCAGGGTTCAAAGTCAGATGCTATTGGACTTAAAGAAAATAGAGAAATGGGTAATTTCTGCATATCTGAGTTTGTGGACTGAGAGTCATTCATGTTACAGTAGACAGGACCTAACATTTGGAAAGTTCATGGTTAAGCTACCACTTACTGATACCTTAATTTGTATTCTTGGACAAGTTGTTTCACATCTCTTGGTTCCAGCTCTTTCCCAATGATAAGACGTGACTGTAGGATCCATATATTGCTGCAAACTCTAACTTGTTCTTATTTATTCACAAATATTATTAAGTACATACTCCATGCCAGGGACTGTGGTGAGAACTGGAGAAACAATGGTGAACAAAAGTAATCATAGTCTGCTGGAGTGGAGTTTAGAGGTTGGAGTTCACCTAATGTTTACCTAATATTACATTTACCTAATGTTACATTTTTACCTAATGTTTTACATTAGGTAAAATGTGTTACATGTTTACATAATGTTACATTTACCTAATGTTACATTACCTAATGTTTACCTAATGTTATATGCTAGCTCACGTACCCACAAAATGTAACATTCCAACTACAATGAGTGTTATGAAACACACGTGATTGCGAAGTAGGGTAGTTTGCAATAGTTGAGAAGGTTCTCTAGGACATGGTGATGACTTGCGTATGGAGAATAAGGCAGAGGGAGTGTCAAAAAAATTCTAGGTTTTGGCTTGATGGCCTGGATGAATGGTGGTGCCATTCCCTGAGCAGGGAATCCTGGATGAGAACTCGTTTTGGTGGGAAGATCGTCAAGCTGAATATTCTGCATTTTCCCTCTAGTTCTATCCTTAATTCTTTTTCACCCCGATCTGAGCTCCTGGAGTCTGGCCTATATGGAATGCCTCAATAGGTTTCCATATTTTCTGGTTGACTTTTGCCAATGGGCAGGAGGTCACAGAGCAGGAGGAGAATGATGTCAGAGTGTTTATTCCACCAGCTCCCTCTTTGCTAGGCTATGCGTTGGCAGTGGCTGCAAATTTGTATCAAAGACCACAGCTCCTACAGCTACAGCTCCCTCTCCTGGTTCAGGTAACTCCTCTCTCCCCTTGCCCCTTCAGTGTTAGCATCAGGGAGCTTCAGCATCCTTTGTTGGTTTCCCTTAATCCCAGCCCAGTCCTTGTAAAATTTTCTCTTTACTAAATTCTTCTTAATTTCCCAATTGGAGGATATCATTTCTTTCCTGCTAATTTGTTGATGGACAGATCAATGAATTAACTGTTGAGTCTAAGACATTCAAGAGGCTCGATCAAGCTGGTATGTGGGAATATGGGACTAGAGTTCAGAGAAGAGGTCCAGGCTGGAGATGTAAATGTGTTAGTCATCTACTTACAGGTGGTAAATGAAGCCATAGTCACTTATCTAGTGCAGTCTAGAAAAAGAATATATATAGAGAAGAGAAAAAGACCTAGGACCTGCCCATGAGCACTCCAGCATTTTTCATTGGATAGAGGAGCACAATCATGCAAAAGAGAAAAGAAGAACCAGGAGAATGTCCAGAAAGCCAAGAGAGTGTTTCAAGAAGAAGACGATGAATTAACATTATCAAACATTGCTGGGAAATTAGGTAAAATCAAGAATTGATAAACATTTATTGCTTATAGTGGCAAAGAGATCCTTGATGACCTTTTGGGGAGTGAAGGGGATGGAGGCCATTTTACAATGTATTGAGAAAGAATAGGAGGTGAGAAATTGGAGATCATGAGCGTAGGCAACATTTTTAAGAAGTTGGGGTGGGAGCAAGAGGAGAGAAATAGAGTGAAAGCTGGAGAGGACATGAGAAGTTGTGTGAAAGTTTATTATTATTATTATTATTATTTTTGTAAATGGGAGAGTTGAGTTTGTAATACCTAGAGTAAGCCACTTTGAGGGAATATTTAAATATAATTCAAAATCAAGTTTCATTTTCCAAACAGCCATGATGTTATATGAAGAAATAGAAGTGCTACATCTTCCAAGGGTATCAGTATTTGGAGACATTGCACTGGAGGGTGGACACATCTTTTAAGTGGATTAAAAGAAAGAAGCAAGATGAAGATGAGGAGATGGATTTCTTCAGGGTTTGGGCATTCTGTTATAGTCATATGGTATCATTCAAAGTCATGTCAAAAGTATCAGGTCCTCCTTACTGCTGTGTGACATTAGGGTTAATAAAAAATGATTAGAAACAGGGAGATCCAAATTTAGGGTAAAACAGCGACATATTGAAGTCAAGCTTTCCAGTGAGCCAAATGAGTCCCTAAACCAACCTCAGACACACAGATATAGGCTGAGGCTAAGGTCGAGTCCAGAGAGAGGGTGAGGGGTGTCATAGTTGAGATGTTCCAACTGGAAGGAGGCAGGATCAGAGAAGAGGAGCCCAGCAGAGAGGCTGGAACCACTCCTGTGCCTGCAAAGGGAAGGGGGCTTTAACCTGGCAGAGCAGCAGGTCTGAAGGTGGACTTCTACATTTTTAGGAAAGAGACTCCCTGGACATATTTAGAAATAGAGAAGAGAGATGATTAAGTTGATGAGAGGAGAAAGATTTAAGAATGTTGGCCTGGACTTGGGGCACTCGATTCTCAGAGACCAGAAGGAATAGGAGAGGTGCAAGGAGGGAAGCTATAGAAGCAATAGAAAGACTCGAAAGAGGGAAATTGGAAAAGCTCAGGTGAGGTGCTTCAAACTTCTGGGACAGAGACGGAGTCCCTGAGAGTGAGGACCACAGCAAGACCAGGCTGGCTTCTACAGACCCTCCTTCCAATCAGGGGAAAATATGGCATCATTTTGCCAACTAGTTGATACAGCGGCTCTCTTTGCTGTCTCTACATCTTCGTGTTTCAATTTCCCAATTGTCCCACCAGAGCCCAGGTGGGAAATGAGGCTCAGCCTCTGTAATTCCCAGCCTAACAGACTTGCTTGGTTGGAGAGGAGGTTCGATTCCCCAGTGCCAGCTATCTCAGTCGCCCAGCCCTGACTTTGACTCAGAACTATTCTGTCATACAAAAACCAGTACAAGCGTCCAGCTGAAGACAAAGATTGTCAGCATAAAACTGTGGCCACAAAACATGCTCATGAGGACAATCCCCAAAGACAAAACTTTCTTTTCTTTGGCCAAAGGCAATTGCTAAAGAGAAACTCTCATTCTCACCTCTGGCAAAAAGTGGAAAATATGGGTCCCAATTCTAAGCAGAAATAGCATTCTTTTTCATGCAAAGGATCATAGGCTGGGTGGAAAGTGTTGACAAGGTCCCCTGAGCTTGCACATAGGAATGACATGTACTTCTATAAGGAAAGTCTGGGTCTTTTGTTCTAGGAGTTCCTGTGAAAAAGACCTGTTTTAGAACATAGCTATTTTTCTAGATAGAGTTTCCAGTGAGATTGGGACTATCTATCTGTCCCTTTTGGTGGTTCTTTCCACCAAAATTCTGTTTGACCACTTTCAACAGATGTCTACTTTGCCTTAGTCAAAGGCTAAATAAGCTGTGGGTTCCTTTTTCTTCCCCCATTTTTCCAAATGGACGCAAGAAACAGATTCGATTTGTATTATATTAGCTAATTTTATAATGCAGGTGTTGAGAATTTGGGGCACTCTTGAGATTTGTTTCAGATTTTGCTGAAGAATTTGGTTCAACATTTACAGATACACTGACAATAAATGTGAATTTCATTTTCCTCTTCTCCTACCTTCTGCTGGTATCCCCAAGCACTTCTACTCACACTTTGATGAGTATCCTAACACTTTAACCTCAGAGGGATTTGACTTCCTGTACCCCACAGACATCTGTTTTCACTCCAGCCCCACTTCTGCACAGCCCTCCTTCAGGGCTCGTGTGTTGACCACTTCTGGGGGTTCTCTTCCCACCGTAGCCTGTGTGTACCTACACACCGTAGATTTACAAGTTAGTGCCCTAAATCCCATTGACACGTGGAGCTCTGAAGATCTCTAGGGTCTTTGGTACTGGACCTTTTCTCTTTGCTTAACCCCTCCTGAACTTCAACTTCTGGTCTTGAGCCCTATTTTAATTCTTCTTTTCCTCTTTGCCTCCTGGCTCCTCATCTTCCTCTATCATCCTCTGAGTCGTCTTCTTTCTCTTTCCTCTCTCTCCCTCTCTCCTCCCAGGAGGCCATTTCTATGATGCCCGACTTAAACCAGTAGCCTGGGTCTTCCACCATTTCTGCCTCCCCTCAACCCCATTTTAAGCCTGATCTTGTTCCTCAGACTTGGGCATTATTGAAGAACACACATGCACACACACACACACACACACACACACACACACACACACACGTGTGCTTATTTAGAACAGTACAAATCCATTCTGTTCCAGTTAACAGACATTTATCGAGTATTATTGTTCACAAGACACCATGGGCTTCCAGAAAGTATCCCAAGGTTCATAGAGGGGGAAAAACAGTGCAATAAAAGTGAAAGAAGGGTTTCAAAGGAAGTAAAACTCCGGCAACTCAAAGGAAGAAAATTTCCTCCTGACCTGTGCTTCTCTGACCGTACTTTCAATTTGTTTTGTTACTCTCTCAACTACGAGCCCTTGAAAGTGACAACTTCTCCTCCAAGCAATGTAGACACATTTCCTGACACCTCTGGCAAGTCTCAGATTGAATGTGAACTCTGATCATGAATTTCTCACTCATTAATCTTTTATTTATTGGGCTTGGTTTGTGTCCTACAGAGACAATTGCAAACTCTGAGAAGCTTATCAGGCCATAACATGTGAATATGACTTATTTCTATTTTTCCTTCTTGTGGCCCCAGCCCTGCTTTCTTTTGGGTCTGAGGGAGTAAATAGGGGTGCATGCTGTAGGCATCATAAATATGGTTGATATATGAGCCCAATAAATGTTAATTACTGAGGTGGCAGTGGGAGTGTATGGGAATAATGGGGCATAAACCAAATCTTCTCAACGGTTTGCCTATTCTCTCTAGTTTTAGGTGGCCTACGTTGGATATTTAAGAGTGTATAGAAAGAGGAAAAATACCTTCTTTTGACTATGAAATTTATACCTTGTTGGGAAAATGTATACAGACTTGCCCCCATGGTAACCATGGCAAGCTAAATCTCAAGAGTGTGAACTGGCTCTTATTTGTAGCTGGAGAGGTGGACGAGAATGTTTATAAAATGTTCAGGGTTCTGAGAGGGTGAATTTACTGTCAACTGATTGGAATTTCTTTGTGGACTTCAGCATGAGGGCTTTGGTGATGAGAGGTTAGAAATTTACAACTTTCACATTAAGTAGTTGCTGTATGACTTTATTTTGCAGTCAAAATGGGTTAAAATGGCCTCGGTCTAGCAGCTCTGTTGGCATCTCTTTCAGTTTCCCACTCATGTATTTTTGAAGACAGAGTGGGATTAAAACTAAGCCTGATGAACAAGCTGATGCCAGAATGCAGAGCCAGGTGGATGGGGCTTGAGAGAGAAAAACCACATGAGGTCTTTCCCTCATGGCAAACTCAGACTTTTCATCATCATGAACAATATTCCCACTGAAACAAAGGTAGGGAGAAATTTCATATCTCACCCCATGCTCTGAGCCTGGGGAGACATTGATCTTTTGTAATTCTACAAAATTGACCTTTTGTAATTCTAAAGAAACAGCTTTTGGAAAACCAAACAAAACAAGCCAAAAAGAAGCAAGAAAGAAGGAAGATTTGGCACATCTGGTCATGGCAGGAGACGATGCCTTAAGTGGGTGGGGAGGGTGGGGTCTTGGAGCAGTGCATGCTGGGAATTGTGGACCCTTGGTTCGTTTACGATGTCATCGTATCAAGTGGGAGGAGTAAGCAACGAACCCCAGCTCCTCACATCAGGACAGCACGAGACGAGTGCCTGTTAGAGAGAGCTTTGGCTTGAGCTGTGCACGTAAGCCTGCCCTCCAGCCGTGGATCTGAGAGAAGATTCATCTGATTCAGAAGAAGTCATGAATGGGGCTAAGACAACAAACAGTCCTCATCTCTTGTAAATCTAGTGTCTTGAACAAAAACCTCTTTTCTAATTCAAATATGCATAAAAAGAAACTAGGAATTCAACATAGAGATCTAGGAAACATTAAGTAGAAGTCTATGCAGGTTCATGATTTTAAATACCTGATTTGGACATGTTCTTAGTCTCGGTCTGCATCCTGGTGGGTGTGGACCCACTGGAAATAAGCTCTCTTCAACATGGGATTTCAGTTAAGGTGTGGCCCCACTGCATCAGATTGGGCTTTAATCCCGATGCCTGGAGGCGTTTATAAACAGATTGAAAATCAGACAGAGAGGAAGCTTCAGGTTGTCCCCACTTGTTCCTAAGGTCCAAAGTCTCTGGATGCTTCCAAATTGCCTTGTGCAGTGCACCCATTTTGCTGGGAGGCATGAGTATGTCCCCAAGGTCCCACAGCACATAGCAAAAGAGCCGAGTGGGATGTGAGTCTTCTGACTTCTCCTGTGTTGTTTTTTTCTACTCTTTCCCACTGCTTCCTGACCTGGGTAATAACTCCGCATAAAAAGTAGGGGGGCCTCTTTTGGAGCCCTGGCTGGTCCCCATCACACAATGGGGTGTAGAGCACCGTTTACCGGAGGCCTGTTCTCGCTCACCGTGTGCCCTTGGTCAAGTTCTCTGTTAGGAGAGTCCCCTTGGCCGAGTGACCCTGCGTCTACTGCCCCCTTCCCAAGGTCAGCTGCAATCACAGCTCAAGGGTGGTCCCCCAACTGCAGGAACTCAGAATCTCCACAAAGATCTTCCAAGTTAAAGCCATCATTCTACACCTGCAGATAGAGAAGCAGACCCTGAGAATTTATACCTCAAAGTTGCAAAGCAAGTAAGAGAAGATGCTCTGGGCAGCTGGTGCAATCCAAGCAGGAAGACACAGGGGGAGCCTTCTCTCTGTCAGGAATTGCACCGTTGGCTTTATTCTTAGACCGCAGTGGTCATTGGTAATGGGAAGAAACAGGGGCTGCCTGGAATAATGATTCTCAAAATGACCAATTCAGAAAGTGACATTAAGTACACTCCTTGAGCTGCTCTGTGTGACCCGGTTCTTCCCTTGAAAAAGAAGAGGAATGGCAGGGAGAACGTGCTGAACACCAAAATGGGTCATGAAGGGCATGTTTTGTTGTCTTGTCTTTCTAAATCAGGTAACTCCCCAGCAGTTCCCAGGAAGTTCATTCTGCAGCCCCCCTTCCTCCTATGTTTTGTCAGTGGGAGAATGTTGGGAGCATGAGGGAGGGGAGACCCATTAGCTGCTGGGGGTTGACTTTCAACCATGCCCAGGAAGGAGGTGCTGCCCTTCACCTCCCACAATTTTCTCATCCATCATGGGGGTTAGGGCCCTCCTGGTCCTCCAACTTTCTAAGTGATTTTATTACTTTATCTCCAATAAATGGAAGAAATTAGCCTTTGCTCTTCAGAAATGAGAACCCTCGTCTGTTTTCCCTCACAAGAGTAGTTTAAGTAATAACACTAAGATGACAAAGTCCAGTAAGGGATTCAACACCAATGACTTATCAACTGCCTCGCCACACAGCGAGCAGGGTTTAAGGCAGCAGTGCTTGGCCATTTTTATGGCACACGGTGTCTTTTTTAACAAGGTGCAGGCATAAATAGAGAAAAGGTAAAGATCAAATTTGGCTGCATTTCTTCTGCAGACATTATGAGGTAAACAGTCCTATAATTTATAGCAGCCCATTACTCAACACCTTGGACTCGTTGTAACAAATTGGCCTGATGGAAATACAACGCCTGGTCCTCATTCCCTGAACCCCCCACCCCCCACTTCCTCCATGTGCTTATAATATTCACTTCTAAGCACATAAAACCCATTAACGTCTAGGAGTTGCTTGTTTTTCAAATCAAGATAAATATGGACAACTTCAGAACAATTAAAAAGGTTCTGGGTAAAAATGACCTCAGCATATATATTTCATTCATCATGGATCATAAGCAGAGCTGATCTGTGTTGGTATAATTTTCTTCAGTGACCCGCTCTTTAAATGCTGGCTTTAGTGTTTTTCTAATATTGTTCATTTATCGATGGCTGTCACTCCTGGGCTGTTGACTGTGAACAAATAAATGACAGGTATCCATCCCTAAGGGCCATTCGATGCTCGAGACTGGATAGCACGTGTAAAGCATCTTCAGTGTAACTTTTAAAAACTGCCCCGGCTCTTGGAGCTTGTCCCACACTGGGATGTGACGCTCCAGGTATGGTTAACATGGAGGAACCTGTAGAAGGCTTATGGGGACGATGTTGACAACAGCACGGCTTTCAGAAGAGGCAGAATGCTGACGATAGTCCAACCATGGTATGTGCCAATCCATTGATTTCCACACTACTCAGAATGATGTGGAAGGTGAGTTCTCCAACAAAAATTCCTAAGAAGAATGGAGGCAGCTCAGAGGCTTGTGGGGCCAGGCAGGTGATATGAACGAGAATTTCAGAACAGGTGAGTCTATTGCGTGATGGTGGAGACTGGTGAACCGTGGAGCTGTCGAGAGCTCGTGGTCCCTCTGACTGGCACGGTCACAACCCACATCCAGCAAATCGTGGCCGGGAGCAGGTGTGAGCTCGGTGGTCCAAGTTGTAGCCTGAAATCTGTGTTTTTGTAAGGAAACTCTCCATTTAAAGAGTCTAAGAACAAAGAACAGCACATGGGCTTTACAAAACTGGTTTAGGGACATCAAATGGGCCAACCTGTGACTTCCAACATCTCTTGCGTAGAGTTTGGGAAGAATAGAACTAGATGCCAGGGAGACAATGTTCAAACTACCATGGGGGGATGTTGTAAAGAGACGGATAGAGCCAACGGGATGTCTTGGGTAGGGACCCGTGGTGTGGTAGAGCTTTTCAAAGTGTCTGTTTAGATAAATGAATGAGTACAGAATTTTCTGGTTCAGCAATGTGATTTTATCAGTTTTTCCGGTATGATGTTCATTGTTCATTTCATATGTAAAGTTGGCCGGGTTATGGTGTCCAGTTGTTTGGTCAAACAAGCACTGGCCTGGTTGTTACTGTGAGGGCATCTGGTGGACTTAAATCCTTAGTCAGTTGATTGCATCTAAGGCTAATTGCATCTATAATCAACAAAGGAGAATGCCTTCAGCAATGAGAAGAATCTCTTCATCCAATCAGTGGGAGACCTTAGAGGGAAAACTTAAGATTTCAGTAGTCAGAAAGAAGAATTTCTATCTCTACTACAGACAGCTTCTCCAGAGGAAGTCATCCTCACCTTCATCAGAATTGCCAACTTGCAGCTTCTCCTGAGGCCTTCAGTGTCACCATTGAATTCCCAACTTGTGGCCTACTGTACAGAATTTGGACTTGCCATCCCCAAGGTTGTGCGAGCCAATACCTATAATAAATCTCTTAATATTTATCTATATACATATATACATCCTGTGTGTATCCTGTTGGTTCTATTTTTCTGTTCTCAATCTTTATAGTTGTGTCATTTTGAGAACATTAATTAAGTGGAATCAGGGAGTGTATAAACTTTTGACATTGGCTTTCTTTTCACTTAAGCATGATATCCTTGAAATCCATCCAAGCTGTGGCATGTGTCAATAATTCCTTCTTTATTATTGCCTAGAAGTAGTACATTGTATGAATGCATCAGGGTTTATTTTAGCATATACCCAGTGAAGGATATTTGAGTTATTTTCACTTTTTGGCTATTATGAGTAAAGCTGCTATGAACATTTGTGTTCAAGTTTTTGGGGAGCATACATTTCCATTTTTCTAGGATAAATTCCCAGAGTGTGGTGGCTGGTTTGTATGTTTACTTTTATAAGAAGCTGCCAAACTATTTTCCGTAGTGACCGTACCATTTTACGTTCCCAGCAACGTGGTGGAGATCCAATTTCTCTACATCCTTGCCAGCATTTGGTGTTATCACTAGTTTGTATTTAGCCATTTTAGTAGATGTGCAGTGATATCTCAGTGTGATTTTAATTTGCCTTTTCCCAAATGGTTCATGATGTTGAACATGTTTTCATGTGCTTATTTACATTCCATATCTCCTCTTTGGCATAACATCTGTTCATGTCCTTTGTCCATCTTCTAATTGGATTTTTGTTTTTACTGTTGCATTTTAAGAGTTCTTTATATATTTTCATTACTAGTCCTTTATCAGATATGGAGTTTGCAAATAGTTTCTCCAATCCTGTACCTTGTCTTTTCATCTTCTTAGCAGGGTCTTTTGCAGAGCAAAAATTTTAAATTTTGATGAAATCCAATTTAGCAATTTTTTTTCAAATTTGAATTGTGCTTTTGGTGTCATGTCTAATATCACTTTGCCTTTGGTTTAGTTTTATTACATTCCTTGTAATTTCAAAAATCGCACTAAGAAACAGGCATATCCAGTTATTCACTTTATTCATTGTAAAAATCCTGTGGAGACAGTGCCTGTTATATATCATGCTCTCCTATATGAAATCTGAGGTGCAGGATGCCTTCCAAACAGTCTCCCAAACTTCAGTTAGCTTATGAATCACCTGGGATCTTATTAGAAAGCAGATTCTGATTCAGTGGTTCTGGGGAGAGCTTGAGATTCTTCATTTCTTACAAGCTTCCAGCTGATGCTGACACAGATGGTCAAGGACCACCTTTTAAGCAACAAAGTTTTAGAATTCATAATGAATTTATAATGGGAACTGGGCAACAAATGGAATCTTCTTTTTCACCAGGGAAATGAAGACTTAGATTCAAAGCACAACTATAACACACGGGTTGTTTCACGTCTGGCATTGCTGTTCTTATTTTCCTTGGTTCTAACTCTCTATACTTATTTCTTGCTTTTGTAATTTTTTGTGTGCTTGTAAATTTTCTCAAAACCTTTCCAGATCATGGTGAGCTCTAAACAAAAGTAAATGGTCACATTTGAAAGAGTGCTTTCCTTTGCCCAGTGAGCCCAGTCTACATCCTGTTTTCAGTCAGGAACTGGTTTCCTCCTCTTATGCTTTTGATTGTCTTTGTAAATGTGTTTTTAAGTCATTTTGCACATATGGGAATGATCCGTTTCTCCCAAGATGATCTGTTTTCTAGGACAGAGACTGTGTCTTTTATTTCTTGTACAGTCTCCCAGTGATCCTACAACACTTGTCTGCACCCGGGCTGGCGCTGGCTGTGGCGGCCGGGGTGGGAGCAGAATTGAATGCTGCTCTCTAGGAAACACCCCACCCCTGAGCTGCTGAGCAGCAGATGTCTCTGCTGACTTAGGAGACTTGACTTTGGCCAGCTGTTCTCCCGTTGCCCTAAAGTTTCTTGCCCAAGAAACCTGCCCTGAAGGCATCTGTGGGCAGAAGGGTAGGGGATTGAATTCTAAGCCCTCTGAGGGGAGGTTTCCAGGCCTGCGAAACATTCCCCTCCGAGTCTTTCCACAGCAGAAGCAGGAGGTGTAGGCGTTGAGGTTATGGTCCCGGGACCCAGTGGCTGATGTTTTCCTGGATTGCAGGGAACTTGGCTCCCATCTCAGTTTTCCAGGCTGCTATGATGATTCCACACAATGGGTTGGCTTAAATGATGGGAACTTATTGGCTCACGGTTTTGAGGGTAGGAGAAGAACAAAACTGAGGTGTTAGCAAGGTGATGCTTTCTCTCCAGTGTCTGTATCATCTGCGGCTGTCTTGCCGTGGTCCTTGGAGTTCCTCGTCTTGTATCCCTGCTTTGCGTCACCTGGCAATGTCCTCTTCCTTTTTTCTGAGCTCCATTGACTTCATGGCCTCCTTTCTACAAGTCCTCTGGGAATGAGATTTAAGACCTACCTTGGTTCTGTTGGGCCACAACTTAAGTAAAAATAGCATCTTCAAAAAAGTCCTATTTACAGTGAGCTCACACTCACAGGTAAGGGACCAGGATTTAGAACATGTGTTTTCTGGGGTACGTATCTCTGTCTGCCACTGCCCCACAGACTGCACTGGGGCCAGATGCCTTAAGGACACACAGGCGTGGGTTCCTGGGGGTGAGAGCGGCTGGCACTCCATCCCAGCTTCCCAACTCCACGGAGCCTGTACCATGGAGAGCCTGAGCCCAGGCTGAGCAGGGCAGGCAGAGGGCACCTCACCCCCAGACTTATCGCAGACTTTCCCTGCATTCCTGCCCCCTAACCCATCACAGCCCTCTCTCCGTGCTCACTGCCCTGCCTTTGGGAGCAGTACAATGGCTTTCTAACAGCTTCCTTTGGCTCCAGTCTCACTTCCTTCCAATGCATTCCCCAAACTGCTGCAGAAGCGATGCTTCCAAAGGGTACATCTGGCTGTGCCAAATGCTTCCCAAACTCCTTAGCTTGGCTTATAAGGTCTCTGGACTCTCAGCTCCCACTTGGGTGCCTGTTTGTCTCACTTACCTCCCATCATTGCCACCACACCCTTTTCGCCAGGCACACTGAGCCAGGCGTGGTCTGTGAACGTGCTAAGCTTTTCCTCTTCTTTCTGTCTTCCTGAGGTCTCTGCCTTTGGTCTAGGATGCCCTTCCTTCCTTGATGTCCTGGGTGACTCATTATAATTTTTAAGCTTTACCTAAAGCATCTCCTGCTCACTCCCCCAAATTTCCCTGATTACCCCAGACTAGGTGCATATCTTCCATCAGAGTCATATGCACCCCCGATCTTGGCAGCAATCCCACTGTCTTACGATTTTCTGTCTGCCCCAGTGACCAGAGCTGTGACTGTCTTGTATACATGTAATTTAACAACTGCAGAGGGTTTGTGTCCTGGTATTTTTCAAAAAACACAGCACTGCAATCTAACTTGCTTGCTGAGTATGGGATGAGACAGGCATACCTCTACAGACAGGGGAGAGTCTAACCACTTAAATGAAATAAAGAAGGGCTTAGGGATTGTCCTCTCTACTTCTCTGGGTGGGAATGAGGGGTTAGGAAAGGAAAAAAAAATAATAAACAACACACGCAGCCTCTCCAGCCAGCTCGTTTATAAAGGTCCCTGCCTGTCAGCTTATCAAGAAAAAGTTGCTTTTGTATTGTAAGCCTTCTGACACTTGGGTTTACTGGGTTCCTGGGATTGTTAGAGAATAGCTATACTCATTGGGCAGAGCTTATACTGCAAAATCCTTCCTTCAGATGCACCCACCAGCCATGGAAAATGCAGGAAACTGGGGGCTATCAGGGGAAAAGAAAGAGCTATCCATCAGCCACCTCTTATCTTCAGGGCTTCCCATGCTGTAGAATCTTCTTCAAACATCCAGAGAGAGTTCCAAATCTATTATTAATAATAAGAAGATTTGCATGTGTAACTCCTTGGCAGTGCTCCAGATTCAGCCCAGGAGTTTAAATTACCTGCAGAGGTTTTGAGTCTGTGCCCATCAGTTAGGCTTCTGGAAAAAACAGCTTTGAAACTCTACAGGGTCATACTTCAATCAGTAATGTTTTACATGTTTCCTGCACTCCTCCCCCTCCCCACCGTGTTCTAATCATCCAGATGTTGTGGCCAAGACAAAATGCGGATCCCAGTTTCTCTCTGTACCATGTAGCACAGTTTTTTTTTTTTTTTTTTGCAAAGAGGGGACTTCTCTACCTCCAACCCCTGCCTCTGCTTGTATGGCCATTTCCATGCTGTGTTGGTCCCCCAGTCTTCTGCTTCCCTCTCCTTAGTAGGATGGACTCATCCGAGCTGGTGTAAATGCGACCGAGGCAGCTGGCTTGCTCTTCAATTAGCTCTCATGGAGGGAAACTGTTCCAGGGCCACTGCTTGAACTCTTAATCCTGGTCAAGAGCTCTGCAACCTAATCCCAGACACAAACCCAATCCTTCTCTTCTAACCGTGCAGTGTCCACATGCTTTAAGCCCACTGGGGCAGAGCAAGTGCATGATTTCTCTGTAGCCTACTTCCTCTACTGGCAAAGTTCAAAGAACATTTCCCTGATGGCTACATGTGTGAAGTCTAGTGTGGCAGGAAATTCTGATTCAGTTGATTTGGGGGACTGTGGGCCACAGCCTAAAATAAATCTTTCCAAAATATAAACACTGTGTGGCTTTAAAAAATCTTGCTAAATAATGTGCATAACAATATCCCTGAGCCCATCTTTCATCCATATCCATCATCCTATCACCTTGGTGGGGGCTCATCTCAAAATGAGGGAGGGATGAGATTTGAAGACCAGGCTGATGCTGATAAGAGAGATGAGGCCAGGGTTAAGCTGAAGATGTCCATTTGTTACACTGAAGATGATGTTGCAATGGTTGTTTTCAGGAGATATCAAACTTGGGGGCAAAACAGCTACATCAAAGCGGCTGGATCAAGATGTCATGTGTGGCACCTGTCTTCCTTCTCCCCAGGTGAGTCTGAGGCATGCCAATGTTGACAGCCAGTGCTCCAAGGTAGAGCAGAGCTTCCCATGCTGTCACGTGCATGCCACTCA
Organism: Choloepus didactylus; assembly: GCF_015220235.1. Lineage (NCBI taxonomy): Eukaryota > Metazoa > Chordata > Mammalia > Pilosa > Megalonychidae > Choloepus > Choloepus didactylus. Next base: position 3,963,529 of record NC_051324.1, read on the forward strand.
CCTGGGGTTTTGCTCAGAAGCAGATTTGGAGACAGTATGTGTGAGCTGGGGCATGGGATGCTGTGTTTCTTGCAAACTTCCAGTGACATCTGTTCAAAGCTGAGGATCATGCTTTGAAGGACAAGGCTGTAGAGGATCTGATGGCAATAATAAACACCCTTACAATGGAAAGGCAGGGCCAACTTCAGCCTTAAAGAAGTTTCATTGCTTAGCCAAGGATTGCCCACCAGGCTGCTACAATTCCAAAGTAACTAATTGCAGTTGCCCTCAGACTCTTTGGGGGGCATTATACACTTTCCCAGGGCTTTAGGGGAGGAAAGCAGTGGGTTAGAAATCTGTTCTAGTTTGCTAGTGCTGCTGGAATGCAAAATACCAGAGACGGACTGGCTTTTATAAAGGGGGTTTATTTGGTTACACGATTACAGTCTTAAGACCATAAAATATCCAAGATAAGGCATCAACAAAGGGTACCTTCACTGGAGAAAGGCCGATGGTATCCAGAAAACCTCTGTTAGCTGGAAAGGCACATGACTGGAGTCTGCTTGATCTCAGGTTGCGTTTCAAAATGGCATTCTCCAAAATGTCTGCATCAGCTTCCAACGGCTGTCTTCAAAATGTCTATCTCAGCTCCAGCTAGCTGTGAGCTCCTTCTGTCTAAGTTTATATAGTGCTCCAGTAAACTAAAGAAGGCCCACACTGAATGGGCAGGGCCACGCCTCCATGGAAATTATCCAATCAAAGTTATCCCCTACAGTTGGGTGGGTCACATCTCCATGGACACTGAACCAATAGGTTCTAACCCAATCCACACTAATACATCTGCCCCCACAAGAATGCATTAAAGAATATGTTTTTTTTTTTTTCTGGGGGACATAAATATACAAACTGGCAAAGTCTCCAAGAACTATGCTGAATTGCTAAGTCATTATTTCTTAAACTATGGTACTGATCACCCCAAAGGGCATTTTGGTTGAACATGTTTTGAGAAAGTGCTGATTGCTGTCAGCTGCTCTGGAGATCTACTGTGCACGTGAGCAAGAACAAAGGTTCTGAGAAGTTCTGCAATAAAAACCAACCAACAACCAACCAACCAGCCAACCAACCAACCAACACCCAATCAACCAGCCAACCAACCAACCACCAACCAACCAACCAGCCGATCAACCAACAACAAACCAACCAGCCAACCAACCAACCAACAACCAACCAACCAGCAACAAACCAACCAAACAGCCAACCAAACAACTAACCAACATTTAACATTGGTTAGCCCACTGTTTCTCCAAACTATTTGATCACAGAACCCCTTCTTTCTCAAAATAATATGACTTTCCAAAGCATGAGGTTTTGGTGGAATTTGGAAAAGCTGGTCTGAACCAGAGTTTGCCTGACCTTGGTAATGAAGGACACTGGCCTTTTCCGGTTTGTCCTCGTCAAGGGAGAGTTCTGTTACTTGCTGAAACTCTGTGTTCATTCCCGCCATGGTCTATGCACCTGAGCAGTTTCTTCCCCCCATGAATACATCTCTTTAGCTTCTTTATGTTCTGGGTTGGATTAACTTTGTTGTAACATATGTCGGCTGTGCACCCAGATGAGCCAGGCCCTTTGAAAGGTTGCTGAATCATTCATTCACCCAGCAGCCCCCTGGTTGGGGATTAATCATGTGCAGCCCGGGTACTGCCCATGTCATGCATCTTCATTACACCGAGGAAGCTGCCGAGAGGCACATAAATGTTCTTAGAACTAGGAAAGGCCCCTAAGTAGGAGGCTTTAGGCAGCACGTTGAAGCCAAAAGGACGACTCAGACTAGGGAAATTGAAAAAGGTGGCTTCTAACCTATTTTTCCTTAGAAAACCAATACTAATATAGGATTAACGGGCTTCTGTTTAAAAACATTTGTAATTAGTGGAGTGAGAGAATGGACTCTAAGAAAATGATTACAAGTCAGTTAAGACATCAAATATACTCCTTGTACCCAGACCTCTTTTTTTTTCCTTTGTTGTATATTGATTTTTTATTTATGTTAGAGGACATGCGATGTCTTACTTTTGAAATGTATGTTTCTATTCCTTCCCCAAATGTATATTTCCTTATGCTTTTATTGACTGTCAGAGACTGAACCATTTTAATGACTTTTTCACCATGAGAAGAATATTCAACTCCCTTTTGATGGCAATGAAGAACAGGTGTGTGGTTTGTCCTTGCTCCATTCTTCAAACGGGGGCAGCAACATAAGGCACCTGGTCTCATTTCCTTTTTCTCCATCTATCCAAGTATTACCTGTATACCAATGAGGGACATGTTCTTTTTTTTTTGTTTTTGATTCAGTTTTATTGTGATATATTCACATACCATACAATCATCCATGGTGTACAATCAACTGTTCACAGTACCATCATATAGTTATGCATTCATCACCCCAATCTATTTTTGAACATTTTCCTTACACCAGACAGAATAAGAATAAAAAAAAAAGTAAAAAAGAACACCCAAATCACTCCTCCATTTCACCCTATTTTTCATTTAGTTTTTGTCCCCATTTTTCTACTCATCCATCCATACACTGGATAAAGGGAGTGCGATCCACAAGGTTTTCACAATCACACTGTCACCCCTTGTAAGCTACATTGTTAAACAATTGTTTTTAAGAGTCAAGGCTACTGGGTTGGAGTTTGGTAGTTTCAGGGATTTACTTCTAGCTATTCCAATACATTAAAACCTAGAAAGTGTTATCTATATAGTGCATAAGAATGTCCACCAGAGTGACCTCTCGACTCCATTTGAGATCTCTCAGCCACTGAAGCTTTATGTAGTTTCATTTCACATCCCCCTTTTGGTTAAGGTGTTCTCAATCCCACGATGCCGGGTCCAGATCATACCCTGGAGTCATATCCTGCGTTGCCAGGGAGATTCACACCCCGGGAATCAGGTCTGATGTAGAGGGGAGGGCAGTGAGTTCACCTGCCGAGGTGGCTTAGAGAGAGAGAGAGATAGAGGGCCACATCTGAGCAACAAAGAGGCACTCAGGGGAGACTCTTAGGCACAATTATAAGCAGGTTTAGCGTCTCCTTGCAGCAACAAACTTCATAGAGGCCAGCCCCAAGACAGAGGGCTCAGCACATCAAGCCCTCAGTCTGAGGGACATGTTCTTAATTTTAGTATGTATAATAATGGGTGATAATTCATGTGCAAATAAGACCTTTTGAAGTTGTTATTCTTAGTTACGTTGTACCCGGGGTGAGAATGAATCCATGTTACTGGAGGCCTTATAAAAAGAAGAAACTGGAAGCCAGAAGTCAGAGATGGCCACAGGGAGAAGCTGGAAGGGAAAGCAGAAGAGTAGACGCAAGGAGAGAGCTCACCACGAGACCAGAGACAGTGATAGCAGCCAAAGAGCTGCAAAGATTGGAGCGAGCCAGCACCAGAACGCTACAGACTTTGGGGAGAGAGTTTGGCCATGCCAATGCCTTGGTTGGGGATTTCTAGCCTTTGAAACGTTGAGACAAAAATTCCTGTTGTTAAGCCAACCAGTGTGTGGCATTTATCATAGCAGCCCTGGCAAACTAAGACATTACCCTTTCCTTAAAGCCAACATCAAGCCCTGAATATTTCAGACAAGTGAAATAATGGAACAAATCATTGAACTGTAGTCAAATCATTGAACAACTATTTTGAACAACTTCATATTTGTTAGTCTTGCCTGACCGTATTGACTATAAGCTTCTCAAGAGAGACAGCTTATCTATGTTTTTTAATTGCACAAGGAAAACAGTAGAAAATTTGCTCCCAATCCCAGATAGCTTTGTAAGTTTATTTTAGCATCATGCTATACATATGGTTCTTTGATTTGTTTTTGTGTCCCCATTTGGCAACATGTCTTAAATATAGATCCATGTTGGTACACAGAGATCTGCCTTCTTTTTAACCAGCACAAAGGATTACATCTATGAGTGTGCCATTAATTAAAAAAAAACAGAACTTTTTGTTGTGGTAATATATATTCAACTCTAAATTTCCCATTTTAACTACTTTCAAGTGTGCAATTCAGTGGTATTAGTTACATTCACAACATTGAGCTACCATCACCAACATCCATTACCCCAATTTTTCATCCCTTCAACAGAAACTCTGCACTCATTAACTGTTAATTTTTTAAACTAGTCCTCAGTTGACTGCAGTTTAAGAGTTCGTGAATTGCGGGACACTGATTACGTGCTTCAACTTGGCGGGCCTGGGCTGGGGGACCTGATCAGCCCCTGGGGAGGGTGGTGGGCACGGGCGACAGCACCCTCCGCAGCCCCCCGGGCCTGGGAAAGTGAGGCCGGAGGCAGGCCCCATTTCCTCACCCAAAATAACACTGTTAGGGTAGGCTTGCCGGAGGGAACCGCCTTTTCCCCACCCCCTTATCTTGCCCGGACACTCCCCGTTGCCAGTGCAACTCCCATCACCACCAATGCGCATACATTGTTGCCAGACACCGTTACCGGAGCAACTCTCGCCCCTTTTCAATCAACCTCCGCGCCCTCTCAGAACCAATCCAAGCCTTTAACCTCTACAGCTACCCCGCCCTCTAAACGCCCGATATAAGCTTGTACTCTCCCCTAATAAAGCTCTCTCTCTCTTGGCTTCTTCACCCTAAAAGAACCGTGTCCCGCCTGTTCCTTTCTCGCCGCCCTCCATACTTTGCACGCCACCCCGCCGGGGACCTGGCCAAGTCCCCCGCCTCGCCCTCGCCTCCGGGAAAGAGCCCCCGCCGCCGGTACCCTCCGAGCAATCCTGGGAGCCTAGGATTTAGCAACCGGCTGCCACCCCCCCCAGACGAATCAACTGCGACCGCAACTGGCGCCCAACGTGGGGCCCCTGGAATTAAAAGTCCTCTCCACGCAGCGGTCCAGTAAAACCACCTGCTCGCCCGGACGCCTCTCCAGCTCCCCTTCTCCTCGCCTGCAAAGTAAGGGCCGCCTCTCCCTTGCCACCCTGCGGAGCCGCCTCTCCCTCGCCGCTCCACGTCCGGAGCTGCCTCTCCCACGCCGCTCCGCGCCCGGGCCGCTCTTCCTTTCCCGCGTTAACCTAACTCTTACCCCCGACTACCTTTCGTCTTCTCTTCCTATGTCCCCCCATTCCTCCTAACACTCTTCCTCCAGTAGCTTTCCCTCTTCCCCTCCATTACTTTGCTGTGGTCCTTTGTGTCTTTGTTTCTTTGTTTCGCGCGGTGTGCCTCTTTGCGACCGCCCCCCCCCAAACTGCTCTCGCTACTTGAGGCTCCTGCCTTCTATTCTCGCCGTCTCCTTCGGCCTCACGACCACGGTTTACCTCATTTTCTTTACTCAATAATCAACCCCCCTTTTTCTTTTCTCACTCCGCTATGGGTAATCGTCTATCTGCACGCCAAGCACCCCAAGTTCGTGCTCTGGCTGGTCTCCTAGACACACATCGCTGTAAGGTATCTGTCCGGCAGCTGCAAGTATACTGGGACCTCCTGCTGCCCTTTAACCCATGGCTCACCACTTGCCATCTTTGGGACCCTGTTACTTATGATCGCCTTATTGATCGGGTCACCAACGCCATGGAACATGAGAGCAAGCGCTTCCCTCCCGGCTTGCTCCCCACCTTAATAACCGTCCGCTCCTGCCTTCAAGGCTCCCTCCCCCCTGATCGAGGCCCCATTAAATCCAAGGAGGCCCTATCAACCCAGTCAACAGATTCAGACAGCGATACTAATGTAGACCACGATTCGGACACAGAGTCCTTAGTCGAGCAGATTAACAACGCGCTCGAAGTGACTCCCAAAAAACAAAATAACACTGAGCCTCGCCAAGATGGCGAACTTCCTCCTCCTCCTTCTTCTTCCATCGAGGGGAGGAAGTGCTCCGGCGATGACGTCAGCCCTAAGCTGGGCCGGAAACCGCAAGCGCTTTACCCCGCCCTTTCACAGGGCGGAGCTAGTCCACCATCTTATGCCTTAGCCACTCCCACCGCGCCGCCGTCTTGCGACGCTTGGGGCCTCCCACTTCCGCCTCCCCCTCCGGCGAGCTCCCCCTCGGAGCCGCTACCGGCAGCTGCCGCCGCTCCTCCCACCCTGCCGACTAACAACCCCTGGCTGCCTTCTACACCTCAAGGCAACCCTTGGGGCAACGCTCCCCCTACCCCCACTCCCGCGCCAAGCCCTCTGCAAGCGCGTCCTCCTTTCTTTCGTGCTTTTCGCTGCTTTCCTCTTAACCTTACCCCCACACCACAGAAACCGTATGACTGGTATCCCATTGACTCTGATACTATCAAGCAGCTTCGCAGGGCCGTCAAGGAGGACGGGTTAGGTAGCCCATACGCTTCCCAAATACTGCAGGATCTCGGCATGGACTTTTGCATCCCCCAAGACTGGGCCTCGCTTGCCCGTTCCATTCTTAACCCCGGCCAGTTTGTTGATTGGCGTGCTCACTTCCAGGCGGAAGCAGCTAAGCAAAGTGAGCAAGACGCAGCCACTGGAGTCTATCATCACCCCGAAGCTTACTTGGGCACGGGAGCGTTTATAAATGCATCTGCTTATATTAATGCACCTGCCACCTTTTGGCCTATCCTTTGGGGAATCGCCTTACGAGCGTTTGCCAACTGCTCTGCCTGTCGGCCTAATAAATTCACCAAGCTCTTCCAGGAGCCGAGTAAGCCTTTCGCCACCTTTGTCTCCAGAGTCGAAGAAACCTGCGCTCGAAAGCCCTCCAACCGCACCTCAACTACAAGCAGCGCATCTGGAAACCGCACCTCAGCTACAAACAGCGCATCGCCAACCCCACCACCCCGACCTCCTCTACCCCCCTCTCGCTACTCCTCTCGCTACTCTTCTCCCCTCCTCAGCCTTATCCAAGCAGCCTTCACCTCAGTAAATTCCTCCAACCCCAATCTTACCTCCTCTTGTTGGCTTTGCCTCTCCACTTCCTCCCTCCTGTATGAGCCAGTTGCCTCCAACCTCTCCTTTTCAGAAAACACAGAGGACAGCCCCTCAGAATGCAATTGGAATACCTCTGCCGTCCCCCTAACCTTTCATTCAGTCTCCTTTACAGGAAAGTGCATCCGCCCTCGCTCAAGTAACTCTCCCAACCTCACAGCTTGTGCCGACTACTCATCTCCCAGCAGCTCTGCAAAATTTCTCATTCCTCATAACTCCTCCCAATGGCTCTGCTCCTCTACAGGGCTTACCCCCTGCCTTAACGTGCAAACCCTCAATACAACTAATGAAACTTGCCTCCTAATTGTCCTCATCCCTAGGGTCCTATACCACAGCGAGGAAGACTTCTTCCTCCGCCTGGAAACAACTGCAGCTTCTGCCCCTCTGCAAAAGCGAGAGCCCATCACCGTCCTCACGATTGCCTCCCTCCTAGGTCTTGCAGGCGCTGGCACCGGAATCGCTGCATTAGCCAGTCAAGGCTCCGCCCTAACTCACCTCCGGGCGGCTGTTGACGAGGACATTCGTCACCTACAAGACGCTATTTCCCATCTTAAAAATTCTGTCAATTCCCTCTCTGAGGTAGTGCTCCAAAACCGCCGAGGTCTCGACCTTCTCCTCCTCAAAGAAGGAGGCCTTTGCGCCGCCCTAGGAGAAGAGTGCTGTGTATATGCCAATTCCACGGGTCTCGCCGAGGACAGCCTAAAAAAAGGTCCGAGAGGAACTGGAACAACGCAAAAGAGACCGTGAAGCCACCAGCTATTAGTCCCACATCTTTACCCCCCTCCTCCCTTACCTCCTCCCTCTCCTCGGCCCCCTACTAATGATTATTCTAGCTCTCACCTTAGGACCCTGCATTATCCGCAGAATTGTCCAGCTTGTAAGGAAACAAACGGGTGCTATTTTCTCCTCGTTCGTGCAAGTCCAGTACCAGCGACTCGCCACCTCTGACGCTCCCTACTCCGAGATGACAACCAACCCTCCGCGACCTCACCGCCACCGGTCAACCCGCCGACCGCGAGGCCCTTCTCGATCGCCTGAACATCGCACCAACCTCGAGCTCCAGCTTCTCTGAACCTCCAACTTTAAACCCCCCACCCTCGTCCATCCCGCAAGCAGCAAGGCCCCTGTCGAGCGCCCGGGCGCCACACCAACGCCGAGCTCCAGCCTCGCTGAGCCACCGTCAACCCCTTTTTCCCCTCCCCGGCCTCCCCCTTCCCTCATCCCTTAGCGGGCCTCTCCGGTAAGCTTCTTCCTTTAATTAGAAAAGAAGGGGGAAATGCGGGACACTGATTACGTGCTTCAACTTGGCGGGCCTGGGCTGGGGGACCTGATCAGCCCCTGGGGAGGGTGGTGGGCACGGGCGACAGCACCCTCCGCAGCCCCCCGGGCCTGGGAAAGTGAGGCCGGAGGCAGGCCCCATTTCCTCACCCAAAATAACACTGTTAGGGGAGGCTTGCCGAAGGGAACCGCCTTTTCCCCACCCCCTTATCTTGCCCGGACACTCCCCGTTGCCAGTGCAACTCCCATCACCACCAGTGCGCATACATTGTTGCCAGACACCGTTACCGGAGCAACTCTCGCCCCTTTTCAATCAACCTCCGCGCCCTCTCAGAACCAAACCAAGCCTTTAACCTCTACAGCTACCCCGCCCTCTAAACGCCCGATATAAGCTTGTACTCTCCCCTAATAAAGCTCTCTCTCTCTTGGCTTCTTCACCCTAAAAGAACCGTGTCCCGCCTGTTCTTTTCTCGCCGCCCTCCATACTTTGCACGCCACCCCGCCGGGGACCTGGCCAAGTCCCCCACCTCGCCCTCGCCTCCGGGAAAGAGCCCCCGCCGCCGGTACCCTCCGAGCAATCCTGGGAGCCTAGGATTTAGCAACCGGCCGCCACCCCCCCCCAGACGAATCAACTGCGACCGCAGTGAATTTTGTCTTCTTTGCACGGTACTGAGGCATGGCTGGTTTTTCCAAATAAAGGTCTGGCTGATGTCCATGGGGTACTAATACAAGCTGTGACGGCGTCAGCCACAATGAATTATTCCAGTCAAATGGTCTTGGAGGACGAGACTGGTTAATGATGACGGGTGATGGTGATTGCTTGAGCAGTTTCTCTGCCTCCATGATTTTGGGGATCAGGAAGAGTGGATAAACACACAGGGGCTCTGCCTGGAGAGGAAGAAGAGAAAGGAAGTAAGCACCTGCAGCTTATTGGGTCCTTACGTGGTCTTATTACCCAGAGTTACAGAACCGCTGGGTTACACCGTAGACGACCAGGCACATGCTCTGCTGCTTCCGGTCAAACGCGACTAGGACATGATGCATATTTGAGCACGAGCAGAGGGTCCACTATTTCAAAAGGGGGAGAAACACAGCCTTGAGAGTTGAATTCCACCTCAGCGAGGACCACCAGTGGGTTTTGACCTGCCTATGAGAGCCCAGTAACCATGGGGCATTGAAATCTATGTGCTATGTGGGACCATCGCTTGGGCTTCCAGTCCTTGGCACTGTCTCTCTGCAACTGTGCAGCAGCTGAGCAGGAAGGAACCTTCCAGAACAGAGTATGTGTCACACGGGGGTCAGCAAGGCACTCACACTGCACCTGAGCTTCTCTACTGAACCAAAGAAGACAAGGCTGTGGGAAGCAGGGTGGGCTGGGCAAGTGGGCAGCCCATTTGTGGGGAACAGAAACAGCTGCTGAATCAGACCAGGGCAGGAGATCTCCGGGGATGGAAGGGACTGTGCCTCGGTTGGACCAAAGCCAGAAAAAAAAATTAGCTTTGGATGCTCAGGCATCAAGGAGGGCTGGACTGAGAAAAAAGATGCCAGGTGTCTTTATATATGTGACTTTGGTTGATGTTGCATCTCCTTGTCTAGAAATATGGGGGTGTTCAGCGGGGAGCCTCAGTGCGCAGACTGAGTTCAGTGGTGTCATGAACAACAGAGTCTCCTGAAATAAGCATCATCAGAACTGTGGGTGCCCAGTGACAGTGGGGGCTGGTGCTGCCCAAGGCACCATGGATTGTATTTTCACAAGATAAGATTTGGCTTTTTTGAGACACACACACACACATACCCATGATATTTTGCTACAAGTCATTTTTAAATAAGCTCCCACAATGACAGTCCCCGTGTTCCACCAAGCTGGTTTCCTTCCCATTTGCAAAAAGTCCCCAAAGTTACTTCCTGTCATTCTTGACTTTCTTCCTATTTACTGATAACTTCTCAGTGCACAGCCTAAAGTTAAACAGAAATACAATGACTATATTTCAAATAATGGGATTTTCATGTATATGCTTCCGGGATAATGGCCCCAAAAATGCCCCTGGGAGCAAATTATCCTCCAAGGTTTGCATCAGTGATTTGGATTTCCTGCTGAATTTGCTTTGAAAGAACAAATACGTGTGGAATGAAACTGCTTTGTAGATTTTCCTCTTTGTACGGTCCTCCTTTCTGCCTTAATCACCTGGATTGACTCTGTGAAAGCACAAATGGATGCAGTTCACTGAAGAGCATTTCCGAATCACGCAGCCCTTCCTGTGATGATGTGTAATTAATTGCCCTTGGGCAAGGCAAACAGGCCAAGGTGGCTTTTAAAGACTCTGTCCATCTTTCTCTTCTTCTCTTCCTGTCTTGTTCTTGGTAGAACAATCTGCCGCTTTTCTTTGATTTCCCCCACTCCGAGCCTAATGTGAGTGACTATGTCATGTCATCAGAGGCCACTTTGAATCTTCTCTCCTCTGAGTGCAAAGGCTGGGTCCCCAAGAGAAGGGTTACATGGAGAAGAAAATGCAATCATCCGAGTCAACACACACACAGAATCTCTGCAGCCTCCAACTTCTTCCAATTCCCTTTCTCCATCCTTTTCTAGCTGAACCCAATGATGGAGCTCCTTCATATAGCAGACTTTCAGTTATCTGGCACCTACCTGGCAAGGACATATTCTGCCCAAACAACTCTTTTGGGGCATTTATATTGCAGTAAGGGTGCAATCGAAATCCTCATTCTTATTAGGCCCTGAAATGTTTTGTTCTCTGATAAGAGAACTCAAAAGCATCAGTGAGTAGATCAGGGAGATTTAGGAGCAGGGATGAAGGTGGTTGCATCTATGGTCACTCAGAAATAACTGCTGGGATGGACATTCTAGGAATAACTGGATGTTTATAGAGGGTAAAGGATTGGTCTTTGTAGAGTAAAGGTGCAGGGCTATGCCACATGAAGCAGCTCTGTGTGGAGTGACAGGGAATTTGAGACCAGGGGACACAGGACATCTATTTGATATAACAATCAAATAATCCCTTGCATATTAAATAATTCTCATACATATAATACAACACGCCAACATCAGGGACCCAGGGCCACCTCCCTGACCATAGCCTTGCACGCACGAGCAGGTGCACACCCGAACCCTCTCAGGCTTCAGGTAGTCTCTGGTTCTGGCCCAGCAGACCTGGACGGGCCATCACCAGGCCTCCGAGTTGCCCACACTCATTGCCCCGGGGCTGAAGACAGGGGCCTAAAGAATTCCTGCTAAATCCATCCTGCTGTGCTCGTCCTGATGGTCCAGCTCACTACCTGGGCCAAAGGTGGCACATGGGGTGTGGCACTGAACCTTGTGCCCACTCCGTCCACTCTTCCTTACTTGGGGGAAACTGGAAGCTCTCTTGGGAGGAAGGAGAGAGATGGAGAGAGCCAGAGAGAGCGAGGAGAGTGAGCGAGCAAGCCATTGTACAACAGGAGCCAGCTTCACCTGGCACTAATTTGGATACTGACACATATGTAAGGTCACCTGTGCCTCCTTCTCCTTAGAAACTAGAAAGATAAAAAAAAAAAAAACATGAACACCACTTGAGAAGTGAGCAAGACTCCAACGGCTGAGGGAGGTGCTCAAGGAGACGCGGAGAATGTGTTTGGGACTTGCCTTCGGATGGGAATAAAATCAAACATTGGCCTCTGGGTCAGACTGAAGGAAGCTGTGCAGAGGCCAGCCCCAGCCTCCTCATCCTCTTCACTTCTCCTCTGTGTCTCCCTTCGATTTGGGACTCGTAATGGGATAATGGAAGCTAAAAGCATTTTTCTGGTCAGATCTCAATGGTAGATACCGTAACACATCAGGCCTGAGTCTGAAGGCTGTGCTAAGATAAACGGGGAAATGATATATTTTTAAAGCGCTCCTATTTGGTCCTAACTTAAAAGCTGCAGTGTCAATTTCTTTCAAGTAATATTTCCTTAATTATTCATTTTCCTTGGCACTGGTTAAAGAGCCGAGTAATGACTTCTGCCTCTTTGTATTTAGTCTATTATTGTTTGAAAAAGGCCAGAGGAAGGCCAGACCCGTGCAAAAATGATATTCCCTTTTTTTTTTTTTTAACAATTTTATTACCAACAGCCAATGTAAAGGGTAATATAATCGCCAGCAGCTGAGAGACAGTGACGTTTTTATGGACCTTCTGGCAACACTGAAGTGTGAAAGAGCCTGACAGGTATTTGGCTTTCCCTCCTGCTCTTTCCACTGCTTTCCTCATCAGGTTCACTGCTGGGAGCCCCGGCCCCAGGCAGGCCCCGGGACTCCTCCAGATAGCAGTTTAAGAGCCTGAACAGCAGCTGTCTAGTTAAATTTGGCAATTTTATAGATGGGAACCGAGGACCAACACCTGCAGGGCCGCTGCTCACCGCTGACGTGGGGACTTCCCAGGGCCCCCGAGGAGCCTCCAGTTGGAATCTCACAGTCCCTGAGAACTTCAAAGCTGGGGCACATTACCATCCAACTGGGACATGCATGGCCCATTGTAAATTTGGAATATTTTCTCTTTAAATGTGATTTTCCTGTGGCGTCTTCTGAAAGCTGGGTTATATGCACAAGAGTCCGTTGCTTTGTTCTCTTGTGGCCGAGGAGGACTTGGCAGGAAATCTCAGTTTGCTGCACCCCAGCCCGGCTAAGGGCCTATTGGTGTTTAGAATTCTTTAGCTGGGACAGAGAATCCAGGGTCAGATTTTCAATTGGAAATGGTGCCGTTCAGGTGTAGGTCAACCGAGACAGGCACTCATCTTCCTTTTTTCCTTTTGGCTGGGCCAAGTGTGAGGGTGTTTGTTTCTCCCAACTTTAGAGGCAGCCGAACGTTGCCTTCTGCTGCTTCTGGAGGGGCAACAGAAAAAGTCTTATATTCTCAGGCAAATTATTGATAATGTCTTGCTTTTTGTACTTTTGACCACTAATTGTGTGGTGTTAAAATTTAACTGGTGCAAGATGCCCAACATCATTAGTCGTTAGGGAAATGCAAATCAAAACCACAACAAGATACCACTTAACACCCACTAGGATGGATATTATAAAAAAGAAACAAACAAAATAACAAGTGCTGGCCAGGGTATAGAGACATTGGAGCCCTTGTGCATGGCTGGTGGGAATATAAAATGCTACAGCTCCTGTGGAAGTCTCTGAAAAAGCTAAACATAGAATTACCATACAACCCAGCAATTCAACGCATAGGTATTTACCCCAAAGAATTGAAAACAGGAACTTGAATAGATACTTGTACACAAACGTTCATAGCAGCATTGTTTATAATGACCAACAAGTGGAAATAACACTAGTATCCAGTGACAGATGAATGGATAAACAAAAAATAATATAAACATTATATGGAATATTGTTCTGCCATAAAAAGGAATGAAGTTCTCTCATTGCTATACCATGCTATACCATGGATGAACCTTGAAAACATTATGCTAAGTGAAAGAAGCCAGACACAAAAGACCAAATAGTGCATTGTTGCACTTACATGACATATCTAGAATAAGCAAATTCTTAGAGACATAATAATATCAGAGATTACCTAGGGCTGGGAGAAAGAGGGAGTAGGGAGTTATTGCTTAATGGGTGTGGAGCTTCTGTTTGGGGTAATGAAAAGTTTTTGGTAATGGATGGCATTGATGGTTGCACAATCTTGTGAAGAAAAGCAAATAACACTACTTTAGAAATGGTCAAAATGGCAAACTTTATGTTATATATATGTTACCACAATAAAAATAATAACTGGTAAAGCCAGGACATGAAAAGATAGAACATTAATAAACAAATGAGCTTCAACTAAGAATACAGGCTTTTCTGAGGATGTTCATGTATCGCCGACATTTTTCATTTTCTCTCTGTCTTATCAACCACGGGCTCTCTTGGCTGGCTTCTGGTTGTTGTTCAGCCAACAGCAGGCACCCACAGGAGATCAGAGGGAAGGAGATTGGACACGGCTTCCTTCCGTGGTGAGCTCCGTTTCTGACGTGGCCAGGTCTTTCCGTGACCAGGGCTGGTGCTGGGCAGCCCCTCCTTGGCTCCAGCTCTCTCTAGGCCTCCCTCCAGGCCCAGGCAGAGTTGCCGGGCAGAATACGAAATGCCTGGTTAAATGTGAGTTTCAAGTCACACAGAAACCTTTGTGGTATAAGTATCTCCCAAATATGGTACATACTTATACTAATTTTTTTTTTTTTCTGTTTGTCTGAGATTCACACTTAACTGGGAGTCCTATATTCTTGCCTGAATCTTGCCCCAGGCCTGAGAGTGGCTCTCCACTTTAGCTAGTGTCTGGGAGCCTCAACATGGCTTGTTGGTTTCCTTAAACCCAACCACAATTTGGGAAGAAGTTCCTTTGTTAACAAATAAACTGCAATCAGGGCTAGTTTCTGTTTCCTTTTGCGAATCTGCCTGACCCCTAGGTCAAGGTTAGGGCTGGGTGAGAGAGGATTTGCAGGGCTACAGTTTACAAGAGAGATAGCAGCTCTGTGTACTCCCTGAATGAGCGTTTCAAGCTTTTGGAATCATGACCAAGCTCGGGGTTGGGGGTGGGGATTGGGCACAGGGAAGACACACCGGACTGTGACACTCTTCTAGATATTAAGATAGAATCACTTCACTTTACTTTGTCCAGGAGTATTAGCCCCACACCTCCCTCCTATTAAAAAGCAGCTGCGAGAGCTAAAGTCCAGTATTTTCTTCATTCATTCAACTAAGATACATAGAACCCTTGTTATGAGTCATGTTCTGGCCAGGATGCTAATCTCTTCAGTGTTCTAATCTGTTTCTACATCTATATTTGTGACTTTTACTAGATTTTCACAGACTAATTAGTGTTAGGACAGCTTCCCCTGGCTGGGGCTGGGAAACTATAGAATAACTTTCCAATGCTATGCCCCTTCTCAGGCACAGGAAGTGGTTTCTGAGCTACCAGATTCCGATGGCTTGTGACAAGCCGTGTTTATTGCTCAGAAATCTAGAGGAAATTCTTCTCTGCCAACAACTTCCCTGAGTTTTTGCTTTGTGGGAATATGGCAATGGTTTTCATTTAAAACCCCTGAAAAAGAAGGCTTTTATCCAAATACAGGAAATTTTATAGGCCAGCAAAACCCAAGAGACAAATGTGGCCTATTTTAGAGATTCTCTCTGGTTTTTAATTCCCCAACACCGTATTCAAGTATGTGTAGTGCTTTTAGTAAAGTAATGTATCCTTTAAATCCTGTCTTCATCAAACTATGAGCCTTTTCAAGGCAGGGGCTATATTCCCAAATTGTTTCTGTGCTCGGGATACAAGATGGTGACTGGTACAATATATGCATTTTGAATTAATGCAAGTAATCTGGATTGCCAGAGAACTGATTATTGCATCTATCAGAAAGTTTCCAGATATTTGAATCTTGCCCTTTGTTCTGGTTTGCTAATGCAAAATACCAGAAATGGATTGGCTTTTATAAAAGGGATTTATTAAGTTAGAAATTGGCAGTTCTAAGACCATAAAAATGTCCAAACTAAGGCATCAACAAGAGGATAGCTTCACTGAAGAATGGCTGATGGCGTCCAGAATACCTCTGTCTGCTGGGAAGGCATGTGGCTGGTGTCTGCTGGGCTTTTGCTCCAGGATTTTGGTTTCAGAATGGCTTTCTCCAAAATGTTTCTCTTAGCTTCTCTGGAGCAAACTTTGTGCTAGCATCTCTTAGCTAAGCATCTTCAAGCATCTCTAAGTGTCAGCAAGCATCA
The DNA here is from genome assembly GCF_015220235.1 of Choloepus didactylus. NCBI lineage: Eukaryota > Metazoa > Chordata > Mammalia > Pilosa > Megalonychidae > Choloepus > Choloepus didactylus. The sequence goes on from NC_051324.1 coordinate 3,979,491, forward strand.
GCTAATGCCTGGGCCTCTGCTGGCTCTTTTTAAAGGACTCCAGTAAACTAATCAAGACCCATGCTGAATGGGCGGGGCCACATCTCCATAGAGACAATCTAATCAAAAGTATCACCTACAGTTGGGTGAGTCACGTCTCCATGGAAACAACCTAATCCAAATATCCACAAGATTGGATTAAAACAAGGCTTTTGGGGGAGACATAATATATTCAAACAGGCACACCCTTATAGGGCCAAGTTTTAACTTAAACCTTATTTTACTTTTCAAATCAGTTTTATTGGTATAATTTACATACAATGAAACATACCTGTTTTAGTGTACAGTTCGATGAGTTACAAATGTGTATGTCCATGCAAACGACTACCCCAACCCAGATGAATTATTATCACCCCAAAAGTTCTCTTGTGCTTCTTTGCTGTCATTTTTTGATAGGAAGTTGTCTAAAATGCGCTCCCTCCGTTTTACTAAATGAGGATGCTGAACCGAAGTATACTTGCTATGGAGCACAGTTCATTGTAAATATCAGTTATCGTGGTCCCTTTAGAAGCTGCGTGAAGGGAAGAGAACATTTTCCCTTTTCACTAAATGACCTTGCATTACATAGTTTTGGAGGTTCTTGTGTGCTTTTGAAAAAAAAATTTAATATCTTCTCTAACACCTGTGGCTTTTATCATATTTGTCATTTTTTATTTTTCATCACTCAGGGTTCCTGCATTTAAAAGCAACCTGTCCATTTCCTCATTCACCTCTTCTAATCTTCTATAGATTGGGAAACTACAGTCAATCTTATTAGACTTGCTTAAAATAAAAGCAAGTGGGACACTCCAATGAATAAATCGGCACAGATTTAGTGCACAGCCTTGGCATCATTTCTTCTCTCTGTCCAAAGTCCTGCTTGTGTTCCTGGCTCTTGCATTTGGATAACGGACATCTGGTCATGCTCAGTTCTCAGCATCCCTTTGGCCCACCAGAGGAAGTCTTCCTGGTTCCCTCAGTGGGGCCAGAGGACTCACCATTTTCTATACCCCCACCAAAGGTGAATGAGAGGGATTTTACCCAGGTCACCTTTAGAGTTTTCAACTGCAGAGTATGGATGGTTTTGCTTAAATACCAGCAGCGTTTCCTTTTAGAAGTTTAGAACAATTGTTTTATTGCCATTGTTCAACCCCCCCAAGTTCTTTTCTCTACAATAGTTTTCAGATTCCCTGGTGCCCTCTTATTTGGAGACCTTCCTATGGGCAGATTTCTCTCCTCGGCTTCTCAGCCAACCCTGTCCTTCTCTGTGCTTCTCTGAACACCACTGAGAGCTTTAGGGTAAGTCAGGACTGGGCGTTCTTGACCACACTGGATAAACTACAAAGGGGACTCTGGGGACACCTGCATTATGCTTTGGAACAGCCAAGGACTGGAAAAGAAAACTCAGTCCAGCCATTTCCAAAGGACAAGGGTAAATGTGGGGAGGAGTGTTTGCTCTTTGGTGAGCCGGATGCTCTGCTTTACCACGTTCCACGGTGGTGCACAAAACGAGGCTGTTCTCCAGTGACTCTCACACCATGGGGCAGAAAGAAATCATCCTGGGCCCCATCCTCTGAAGCGCAGCAGGCCTGCAGCATTCAGCAATGCAGGTGTCACTTCTTTGATGCCTCGGATCTGAGGAATGGAGGCAGGTGGCACTTGGACACTGTGGCGATGGCGATTGGCATCGATGGTGGAGCCCACCCCTACAGACTCAAGGGGCATCTGTAGAGGTGTGCTGGGAAAGAAGTCCAGAGGGAAAGAGGACAAGGGAGAGGAATCAGAAAAATTAGGAATGACGATACATGTAAAACCTGCACTTACTTGGAAAATATACTTTATGGTTATTTCTAACTGCCAAATCGGTCTCGCTTTAGATCATTTCACATACTTTATACAGAAAATAAAGAATGTCGTTTTAGGCTGACATGCATGAAAAAGATGAATTTCTTTTCAACAGTTTGTGCAGTTTTCATGGCAAAATGAAGAAAGACGAAGGAATGACTTGAATGCACAGTTTTGGAGTTTCTCATTTCATGGCTGGCAGCCACCCCTCTGCTTATACTTCCCCCCGGCCGCCTTCTGTCCCTCGCCTTGCTTGATGTCTATTCTTCAAGGAGTTTTTCAAGTTAGAATTCACTTACAGAGCAGGGACTTGGTGAGGCTGCATGTCATATATTTTTCAAGAGGTGCTTCCTTTTGCCCCTTGGCCTGGGACAATCCAGGAAGAACTCTCTGGAGCAAATGCCTGTGACTTTTTCCTCAACCCTGTTACGGCCCCCTTGGCTGTGCTCACTGATCCCAAAAGCTGAACCTGGGAACCTTTGCCAGGAATGAGGGGCTGAGAGCTGCCACGGAGGGCAGGGCTGCTTTGGTCTGAGGATGAGGCTGAAAGAATGAGTCCAGGGGTAGCCGTGGGGACAGTGGCAAACCCAGCTGGCTCCTCTGAGGACACTGACCACACTTTCTATTTCTCTCCATGTCTGGGTTTCTGGTCAATGGATCTGGGGGCAGGAGGGGGGTGGGGGGCTTCAAAAAGAGGATCCTGGATTTCCTACTGTAAGCTGTTGGATCTGGTCTTCATCATTAATTTAAATTAAAAAAAAAAAGACTTACTAATTTTTCAATTTTTCCCTTAAGAAGATTGAATGGGATAAAATGGGTCACGTTTACTGTCGGGTGCCTTTTTTTTTTTTTTTAACAAATTTTTCTTCTGTTAATATTTATTTCTTAACATCTCTAAAGACTTCTGAAAATTAAAGCCTTGTCTGGGTGAATACAAGTTTCTCTAAATTTTATAAATTCATGCAAAGGGCTAAAAATTGGAAACAGTAAAGACGACTTTGGTTTTGTTCCCCCAGAAGGAGACCCCGAAGCAAGGATTCAAGTGAAGAAGTTACTTTTAGAGGCTGTCCCAGGGAGCACCAGTGGGGATGTGAGGAAGTGAGCTGGGACAAGGCAGGAAGTCAACACAGGTGGGCTACCGGGCAGGTGAGCTGCTGGCGCTCAGTCCCACGGGGGACCTCACACCTGTTGGATGAGAAAGCTGCGCCATGTTTCACTGACACCCATTGACAATTACTTGGGGCTGCACCTATGGAAGGTCCCTGCTTGGCCCTTCCAGCGTGCCCTGCCCGTAGGCTGAGAACACTCCTGCAGCCAGAGAGAGCCACAGGTGGCAGGATCTTGCAGTAAGAAGCCATCAAGGTGAACCAGCAAGGTGAGTGCCCCCAGCAGGGATTTGGGTGGGACATCAGAAGCATCTGCTACCCTGGGGAGGACGTTCTCCAACCCAGGTTCTGCCAGGCAGAGCCGCATGGGACGTTATGGAGCCCGGCTTCTCCAAGAATAAAGCCCTTTCCTTGGTTTCCATTTGGCTGCATTTCCTTGTTTATCGTTTCCTTGGATGGAAAGCCTCATTGCTAGGTTTGTCCCTGGGTTGGGAAGATTCTCTTCAGGTGGCTGGGGAGATATAATCCCCAGATAATGCCATGATAAGGAGAACTTTCATTTTGGAGGTGGAAGTCTTTAGTTTGGCAATTGGGGCACAATTGTCTTTCTTCTCTTCTTCAACTCCAACCTCTCCTTGTCTTTTACAAAAGTCTGGGATGACCTCAGGCTGCTGTGAGCATCTTTCTTAGGACCCAGTATTGTCACTGGGTGGCCTCCTGGGCAAATCTCCCTTTTAGGGAGCCCATTCTCAGGCTGTATTTCGGGGGTAAAAGCCCAGCTGCTAAAGCCAGGCTCCCTATTTAGAGTAGGAGGAGAAGAGAAGGAGGATCATGGCGATCCCAGCTTTTTAAAATGTACTTTGTACCCAAAATAAGCCAGGGCTCCCTGGGAACCATCCCCCACCCATTGCATTGGTTGTGTGGAGACAATTGGTTCTTTCGGATTTCTCCACCAATTTTTATACCTTCCCTTTGCTTTAAACCTTCTAGGATATTATTCAAAATGTCCATTCTGCTTCTGAGATACTTTCTTGTTTTTCAGAGTTTTAGGGCTGTTATGATTTCAATTACACACACGTATACATTTATATATATATGTATACATGTGTTTTATATGTATGTTTCCAATGGGACATTTGGCAGAGAGTAGATATACATGCGTGCATTCAATCTGTCTTTCAAGCCAAAATCTTTTTTTATGTTTGATGATATGCTCCATACTATTTACTATTAAGAAGTTAGTTTCTAAAAAGAATGAGAATGATCTCTATACACTGATATGGAAAGATAGCTATGAAAAAAGGCCTTGAAAATAATAGTCATCGAAGAGTAGCTTTGTAATAGAGTCTCTCTCTCTCTCCCTCTCTCTCTTTCCTCCCCCTTCCCTCCTTCTGTGTATCTCTCACTCTTCTCCTTCCCCACTCCATTTACCCTCCCTCTGTTTAGAGAAAGGTCTAGAAGAAAGCACACCAAATATTAAATAGTGTTTAACCCTTGGTGGATGTGAAAAGAGGGTGTTGGGGTGACTTCCACATTTTACTTTATACCCTTCTCTTTTGTTTGACTCTTTTCCCCACAAGTATGAATTGTTTGTATATTAAAATTAAAAAAAAGAAACCAGAAACCCATTAGCTGCTTGGACGGTGCCAAAAGGAGCAGTGTCCCCAAAAAGGCTTCCCGAGGCTGAGTGTGCTGCCCTGTGTGGCGGTCAAGGGCTATCCAAGGAGACAGAAGTGGATTCTGCAGTGCCCTGCCTGGGGAAATATTGGGCCGTTCTGCAGCCACGGGGAGTGGGGTTTGTGAAATAGCAGCTGAGGGCTGAAGGAGATGGAGCTCTCTTCCTCAGCCGGACGGGGCATAGAGCATTGCCAGAGAAGGGTGGCCCGGGGGTGAGGTGAACAAACTGCCCCACAGTAAGCTTCTGAAGGGGCCCATTTCCTCCAGTCACACCTGCCTTTGCCTGCCCCAGCCCTGGCTACCCCCACCCCCACCCCAATGCAGAACCAGAGGCAGCCATTGAACCGTCCTCAATAGTGGGCAGAGCTAAACGACATTAAAAAGGTCTACCTTTGAGCGTTCCCTTCTGGCACTTTCTACACATTTCCTCTTGTGGGGCAAGCCTTCTTCCCCCAGTTGCTGGCCCAAGGGGCTGCATGGGTGAGAGGACTCAGGGGACTTCAGGGCCTTCAGGCAGAACTTCATCCCGTGCTCCTGGATGTATATCTGAGATGTTCCAGTACATCTTGCCTTGACTTCCTCCACGTGGCAGGAGGCTGGAGACCTCACTTTTACCAGGTGACCTTAAATAAGGGCTTCCCGGCTGGATGAATTTGATACATATATTATTGATAATATTTCCATTTAGTTGCTCTTTCATGAGAAAAGCTTCCCTGAGAACTGCATGGAGATAAAGGTGAGGAGGTTTTGGGCATTCTTGGTTCCTTGAGGTTATACACCATGTAATATTAAAGTGTCATCACAGCCCTCATTAAAGTCTGGGAATTTCGTAGCTTATGGGTGGAATGAGACTTGTGTTTAAGTGCCTTAATGTTTAAATGTAGCTCTCTGATAGCAACGCCTGCACTGCCCTTCAGATATTCCCTGAGAGTGCTGGAAGAAAGAACATCCATCCATATTCTATGTAGCAATTACTTTGGAAGTTGATTTAAGATCGTGTGGACACGGGCGCTGCATTATTTTGGCATGAATCTGTTTAAAACCAGATGTTTTACCCTTTTATATGTCCCACTAAAATAAAATTGAATTGAGACAAAATGAGACTAAGGATTTTGATTGACTGATTGATAACTCACCTACTTATGAAACATTTGAAGTAGCTCTTTGCAACTTTGATCTGGGGCGGGGGTGGGGGTTTTGCTTGGCAGCATCTCAAAATTTATTCCTGGAACAAATACTCAAATCTGTTCTAAGTCTACAACAGTCAAAAGTAACTTTTCAATTTGAGTTCCAAGAATTTAGCCTGCCTCTCAGTTGCAAAACTGTCCACACATCCATTTCCCTTTGAATCATCAATACAAGAGGTTAGCAACAGCATAAAAATGAAGACAATAAAACTCTTAGAGGTTTTTTTTTCTGCTCTGCTTCTCTACTTTTCAGTGGAAATTCATTAACTCTCAAAAAATTTACTGTAATGTTAGTCATTGGATAAGGAATGTTTGACAAAATGCCATTTTCTGGTTGAGATGCAGTGATTCCTGAAGCATGTAAATCAGGAAGGAACCTCCATGAACTCAATTCTGGATGACACATCTGTTTCCTCCAGGCTTGGGTAAGATGATCGTCATCTCCTCCTACAAAATCTGGCTCCAGGCTGGCCCTTAGAAGTCCTGAATAACTCTCCATTGTGCTCTCTTTGCTACTTAGAAAATCTTCCCTTAGGATTCATCCTGTGCACTTGCATTATATCAACGGGAAACCATGAAAGGACTTTGAGAAGGGGAGAGATGTAGTGAGGTTCATGTTTCAGAACCTTGCCATAGGATAGAGGATATACTGGAGGGGGAAGAGGCTGTTGTCAGTGACCTGGGCTTTGGCAGTGAGCAGAACAGAAGAGGTGGAAGACGGGTGGTTTGGAGGTGGTATGAGCATGGAGCCAGACTTTGACAATTGACAGTGATTACATCTAGATGTTGACTTGGTTTTGTGCCATTGGTAAGATGTGGTGTTATTAACCAAGATCGGCAATAGAAGGAGAAGGGGAAGACGAGTTCCCTTTTAGATGTCAGGAATAGATGCCTGATGAGTTCTATTTTGAGAGGATATCTCCATAGGGATGTCCCATGGGTGACTGGGAATTTGAGTGTAGAGTTTGGGATAGGTGTTGTGTCTTAGTTCGCCAGAGCTGCTATAACACTATAGCATGGACTGGTGGGTTTAAACAATAGAAATTTATTATCTCACAGTTCTGGAAGGTAGAAGTCTGAAACCAAGTCGTTGGCAGGACCATGCTTCCTCTTAGGGGAAAATCTCTTCCATGACTCTGCCTTGGCTTTGGGTGGATGATCAGCAATACGTGGTGTTCCTTGGCTTGTGGTGTTGAAAGTCGAGCTTTGGTTCCATCATGTGGCTGTCTGTCTCTCTTTCTCTCTGTCTGTCTCTCACTGTCTCTCTGTCTGTGTCTAAATTTCCTCTCCTCAAAAGGTTGTGAGTCATACTGGATCAGGGCTCACCCTAATCCAGTTTGGTCTCATCTTAACTAATCCCATCATCAAACCTCCAGTTTACAAATAAGTTCATGTTCACGGGACCAGGGGTGAGGAATTGAACGTCTTTTTGGGGAGCACAATTCAATCTATAGACAAGTCCATGGGAACCCTTAAGGATCTTAAGTGAAGAGGCCACCACTTACAGTGGTGGAGAAGGAAGAGCTAGGGAAGGAAGCTGAGCAGGAGGCCTCAAAGAAGCAGGAGGAGAGCGTGGAGCATTAGCCTCGAAGGGGAGGGATACTGAATTTATGCATTCAATTCAGTGTCACTAGTATTTATTGAACTAATAGAAAGACATACTGCTGGGCTCTGGCAACACAAAAGTGGTCCTTGTTTTCAAGGAACTGAAAATGAAGATGGAAAGATGGGCATTTATTGGGTTGAATCACATGAAAATGGCAACATTCAAATATTTTTGACACATCGAAACTGCAATTTCAAATGGATCAAGCTACTGCACTTTAAGACAGATGCAATTATTGTCTTCACAGATTTTTTCAACAATGTATTTGCATACACAGAGGAGGGACTGGGGATTCAGGGCATGTGGCAGAAGTCATGACATATGCCTCAGTTTTCCAGAATGACTCTTGTCTTAATTGCCTAAAACCTTCTGAAACGTCAGCTTTAACCTAAGGCTAACTTACTTGCCTTATTGTCACAAGATAGCTGCTAACACCCACATTTCCCCTATGTGCGGAGATGAAAGAGAAAATTTGAGTTTCTCTTTCAATGACCCAGCATGTATCCTGAGAATCACCCTCTCATCTCTATTAGACCAGCTGGTTCCCGTGTTCACCCTAAATCATGATCGGGGAATTCCATGTGCCAGTTGGCTCAGGTCTGGGATATTGTCCACCCAAGAACCAGAGGTAGAGCCATTTCCACCTAATCCCATAGACACCGTCTAATGGGGTTGGGATGGGGTGGATATTGGGAGTGCAGATAGCCATGTTGCTTCAGAGTTTAAGCAGCAGGATCGTTCAGGTTTAGAAAGATTCTTGTGGCTGCCTTGTGAGTGTACATGTCAGAGGTTTGCAATATTGGAGACAAGGAAACCATTCAGGAGATAATTTAAGGAATCCTGGCAAGAAAGGGTAAGAGTGTAAACTTAAGTAGGGGCAAGGAGGGTCAGGAGGAAAGGGGGCTGGAGCAGCCGATGCTGAGATAAGATTCTGGGGACTTGGGGACCACCTGGTGAGGAGTATGGGGGGCAGGATGGGGGTGAGGATGAACCCACATTTCTGCCTGGTTGATGGTGTCTAAGGTGGTGGTGTTCACAGTGAGAGAGAATAAGATGGGGGAAACATTCAAGATGTGGTGGGAAGATGACCATGTTTGGTTGGTTTGTTTGCATTTTATATTTTCCCTTCGTTTGAGATGACTTTGAAATATGAAAATGGAGACTGCCATGAATTCAGTAGATAAATGGGTTTGGACTTAGTAGAGGCTGAAGACACAGATTTGGGATTGGCGATGTAGGGTTGAAGCCATGCATATGGGGGAGGCTCTGGGATGGGGGGAGCAGTGAGGAGAGCAAAGGACAGGAGGACTGGGCAGAGGGGGCAGTGAAGGCAGAGAGAGAGAGAGAGAGAGAGAGAGAGAGAGAGAGAGAGAGAGAGAAAGAGAGCAGCCAGTAGGGCAGAGAGGTGCTCGGGAGAAGGGCTGGGGTTCTGCTTTGGCATCATATTTACCAGAGTAGAAATTCACACTCTGCAACTAACTAGCACCCTGATTTGGGGCTAACTCTTTCAAACACTGTTTTGTTAACTGTATGGTGGGGATAATAATTATAGTAATTGTCTAATAGGCTTCTTTTGCTGATTATGAGGGAATGTATAGGAAAAGCTTACAAAGGAAGCCTTGGCAGGAATTTTATGTCCTTCTTAAGGTGTCTTTTGTTTTCATTTAAAATGGCAATATTTAGGATAAAGAAAACAATCAGCTAATGAGGTAAGTCAGGGCTTGTTCTCCTTGTCCACATGGTTTATACGGGCTAAGACTGTGGCCTGGGAATCTACCCGGTGAGGATTCACACACAAATACAACCCACCCTTCAGGTCTGTGGTCTCGAGAAGCTTCCTCAAGCCTGTTTTCTTCTCTGTAAAAGGGCAGGTGCAATGCACATTTCATAGGGAAGTTGTGATATTTAAATGGTACTACATGTAAAATCTTTAGCAGGGTTCTTGGCACATAATGAACAGTTAGATAATGTTATTAAAGGAGTAAAACCCAAAGGGATTAGTGTCCCAGAAGCTCAGGGAAGAGAGAACAGTGTCAAAATCTGGAGCTTACCCAAGTAGCATGAAGACAAAAAGCTGCCACTGGATTTGGCAATGAGGAAGGCTTTGTTGACACCTGGGAAGATGCAGTTTTGGAAGAGGGGTGGGGGTGGAACCTGACTGCAGGTGAACTGAGTTACGAGAAGGCGGTGACAAAAATGGAGACAGCATGAGCTGTATAAAGGGTAGGAAAGGGGGTCATGAGGGGCAGGAAGAGTCTGTAGGGTTCTGAGTTATTTGGTGGTTGGTTGGTTTTATTTCAATACAGAAATGGTCCATTTCTAGATCACTTTGTGTATTTCCAAGACACGCTTTCCACTGAAGGATTATAGAAAATGCTGACCGTTCATTATAGATGATGAAGGCTTTTTCTTCATTCAGGTTTAAATAAGACAAACTTGTTTGGGCATAAAGACTGCCTTTTAATCAAGAAAAATGGTTTGAAACTGTTAGAAATACTGGCTTTTCTTTTCTTTCTCAAAATCACCATCTGTTTAAAGTCAACTTAATCAGAGTAGACAGGAAAATTGCCCTGTGTTTGGAAACATAGACACAAAGATAAAGAGCCTATGGACTTTTTCTTCTCTCAGCCGTCTGCCAGTCCTTCTTCAGGTGCAAATATTTTCTGCCTAGAAGATGCATTGGGAGCTAGATTCCACACACCGACACAGCACACAAAATACACAACTTTAGTAGACTCCGTCAGTTTTCAGATGAGGAAACTGAAGCCCCGTCTCTCTGACACTCACAAGCAGGCAGTCACAGATGACACCCAGCACTTTGGTATCTTACCTCTCCCCACCCCCAGGGCAGATCTTGTCCCACCCCATGGAGAACAGATGCTTGTCATGTATCGCTGCTTTTCACCGGCTCTGTGATCCAGATGTTCAGAGCATCCTTCCCTTCTCCGTACTTCCATATCACATTGTACCCAACTCTGTTTAGAGGATGTATTTATTCCACGTTGAGATCACATTCTCTCTCTCATTAGGACCAAGAAGGCAGAAACTGCCTCTTTATTTTATTACTATTTTTTAAAAGATCTGAGCATCTCTGGTGTGCTGTGTTGTACCCAGTAGGGCCTATTGAATACTTGAGTGAATGGATAGATAAACAAATAATAAATTAGATCCATATTGATTTTCCCTTACTTAGTTTTATGGAATGACCTACAGGCTTTGATAGTTTCTGTGCACATGATACAAATGGACCTATTCCAGAGTGTTTCTTCCGAAAGAATGATTTCTGTCCCCAAAGTCTGCCCTTGAGCCTCTCATTATGGATGTTATGGAAGCATAAATGGGCATTTCTCTTGGAAGTGAGATGATTTCCATGCATCTCAGAGGATCTGGGATAGCTCCATAGTGTATTTTTCCTTGGGTATGATTTGTGATTTTACTCCCCACCCCTGATATGTTCTGATTTCAGAAGACCACCCCAAATTAGAAGGAGAGCATCCCAATTCAGCTCCTAATTTAGCAGATAAACCGTGGGGGAATCCACATTCTCTACAGCTAATCAGCCCTACCACCTGCTTTGACAGGCTTCTGGACTCTCTTTGGATCAACTGAGAATCTTGTCTGAGACCCCTGTATCCTGGAAACGGTGGGCAGTGTGACCTAAAGACCCCAGGCACTGGGCCCCTTAGTCTCCTTCCATTTTTCAATTAGAGGAGATTGGGCCCTTTTCCAAATAAGTAGAAAAAAATTTTAGTGTCCATCACCCTTGGGCAGTTGCCTTCTTTCTTCCCTTTATATCCAAACATCATTGCTACCTCCTGTTTCCTCAACTCCCTGCCATTCCCCAACCCTCCTGCAGTTAGATTCTACTCCCACCCCCCATTTCTTACCTCCACCTTTACTTACACCCTATGCTTTTGTTTCTTCCCCAGGATGAATAACTAAACATGCATTGCCTGCTGAAAAACTAGCAATGAGTGATGAAAATAATCAACTCTGAAGCAAAAAAGCCATCGGGAAGCCAGTCAAGAATAAACTTGCATGGAGAGTTTTCCCACACTTGGGGAGATGCCAGAAGTCATGAACTGAGAAGGGGAGGAAGGGAAAGGAAAGGGAAAGCGAGACTATGGGGGCAGGAGAAGGTGACTTTGAGGATCTTAAACCTACAAGAGGGGCTGGGGTGCCATCATTGCTTCCCAGAAAAGGGCAGGAAGGGAACAAAAGATAAGCTTGCAAAAATTTTAGCCAGAACCACAGCCTTTCCAGTTTTTCTTCTCCCTAGGAAGAGTTTCTTTCTTTCTTTTTTTTGATCTATATATCTGTGTGTGTCACATACATCAGCAGATTTTGGATGCATCTGCACTGTTACGGCAAACCAGTGGGAGGGATTGCACAAGAACCAGAACTCTTGCAGACATGGACCCCTAGGGACACTTCTGCTTCTACACATCCCCGTAATTTATCTGCTGGATTTTGTTCACAATTGCCATCAGGTCTTCTACTAGGCTGCATCTCTTTAAAGCCTAAGTCTCTGTTCATTGTACCTGATACTTGAATTGAATTTAAGCCAAAAGGAATTGATTGAGTTAATTTAAGCCAAAAGGAACTGATTGACTCACATGATGGAAAAGTCCATGAGTTAGTTCTGCTTCAGGCACGGATGGATCTTGGGATTTAAATAAACAATATCATCATGTCCCTCCCTCTGTGTTGGCTTCGTGCTCCTACAGACTATCTCCATGTGATGGGGCTTGTAAGGTTTTTATATTTCAAACTCTTAGAAGGGTGGATAACCTCTCAGTCTTCCAGAATCCATGTCACCTTCTGCAAAAAGATTCTGATTGTCCATGGCTGGGCCACTTGCCCATCCTGGAAGAGCCTCTGTATCCAGGGGAGTGGGATACGTTTGTCATCTTGAGTCTTGTATCTACCATTGGGGAAGAGGACATTGGTGCCCTGATTGATAGATATGCTAGAATTACATGGAGTGGAGCAGAGCAGTTCCCCAAAGGAAGTGTTATAAACAAAAAAACAAACAAAGAAGTAGCAGATGACCACCAAAACCGCTATATTTGAAATAATCACATAAATTAAGCCAGTGACTCTGAGAAAACTAAGGTTAAACAAAAACGGTAAATTAGGGGCATAAAAATAAAAAAAGTCTTATACCAGTGTAGGTCCCTTCATCTTGTGGACTTCTAAAGTGAAGCTATTGGAAAAAGAATTTCTGTTTTGCTTGTAATTATATTCTCCATACCTGACACACAGTCAGTACTTAATAGTTTCTTTATTTGAAACAGTAAGCTGGTGACTACTAAGCCATACATGAAAAGAGCTAGAAAAGGTGGAAAGAATTTCCTTGTTATGGGAAGCAACACTTTCATAAGCATTGCTCCCAATTATAGAAGGCATGGCCCCTTATGGGAGAGGAGGACGGATGTAATCAAGTGTGCTGGTAAATGTTTAAACAATGGCTCTCCTCGGGGGCAAGAAAAAGACAACCCTGATGTTTAGCCCTTGCCAAGTCCTGTGGTGTAAATATTCCCAGATACTGGATGGGAGACACTAAGGGCAGGACTGGGAAGTGAAGTGATGCAAACAGTTAGCTCTTGGGAGCCAGCATGAGCTGACTCAGCATTGGCTGTAAACAAACTTTCTGTGGCTTGGTAAAGGCTCTGCTCCTCCCTGAGGCTTTTTAGAATGGACACCTTGGAAGGGCTTCACCCATTGCATGGGGAACTTGGGGTTTTCTGGGGGATGAGAGATCAAAAGCCTTCTCCCAATACCTGAAATTAGTTAAACCTGGCAGAGTGGCCCAAATTGGCTCTGACCAAGATTTTTGGGGTCAGATAAGGATCCCAAAACAGAACTCACCATTAGAGGAGTAGTTGTTCTGTTGACTTGGATCCAACATTCGGTTACCAAGAAGTTCAGTCTACAATTGAGGCCAGAAACTACTCTGGATCCAGCTACCCATGCAAGTGTGTTGTGCTTAGGGGAACAATGGCTAATAATTTGAGTGTAGCTAAAAACAGTACATCATGAAGCCCATTGTTTTGCAGCCCTTCAACTCTGATAGGCTTCCAGAGAGCAGGGACATCATCAAACCTCCTTTGATTGGAAGGTATAAGTCCTAACAATTATGTGCACCAGGAGTTTGCAACTAAGACCTAAGTACTTATGGGGTGTATCAGTCAGGATAGGTTTCAGTAATGCTGTGGTAACAAGTGAAACTCACGTTTTGGTGGCTTAATACAATACAAGGTTGTTTCCCGCTTCCTCTGCATGTCTATCATAGGAACAGAGGATGCAGGTTGATGGAAGTCTACATATCCATCATAAACAGTGAGAACCCAAGGGATGGAGATCACTTCTTTTATGCCTGCTTCCATCATTACCAATTGTGATGGTTGGGTTCATGTGTCAACTTGGCCAGGTGATGGTGCCCAGGTGTCTGGTCAAGCAAGAACTGGCCTAACCATTACTGCAAGGACATTTGTGGCTGGTTTATTAAATCATTAGTCAATCAACTGCATCTGTGGCTGATTATATCAAGAAGGGAGTGTTTTCTGCAATGAAATAATTCAATCAGCTGGATTTAGCCCAATCGGTTGAAGACTTTTATGAGAGAATAGAGAGATTTTTCACTTCTTCTTAAGTCAGCCAGCCTCTCTTGGGGAGTTCATCAAAGACTTTCATGACAGTTGCCAGCTCGCTGCCTGCTCTACGGAATTTGGACTCATGCATCTCCACAGTTGCATGAGATGCTTTTATAAATCTCATATTTACAGATAACTCCTGTTGGTTCTGTTTCCCTAGAGAATCCTGACTAATACACGGATGTAGGAAATGATGTAGCAAATTCACACACAGGATTTAAATGATACATCGTTCTCATTCCATTGTCCAAAGCAAGTCCTGTGGCTGCACAGGGTAGGACAGGGAGGTGCAATCTTAGCGTGTGTCCAGAAGATGGAGCTGGCAAACAGCAGTAACCACCACCACAGGGGTGGACTGAAAATTCCAATAATTTTTTCTGTCTTAGACTTTGGAAGGAGACGCCAGCCTGGTTTGATGGTTGAACTGAATGGGCTCCCAGGAATCTTGAAAAATTTAGTTGGAAGGGGGCTTTAACAGAGATAGTACAGCCTCTGGTTTTATAAAAGGAAACTTCAAGCAATTGCTTGCAAGGGATAAAGAGAGGTGGCAGTTTTCGTACGCCAAACCCATAAGATAAATAAAATCAGGTCCATGCTGAATGAATGAATGAATAAATGAAACATTACTCAATTGAAATTATGCCTCGTTCCTGTAAACATCTTTTATGACTCTTAGATATTTTCCATGGAGATCCTATCCCTTTCATTCAGTTGTATGATTACTATAGGTGAGAATTATCATTTGCCCTAATCCCTTGATAAGAAGGCACCATAATAGAGTTTATCCTTCTCCCAGTTGGTTTGATAGATGGAATTGAGAGATTTATTATTTTTTTTTAAAAAAAAAACAGGAGTCAAATGCTGAATGAGGGCCATTCAAGCATGAGATGCAATGAATTTGGGAGAGCCTAGATTTTACCCCAGAGCGCAGAAGTTTACATGTCTCGAAACTATTTTTTTCCTAGTTTGTTGAATTGTTCTTTCAAACTCCAAAAGTAAAGCATCCCTGTTGCAACATGACAAACATAGAGATGTACTAAAAGAAACCAACAATCTCTCTCTCTGCACCCAACCCCCTGAGGAAACCAATAGAAGTAGTTAGATGTCCTCTTCACATCTTTTTCTGTGCTCATAAAAGCACACACACATCTCTACATAGCATGTACTCATTAAGGATGTGTGTCCCCTTCCCATCTTCCTGGCTCACTCCTTTCTTTCCTTTCTCCTTCCATAAATTACTCAGCATTTTGTTATCTTAATTTAATAATTCATGAACATCTCTCTGGGTTAGTATTTCTCAAACTGTAGGTTGCCCATTTGTGTACCCCAAAAGCAATCAACTGGATCTGGACCAGCAATTTTTAAAGGAAGGAGCCATAGTAGATATCAGAAGATACCGCATGTGACAAGTTTAAGTATTGTTTCATGAAAATTTTATTTCAAATGTGCATATATCAATAGTTTCTTCATCTAAAAATGGAAATAGTAACGGTGCCAGCCTCAAGGGGTTGCCGAGAGGGTTAAATGAGTTTTTGTATGTAACGTGCTTAGAACACTGCCGGAACCTGGAAAGCACAATATAGATCTCGTCATCACCCCAAATTTTCCTCCTCCTGCTCACTAGTCTTCTAAAACTTTTTCTAGTCTTATTTGTGTTTCGCTTTGCATTTGCCTGGTCACTAGGGAGAATGAACTTCTTTTCATATGTTTAGTGTCCCTCTGCAATTTCACTTGGATTAGCTTCCTGTGTATTACCCTATGCCCACTTGTCTGTTAGTTGTTTGACTTTAAAACAATTAAATTGTCTTTCTTCGTACAATAGGGACATTAACCCTTTGACTCTCAGATGCATTGGCAGACTATTTCTTCCAAACCATCACAGGTTGTCTTTCTAAATAGGTCCTTCTGCCATCCAGATAATTTAAAATTTTGAAATCACATTTATTTATTCTTTTCCTTTGTGACTTTTGGGTTCCCTTCTTGTTTAATAAGGACTTCCTCACACAATGACTGTATAAATATTCTCCTAAATTTTCTTCCCATGTTTTTTTATTGCTCTATTTTTCTCTTTATAATTTTATCCATCTGAAGTTTATTTTTGTATATGGTCTGAAGTCACAAACGAATGCTATTTTATTCCAGATGAATAGCTAATTATTCCAGGCCCATTTATAAAATAAACCATTCTTTCATGAATTAATTTAAATACCACCTTTATCTTATATTAGGTTCCTATATACACTTGAATCTATTTCTGGACTTTTTTCCACTGATTTCTTTGTCCATTCTTGTGCCAGGACCAATCTGCTTTATTTATAGTAGTTCATATGCCATCTATCCCTTACAATTCTTTTACTACATTGTTTTAACTATCCTCACACATTCATTTTTCAACATGAAATTTAAAATTATTTTGTCCAATTTTTTAAAGAGCAATTTGTGATATTTTATGGGACATGAAATTAGTTTATGTTGAGGAGGTTTGACTTTTTTTGGATACTAAGTTTTTCCAACCATTTATTTAGATCCTATTTTATGTTTTCCATCACATAAACCCCATACCTTTCTTCTTAAGTCGATTCCTTGGCAATTTAAACTTTCAATGCGCTCATTGGTGGAATTTTTTTAACTCCCCTTTTTCATTCTAAATGACTTCTGCTAGTACAACGACAATATTTGCATTTTTATGTATTGATTCAACTTCTTTTACTAAACCAAATTTGCTTTTTAATTCTAATAGTCTTTTTAAAAATATTGTTATGTTTTCTTGGGCGTTCTAAGCATATGGTCATATAATCTATAAATAAAGATAATTAGTGCTTTTCATTTCCAAACTTATACAACTTATTTCATTTTCCTTTATTATTGCATTAGCTAAAACCTCCAAAACAATGCCGAATACAAATAAGGCTTGAAGCCATCCCTCTTTTCTTTCAGATTGGTTACCATTCCACATTTTAATATGATGCTTGATTTTACCTTTTGATAATAGTCTTTACCATGCTTAGGACATTTATTTCTATTTCTGTTTATTTCAGCAATAGCTGGGATTGCTGTAATTTATCAAATGTCTTTTCATTGCCAGTATACTTAATTTGTTGTTGCAATGAATTTTATGGATAAATGTTTTAAGATGATCCATCCAGCATTCTCAGAACAAATGACTACTTTGAATGCAAAGAGGAAAAAAGGTAGTAAAAGGAAAAAGAAAGCAATGTTTGCATATAGATGTGTGTGGAAAGAGAAGGGGCACCAAAATGCAAATAGCAAGTAAGGCATTATTACTGATATTTGGATTTATCAGGAGAAGGAGGAAGGAAGAAATCTCCAAGAACGAGAAAGGAACAAAACAAAAGCAAAACCTTCCTTACCTAATGTCCTTAGTTACTTTCTTGGCAAGGAACCAGAGATCTATGCTTTCTGATCTCCGAGTAGATGAACAATTTTCCATCTGGCAGACATGGGTTTGGCATAGTATTTGTGTAAAACCATTGGGTGGAAATTGATTATTTCCCCAGTATAGGAAAAGGGCAGCAAATAATATTTCTGGAACTACCACTTAGTAAATGAATGAGTAATCTCTTCCAGCGCCCATATTTAATGGGACACTAACTTGAGTTATTTCTAGATCTTGAGTCTATCTCAGAACTGACGCCTTGTCTTTTCTCCATGGCTGCAGCTTTAGGTCTGAACTCATGATTTCCTGCCTGAGGGAGAGAGTGTCTAGCTTGAAGACAAAGGTCCAAGGAGCTGAGCCTGGCACGTGGCCGCTATGGAGACTGGCGAGGGGAGACAGAACTAGGGATGCAGGTACAAGTAGAGATGGAGACTCTAGCTCCTGTTAGAATCGCAGGGATGGCCCGAGCCCCAGCCCCAGAGATTCTGACTGCATTGGTCTAGGTTGGCACGTGGGCATCCATATATTTTTTTTAAAAACCTTAGCTTTTAATAGTTGAAAACTATTAAAATAGGACAGTGGTTCTCGAAGGGTGGGACCCACTGCCATTAACAACATGCAAGGGCTGCTCGTTGGTTACAGACCCCAAAGAAGGATCACGGACACCAAAGACAGACAGTTCTGATAGCGCTGCAGATTGCTGTAGGAAGATCAAGAATAATGAGGAACCAGGAAAAGCCTTTGCGTTTGCAGTTGAGGGGGTGGAAGGTGGCTGTTGGAGACTGCAAAAAGAGGGAGCAAAACTGGAGCTGGAGCTGGAGCGGGGACGGGGTGTCATGCACGGAAGGATTTTTACTGGTTTGTTTTCCCTTTTAAGAATGGATGACACCTCCAGATTTGGAGGCAGAAGGAGACATTCCTGCACAGATAGAAGGGTCCATTTGGGGAATAAAAATGGAATTCCTCCTTTTGTTGGGCCAGAAGGAGATGAGCTTCCAACTACAGATTAATTTGGACAACACAGTAGTCCCTCATTTCCTCTGCCTTATGTTGAGATGTTGCAGCAAAATAACTCGCTTTAGAGAAAAAGAACCAAACAATTAGAAATGCTCTTCTTTCCTTTGGCCTGAATGAGTGTGGGGAAATATTTTGGAGGGCTCTATGTTCCAGGGTTTAACAGCTCCTTTGCTGGTACCAAATGGGCCCACTTGAGGGGGGCTGCTGAGAGAGAGAGAGAGAGAGAGAGAGAGAGAGAGAACCCCTTATTCCTGTGGGTCCCAGCTTCTCCTGGGGGCAGCATTGCCCAGATCTTTGACCTGCAAGGCCATTTCCTGCCTGGAGATAGAGCCTGTGCACTCTTGCTAACCCACTCCTCCCGTCATCCACCTGGACGTGCATTCCTGATCAGCAACTGCACAGCTTTTATTTGCTTCGGCTGCTTAAAATTAATTTCTGCCCTGCCCTTTTGTCACGGGTGAATTTCTGGAGAGGAAGCTTCTTTGAGCAGTTTTTTGCCTTATTCCCCACCCCGCCCCCACCACCACTCCCTTATTCATGAGGTTGACAGCCTAGGACTTATGCTGTCCCTTGTTAATGTTTGGTTCCAGCCTGTTTTCTTTGTTCCCAGATTAACCCCTCAGCTCCCTCCGTCATCACCCTCCCCAGGGCACACCTGGGGGTTCTATTTTGAGGACTTCTACTGTAAATCTGGGACACAAGCTGCTTCCTGCTCTGGAAATCTCACAACAAAGAGGTCTCCTCAATTAGCATAATTACTACAGTTCCGTTGCGCATAATACCCCAAACATCAATTCATCATTCAGGCTCCACGGGACAATAAATCCCAGCATCAAATGTGACCAGGGATTGGGGTTTCTTTACCAGGGGACTTGTCCCTTCCAAGGGAATCAGAGTTAGGGGAAAGTCCAGAGTCTGGAGATGGCAGGTTGAAAAGGGTGAGGGGCTCAGGGGAGAGAACAGGACATCAGTGACTCCAACAGTTCAGCCCAACGGTAGGATGTCATTCAAGAAAGGCTGGGCCCTGGCTTAAAATAAAGAGATGTTTGTCTCATTGGCTGTTTTTCTTTATAATTATTTTGTTTTCATTGGTTTTCCTGTGTAAGTAGAGATCTGGTGCACCAACCATAAAATTCCAGGCAAGAGTCTGTTTATAACGGGAGTTACGTCTTGGCTCTTGAATTTCTAGAGGCTTGAGTACTGAAGGGTTCTTCCAAGGAGACCATCTCTTTGTATAAGCATCACCTTCTAGCAAGGGATTGTAATCTTTGCTCTGATTTACAAATGTGAGGGACTAACACAGCCCCACATAGCAGGTTGGTGCATATCCTCCCATAAAATATAGGAGTGCCACTAAGGCAAGAGGGACGAAGTTTCGACTGCTAACTTGTACTTACTGGTGGATTGTACAGTTGGTAATATTTTTGCTTTTTTAAAAACAGCTCTTCAATATCAGAAAAATTCAATGTTAAAAAGAAAACACCAAGTTCATCTCATATGTGTTTTCTGAACACCGCTGTTGAGCCATAAAATATTGATTCTTTCCAATGTACTTTATTATAGCATAGAATTCCTAAAGCCCTACTCTGAAGTAATTGTATTTCTTTACTGTATGATTAAGTGTCCTTCCATTGTGAGTAACAGAAAGCTCAAATTTGCAGAAAAAAAAAATCAGACTTACGTATCTTAAAAGTCCAGAGGTTGTTTTGGCTTTAGGCATGGTTTGGTGTACAGGTCAACTGAAGTCACCAGGACTTGATTTCTCTCCTATCTTGCTTTTTGTTGGGGCTTAGTTGATTTTGCTCTCAGACAGGCTCTTGCCTCTTGGTGACAGGATGGCTGCAGAAGCTCCGGCTTACACAGCAATGCAGAAGGGCAGGACAGTGGTTAGGAGCACAACTCAGAGGTAGGTCCACCTGGATTCTAATCTTATTAATTGTGTGACCTTGCACAAATTACCCTTCACTTACAAGTTTCTGTGTCCTCCTCTGTGAAATGGACTCCTAATAAAATCTACCCCTTCTAGGAGCTGTGAATATTGAATGAGGATAACACATGTAAAGCACTTGAAGTTTCCTGGCACATAGCTGTTGTTGACGTCATTTGCCTTCCTAGTCAAACTCCAGTAGGAAGAAGTGTCTATCTTTCTCCCAAAAGTTATAACAAGGGTACATTCTATCGTAATGCTTCCAAAACCACAGTGACTGGTCCATGACTGGACAACTGATCCAAGCTGGTGCAATCAGAGTAAACCTCTGGATTTTTGCTGGAACCAGCAACAAAAGCTCCCTCTTTGTCTGAGCAGTATAGCAGACTGAAGTGAGGCTTGGAATGGTGCAGCTATTTTGCTACAACCCAGCCTGGGATGAAGTTGTCAGAAATGGGATAGCAGAGTAAAGAAAATCTTAAAGGAACCAGAGCTCCAGCAACATCATGTGCTTCTGGATCAAACCATGCCTGAAGGCCATTCACTGCTGAATTCCACTGTGTGCCAGTTTGAGTTGGGTTCACTATTTCTTGCAACCAAAAGCAACCTTTCTAGTATAAGAAACAAACACAGGATTACCTGTTACTTTGTCAACTAAGAACATAAAACTCAATGTAAAACATCCCAGATAAAATCTGCCACTATGATTTAATGAAGTGACATTTTATTATTGAAAAAAAAAGTTGAAATGAGATAATTTTGGAATATAAAAGTCCTTTAAATTGAATGCATTTGTTTTTTTGGAAAAATTCATTTCCAATGCATTGCAGACCAGAAAAAACTTCATCATGAGTTATACTGGCTCATGAACCAGCTTTTAAGAACTAGTCAGATAACAGACCTAAAAGGTTTATTCCAGGGCTCGGCACATATAGTAGATGGTGCACAAGGGGCAGCTCAACATGCCTCAGAGGGCCATGAGGTCGGGGCAGGGTCTTTGTGCAGGGACAGGACAGAGAAGGTCATTCTTGTTTCTGGATTTCCCACAGAACCCAGCATGTAGACGGGACTTGGTATTTGTTGAATGACTGAATGAACTTCCATTTGGGATGATGAAATGCCTATAGAAATGTGAACATGCAGGGCGTCTAAAGGATAGAGCAGACGTTTATCCCTCAGGGGGGCAGCAGTGGGGTGGGGGATTCCCCTGGAATTGTGGGGCTGAGGAGAGCCCATGAGTCATATATGCTTATAATATTTAAAAAGAACATTGTAGAAAGGCCTGGGGGTGGCATGGGGGTGGCTGCAGAGTCAATGTGGTGGCAATCAGAAGAAGGAGGCCTGTACCTGGGGTGCAGATAAGTAAGATTCTTATTCTTCTCTACAATGAGGACAGCAGGGACATAAAGGGGCAGCTACAGAGTAGGGAAAAGAAGAATTCTGCAGGGAGGGTCTGAGCGCTATTAAGCCAGAATGCAAAATATGTTTGGCACAAATTACCATCAAGGGCAAATTTGGGGCGCAGGGGAAGCTCTTAAAAAATGAACCCAAATCAATCGTTATAGTGGAATTGAATGTTTGTTTCCACTACGGGTGTTTTATTGATCAGCAAGTCTAAGAGTGAATGTTTGGTGACTGGTGAGCTGAAAGTAGGTCAAGTTCATCTCGGGCAGAGAGCTTAATTCCAAAGTTCAAGGTCAGCCAAGGACCATAAATTTCTTGATGCTCCTCAGGTGTAGACGTATACCAGGTGCAGAGAACACAAAGGATACCATACTGGTAAATACAGAATCCACATCACTGCTCCGCTCTTTCCAATGAATGTTTCAATTGTTCTCCACTGAGCTTAAATTCCCAAGCCCCAGCCTCTCGGAGCCAGTTTGAGATGGGTTCTCTATTTCTTGCAACCAAAAGCAATCTTTTGTAGGCAGGAGAGCTTGGTACCAGGGATGGTGTTCTCTCCTGATCGCATTCCCCACAAAAGAAGGATGCCCGTGGAAAGGAGCGTTCTCCACTGCTGTAAGAAGGCAGCTGAAACAACAGAAGTTTATGGTCCCATGGTTCTGGAGATGATACTCTGAATCAAGGTGTTGCAGGCTGGGCATCTTCTGAAGTCGGGGGGTTCTGGTGGTGGCTTGCAGGTGACCCGTGGTGTTCCTTAGCTTGTGGTGTGAATCAGCACTGTGTCTCTATCCCACAGCCCTTCTCTTTCTTTGTCCAAATTTCCTCTGCTTATAAGGGCACTGGCCTGTTGGATTCAGGGCCTACCCTAATTCAATTTGGCCTCCTCTAAGCTAAACTAGATCTAACAACATCTTCAAAGATCCTTTTTCCAAGTGGGGTCAAACCCAGAGGACCAGGGTGAAGACTTGGGCATACCTTTTGGGGAGACATGTAAGTTCTTCACTATCTCCTTTGACCAGAGCATTTATGGGTGTAGGCAAGGTGGACAAAGAGCAGCAGAAATGCTAGCTTCTCAGCATCTTTAATAAGTGGCTACCAACCACATCTCTAGTGTTGATCTCATTTTTTTCAATTAGCAAGTTGTGGGTTTACAGAACAATCATGCATAAAATACGGGATTCCCGTATACCACCCTATTATTAACACCTTGCATTGGTGTGGTATGTTTCTGACAACTGATGATAACCCATTTTTTAAATTAGATTATCGACTATTGTTCATGGCTTAATTTAGGGTTCGTTGTATTGTGCAGTTCCATGTATTTTCTTTAAAATTTTATTCTATTACCATATATAGAACCTAACATTTCCCCTTTAACCATATTCAGATATATATTTCAGTGCTGTTAATTATGTTTGCAATGTTGTGCCACCATCACTGCTATCCACTACCAAAATATTTTGTGGCTCTTATTTTGAGACCCGGCTTTCACAGCCTTGATTTATCTGTTTGAATTTTATTCAGGTATAAATTAATCTTACTGCACCCCAGCTTCTCCTGCCACAACTGCACCCTTAAAGCATATCTCATAAATCAAACTTCAGCAAAACTTTATGAATATCCCCCAATTTCTTTTACAGCCGATTTTAGAGAAATTGGTCTGAAGGCTTCTCTCAGCTCCCTTCTCCCAATTTCTCTTTTTCTAAATTCTTCTCTTTAAATTCTGCACAGCGGTAGCATATGGGTCATATTTCAACCCCTTAACCTCTTGATCAAGTTAGTGCTTTCTCGCAAAAGCACATCCAATTTGAAACCAATTGAGACTTCAGATTGTCATAATTTTTCAAATGCTTCTCTTTTGAATCATATTTTTTTTTCCTTTTAAGATTCCATATTCTTATCAGAAGAAACAGTTAAGGCAAAAGAGTAAGAATAAAAAATTCTATCTCCCCTAGGAAGAAAGACATGGTGGAACTGGCTAAAAATCCCCAATCAAGTTTTTCCACACCATTTTCTTAGACAAATCTCCAGGCTGGGAAACTTGTGCTGGCAGGAAGTAAATTCAGTAAAGTATTCTGGCTCTGGTGCTTACCCCAGCCTTATGTTTATCATAGATTAGGAATTAGGACGATCAAATGAGGGTGGACTACAAAGAACTTTTGCCATGAGACTGGGAAATATTAACAAGGAAAACTGCGCTGAAGAAGTCAATTTGCTGGAGAGTGGTCAGTTGTAATAGCAAGCTGGTGCAAGCAGTTGCC
Source organism: Choloepus didactylus (assembly GCF_015220235.1). Taxonomy (NCBI): domain Eukaryota; kingdom Metazoa; phylum Chordata; class Mammalia; order Pilosa; family Megalonychidae; genus Choloepus; species Choloepus didactylus. The sequence goes on from NC_051324.1 coordinate 4,003,592, forward strand.
AATTTCTCTATTTTGTTGATCTGCAAGTATTTAATATGCTGAACTATATTTCTTTGGTTCCCCCCAATCAATCACATTTTTAATTGCACCATTATTTTCCATGCAATTAAATGACTTTTTTTTTTTTGCACCAGATTAGCCATTCATTGATTGCATTAATTAGCCCAAGTGAGCTGTTACAATAACCATTAAGTGTTGTATTACCGATGTTTTGACCTGGTGTTTTGTATTGTGTGGTCACGCTTGGCGCTGCGGTTACACAGCCTTGTACCCTCTTGGCCAGCCCATCTGTTCTCTCCCCTTGGGATGCTCTCCCTGGCTGCAATCCACGATGAACTAGATGGAGATGGAACCACGTGTGCTGGTCGGTCTGCTCCAAATCTCCCCAGCTGTGGGTACCAAGCTCCAGGGAATTCTTTGTTTTCATCATCTGTCTCTTCCCAACGGGGTGTGTGGGATGTCATTTTCTGGCCCTGAATTGGAAAACGGTGACCTTTACCAGTAATGTCTCAGAAACTCATTCTCACATGCTGGATGCTGTCGGTGCTTGGACACAGATTGGCAAAAAGCCATGTGATTGGATGCGTGTGTTTGTCCCTGACTTAGTTTTCACACGTGACACAGACTTTCAGTCACATCTGGTTTAAAGTTGAGCGGTCTGTGCAGAACCAGAACCTGCACGTTGAGTTGTTCTGACAAAAGATGGCTGGTTCCTTTTGTTCTGCTTGCTAAAAAGAAAGTGTGGCTTTTTAAAGAGAAGATACAGGCCTTTTTAGTCATTCATCAGCTTTGCTAATAAACACTCTAAATCCCAGTTCATGGGTAAGGACATCCTGGAGACTCTGATGACATATCTCTAGGCAATTATTCTTGTCTAGTGTGTACTTTTACTGTATTGACAGTTGTTTTTTGGTTTCAGGTTTTAAGTTCATTAAACTGACCACATGTGGCTACTGAGCCTTTGAATGTACTAGTCTGATTTGAGAGGCTCTGTAGTGTCAAATACAGGCTGGAATTTGAAGGCTTAGTATAAATAAAAAAGGGTGCAAAATATTTTAATAATCATTTTTATATGGCTTAAATGTCAAAATAGGTTCCAGGTCAAAACATCGGTAATACAACACTTAACGGTTATTGTAACAGCTCACTTGGGCTAATTAATGCAATCAATGAATGACTAATCTGGTGCAAAAAAAAAAAAAAGTCATTTAATTGAATGGAAAATATGGTGCAATTAAAAATGTGATTGATTGGGGGGAATCAAATGTCAAAATATAGCAATATTTTGGATTTATTGTATTAATAGAATATATTAGTAAATTAATTTCACCTATTTTAACTATTTTTTAAAATATGGCTACTAGAAAATTAAAGATGGCATAAATTGCTCACATTTGTGGCTCACATTGTATTTCTATTGGACAGAACTGCCTTAGACATGGCCCAAAATATCTAGCATTTGTAGGACACTGCTGATCCATGACACAAAGTTTGGACACACAGCCCTGCAGAATCAGAAGCTATAACTTACGTGGTGATGTTGGGGCAGGTTAGTAGATTCATAGAAGACACATTGAAGGGGGTGTTTACATAAAGCCAGTCAATCCATCTCTCCAATAGCGCACACATGCTTGGATTTAGCTGCCGGAACCGATGAGTGGGAAGGCCTTCGTTCTTTCTATTTTCTCACCATCCTGGCCCACACCTACAGGTTCATACAAAGAACAGGAAAGCGCCAGGCTACTGTCAAGCTGGGGCACAGTTCCTGTTTCTGGGCCGATAGCCAGGGAGCTGTAGATTTGTAGTGCCACACCTCAGCTCTAACACCCCAGCATCACACCTTTCCCTCCCAATCCTCTAGTCAATTGATCCAACCCATTTGCTTCAACAAATCTTCAGGCTGAGCCCCTTGTGCAGATGACAGCAGGTTAATTGTGTAAGCTCCTCTGGTTCCGCTGTTTGGCCCAGCCTTGTGTTTACCTGGTAACCTGATGGAGACACACTCAGATCCTTTAATCCCTCTATATCGCAGTTGTTCCACCCTTTCTGAGGCAAACAGGTCAACCAGCGGTGGTGGGTCAGTAAACCCCACTGCTCAGAAACAGCCTGAGTGGAACAGAGGATGAGCCCAATGCAAGGACTGGGAGTTTTCCAAATCCTGGGCCTCCAAAGCTTGAAAATCACAGTAGCAAGATAAGGCTAGGCTGGCGATGAGCGGGACTGAAGGGACAGAGGCTAGAGGTAGCCCAGGAGGAATGGCGTGTGTCAGTTTTCATTGTTTCTCTTTTGACAAAACAAAATCTTAACTAAAGAGCCCTTCATAAATAGAACCAAGACTTCTGCATCACCACCAATCGGGCGGATTGTAAGAAATAGAATGTTCCATTTTCAACTGCATTTTGGTGCGTTACAATTTTTCTTCCTTCTAGAATCTCAGGATGTTTTGGGAAATTGAGGGGCAAGCTGTAATGTGGGAAGGGGGTGGGGTATAGATGTCCCCGTCCATCCACCTGCCCAGTGAGGGCAAAGGTGAAATTCTGATACCTGGAGGTGGGGCTGGGGGAGGGGCATAAATTCTATCAAATGGATAAAGTACATCAATCGCCACCAGGAGCCCTTTGTTATCACCCAAAATGCTTTGAGGACGAGGCTGCAGAAGAGCTTCATCTGGGCTGGGTGGCACCATGGTGGGGTGCCAAGAGAACGCCAGGTCATTGGTAGAATGACTTTCCACCCCCTTTTTCAGAAAGCCTCTGTCTACATCAGAGAACTTCTCTTCAGGGAGGCAGCCGTAGCAGTGTCTCTTTCTAAGCATCGCTTCCCACAGACGCGTTGGATCTAAAGAGGGAGCAAATTGATGTGACTGCCTTTAAGGAAAAATAAACAGGGAAAATCAATGGCATCACTTGCAGAGAATGTCTTTTTCAAGCATAATGCTGAGAGAACAGCAACTTAGAAAGTCCTTCCTTCCAGCAGCCTCCCAGATGCTGGTATTTTTCCTCTGCTTTGAGTGCAGTAGATTAGGGAGGAGAGGACAAAGGTAATTCTAGATCTTTCCATTTAGGGCCCCAGGACAGAGCTGGAAGGAGCCTTGGGAATCATGTGACCTGATGTCTTCTTTGTACTGGAGACTTCTGAGAAAAACAAGTGGAAGGACTTTCCCAAGGTCTCGTCCCTCAGGATTTTAGGAGCGTTTTCTCCACACACAGGTTTATGGACACGGAGAAATCAAATGGTCGGTTCTTGAATTGATCATGGAGCAATTGAAGAGATTGGGAACAGTTTCACCTCTCTGTACTGGGATCTTTGTATTTAGGGAGACTTAAACTAAAATTCACACCTCTTCAAAATGAAAGAGGGCTGGGTCATGCTATGAAAACGACCTTGTCTCGGGTGCTTTGCTTTCAGGGCCATCTCGCGCCCTCTTTTCCTTCCTTTTCTTGCTCCTTACTACATTCTGCTTTTGTGCCTTCTCAAAAGACAGCTTCCTTTCTAGGACTGTGTTCTTCTGTCTCCCCGCCTATCCATGTTCAGGGTCTCCTTCATCAGTTGGCTCTCGGTCTCTCCCTTTCAGGAAGTCCCTTCTCTGTTGCTGCCTTTCTCTCCCCGCTGTATCCCTGGGATCTTATATCTACAATTCACCTGCAGCGGTGGATGGAGCACCATCTCGTGCCATCTGCTTCCCCGTCACACTGTGACCTTCAAGGAGGTTTTCTTTTTGAGTTTGCCTTATTTGAAACTGTTTTCACCATAAAGCTTGTAGAGAAGATGTACCCTTCTCTCTCTCAGTTTACTCCTGGAAAGCCGGGCAGGGGACATCGTGAGCCCCAGAGATGATAGGAAGTTGGGTTGGTGGCCAAAGCAGGCTGTTCTGGGCTTGGGGGAAGCGTCCTTTTCTTCAAGAGGACTCGACCTGGCCCCATCTTTTCTTTCTCTTACTTCCATCGGCAGAAAGACCCCAAGTGTGTTTGCTTTTCACTTCAGCTAAGCTTCCACTTCCTGATTAGGTATTGTTGGTGGAAAGTAACAGAAAACACTCACTCAAAGTCATCCAAACAGTAATGGAAACCCATTATATTGCACAATGTAAAGATGGGGGTGGAGGGAGGGAGGGGACAGCTTGGTTGATTTGGTAACTTAATGGCACAAAGAAGGATCCATGTCCTTTCTGTCTCTCTGCTCTGCTTTCGCTGCTGTCTTGGCTTTGGCCCCACACTGGTTTCCCTCATGGTCACGAGATGGCTGCAGCAGTTCCAGGTGTTGCATCTAGAAAAAACAACATCCAGAGAAATATTCTGTTTTGGATTCTTTTCCAGGCTGAGGAACATTCCATAGAAGCCCCCAGAAGATTTTCCATATATCTCGTCAGTCCAAATTTAGTTCAGAAGAGTCTATGTTCTTAAATAGAAAGATGCAACGTCAAGAAGATACCTATTTTCCCTAAGTTATTGTATAAATTTAACATATTCCCAATAAAAACTCCATGATATTTTATTTTTTATTTTCTTGTGGAACTAGACTAGTTGCTTATAAAGTTAACCTAGGAGTCCTAATGAGGGAAGAGTGGTCAGGAACTCTGCAATGAGATTATATTGGGTTGTGAATTCTAAGATCCCAGCTGATGATAAATTACCCCCCTTTTCAAGCTCAAGAGTCATTGCATAGCTCTTCCTTGATGACTTCATGGGTGTTTTGTAGCAGGATTCAGCATTCTAAGTTCTGGCCATCTCTTCCTCTCTATGGACAGCGCCACAACTGATAACTCCCATAGTTTGAAAAACCAAAATCAAAATATCTCCATATGAACCTGATTGTGAGACTTGGAAAGCCAAGTCCTCCATGGGGAGATCACAGCTTTTGCATCAGATGAGACCTCTTGGAGTAAAACCCTGAAATGCAACCACAGAAACCAGAGATGTACTATTTTCAGGGCTGGAGATTACTTTCTAAGTTCTGAGCAGGCTTTCTTGGAAACTCAAACTCTAAGTGTAGCTGCCCAGGGTCAGGAAAGCAAGACACCTTTATCTGAGAAGAAATTTGGAATCCAGACCTGGTAGTCGAAAGAATTTTTAAATTGGCAGAAGTAAACTCAAAATGTAGGACAGTGGTAATTGTGACCATCACATATTTTTTATGATCGATGGTTGCCTTTTGAGTGAGTGATCCGTTTTTGTGAATTGAGAGTAAAATGCAATGCAACAATCAAAATGAGAAATGCTCATTTAACAAAAATCAGCAACATGTAAATGAAGTGATAAAGCTCGTGGAAAGGTAACCAGGAGAAACGGGTCCATCTACTCATTGCATGACTTTTTTTGTGAAAATAATGATTATTGGAAACATGGAAGGATTTGGAGGAAATCATAATCTGACAATTATATTTGTGAAACATCTTTAAACAAGATTATATATATATATATACATATATATATATATATTTTTTTTTTTCCCCAATCTGGACAACCCGAATGATCTGAGAACTGCTGGAGAAATTGCCAGGCACACTTGAAGAGACATTGATCTAGAAGGTTCTCATAGGCCTGTGTGTCTGGAGATGACAAGGGTCTGCAGACCCCAGCCCTGATGAGTGACAAATGTACTTGTCTTTGTCTGGTAGTCTGGTAGCAGAGGTTTCTCTGTTGCAGTCAAGCACCATCTCAGCATGACATACTCTGTGGATTTCCCGATTGCCTCATTTACTGTGTGGCAGCCTCCCTTTCTCTGTTTTGTTACAAGGATGAAGGACTCTAAGTCAATTACTGGAAGGACAACATTTTTCTTTTTCATCCAATGCACAATTATGTTTCCATCACATACCATATCAGTATGTGATGCTGACACCAGGAGTAGCAAGCCTGGGAGGTTAAGATAGGTGAATATAGGAACCTCTAGGCACATAGGTGAAGGGCAATTAACTTTGGAGCTGGCAAACCCATAGATCTGTATTACTGGAGTTCCCACCAGTCACTAACTTTTAGCATCCATTTTCACAGCCATACACATAATAAAAAATGAATGTTTTATTTTCAAGGTTTCAGACCATCGACACAATCCCAAGATCTATGGTGACTTATTGCTTTGTCTCAGGAGTTGCCCTACAAATAACTCCTGAGGCTGAAAACTCTTAAAATAAATCTCCACGTGTTTATAACTGGAACTTCTATGGTTCTCAATGTCATCTCCAAGATAAAGCAATCACGGCTCAGGTTTTTCTAGTATTGAGTGTATCCCCTCCTCTCTGGTTCCCTAGCTCTCTTTCTCTCATTCTCTCCTGTGAAAGAATGATTTAATGTTTGTAGAGGAAGGCGGATACTTAGCTGTCATCCGCAGAGACCAGGGATGCTCTAAAAACTCCACTAATAGATTCCATTTCTCATTCTGATTGGCCGCTGGAGGGGCTGTCACGAATTGCGCTTGGCAAATCGATGCAGATCTTGTTGTGACACTTTGCCCTCCGAGATCCCGCTTGGACCCATCTGCTGCTGTTGTTACCACTTCATCCACTAAAGAACTGTCCAAAGATGACTCGCATTTTCAAAAATGTATAGAAGAATCATCCATTTCAAAAAATCAAAAGTGACGACGAGTTTCTTTCCTTGACCTCTACAATCCTCTGTTGGAAATTCCTGCCTGAAATGACATGGGGGCTGGCGGCAGATTCTACCATCTTTTATCCCTCGCCCTCATTTCCCCGAGCGATCTGAGTTGTTTCGATTAGTGTCAACCCAGTGGATGAGGGCTGCTCCTGAATGTGTGTCACCTCTCAAAGGAACTCGTGGGTCTGAAGAGGTCATTAAATCACTTCTTTTTCAATTTCTCAGAAATTCTTCTAAAATCTCTGGTCGTGGCAGGTAACATCAGTGATATTTCACTCCTACAAAGTCATTGTTAATTTAAGGTTGGGTTCTATCTGGCTGGAGAGAGGAATAGGAAAATAATTGAGTTGTCCATGTTTTCTTTTTCTAAGGTAATATGATCAAGGAAAAATAATAGAGCTTTGCCAGGTGGGATGGTATGGGTTGAATGCTTTCAAAGGAGAAGTTTTCTTTTTTCTGATTATAAAGTAAAAAATTCTTATTGTAGAAAATTTTGAAAATATAATACTATATAATTTCACAATCCACAGATAAATATTATTAACATTGCTGTTTTGACTTAATTTCCCTCTATATGTGTTTCATTTTTGCCTTATTTATTCACCATTTTGTCACACTTTCTATAAGCTGAGTTTTTGTATAATATAGCCTCAGATGTTCAGCATTTTTCCATCCCTTAAATATTCATAATAATTCTTTTACAATATGGTTTTCAACACCTGTACATATCCAATAATGTTTAACCAGTCTTCCAATGGGCATATATCTTATTTTCTATTTTTAATCGTTAGTTATACCAAGAACATCCTTCCATGTAAATCTTGGTGTGCAGTTCTGATTGTTTCTTCATTGTAAATTCATAAAAAAAGAATTTAAACATTCTTCACACTTTTAGGGCACATACTGCCAAATTAATCACCAGAAAAATCATATTATTGACAATTTCACAAGTACTGTATTAGAAAAGCATTTCCCCCATCTTCTCATCAAAGACTTATTTGAACCCATAACAAAAACAAGAGAAATTATTCAAAACAGAATTTATGTTGCCATATGAAAATTGGAAAAAAGAAATTTGTTTTAAAATTTTAATTCCTTTCTTTACTATCAGGGGTCACCTTTACCCCACTCTCAGTGTATGCTTAGTGGCCTTTTCTAACTCTTTTGTCTTTTTGTCTACTTATATCCATAACATAGCTCATTTTTATATTAGAATGGCTGTCATTTTTATTATTTTATAAGATCTACTTATATCTTATGGCTATTAACCTCTTAACTGAAAAATAACTTTTAATTTTTTGAGGCAGAAAAGTTTAAATTTTTATGTAACCAAGTATATTGATTTTTAAATGACTTTTTATGCATAGGCCTCGTTTTCCCATCAGATATTCACATATATTTTAAAATTTTAATTTACATATTTTAAATTCACATATATTTTAAATTTATTTTGACAGATAATGTTATACTAGTGCCATTAAAAACAAAATCTGTCTCCTTCGTCCCACCAATGGAAGGCAGTATAGTATACACAGGTTGCGCATGCAGACTCTGGAAACAGATGGTTTGTCAAATCTCTGCCTTAAATAATGTCTGAGCAAGTTACTTATCCTCCCTGCACATCAGAGCCTTCATTTGTAAGATGGGCATAAGCACAGTGCCACGCTCACAGAGTTGGGTTGAGTAATAAATGAATCAATGAGGGTAAAGTGCTTCAAAAAGTGCCTTGACATAGTGATTGTTTGATAAAGTTAGCTACTACTACCACCAGTAAGTTCTAACATACACTAGGTTCTAGGAGCAGATATATATCAGTGACTAGTCACATGGGATATCAGATCAGGCTTGCTGGCTACCATAGCTCGGACACCAATTCCCACTCTCAAAAACTCCTAATTGCATGGCTTTCAACAGTCTACTTTAACACTCAGAACTTGTTTTCTCACCTGTAAAATAGAAAATACTGAGTTTCTACCCCATTTTAATTCAAAATTCATTCTCATTTCTTTCTTGACCCATTTTTAGAAATGTGTTATTTTCCCCCCTAAATATTTGGGGATTTTCCAGCTATCTTTCTATTATTGATTTCTAACTTAATTTCCATTGTAGTCAGAGAACATACTTTGCATGACTTAAATCATTTCGAATCGATTGAGACCCCTGAGAGAAAGGGTCTCTCTTGCTAGATACGACTGTTCCTTGAAAAGAAAGTGCATTTTGCTGTTAGTGAGGGGAGTGTCCTATAAATGTCCATGACAGTAGAGGGTCACGTTATGGCATGACTGTGAGGAGCTCTGCTGAGCTGCTCCTGGAAGCTGATGAAAACTATTTTGAAAACAACCATTTAAAGTCTCTGGAAATGGTCCTAAGGGCAAATAGCAAATGAAGAATCACCTAGTCAAGAACATCTATGAGAATTCAGCAGGAAACGCCAGAGCCCGTGGAATTTGAACCAGACTGCTGCTTCCTCACTGAGCCCAGCTCAGAGAGGCAGAGCTGCCACTCCAGACTGCTCAGCCAAGAACACGGGACTTCCCCTCCTCCCCTCTCCCAGGGGTGGGCTTTCTCCCTGGGAAGAACCCCCAGCTGCCTGTTGCTGAGGCCAGGTCTTGTGTGAGTCACTGGAGAGCTGGGGTGTCCCTTCTTCGGGCCACCCCCACTGTGGGTGGAGGTTCTACCTTGGACATGGTGTGCTGAGAACCCTGGGGTCCCGAGTGTACCCTCCCCAGCTCATGAGGCAGTAGCTCCATGCTGGGAGAGACAAGCCGAGAGAACCCCAAGCTACTGACCCTCATCCCCCACCACTGAGTGGGGAGTCACTCAGAAAGAGCTTGCCATTGCCTCCACCTCCAGCTCTGGAGTCCTGGCTCAGAGATTTTGGCTCAGAGAAGCAAGCCATAAGATAGATGGCTTCTACTCTTCCTAAAGGAAAAGGATTCACTTGCAATGGGAAGTAGAGAAGTTTAATCCTGAAGATGCTCTCAAGGACAGCGTAGGTTGTGGTAAAAGGCGATTAGGAGGAGATTTGTGAATCTAATGAACATACAGCTTAGACTATGGGCTGGCTGGTTTTCAGGAAAGAGGAGGAGAGTAAGACAGCTGGGAGGAGCCCTCCTGGGGCAGGAACAATCATCAAATGCTGACCTCAAAAGCGATTGCTTCTAAGGGGTCACAATTTGATGGGATTAGATTGTAGAGGAAATTGTGCCTCCAGGCATTATTGTAAACAATAGACCAATCTTCTGGCAATTAGTGGAGCTTAAACCTTTTGTGGTTGGGGGTGTGTGGAAGAGAGCTCCCCATGCCACTGTCACTCCAGGGTCACTGTGCGCCAACCCAACCTGCACCCTCCAGAGGAGCAACCTCAGAGGTTTAACTGGGGAAAGAAATCTTAAAAAAGAAATGGGGCATATAGAAAACAAAAAGTAAAGTGGCAGACGTAAATCCAACTATATTAATAATAACATTAGATGTGAATGGATTAAACAATCCAATAAAAAGGCAGTTCAGATTCAAAGACTCAGAGAGATTGAAAGTAAAAGGATGGAAAAAGATACATCATGCAAACAGTAACCACTGGGAGACTTTAGTAGTACAATACAAAATACAAAACAGACTTTAAAACAACAACAAAAAAGTTACTGAAGATATAGAGGGACATTTTAACATGATAAAAGGGTCAATCAATCAGGAAGAGATAAAAGTCATAAACATATATGCATAGAACCTCAATTGATACAGAAAATCATTAGGCAAAATCTAATATACTTTCATGAGAAACACATTCAACAAACTAGAAATAGAAAGGAAACTTCCTCAACTTGATAAAGGGCATCTATGAAAAACTCACTGCCTGCATTATACTTAATGGTGAAGGACTGGATGCTTTCCTTGTAAGATGAGGAATAAGATAAGGATGTTCATTCTTATCACTTCCATTCAACATTTTATTGGAGGGTCCAGCCAGGGCAATTAGGCCAGAAAAAGAAACAAAAGGCATAAAATTTGGAAAGGAAGAAGAAAAACTATCTCTATTTGTAGATGATATTATCTTGTACATAGAAAATCCTAAGGAATCCACTAAAAACTATTAAAACTGAAAATTAATTCAGTGAGGTTGCAGGTGCATGATCAACATACAAAAATCAATTGTATTTCTATACACTTGCAAAGAACAATCTAAATATGAAATTAAAAAACAAAGCAATTCCATTCACAATAGCACCAAAAAGAACACAACACTTGGGAACACATTTAACAAAGGGTGCAAAAGATACACTCTGAGAACTGAAAAATATTGTTGAAATAAAGAAGACAAATGTTCTAGTTTGCTAATGCTGCCATTAGGCAAAATACCAGACATGGATTTGCTCTTATAAAGGGAGTTTATTTGGTTACAAATTTACAGCTTTAAGGCTATAAAAGTGCCCAAACTAAGGCATCAACAAGAGGATATTTTCACTGAAGGATGGTCAATGGTGTCTGGAACACCTCTGTTAGCTGGGAAGGCACGTGGCTGGTGTCTGCTGATCCCAGGTTGTGTTCCAGCTCCTCTCTCAGCTCTTGTGTGTTCTTGGTTCTTTCTCCCAGGACATTTCTTTCTAAGTGCTTGGGGGTCCTGTTTTAGCATATCCTGGGGCAAACTCTGGGCTTCATCTCTTTGCTAAACATCCTTTTGTCTGCATCTCCACACATGTCTAAACATCAGCATCAGTGTCAGCTCTTAGCTTCTCTCTAAAATGTCTCTCTCAGCTGCTCTGAGCTCCTTCTGTTTGTGAGCTCTTTTATAGGACTCCAGTGATTAAATCAACACCCACCCTGAATGGGCAGAGTCCATATCTCCATGGAAATAATTTAATCAAACATCTTATCCACAGTTGATTGAGTCACTTCTCTATGGAAACACTCAATCAAAAGATCCCAACCTAATCAATACTAATATGTCTGTCCCCACAAGATTGCATTTAAGAATATGGCTTTTTGGGGAGACACAATATAACCAAACTGGCACAATAAATATATGGAAAAAATACCATGTTCATGGATTAGGAGTTTTAACATTGTTAAGATGGCAATACTCCCTAAACTGATCAACAGATTCAACCCCATCCTTATTAGAGTCCCAGATGACTTATTTGTAGAAATTAACAAGGTGATTCTTAATTTCAAATGGAGTTTCAAGGGACCTGTGATAGCCACAACAATGCTGTGAGTGCTTCTCCAAGACCTTCTCCAAGGTCTTCTGACATTTAGTGTTTTAGAGAACATACTTGGATGCTGTTTTGGTTTGCCAAAATGCAATATATCAGAAATGGATTGACTTTTACCATGGGGGTTTATTAGTTCACGAATTTATAGTTGTAAGGCCATGACAATGTCTCAATTAAGGCATCAACAGGACGATACCTTCTCTGAAAAAAGGCTGATGGCCTCTGGGGTTCCTCTGTCACATGGAAAGGCACATGGCTGGAGCCTGCTGTTCCTGTACCAGGTTTAGCTGCTGGTTTCTGTGGCTTTCTCTAAGATGTCTCTGGGCTTCTGTCTTAGCTTCTCTTGTGGGTATTTCTTGCTTCTCCCCAGGGCAAACTCTAGATTTCCTCTCTTAGCTTCTCTACTGGTTCTGGTTTCAGTGGCTTCTCAAAAATGACTCTTCAAAATGTCTCTCTCAACTTCTCTGAGCTCTCTCCAAAATGTCTCTGCCTTTTATCCTCTCATGGAGGACTCAAGCAAAATAAGACCTGCCTTGAATAGGCAGAGTCACATCTCCATGGAAACATCCTAATCAAAAGCCCCCCCTGCCCCCCCCCCCCACAATAGGTCTGTCCCCACAAGATTGGATTAAAAGAACATAGGCTTTCCTGGGGAACATAATAGATTCAAACCAGCCTAGATGTCATCTTGATTTTTTCAGGTAACTTTTTTGAGGGGTAACATACTTAAAGCTCATAGGATTGTTTTTCTTTCCCTCTGAAATTGAAAAAAATGAAAAGAAACCAACATCTAAAATAAATGTAGTTGCGTATCATTTTTCTGATTTGGCTTGGTACTCCATGGGCCCATTCAGTATGAAAATTCAAGTCTGTCTTCAATTTAAGGATTTTTTCTTTTCACTGATTCTCTCTTGGTTGGAAGTAACACATACACACACCTGCACATTTGTGTCTCCCAATTCTGTCTGTATTTACTCTTTTTTTTCTTCCCTTAAGGCATTCAACAGTTTTAATCCCATTTCTCTGAGCTGCAGAGAATTCATCCAGCCAATGGTTTAATTCTTGTGGTGTCAGGGGCCTGGTGTTTGGGGATTTGCCCCAGATGCAGGCAGTAAGGGGGTGCTTTGTTTTCAGAGAATTTCAGGACAATTAAACACTGACTCAAAATAGGTCTGCTTTATAATGTCTTTATAATTCTAAACAATGGCAGTGATAGTATTCTTCTCCACGTAAAAGCCTTTTGTTGGTCTAAATTCTAAAAAATTGCTGTGAATATTGTAGAGTATTCCTAACATAATTTATATGTAACCTTCTATTCATCCCATTTGTATTACTTATCCTTTATACATATTGTATTCCAGATGGAAATGAACTTCCAGTTATACAATTGGCCTCCAGCATTTGGGTGTCAACTACAAACATTCATTTTGAGAGTAAATTAGTAAGAGTTTAGAATTGTTTGAGTTTACTTGGGCATGATTTGTGTCCCCAACTCTTCTGATGACTGCCTGTTCCTGCATTTAAACAGTAGAGCAGAAATAAACAGTAATAGCAGGGCAGCGTATTTACATAAATTATTTGGAATTCCTCCACACTGGGAGATTTGTCTATTGTACCCCATTTATTTATGCATCATTTATTTAAATCAGCCTGGACTCAAGGATATTTATTTGATAGCTTGGGTTATCATCCAATATTGCTTCACTTATTTTCTTGCTCAAATTTTTCCAGCTTTGGCCATTGGGAGCTCTGTCTGTTGGCTCTTGTGTTCCTTTAACAAACTCCATCAGTGTGGGATTTTTTTTTCTTTCATCATCTTCCGGTACTACAAGATGTTCCAGGTTCATGTTGTGTATTTCCCGATCCAGTCCTACCGTCAGCCCTTTCTCCAAGGAGCCCTGGTTCCTCTTATTGGAAAACAGTATTAGACACCAAGCCCTGGTGTCAGATGTGCTCATTACTTTTGGGGTGTTGTTGCTTCCAGGACCTCTCAGCTGACAAAGCAAAGAAATATGAATGTCTATACTAACCTATGTATATACATGTGTCTCTAAGTATTTCTGTATGTAACTCTCTGTATCTATGTGAAACTAAATATGAATTCCTACTGAAGTTTCCAACTCTGATACATTACCACATGGGTCACTGTAGCTGCTCTGCCTTGCTTATCTATAACATCTCACCCCAACAGTGACAAACTTGGCTTCTACCATCTACCATTCATTTATTTACTTTTTCAATTCCAGTATACATTCACGGAAGTATCAGAATTGTTAATGTTCATGTGTTTTTAAAAATGCATTAATATAATTTAAAAGTATGTAATAGGTTTTTCCCTTCTTGGTAATACTTATTTTTAATTTATATTTACTGGCATGATATGATATTTAATAAAAGAAAAATTTCAGATCAGCACTTATTTTCTGGCTATTATTTGTTTTACTTCATGATTATTAATAAAAATAATTCTGCCGTATTTTGGAGCCTGCTTGAAAAATGTCTTACTTCTAGTGTTAAATGCACTATGTTTGCCACAGTCTAAATAATCAGTTTGGGATTTGTGCTGTATCTGATATGCTGTTCCCTGTGGCCATGGCTGTTTAATTTGTCTTAGATGGTTTCCTTGTTCTATGAGTAGTGTCCTTCTGTTTCTTTGAGTGAATGGGGTACAGGGGAAAATTGTCCTCTTTCCTTGGAGCAATTCACTTTGCTGAGTTATTCACATTCCCATCTATTTCAGCTTCTTTATTTATTTGTTCGTTTGTCTGGATCATCAGTGGGAGGGGGAGGGTTTTTTCTGCTGCTGTCTGCTCATTCCCCAGGTATTTATTTCTTGCCGCATGCTGCCTTGTGGGCTGGTAGGTACATCTTTCAGTTTAATTACATTTTTACCCCTGACTTGCAGAAGTTTTCTGTATTTCCTGACCTTTTGAGAGCATGCATCTTTTTCCAACTCACAAACACTCACTCACATACACATTTCTTTTCCCCCTATTTTCATGTTTCTTTGCAGGTAACAGTGGAGGTTCAAAATGGAGGAGGGAGGGGAGGGAATTAAAACCTGGGGGTTAAAGTCACATCTTAGAATGGATGCCCGGGATGGCTTCTTGACTGTAGCTCCAATGACTGATTTGGTGTTTTACGTATTGAAATGGGCCAGAAGGAGAATCATGTTTGGGGTGGATTAAACTAGGAACCCAGAAAATACATGTCCTCAGTCTTAATATGTGGTCCCGTGGGTATTAACTCAGATGTAACTGGGAACTCCTGGAGGTGATATTTCTAGTTAAGGCATGAACCAACTAGATGAGGGTTCATCTTCATGCACCTGGCTGGAGGCTGAGTAAAAAGAAGAAACTGGAAGCAAGAAGGTGGAGATGGTCACACAGCAAGAAGCAGGAAGTCAGCAGAAACCAGAAGAGGACATCACTGAATGATGGGAGGCAGGAAAAAAGCCAAGGAACCCCAAGAATTGCCAGCAGCCGGCACCAGAATGCCACGGGCTCAGGCAAAAGCAAGCCTTGCCGAAATGTTGATTTTGGACTTCTGCCAGCCTCAAAACTGTGAGTCAGGCACCCTGTTGTTCAGCCAATCCACTGTGTGGTGTTTATCATGCAGCCCAGCAAACTGAGACAATGTTACAGAACTTTATACTGGGATGAGGATACCTTTTGATACATTCCATGTATTTCTAGAAAATGTACTCCATCCAACCAACAAAGGAAACATAGAATTTAAGTGTGAGAAAGATACAGGATCAGGAATAGTGGAATCAGTAAAAGCTGGAATAGAAGTCTAGAGGCTGCATGGTTATATTTTGCTGTCAATTTTCTCTGTCTGTTCGGATATGCCAGGTAGGCTCTCACAGCCTGTCTCCTCTGCCTCTCTCTTTCTCCCTCATCACTTTCATCCCTTCAATCTTTTCCTACGAGGCCTGGCTGCATTTCTAGGAGTTGCCATCTACTTCATTCAATTTTCTGCAGAATCCAATCTTCTGTTTATAGTCACCATAGTGATTTTTAATTCAACAATCACATTTCTTAATTTGATTTTTTAGTTTTTTTTTTTAAATGCCCATCTCTCTTCATCACAGATGATTTTCTCATCTGAACTGCTTAATGTGGATTGATAAATGCAGTGCCCACTTGAAAGTTATTAAGTCCACAGATTAGCAGGTGTTTCGGTTTGCTAACGCCACCAGAATACAATATACCATTCTGGCTTTTACAATGGGGGTTTATTAATTTACAATCTACAGCTCTAAGGCCATGAAAACATCCCAAGTAAGGCATCAACAGGATGATACCTGGACTCTGAAGACAGACATCTGGGATCCGGGACACCTCTGTTACTTGGGAAGGCACACGGACAACACCTGCTTGTCCTTCGCTCCTGGGTTCCATTGCTTTCAGCTCCTGGTTCCCGTGGCTCCTCTCTGGGCTTCTGTGGGTTCTCTTTTAGCTCCTCCAGGGCATTTCTCTCCAAGTTCTCTCTCTGGGTATTTTTCTCTGAGCTCTCTGGGCTTTTTCTGCCTTTTATTCTCTCAAAGAATTCTAGTAAAGGGTTAAGACCCACTCGAATGGGGTGGGTCACATCTCAACTGAAACAACCTAATCATAAGTTTGACCCACAATAGGTCTACACCCACAGGAATAGATTAAAAGAACATGGCCTTTTCTGGGGTACATAACAGCTTCAAACCAGCACATCAGTTTTCTAAAAACTTGTTATTTATTGTAGCAAATTGATCAAAGAGAGGTATTTTCTCCAAATTTTCAGTGGGCTACCCTTTCACCCATGACAGTATCTTTTCTGGGTCCTGAGATTTTTCTTGTTTGCCCATTCTTTAAGAGGGAGTTCTTTGTTTATTTAAACAATGAAAATGAGTTCTGTCAAAATGATAGCGAGTTCTGTCAAAATTAGAGTGAGTCCCTTTACCAATTATTCAGTTCCAGATGAAGGGAGAACAGAAAATTTACATTTTACTCTGCATTTACATTAAGAATTCAGCAGCTGGGGGTGTGAGCGGATGTTGAGAGTTGAAGCTTGGGCATACAGAAGGATAGTTCTTTGTTTGTTTTGGCTCAAACTAATGCACACACCCATGATGGGTTACGCCAGGGCTGGGACAGTGGGCAGAGGCTGTGCTTAGCATGTTTAGGGCTTGTCATGAATGGAATTGTGTTCACTCAAAAGATATGTTCAAATCATAGCCTTCAGTCCCTGTGTTGCCTATTAGAAATAGGATCTTTGAAGATAGGGTTAGTTAAGATGAGGCCAGACTAGATTAGGGTGGGACCTAATTCAATAAGGATAGTGTCCTCATCAGCAGGGGAAATCTGGGCACAGTCAGGGAAAGAAACAGAGAGAGAGAGAGATGGCCATGGGATAGAGGCACAGGTTGATTGATGCTACAAGCCAAGGATCATGGGTTGCCACAAGCCACCACCAGAACCCACCAGACGTAGGAGGGAGCTTGGCTCTGCTGTCACCTTCATTTTGTACCCCTAGCCTCCTGAACTATGAGATGGTAAGTTATCAGGGCTTTAGACCAGTCAGCTTATGGTACTTTGTTACAGCAGCTGCAGCAAACTGAGACATGCCCTTATCCCACTGTCTGCCCTCCTGTCTCCAAGTTAGGGAGCATCGGTGAAGTTTCGATGGTGTCTCCTCCACTTTGAGAGCACTTTACTCTTTTGATGGGAAGAGGAGTTATGAATCAACACGATGTGCGTCTTTAAATCACGCCCATTGTGCATTAAATCTTGCAGCAATTTCTCCTAGCTGTTTCTATTTTTCAATGAAGGTTTCTTCTTGGGACACTTCCAATATCAAGGTCATCTGGGAGGCTCAAATTATTTAGTAGTGCTTTTGCCCCCATCAAGCAAAGATGTACTAAAACCTTTATTTTTTATTTTGAAAGAAAGTCCCCTCTCAGATAGCCTGCAAAACTCGTCTTGAAAAATAGTCTGTGAGATTGATTATGACAGTAGGATGGTGGGGGAGAGAAGAAATATGATGAGGAGAAAGATGTCGGTGGCAGTGTCCTTGGAGCCAATTGAAGAGGTTGAATCATGCAGGCTCAAAAGACCTCTCAGGCACAGAATTCATGGATCTAAAAAGCAGAACCAACAAGCTTGATGACATTTGATTTATACTTGGTTGACCTGAATACAACTAAAATTGCAAAACAACTTACAGGACTACCTCTCTGAATTATAGGTTTTGTGCTCAATGTGTGAATCAGCCACTATGTCTACATAATCAAGAAACTTGAATGGATCAACTCAGTACTTGAAGGCTAGCTGGATGTGTGGGACTGATCACCCCCATAGCAAAGCTCACTTGATCACAAGATTAAAATTGCCCTTAGAGTTGCATCGCCAGCACCCTGCCCCGAGCCCCATGATTTACAAGACTCATTCTGTCCCTCCTCCTGCCATGATCTTCCCCATGGAGTGAGGAGTCTCTGGGGTCAGTGTTTCATGTCCACCCAGAACCCCCCCGCCCCACCTAAGTTTTGGGTACCTGAGATGGGGAAATCATCTGTCCAAACAACCTCCACCCTGCTTCTAGATCCTACACCCACCTCTTTTCTGGATTTTCCTCACAAAGGTGTACTGTGCTATAGGTGTACCTGCTTCCAGGCCCAAAGGTAGCCAAGGGGTGGCCATTTATGGGTGGAGGTGGAAAGAGGAGGGAGGCATTTTCTGAGAGCCTCCCTTTTATTCTTGCCTTGAGTCTGGTAAATGTTATGGACAAGAGGGTGGTTTTAATCATTTATCCTCTCCCATTTCCCCAAATACATTCAGCTGGATTTTTTTTTATTGGAGTTAGAAAGACTCAGTATGCATTAAAACACACACACTCACACACACACCACAAAACCCAATCCAAAAAACCCTATTCTTGATAATTATAAAGACATATGTAATGAAGAAAGAACATGCTTTTTTTTTTCTTAAGTCTCCTTATAAAATAGTCTTTATTGCAAGTGATACAATAAATCCCAATCTTCCGGGAAAGATTTTTTTGGTCTTTTCTCCAAACACCACGCTAAATTCTGAGAAAACATTAATGAGCAAAATATTGCAGGGAATAAAAATATATGGCTACTATGAAAAACCTTTTACTATATAACTTCACCCTGGATTAATGTTTTTGGCAAAGTACAGGTCCCTCAACCCAGGCTTTGCATGGGAATACGACATAATTCTTTTGTTATAATGTTTTAAGGGTGCTGGTAGAATGATAGCTTTTCTTTCTTCTCTAGTCCCCTCTCTAGATCTCAGTTAAAAAGAAGCTTTGTTTGCTTGATTTCCTGGTATGGGTTTAAAATATTTCCATTTTCCATGGATATATTAACATTTGCCCATCCGTGTGATGTGCCCATTCCGATTCTGCCCTTCAAAGGTTGGAACAAACACCACCCTTAGAATTCTCTTCACAAAGCCTAAGGAAATGGCTCCTAAGGCAAAGTGAACCAGCTACAGACTTCATAATTAACTTCTGTAATAAAGTGCTTAATCAGAATAGAAGCCCTTCCTAATTACAGCAGGAAGTGGGGGCAGGCGTTTCACCACAGCTGGGGCGACGGACAGACAGAGGTGTCTGGGACCAGGCAGCCCCAGGACTCCAGGGCCCTGCAGAGCCCCGGGTCTTAATTAGACCCAGCAATTAAAAATGAAAACAACCCTCCGTTTTCTCATTAAAAGATGGAGGCCCCTCCCCCACCGTGTCACCGTGAGTGATAGTTTTGCTGCCCTGAAGACAGTCTGGGCTTTCACCGCCACCCCTGCTAGCCAAAGACAATAGCTACTTCCCAAGACCTCACTCACCCTTTTGCTGGCTGAAGTTCAGGCACTTCTGCATAATGGGAGATTGATTAGGGTTAATAGACTTATTTTTATTGGTCAAGACACAAAATGTTTTGGCTTGTAGGTGCTCTTGCACGGAATATTGCAGACTATCAATCAAGCTGCTTAAAAGAATGGTAGCGCTTTCTCCCTCAGAAGGCTTGGCAATAACTGACTTCTGTTTCTTCCTGACTACTGTCTCCCTTCCTTTCCTCTGCTTCTACTTGTAAATGCAGCCACATGATCTGCCTGTTAGAAGGAGGGAGGGATGGAGATTCGTTTCCGCTACTATTTTTCAGAAACCTGGAGGTGAGGGGTTTCCCTGTTTGCTCTTTGGAATGCCTGTGTTTGTTTTACCTCCGTTTCTAAGGCAACCAGTGCTTAGCAGCAGCTGTAACAATGATCAAAATCTGTCAATCTCACCTTGATCTGATGGTCAAAAGTAATACAGTTGGATGGAGAGATTTAAAATTTAGAACATGAAATACAGCTTGCCCCGGGAGAGGGTTTCACTATTTAGTCTACGGGACTTGGCCAGACCAGGGGATCACTGGTTGAGTTTGGAATGTGGATACCCTTGGCTTATCACTCCAGGAAGCAAAACCAAATGCAGGGTGAGCCCTTTGGAAACTTCTTTTTTAAAGTCATCACTTAAAGAATAACCGAAAAGATACTGCCTCAAAAGGAGGAAATGTGACAAAACGCTTCCCTATAAAATTTGAGAAAATGTTTAGAAAAGTATCTGACTATGAAACACTTGGAGAGATTTTGCACTTAATTATTAGTGGTTGCTGCTTCTTTTCCTTTCTGTTGGTGAGAGGTGAACTTAACCCTAAAGCATTATTTTTTTTCCCCCTAATCAAAAGCTGATTTGGAGATATGAATTGGTTTCTTCACCACTTTCACAGAATCACTCCCAAAGTGTATGCTTTCTTAACTTCTCAAGTATTACTGACAGCTGTGGCTGAGGTTTGTTGGAGATTAAATCATACCTCCCATAAAGACATGCTCACTTATGTTCCTGTGGGTGTGAACCTATTTGCAAATAGACCTTTGAAGTTGTTTTCATCAGTTAAGGTGTGGGCACAACTGTGAACAGAATCTTTGAAGATCCTATTTAGATGAGGCCAAATGGGATCAGGGTGGGCCTGAATCTGTACAATTGGAGGCCTCAGAAATGGTTAATCAGTAGAATCCAGAAGTTAGTAGAAGCCAAAAGTCAGTGGAAATCAGAGGAGCACACAAGGAGAGAGAGATCACCGTGTGACAGAGGCTCACCAGGATGCTACAGGCTCCAGGAGAAAGTGAGCCCTGCCAATGCCTGGATTTTGGATTTCTAGCCTCCAAAACCATAAGATAAAAAATTCCTGTCAAAGCCCACCGAGTGTGTGGTAATTGTCATAGCAGCCCTAGCAAACTAAGACAGGACTCAACAAAAATACATTTGATGAGATCAACAAGTTTCCCTGAAGAGGTCTCCCTGCTTACCTATTTCTTTTCTTTTCTTTTCTTTTTTTTTTTGGCCTGAATCTTGTTTTCTTTTCACTCAGAGCCACATGGCTTGGCCACATCAACTCAATGAGTTAGCAGGTATTTTTCTCAACTTCATAGAGCCTATACTCTACCTAGCTTCTAAGGGGAAACCTCGAAGGGAGTGAAAGCAAAAGTGTAAGTGGAGATTGGGGGTAGGAAGGGAGAAAAGAGGAGGCATAAATAGAAAAGACTGAAAGTGCACTTGGAATTCTGATTTTGGCCATATGCAGTCAACTAATGTGGAGTCTGCTTCTCCCTCATTAGGCACGTAGAAATACATAATGACATCTACAAATAAAGTTTAACACAAGAAACAAATGTTAAGTCCATGGGCGCCAGAAATAACCGGGATGGTCTGGACACACCGGCAACCCCCTGTTGCCCCCCAGCAGATGCTGTGGCAGCCTTGGTGAAGATTGGGGCCATCAGACCTGGCCTTGTGATCTGAAGCTGAAGTTTTACTGCTCTAATTGGGGCTGGTGGTGGTGGTTGAGGAGATGTGTCTTTGGCCCTGTGTATGGTGGGGATCCATAACTGATTCCTTTTTTAAAGCTGGGGTACTCAAAAGGCTTCCAAGTTCATAAAAATGTAGGACTCCACCTCCCAGCTTAGAGATATGGCAAGAAAGCACAGGATGTGTCTGAGGCACTAAGTGGATTTTTAAAAGATAGAAGAACATGAGAAATCCTTGAGAAATCTGAACTCCAAGTGTGCACCAAATACAGAGGTAAATTCTGAATTTATATGCATGGTGTCTGTGCCAGTTTGGATGTATTATGTACCCCAAAACTCCATGTTCTTTGATGCAGTCTTGTGGGGGCAGATGTATTAGTATTGCTTAGATTGGAATTCTTTGACTGAGTGTTTCCATGGAGATGTGACTCAATCAAATGTGAGAGAAATGTTTGATTGGGTAGTTTCCATGGAGATGTTACCCCACCCATTCAGGAAGGTGTTCATTGGATCACTGGAGTTGTATGAAGGAGTTCACAGACAGAAGGACCTCAGAGCAACTGAGAGTGACATCTTGAAGAGGAGCTGCAGCTAAGAGAGGACAAAATGCCCCAAGAGCAACATTTTGGAGAACACCATTTTGAAATGCAACCTGGGAGCGAGTGGATGCCAACCATATGTCTTCCAAGTAACAGAGGTTTTCCGGATGCCAATGGCCATCCTTCGGTGAAGGTACCCGGTTGTTGAGGTCTTACCTTGGACACCTTATGGTCTTCAGACTGTAACTTTGTAACCAAATAAACCCCCTTTATAAAAGCCAATCCATTTCTGGTGTTTTGCAAAACAGCAGCATTAGCAAACCGGAAACAGTGGCCTAATCCCAACCTGACAAATTAACATGAAGTTGTGCTGCACTCATTGTGCCCTTGGGAGATGCAATAGAATATTATTCTGTAGGATCACATATACCTTCCAGGCTAGTAAGACACTGTTCTAGTTTGCTAATGCTGCTGGAATGCAAAACACCAGAGATGGATCGGCTTTTATAAAAGGGGGTTTATTTGGTTACACAGTTACAGTCTTAAGGCCATAAAGTGTCCAAGGCAAACACATCAGCAATTGGGTACCTTCACTGGAGGATGGCCAATGGTGTCCAGAAAACCTCTGTTAGCTGGGAAGGCACGTGGCTGGTGTCTGCTCCAAAGTTCTGGTTTCAAAATGGCTTTCTCCCAGGACATTCCTCTCTAGGCTGCAGTTCCTCAAAAATGTTACTCTTAGTTGCACTTGGGGTATTTGTCCTCTCTTAGCTTCTCTGGAGCAAGAGTCTGCTTTCAATGGCCATGTTCCAACTGTCTCTCATCTGCAGCTCCTGTGCTTTCTTCAAAATGTCCCTCTTGGCTGTAGCTCCTCTTCAAAACATCGCTCACAGCTGCACTGAGTTCCCTCTGCCCATCAGCTCATTTATATGGTTCCACTGATCAAGACCCACCCTGAATGGGTGGGGCCACATCTCCATGCAAATATCTCATCTGAGTTATCACCTACAGTTGGGTGGGGAACATTTCCATGAAAATCTAATCAGCACCAAAACGTCTGCCCCACAAGACTGCATCAAAAAATATGGCTTTTTCTGGGGGACATAATACATTCAAACCAGCACAGACACCCTCAGGGAAGACAGCCCCACCAAAAATTCACAAAAAATTACAATCTGGACAAGGAAACAAAGAAGCATGAAGGAGACCCATCAAGAAAACATATGGGGAAACAAGCACCCAAAGAATTAAAATATATCAATATGTCAAATACATCAATACATCAGTAACACCATCTGAAAGAGATTATAAGTGAGATTTAGGGTCCTCATATTATTTAGAGAGTTCAGAGGGGTTGATGAACTTTGTTGAGTAAGCTTGCTAAAAATGTAAGTATAACCAGTTAAAAATAGATGGCTAATATAAAAATTTAAATAAATTAAGGGAAAAACAGGAAAGATCCCATAGTATCCTATGGAAGACAAGAAAAGAAGAAAATAAATAGTAAATGGTAATTAAAGAACTAGAAGGCAGAAAAGAGTTCAAATAGATCAGTAATTCCAATAAATGTAAATGTATTAAACCCTCTTGTTAAAAGACAGAGATACTCAAATTAGAATCAAAAAAGCAAGTAAGTAAGATTAGGTACAGTTCATTTCTAAGAAATACATTTGAAATATAATGACACAGAAAGGTTGAAAGTAAAGGCAGAGAAAGAGTATACGAAGCAAATACTGATGAAAAGAAAGCTAGCGTAGCTATTTTAATATCAGACAAAATTGAGTTTATTAGGTAGGGATAAGGAGGGCCTTTTCTCAGAGATAAGCACAAGCCACTTGGAAGATAAAACAATCCAGAGTTACAAAGCCTCTAAATATACAGTGCAAGAATTGCCTGAATACAAGGAAATCTCATAAAGTGATACTTATAGGACATTTATAATCCTAAAAACCCTGAATGCTTGTATTAGGAGAAAGGAGAAAGGAGAGACTGAAAATTAATGAGCTAAGCATTTATCTCAGGAGGTTGGAAGAAAAATAATAATATAAATATCTTGAAAATAAAAGAAAGGCAATATAAAGATAAAAGCATAAATGAATCATTAGAAAAAAGAAGTTAATAAAACAAAAATAAATGGTGTTAAGAAATATGAAAATGTAGATAAAATGGACCATATCCCAGATTAAAATAATTAGCATAAATTATTTCAGGGTAAGAAGAGAAAGATCAAATATAATCTTTAAAGAAATGAAATTAGTATCCAAAATTTTATTAAAAACAACAAAACTAGTCTCAGAAAAACAAAGTGCCAAGAATAAGCAAGGCAGTTTTTAAGAAGAAAGAGAAGCTCGCCCTGAAGGATAGCATGATACATTTTTAATCTATAATAATAAAAACTGTGTGTAGTGTGGTGTGTGTGTATGTGTGTGTGTGAGAGAGAGAGAGGGAGGGAGGGGATGGGTGTCAACAGAACAGAATTACAGAATTGGACACTGAGGAACAACTAATGCAGGATAGAGAAGGCACTACAAATTGGTGCAGAAAGCATATCTATTCACTAAAGACTAAAGGATGCTGGGCTAATTGACTTGTCCATGCAATAAAGTAAAGGTAAATCCACCTGCCAATTTCTGGCCTTGGAAGCAATGGATTTGTGGGATAGAGGGCTTTCAATTACATGTGTAATATCTTACTTCTTTAAAATAATCTCTAAAATTATATAAATAAATAAGGCAAAAGAGTAATGTTTATTATCTAAGTCATTGTACATTGGTGTCTGTTGTATTTTCTTTGTACTTAACTGCGTGTGAAAACATTCCATATACTCACCCTTATATATCACAATAGTAATGCTGAGGCGTGACACTGCTACTTGCTGTGCCGCTGAGGACTCTGTTTTCTCACTCACTTTTCTATATCTATGTATGTATCTATCTATCAACTCTTTATCATCTATCTATATAAAGCAGGAGTCAAAAGTGTAAGGCATTGATGTCACGCTGCGGGAGGGGTCTGGCTTTACCCCGAGGGCAGTGGGAAACCATTGAAAGGCTTTTAGGCAGGAAAGTGACATGATTGGATTTTCATGTCAGAAAGATCACTCAGGCTGCAGTGTGGCAAATGGATTAGATGAGGGTAAAATTGGAGGCAGAGGGATCAGTGAAGTGGCTGCTTAAGTATTTCAGGACAAAGATAATGGTGGCTTGAACAAAAGAAATGGCAATAAGGAAAGAAAAGGGGACAGGCTGGAGGGGGCTAAGGAAACAGAATTTCCAATACATGGTGGCGATAGGGCAGGCAGAGGAGAATCTGGGATGTTCTTGGGATTTGGGTCCAGGCAACCGGGTGCCATTCTCGGAGAGAGGTCAAGGGAAAAGAAAGCATTCAATGAAGGTAGACTGTGGAGTTTAAATAAGAAGGGACCTGCAGAAGGTCCAAATGTATAAATCAAGTAGGCATTTTTGATTATGAACCACTGTTTTAATTAAAGCTAACTTCAAAAATACAGCTAATCAAAAATGAACTTTCGAACAAAATATGACCATAAGGTACTCCTGTCTCTATTTTACATATTTAGTGTTTTATTCAATTTTCTTCTAATTTGTCTATCATGAGCCTAATGATATGTCACATAATTACAATGCTGCATAAATATAAATATTGCTTTTATTAAAAAATTATTTAAAAATAAATAATTGATTTATTGATAAGCTCATACAATTCAAGATAGCTTAAATAAGTTCCACAAGTTATTATTATTAATATAATGATAACTGAGGCAGACTAATATTTTAGTTTTTCTTTTCTATGTTATTTCTTTGATGCTGAGGAAATAATATACTTTTAGAACAAGAAAGGATTTATAGATGCATAATTAGTCATTGCTCAAACTTTTCTTAACAGACATCTTCAAGATTTAATAGATGTTCCACACACACACAAAGGAGAATGAGGTGAAGTAAGTTAGGAGAATGAGGTGAAGTAAGTTTGGAGAATGATAAACCTTCATCCTCCTGAGAATTCCTTCTGTGAAGCAGCATGTTTGTTTTGTTTAACCCAGCGTGATTACTTGCCCCATTTACAACATTTTTCTTCATGATTACCAGAATATTGTTGTGTGGCATGCCTAGCGTGGTAGCCCGGCACACGACTATCCCACAGAACACGTCTGGAAGGTAGTGATGTCGTTCATTTCACAGAAGCGGAAATGAGGGTTTGGACCTGCCTTGTGTGACTTGGCCCATGTCTGACTAGATACTAAGCCAGAACCAAGACTCAGCTCTCCCAAACCCCCAGTTCAAGAACCTTCCACTGTGAAAGCAGTGGCACTGTGTGCCTTGAATAGCATGAGCAGTGTCTAAGTCTCTTCTTGCTTACATGTTCACATTTCCATCACTAATAGGCAGGGATCTTGGATCAGATGCCCCAGAGGGCACGACTCCAACACTCCCAGCCTCCTCCCTTCGACCCCCACGGTGCAGGCTGAGGCCCCCCTCAGCTCCCGGCTTGGAAGAACCAGGCAGGTAGTCCTGTGTGAGCTCCACACCCTCCTGGATGAACAGCCCCCGGTGAGTGCTCTCTGGGGGGTGGAGGGTGGGGTGCAAGGCTCAGGGTGGGGAGAGGCGCGAATAAGACACAGATCCAGGTTTGAGAAAAAACCCAGGACTGTCCTGAAGCTGTGAACATCTGAGGAGAGTGGCTGGAGAACACCCAGGAATTCTAGATCCCGGCATCTGGGAATTCGTGGGTGGTGGCAAGAAGTAGGAGGAGAACAATCAAATTCAAAGCCCTGGGCTCCACAGCTGGAGACTGCAATAAAAATAATGTGATTTCCTGAACATTTAGTGAAGGGCTAACCATGTTTAAGCACTTTATATTGATTATCTTGTAAGCCTCAAAACAATTCTGTGGAGCAGGTATTTTTCATACCCATTCCATAGATAAGAAAACCAAAGTCCTCAATGATATGTTCTCTCCTTTCTCTAAATGTGTCTTATATACTGCATATCACATCTTTCCATAACTTTATAATATAATAAACATACAATAAACATGGAATATAACACAATGCCATTTTATAACATAAAGCTATGTAAACATTTCTAATCATAACAACTAGCATTCATTGAGTATTTTACCTTGTGTTAAGAAGATTGTCTTGCATTTGAGATATATCAGTCATTTGCTCCCTACAATGATCATTGTTCTCATAAGGTTATTTTGTTCCCATTGTCAGGATGAGAAAACTGAGGCTCAGAGAGGCTGGTAATTTGCCTAAGAATGAACAGGCAGGAAGGGAAAGAGTCCAGAATTCTACTTAAGCCTGTTGTGGAAAGACCTGGTAATCCAGGCATGAATAGGCATTGGAACATCCTTGTTCACACTGAAATGGAAAATGACTTCATGCAATGGTGACAAGTTATCGTGTGACACGGTAGCAGGGGCAAAGCCACAGAGGAGTTTACCCCTACCACATCCCACAAATGCACTGCTTAGATTTCTCATTTGAAATTGAATTGTTAAATTTCCTCTTCTAGAGTTGAAGCCAGTTCTCCTCTGTTTGTGTCAACAGCAGGAGGAAGTGGGTCTCCCTGGATCTTCCAGGATTTGGTGGTTCTCCCAGAATCTTCCAGGAGAAGATGGGTTCTCCCTGGATCTTCCAGGAAGAGCTGGGTTCTCCCTGGATCTTCCAGGAGGAGGAGAGCTCTCCCAGAATCTTCCAGGTAGCTGCTAGCCATTGGCACAGCCATTGCTCTGAAGCTTGAGGCACCAGATGGAAGTGTGGACTTTGTGAGGTGTTGAAATCTATTTCTTTTTTCTTTCCTTTTTCCTGATACTTTTCTAATACTCTTTCTCTTTTTATTTAACTGGGGCTATTGACAGCAGAAGCAAGTGTTGGATTGACAGTGTCTTTTCTTCATGCGAGGTATCCGTTAGGAACAAGGGAGAATTGGCTGCTCAGACCCAGACCATCTTTATCCTAACAAGTAGAGCTCACTATACTGGTGGAGGTACAAGTAGGAAGTGTAGCTGCTTTCTCTTTGTCTGATATACAGGAAGGTTTTTGCTTTGTTTTTTGTTTGGTTTTTACCCACAACTTCTCCCAACTCAGACCATAAGACAGATGCTATGTGCCAGTTTGGATGTATTATGTCCCCCAAAATGCCATTATCTTTGATGCAGTCTTGTGTGGGCAGGAAAGTATTGGTTTTGACTGGGTTGGAGACTTTTGAGTGGATGTTTCCGTGGAGATATGATCACTCAACTGTGGGTGAGCTCTTTCATTGGATAATTTCCATGGAGTTGTGGCCCCGCCCATTCAGTGTGGGCCTTGATTAGTTCACAGGAGCACTATATAAGCTCAGACAGAAGGAGCAATCTTGCTACAGCCAAGAGGGACACTTTGAAGAACGAACAGGAGCTGAGAGAGGAGCTGCAGCTTACAGAGACATTTTGGAGATGGCCTTTGAAAGAGACTTTTGCTCCAAAGAAGCTAAGAGAAGACAAATGCCCCAAGAGCAACTGAGAGTGACATTTTGAAGAGAAGCTGAAGCTTAGGGAGGAACGTCCTGGGAAGGAGCCATTTTGAAACCAAAACTTTGGAGGAGACACCAGCCACGTGCCTTCTGAGTTAACAGAGGTTTTCTGGACACCATTGGCCATTCTCCAGTGAAGGTACCCAATTGTTGATGTGTTACCTTGGACACTTTATGGCCTAAAGACTAACTGTGTAACCAAATAACCCCCCTTTATAAAAGCCAATCCATTTCTGGTGTTTTGCATCCTGGCAGCATTAGCAAACTAGAACAGATGCATAGAGCAAACCCAAGAAGGTCCACTTTTTTGTCTGCAGATATAAAATGGGTCTCCAGGTCAAATAGTCAGTTCATCCATGTAAAGGCACCCTAATATACAAGGGTGCTCATTGTCCAAGAGTAAATTGTTTGAGATGCCACGTGTGAGTTGCTCATAGAGAAGCAAAACTTGTCGCAATACAAGAATATTCACCAATTGACCAACCATGCGTTTGCTCAGTCCTTGTTTCAGCATCCTTCCCAGTTTGACTTTAGGCGTGCACCCTGTCACCCTCGTGGACCCTGTTAAGCCCCCCAATCAGAGATAATCATTAGATACAGTGTAATCAGAAACACCTCAAACCTATTGCAAAGTGAAATTGCAAATCTTACAAAATATCCAAGACTTTACAAAGTTAGTGGAGAACTGCTGGATTCAAGCAAAGTCATTGACAAATGAGGATCTAAAAGATTGAAACCAGCTAACAATTGGAAAAAAAATAAAATAAACAAGGCTGATGTCATGGAAGGACTTCACAGGAGAATGATTTAAATGCTAATAAACTTGAATAGGCAGATCATTGAGAAAATTGATGAAGCCCCTAAATATTCTTGCAAAAAATGAACATCACTGTTCATAACCATCTGCAAAAGTTAAGCATTATGTAAAGACTTTAGTGTGCTCTCTCTCAGTTTTGGGAGGAGAAATTACACTCCCAAATCTCCAAATCAATACTTCATTCATTCTTTGTTCTAAGAATTAAATCATTGCTGCACTTTTCAACTGTTTTGCTAAATATAGGATAAAGTGAAGTTCTTTCATTTTACTATTTGCTAAAAAATAAAAAAATAGCAGTGGTTTCAGTGTTAGTGGCCTCAGATAATGAGAATATCAAATGGGATAATGATTGTAGGAGTGTGTGTGCGTTGGATGTGACAGGTAGGCAAACACAGAGGGGATACAGTCTTCATATTTAGGAGCTGGAAAAGCCAGTCTACTCATCTTCTGATATCTGGGCCATTCTGGTGGATTCCTGGGAGTTTAATTGTCCCTGGTGTTTATTCTGGGAGGTGGTGAGATGACAAACCCAGGCATGTGTGAGTGAAGTTGACTCATCACCAAATATTGATGGAGTATTGTATTGGCATAGAGGAGGGGCACTATCAATATACTTGAACCTAAGAGCCAGTACCCAGAAGATGGCCTCATTTACATTGTGCAGAAAGACAATAAAGCATTTTTAAGGAATCCAGAATTCTATTTTTCTATATATAGAAGTTTATTCCATTTTAAAATCTATTTTACAATCAATCCCATTATCACATGGGAGTCAAAAATATCAAAGCAAATGTGTTGGAATTTATTCCTTCCTTCCTTCTACTCTCCCTCTCTCCTTCCCTTCCCTTCCCTTCCTTTCCCTTCTCCTTCCTCCCTCCCTCCCTCCCCCCCTTTCTCTTTCTTTCTGTTTGTAAGAACAAATGCCACAATTTCCACAAGATTAGGTAGATCTTTCAAGGGTTTATAAAAAAGTACTTATAGGTTGACTTAACATCTACTTTCAAAATGTTTAGGGGATTATTACATGGACTAATTCTTATTCTTATTCTCCAATGAGTGAAGAACTTTACAAGATGAGCTTGGGGGATTTAGAGTTGCTGAAAAAGAAATTCCATAATGACTCAAGCAAGCTCCCTTTAGAGGAAAAATAAAAACAGGGAATTAGTACTGTTGGCCACCAGGTAGTTCTTTTGAATTCACCAATTGCTTCTGCATTCACTTTTGTTGAAAAGTTGCATGAATTCCAGGATGCTGAACAGGCAGAATCTTTTCATGCACAGAAGAGAGGAGCACACAGATACAGGGAACACTCGGCTGCTTGCGTGGTGCGGTGTGCTCTCCTCTCCTGCAATCTCTTGTCCCCCTAGAGGGTCAGTGCTTGCCCATCTCAATTCCTACACTGTCCTTCATGAACCCTTAAATCCTTGTCCTGAAGACCTTCTGGGCTTAACCCTTCCCAGGCAGGGCATCCCCTTGGAGCCCGTGTGTAGAACTCTGCTTGACCCCTTGTGTGCAGGACGAGTGACTGGCTAATGTTAGAGGTCCTTCTTCAGAGCCAGGTGCGAGAATCTGAGAAGCAAAGCTCCCGATTCAAAGGGAAATCGAAAGGGGTTTTGAGTTCTTAATTATCCTTCTCGATGGGGGCACAGTCCACCCCTTCCTATCAGCTCCTGTTGGACTTCCACTCCCTGCCAGTCTTCAGGGTTTGTACAGGTCTGCAGAGTTACAGAGAGGCAGCAGGGAAGAACAAAGCATGCAGAAATGGGATCTGCTCTCTCACTGCATTTTCAATGCATAGAAACCAGGACTCTCTTTCTGTTATTGAACACAAATTCAGTCACTCTGGGGTAAGAGAGGAGGGATGGGAGCAACTTATAGCTCAACTTCCTGGATATCTGAGCTAAGGAGAAGGAAATAGGCTCCCCATGATAACTTCTGTGGGTGAGGATGACCCAAGAGGTCATCGGAAAAGTGTGGAAGTAATCACCTCAAGCCAAGAGAATCTCTCCATAAGGAACAGATGAAAGAATGAAATAGTTCAAAATTAGCTATAGATTTCCTCTCTGCCCCCTGTCTCTCACAAAGAGACTTCACACTCATGCTAAGATCATTCAGCATAGATATTTTCCATGCCATTTACTACACTTCCTGTGCTGATCATTTGTCTGTTTGCTTTTATATTCATTTCCCACATTTCCCTTTCTCTGCTCTGCATTACAGCTATATTTAATCAGAGACATTGGAGAACCTGACTGCATTGGTGGTCTTTACATAAAATGTGGGTAAAATAAAGTAAGTTACGCTACCTGTACGACAATGGGGGAAGTAAGACAGGAATACTAGTTAGTACAGTATAAAATATATGTGCATGAGAACAAGTAGGGGCCATAGTAGTTCAGATCACTCAGTGTGGGATAATGAGTATATTAGGGATGCCAATCACTTCATCCATGCCCTTTTTAGAGAGTCAGAGCCTTCCACAGCCCTGGAAGGAACAGTCAAAGGTGCCATGAATCCTGGAACTTCTTTCTGCCCCCCACTGTTGACTGGCAAAGGGGTGGTCACCAGATAGGGGAGGTGGGTTAACTCATTGGCTGGGCTGGGTCCATCAGCTTATTTCTCCAAAGTATTTGGAAATTGGGACCTAATGACAGTGTATTCAGTTTCTGCTCATCTCTGGAATTGATGGGACAAATAAACTAGCAGACATATACCTGACAAAATACAGAGAGCTGGCATAAAGAGAGAGTAAGGAAGCAGACGTAAAGACAGAAGCAGAGAGGCGGAGCAAGATGGCAGACTGGTGAGCTGTATGTTTTAGTTACTCCTCCAGGAAAGTAGGTAGAAAGCCAGGAACTGCGTGGACTGGACACCACAGAGCAATCTGACTTTGGGCATACTTCATACAACACTCATGAAAACGTGGAACTGCTGAGATCAGCGAAATCTGTAAGTTTTTGCGGCCAGGGGACCCGCGCCCCTCCCTGCCAGGCTCAGTCCCGTGGGAGGAGGGGCTGTCAGCTCTGGGAAGGAGAAGGGAGAACTGCACTGGCAGCCCTTATCGGAAACTCATTCTGCTGATCCAAACTCCAACCATAGATAGACGGAGACCAGACACCAGAGAATCTGAGAGCAGCCAGCCCAGCAGAGAGGAGACAGGCATAGAAAAAAAACAACACGAAAAACTCCAAAATAAAAGCAGAGGATTTTTGGAGTTCTGGTGAACATAGAAACGGGAAGGGCAGAGCTCGGGCCCGAGCTCAGGCCCTGAGGCGCATATGCAAATCCTGAAGAAAAGCTGATCTCTCTGCCCTGTGGACCTTTCCTTAAGGGCCCTGGTTGCTTTGTCTCTTAGCATTTCAATAACCCATTAGATCTCTGAGGAGGGCCCTTTTTTTTTTTTTTTTTTTAATCCTTTTTTCTTTTTCTAAAACAATTACTCTAAGAAGCCCAATACAGAAAGCTTCAAAGACTTGCAATTTGGGCAGGTCAAGTCAAGAGCAGAACTAGGAGAGCTCTGAGACAAAACGCAATAATCCAGTAGCTGAGAAAATTCACTAAACACCACAACTTCCCAAGAAAAGGGGGGTGTCCGCTCACAGCCATTATCCTGGTGGACAGGAAACACTCCTGCCCATCGCCAGCCCCATAGCCCATAGCCCCATGCCCCAGACAACCCAGTGTGACGGAAGTGCTTCAAATAACAGGCACACACCACAAAACTCGGCGTGGACATTAGCCTTCCCTGCAACCTCAGCTGATTGTCCCAGAGTTGGGAAGGTAGAGCAGTGTGAATTAACAAAGCCCCATTCAGCCATCATTTCAGCAGACTGGGAGCCTCCCTACACAGCCCAGCAGCCCAGAACTGCCCTGGGGGGACGGCACTCACCTGTGACATAGCACAGTCATCCCTCAACAGAGGACCCGGGGTGCACGGCCTGGAAGAGGGGCCCACTTGCAAGTCTCAGGAGCCATAAGCCAATATCAAGGACTTGTCGGTCAGTGGCAGAGACAAACTGTGGCAGGACTGAACTGAAGGATTAGACTATTGCAGCAGCTTTAAAACTCTAGGATCACCAGGGAGATTTGATTGTTAGAGCCACCCCCCCCCTCCCTGACTGCCCAGAAACACGCCCCATATACAGGGCAGGCAACACCAACTACACATGCAACCTTGGTACACCAATTGGACCCCACAAGACTCACTCCCCCACTCACCAAAAAGGCTAAGCAGGGGAGAACTGGCTTGTGGAGAACAGGTGGCTCATGGACGCCACCTGCTGGTTAGTTAGAGAAAGTGTACTCCACGAAGCTGTAGATCTGATGAATCAGAGATAAGGACTTCAATTGGTCTACACATCCTAAAAGAACCCTATCAAGTTCAGCAAATGCCACGAGGCCAAAAACAACAGAAAATTATAAAGCATATGAAAAAACCAGACGATATGGATAACCCAAGCCCAAGCACCCAAATCAAAAGACCAGAAGAGACACAGCACCTAGAGCAGCTACTCAAAGAACTAAAGACGAACAATGAGACCCTAGTACGGGATACAAAGGAAATCAAGAAGATCCTAGAAGAGCATAAAGAAGACATTGCAAGACTAAATAAAAAAATGGATGATCTTATGGAAATTAAAGAAACTGTTGACCAAATTAAAAAGATTCTGGACACTCATAGTACAAGACTAGAGGAAGTTGAACAACGAATCAGTGACCTGGAAGATGACAGAATGGAAAATGAAAGCATAAAAGAAAGAATGGGGAAAAAAATTGAAAAAATCGAAATGGACCTCAGGGATATGATACATAATATGAAACGTCCAAATATAAGACTCATTGGTGTCCCAGAAGGGGAAGAAAAGGGTAAAGGTCTAGGAAGAGTATTCAAAGAAATTGTTGGGGAAAACTTCCCAAATCTTCTAAACAACATAAATACACAAATCATAAATGCTCAGCGAACCCCAAATAGAATAAATCCAAATAAACCCACTCCGAGACATATACTGATCACACTGTCAAACACAGAAGAGAAGGAGCAAGTTCTGAAAGCAGCAAGAGAAAAGCAATTCACCACATACAAAGGAAACAGCATAAGACTAAGTAGTGACTACTCAGCAGCCACCATGGAGGTGAGAAGGCAGTGGCACAATATATTTAAAATTCTGAGTGAGAAAAATTTCCAGCCAAGAATACTTTATCCAGCAAAGCTCTCCTTCAAATTTGAGGGAGAGCTTAAATTTTTCACAGACAAACAAATGCTGAGAGAATTTGCTAACAAGAGACCTGCCCTACTGGAGATACTCAAGGGAGCCCTACAGACAGAGAAACAAAGAAAGGACAGAGAGACTTGGAGAAAGGTTCAGTACTAAAGAGATTCGGTATGGGTACAATAAAGGATATTAATAGACAGAGGGGAAAAATATGACAAACATAAACCAAAGGATAAGATGGCTGATTCAAGAAATGCCTTCACGGTTATAACGTTGAATGTAAATGGATTAAACTCCCCAATTAAAAGATATAGATTCGCAGAATGGATCAAAAAAAAATGAACCATCAATATGTTGCATACAAGAGACTCATCTTAGACACAGGGACACAAAGAAACTGAAAGTGAAAGGATGGAAAAAAATATTTCATGCAAGCTACAGCCAAAAGAAAGCAGGTGTAGCAATATTAATCTCAGATAAAATAGACTTCAAATGCAGGGATGTTTTGAGAGAGAAAGAAGGCCACTACATACTAATAAAAGGGGCAATTCAGCAAGAAGAAATAACAATCGTAAATGTCTATGCACCCAATCAAGGTGCCACAAAATACATGAGAGAAACACTGGAAAAACTAAAGGAAGCAATTGATGTTTCCACAATAATTGTGGGAGACTTCAACACATTCACTCTCTCCTATAGATAGATCAACCAGACAGAAGACCAATAAGGAAATTGAAAACCTAAACAATCTGATAAATGAATTAGATTTAACAAACATATACAGGACATTACATCCCAAATCACCAGGATACACATACTTTTCTAGTGCTCATGGAACTTTCTCCAGAATAGATCATATGCTGGGACATAAAACAAGCCTCAATAAATTTAAAAAGATTGAAATTATTCAAAGCACATTCTCTGACCACAATGGAATACAATTAGAAGTCAATAACCATCAGAGACTTAGAAAATTCACAAATACCTGGAGGTTAAACAACACACTCCTAAACAATCAGTGGGTTAAAGAAGAAATAGCAAGAGAAATAGCTAAATATATAGAGACGAATGAAAATGAGAACACAACATACCAAAACGTATGGGATGCAGGAAAAGCAGTGCTAAGGGGGAAATTTATAGCACTAAACGCATATATTAAAAAGGAAGAAAGAGCCAAAATCAAAGAACTAATGGATCAACTGAAGAAGCTAGAAAATGAACAGCAAACCAATCCTAAACCAAGTACAAGAAAAGAAATAACAAGGATTAAAGCAGAAATAAATGACATAGAGAACAAAAAAACAATAGAGAGGATAAATATCACCAAAAGTTGGTTCTTTAGAAGATCAACAAGATTGACAAGCCCCTAGCTAGACTGACAAAATCAAAAAGAGAGAAGACCCATATAAACAAAATAATGAATGAAAAAGGTGACATAACTGCAGATCCTGAAGAAATTTAAAAAATTATAAGAGGATACTATGAACAACTGTATGGCAACAAACTGGATAATGTAGAGGAAATGGACAATTTCCTGGAAACATATGTACAACCTAGACTGACCAGAGAAGAAATAGAAGACCTCAACAAACCCATCACAAACAAAGAGATCCAATCAGTCATCAAAAATCTTCCCACAAATAAATGCCCAGGGCCAGATGGCTTCACAGGGGAATTCTACCAAACTTTCCAGAAAGAACTGACACCAATCTTACTCAAACTCTTTCAAAACATTGAAGAAAATGGAGCACTACCTAACTCATTCTATGAAGCTAACATCAATCTAATACCAAAACCAGGCAAAGATGCTACAAAAAAGGAAAACTACCGGCCAATCTCCCTAATGAATATAGATGCAAAAATCCTCAACAAAATACTTGCAAATCGAATCCAAAGACACATTAAAAAAATCATACACCATGACCAAGTGGGGTTCATTCCAGGCATGCAAGGATGGTTCAACATAAGAAAATCAATCAATGTATTACAACACATTAACAAGTCAAAAGGGAAAAATCAATTGATCATCTCAATAGATGCTGAAAAAGCATTTGACAAAATCCAACATCCCTTTTTGATAAAAACACTTCAAAAGGTAGGAATTGAAGGAAACTTCCTCAACATGATAAAGAGCATATATGAAAAACCCACAGCCAGCATAGTACTCAATGGTGAGAGACTGAAAGCCTTCCCTCTAAGATCAGGAACAAGACAAGGATGCCCGCTGTCACCACTGTTATTCAACATTGTGCTGGAAGTGCTAGCTAGGGCAATCTGGCAAGACAAAGAAATAAAAGGCATCCAAATTGGTAAAGAAGAAGTAAAACTGTCATTGTTTGCAGATGATATGATCTTATATCTAGAAAACCCTGAGAAATCGACGATACAGCTACTAGAGCTAATAAACAAATTTAGCAAAGTAGCGGGATACAAGGTTAATGCACATAAGTCAGTAATGTTTCTATATGCTAGAAATGAACAAACTGAAGAGACACTCAAGAAAAAGATACCATTTTCAATAGCAACTAAAAAAATCAAGTACCTAGGAATAAACTTAACCAAAGATGTAAAAGACCTATACAAAGAAAACTACATTAACTCTACTAAAAGAAATAGAAGGGGACCTTAAAAGATGGAAAAATATTCCATGTTCATGGATAGGAAGACTAAATGTCATTAAGATGTCGATTCTACCCAAACTCATCTAGAGATTCAATGCAATCCCAATCAAAATTCCAACAACCTACTTTGCAGACTTGGAAAAGCTAGTTATCAAATTTATTTGGAAAGGGAAGATGCCTCGAATTGCTAAAGACACTCTAAAAAAGAAAAACGAAGTGGGAGGACTTACACTCCCTGACTTTCAAGCTTATTATAACGCCACAGTTGCCAAAACAGCATGGTACTGGCACAAAGATAGACATATAGATCAATGGAATCGAATTGAGAATTCGGAGATAGACCCTCAGATCTATGGCCGACTGATCTTTGATAAGGCTCCCAAAGTCACTGAACTGAGTCATAATGGTCTTTTCAACAAATGGGGCTGGGAGAGTTGGATATCCATATCCAAAAGAATGAAAGAGGACCCCTAGCTCACCCCCTACACAAAAATTAACTCA
The DNA here is from genome assembly GCF_015220235.1 of Choloepus didactylus. Classification (NCBI taxonomy): domain Eukaryota; kingdom Metazoa; phylum Chordata; class Mammalia; order Pilosa; family Megalonychidae; genus Choloepus; species Choloepus didactylus. The sequence goes on from NC_051324.1 coordinate 4,041,464, forward strand.
AAATGGATGAAAGATCTCAATATAAAAGAAAGTACCATAAAACTCCTAGAAGATAATGTAGGAAAACATCTTCAAGACCTTGTATTAGGCGGCCACTTCCTAGACTTTACACCCAAAGCACAAGCAACAAAAGAGAAAATAGATAAATGGGAACTCCTCAAGCTTAGAAGTTTCTGCACCTCAAAGGAATTTCTCAAAAAGGTAAAGAGGCAGCCAACTCAATGGGAAAAAATTTTTGGAAACCATGTATCTGACAAAAGAGTGATATCTTGCATATATAAAGAAATCCTACAACTCAATGACAATAGTACAGACAGCCCAATTATAAAATGGGCAAAAGATATGAAAAGACAGTTCTCTGAAGAGGAAATACAAATGGCCAAGAAACACATGAAAAAATGTTCAGCTTCACTAGCTATTAGAGAGATGCAAATTAAGACCACAATGATATACCATCTAACACCGGTTAGAATGGCTGCCATTAAACAAACAGGAAACTACAAATGCTGGAGGGGATGTGGAGAAATTGGAACTCTTATTCATTGTTGGTGGGACTGTATAATGGTTCAGCCACACTGGAAGTCAGTCTGGCTGTTCCTTAGAAAACTAGATATAGAGTTACCATTCAATCCAGCAATTGCACTTCTCGGTATATACCCGGAAGATCGGAAAGCAGTGACACGAACAGATATCTGCACGCCAATGTTCATAGCAGCATTATTCACAATTGCCAAGAGATGGAAACAACCCGAATGTCCTTCAACAGATGAGTGGATAAATAAAATGTGGTATATCCACACGATGGAATACTATGCGGCAGTAAGAAGGAACGATCTCGTGAAACATATGACAACATGGATGAACCTTGAAGACATAATGCTGAGTGAAATAAGCCAGGCACAAAAAGAGAAATATTATATGCTACCACTAATGTGAACTTTGAAAAATGTAAAACAAATGGTTTATAATGTAGAATGTAGGGGAACTAGCAATAGAGAGCAATTAAGGAAGGGGGAACAATAATCCAAGAAGAACAGATAAGCTATTTAACGTTCTGGGGATGCCCAGGAATGACTATGGTCTGTTAATTTCTGATGGATATAGTAGGAGCAAGTTCACAGAAATGTTGCTATATTAGGTAACTTTCTTGGGGTAAAGTAGGAACATGTTGGAAGTTAAGCAGTTATCTTAGGTTAGTTGTCTTTTTCTTACTCCCTTGTTATGGTCTCTTTGAAATGTTCTTTTATTGTATGTTTGTTTTCTTTTTAACTTTTTTTTCATACAGTTGATTTAAAAAAGAAGGGAAAGTTAAAAAAAAAAAAAAAAAGAAAAACAAGGAAAAAAAAAAGATGTAGTGCCTCCTTGAGGAGCCTGTGGAGAATGCAGGGGTATTCGCCTACCCCACCTCCATGGTTGCTAACATGGCCACAGACATAGGGGACTGGTGGTTTGATGGGCTGAGCCCTCTACCACAGGTTTTACCCTTGGGAAGACGGTTGCTGCAAAGGAGAGGCTAGGCCTCCCAATGGTTGTGCCTAAGAGCCTCCTCCCGAATGCCTCTTTGTTGCTCAGATGTGGCCCTGTCTCTCTAGCTAAGCCAACTTGAAAGGTAAAATCACTGCCCTCCCCCCTACGTGGGATCAGACACCCAGGGGAGTGAATCTCCTTGGCAACGTGGAATATGACTCCCAGGGAGGAATGTAGACCTGGCATCGTGGGACGGAGAACATCTTCTTGACCAAAAGGGGGATGTGAAAGGAAATGAAATAAGCTTCAGTGGCAGAGAGATTCCAAAAGGAGCCGAGACGTCACTCTGGTGGGCACTCTTATGCACACTTTAGACAACCCTTTTTAGGTTCTAAAGAATTGGGGTAGCTGGTGGTGGATACCTGAAACTATCAAACTACAACCTAGAACCCATGAATCTCGAAGACAGTTGTATAAACATGTAGCTTATGAGGGGTGACAATGGGATTGGGAAAGCCATAAGGACCACACTCCACTTTGTCTAGTTTATGGATGGATGAGTAGAAAAATAGGGGAAGGAAACAAACAGACAAAGGTACCCAGTGTCCTTTTTTACTTCAATTGCTCTTTTTCACTCTAATTATTATTCTTGTTATTTTTGTGTGTGTGCTAATGAAGGTGTCAGGGATTGATTTAGGTGATGAATGTACAACTATGTAATGGTACTGTGAACAATCGAAAGTACGATTTGTTTTGTATGACTGCGTGGTATGTGAATATATCTCAATAAAATGAAGATTAAAAAAAAAAGAAACGTAAAAAAAAAAAAAATAAAGACAGAAGCAGGCCAGTGGGGTCTTGGGGTCCTAGAGCTGGGAAAAGAAACTTCCGTTGTTGACTTTCTAGTCCCTCTGGCTCCAGTATTGCATGAGACCTCATTGCATTGGAGTTTTAGGATCTGTGGGTTAGCTCTGTGTTTTCATCTGACAAGTTAACTTTTTTAGTCTGTTCCCTGTAATAATATTGGGCTACAAATATCACAAGGGAGTGGGATTTGAGTTAGGAGTTGATTTCAATAGGGGTTGATAAAGGGGCCATGGATTCAAGGCTAGAAGAGCGTAAGGAGCATGTGGCACATACTTGGAGGATAATGAATGGACCAGTTGGGTGAATATGGAGGGAATGGAAAACAAAATCATGGAATAAATGAGTGCAGGACTGGTGGGAAGACTTTGATTAATTGACGGAGCTGGCCAGGATTAAAGAGTCTATTCATTCTTTCTAGGAAATTTCCCAGGGACCATAAGAAACATGAAATGAGGGTAGAAGGCTGTAAAGGTCGGCTGGTGGAAGAAGTGAGGAAATAAAAATAGGGCAATGACTGCCCTTCTTGTGGCAAACTAATAAAAAGAGATTAATGAAAATGGAGCAATGAAATAAAAAGATCACTGGGGAACTAGCAGGGAAGTTGGACTGCTGCTGAATGATAGGGAATGGGTAAACTTGTTTCTTAGTCATGCCCACCATACATGCCCCATATGGCTGTGCAGGCTGTGACCTGCCAAAGTCCAGGGGCTGCCTTCTACAGAGACTTCAATGGGAATGGAGCCCTGGCTTTGCTCGTAAAGCCACAACTCAGAATCTCTCAGTTGATGATGAGAAAAAAATTCAAATTGATTTTATAAAGAGAGACTTTATTGGCTCCTTTACCTGGAAAGTGAAGAGGTATTTGGGTTTCAGGCGGATTTGACTCAGAATTCCCCACTATCAGGGCTCTGACTCCAGAACTCTCTTATCCTTTCAGCACAGCTCTTTTTTGTGTGTCCACTTTATCTTCTGGTTGGATTCTCTCATGGTGGTCAAAATGGCTTCACTAGTTTGAAATCTCATTTCTTTATTTGTGCCTTTTCACTTCTTTTCAGAGGAATAGAAAGGCTCTTCTTCAATAGTTTCCCCAAAACCTGACTAAGTGCCTCCTTGTGTCTCATAGACTTAAGCTAGGTCCTGCCCATCCAGTTGTGTTCTGGGGGATGCTTAATAACTGTCTCGAAAAAAAAAAAAGTTGTCATTTGTAGCATTTTATTTCCATGGTATAAATGCTCCTACAAAGGCAGACTTCAAGTTACCGATGTAGCTTCAGGGAAGCAAGAATTGGGAAGAGGTTACTCCCATGGGAGATGATTTTAGCACCCCACCATGCCTGCCCGTGAACCAATTAGTCTAAACATGTTGATAAGCCACGCTGACTGGCTTAGGGCCATCAAAGCCAGCCTCCAAAGCTGGTGAGGTTTCAATCCCTTCCATCCACATGTGGGGGAAATAGATGGCAGGAGAAAAGGGGGGAGGGAGGGTACAAATATACACCTTACCAAGGATACAATATAGTATTGCTTTATGGGTTTTATACAATTGGAAATTTCCCCAACAACTTTACCTTTTGGAAAGTGAAATGAGGCATAGTCATATTTTGTCTATTGCAATTAGAAATTGAATTGAGATGATTCCACAAAAGCAATTGTTACAACCTGTTGATTGTGTGGTCTGGTTACAGCGGACAAATCCAAGCATGTATTAGGATATTATAAAAAAGTAAAAATTATGCAAATTGTAAAGCTCTCCTAACCTTCAGCTTTTTCCCCCTCCTAAATATCTTATCTTTGTGGAAGTACAGAACACAGCATTCATCCACTTCTGGAAAGGCAGGAAATGCTAAGGATTTCTGCTTTTCTGTCCACTCTTCAAGGAGACCTGTCAGCCAAGAAGGACTCTCTTCCAGGAATATGTTGAGTGCTCATGTGCAAATTCTAAGGCTTTGAGACTCACGTCTGTGACTTGATCTTAGCATTCCAAACGGTCTCTATTTACATTGTAAGCACTTGATGGGAGTCCTCAGAGTAAACTCCTGGCTGAAGATGGATAGCCCCAGTTTATTCAAAGGTCAAATAATTTCCAGACATTTATTTTGGATGGAAACACATGTCTTTCCGTTGGCAATAATTTCCTTTTGAGATATACAGGCAACCCCAAACTTGCAAATAGACTATTCAGAAATGTCATCTCTAGGTCAGTTGTTTGGGATGCAAAACGGTTTCTTTTCATAAATATAATATCATAAATGGCAGTTAAGTACCCCGGCTAGCCTATCAATTCTTACTTAAGCCAATGGAGAAAGCAGAAAACATAAGAGCCACACAATTTGGTGCATAAGTGATGGAAACCGCTGCAGAGGCTGCATTGCATGGTGGTGATGAGTGCAGTTCACGGGACATGCACAAGCTGACTTTGGGCAAGTCTGCTCTGCTCAGTTTCTGCATCCATAAAATGGAGACGATAATAGTATCCATTTCACAGATACTTTAGAGCTGTGATCATTTAATTGGTGTGTGTGTGTAAAATACTTAGAACAGGGCCTGGTACCCAGTAAACACCATGTGAATATTTGCAATTGTTGTTATTAGTTCTATTACTTGACAAGGTCCCAATTCTTATCTGAATGGACAAAAAGCAATACTGGTGGATTATTAACAACAATGGAAAATAGACAAAAAAGTAAGTGATGAGTTTTCTTTTTCATAGTTATTGCTGTTTGAGAAATAAGATAAATGGGAAAGAAGGAATAGATGGGTACTGAAGTTGAATTATGGAGTACTTTCTATGGCTCCAAAGGTTGAGTTTACTTTTTAATTAGGTTTATTTATCATAAATAATTTGGGAAATATAAAAAAGCACAAAGGAGAAAATAAAAATCTCTCCAAATATGACCTCTGAGAAATAACCACTAATTAATTTTGTCTTCTTTCGGTTGTTCTATGCATTTATACAACTCTCAAAAAAAATGATTAAAAATTATGAAACCATCCATATTTTTGAACTTGATTTATTTACTTAATAATATACTATAAACATTTTCCTTGTATTCTTATACAGTGTAATTTCTAATGGCATCAGATTTCCCTCACATGGATACCTTAAAACTAACAAAGCCCATCCCTAGTTGATGGACAGTTGCATTATTCCCTCTCCATGCTATTCTAAATAATGTTGTTATAAATATACGCATGGATACTTTTTCATGTTTGTAGTTATTTCCTTTAATCCAGAAGTAAAACTTCTAGAAACATATGCGTAGGTTGCATGCACAACTTAAGACTTGATACATTTTGCTGAACTGACTTCTAGAAAGTGTTCTAATTCATATTTCTTCTAGCAATGAGGATGCTTGTTTCCTTGAAACTCTAAATCCTGACATCGAGAACATACTTAATCTTGCCAATCTGACAGATGAGAAGGGGCATCCCATGATCTTAATTTTCATTATTGTACATGATGTTGAACATTTTTTCACGTTTACTGGCCGTTTGAAATTCTTTTGTGAATTGTTTTTTTGTCGTTGTTGTTATTTGACCATTTTTCTATTGCTCTATACCTTTTCAAAAATGTTCTTTTTCCTTTGCGTTGGACAATACAAAACTCTATCTAGCAGGTGAGACCCTTGCAGTGTGTGCTTCACATGAAGCGCTGTTATTGGGGAGTGAGTTGGAGTCCCAGAGGAACGTCTCTCTGCAGCCGGAGCTTAACTCAGGGGAAGCTGAGAGGATGAGAAGCAAGGCAAAGACATTGGATTAATGCCATCCAGTGGCTTGACACATATGCACAATAGCAGCAAACTCTGGAGCAGGAAGTATCTGGTATATAGAAAGGCAGTAATTTTTACAGGTGTGAAAAAATAATTGGAGAATTAAAATACAGAGGTGGGAGAATTAATCTACAGAAGATTTTGGAAATATCAGACAAGTCAAGTGAAGCAATTCTGCCCATTAGGTAGGCTTTCATAGGTAGGGGGATTTGTGGTCTCATTGATGAAGAATAGTATTAATATTTTATGAAACACTGAGGATAATGAAGTCCAAAGATGATTGACACAATTATCACTGAAGTAAGAACCAGTTATACATGATAAATGCATAATTATTTGGTAATGGAGAACATTTATGGTTTGGGATGAAAAATGCAAGATTCTTGGTGCAAGTTTTAAATTCTGTCTGCCTAAGATGAAACACCAAAGCAAAGAAGATGGAATTAGAAATGGAAAATTGGACAAGAATGGCTGAATGCCAAATGTTTTAAAGGGGATAAAAATAAAGTTAAGTTATATACAGAGAGACTACACACACCAAGAAAAGCTACAGGTATAAAATATAAATTGAATGGCAGTGTTATAAAAAGATCTTAAAAGGGTGAGTGACAGTGTTGATAGAAAGATAATGTGATATATATTACAAGTTACTGGCAAAATCCAACATCAAGTTTAGAAGAATTAGAAAAGAATGCTTGGAAATTCATATACATAATTGCATGAGACTCAAGAAATTGTGCTCATCAATAAAGAGTGTACAGTATCCTACAAGTTACTCCTATCTTCAGTTAGATATCCCAAATGGCCACAGTATGATAAGCCCAAGTCAACAGTAGTCCCCAACTCACTATAGAATATCCAGGTCCCTATCTGAGACTCTATAAAACTTTCACTCACTAAGTCTATCCTTCAGAAACTTAAGTCCTCCAGAGAGCTCCCATGTCACCTAAGTCCCAAACCCAGAGGCAACAGCCTCTTCATGAACACCAACCAGATGTGTCACCTTTTCCCATAATGCTGACACCCCTTTGCAACATGAACAAATTAGGGTGGTCACTGCCTAGACATCCCTGAAGATCTGGAAAGTACTTAAACTAGAGGAAGAGGTAGCAACAGACAAGATAGAATTTAACAAAAGATTATGAATACTGAATATCTATATAATTTTCATCTTCTTAGTTGCTAGGGTGTTAGAATAGCTAGAAGGAAAGAACTGAGATGATGGACCTGTAACCTATAGGATGCTTTGACATTGCTCTATAGCTACTTGTTAAATTGTACTTTGAAAGTTTATGATTTTGCACTTATGTTATATCTCACAATAAGGAAATAACTGAAACTATGGTACTATAACCCATAACATTCTTTGAAATTTGCTCTCTAACTACTTGTTAAATTGCCCTTGGAAAGTTATCACTTCTACATAAATATGTTATATTTCACATTAAAAAAAATGAAGACAAGAAGTTTGACACTAGATTAGAAATAGCTGAGGGATATTGCTATTTGGGGATCGGTGGGATGGCAGAAATGAACACAGTTCTCAAAGACTCTGAGGATGGAATCAGGAGGGCAAAGTACTCAAAAGGCATGAGACTAGCAGCAGCGGGAGCTGCAATATGGCCCTGTGCTGGTTTGATGTATTATGTCCCCCAAACACCATGTTCTTTGATGCAATCTTGTGGGAAGAGACATGTTAGTGTTAATTAGGTTGGAACCTATTGACTGAGTGTTTCCAAGGAGATGTGACTCAATCAACTGTGGGCAAGACCTTTGACTGGATAATGTCCATGGAGGGGTTACCCTGCTCATTCGGGGTGGGCCAGAATTAAATCACCGGAGTCATGTAAAAGAGCTGACAAACAGAGGGACCTCAGAGCAGCTGGGAGCAACATTTTGGAGAGCAACTGAGAGCGACATTTTAGAGAGCTGCTGCAGCTAAGAGAGAACAAAACATCCCAAGAGCAACATTTTGGAGAACGCCATTTTGAAATACCACCTGGGAGCAAGTGGACGCCAGCCATGTGCCTTCCAAGCAAACAAGAGGTTTTCCAGACACCAATGACCATTCTTCTGTGAAGGTACCCAATTGCTGATGCCTTACCTTGGACAGTTTATGGCCTTAAGACTGTAACTTTGTAGTCAAATAAACCCCCTTTATAAAAGCCAATCCTTTTCTGGTGTTTTGCAAAATGGCAGCATTAGCTAACTGGAACAGCCTTGATGGGCTCCCATAAAGAGTGGGGGGTGATGAGGGGAGGAAACACTCCAGCACATGCAAGTGGGGATCTCACAGCCCTGTGGGAGATGACAGGGGCTATGGAAGCAAATGTCTGGTGCAGTGTGGGAGCTCAAGAAAGAGGCACCCGGCTGGTCTGGCAGGTGAGTGGGATGTGCAGAGTGAAAAGGAAGGTGATAATTGGGGAGCTATGGAGCCAGCCTAGGGAAGTCTGGTCACAAGGCCCCAGCTGCTGAACTGAATTTACATAAGGGACTCCTGTCTTGTAGAAGACAAGAGTAAGGCACAATCCCCTCCTAGGAGGACTGAGTATTGATCAAACCCATGAATAATGAGAGATCATTTTGCCTCACAGAGCCCCTTACTAGTTCCTGGATGCAAGCTGGGGACTTGGCCGAAGGGAAAGCACAGGAGATAAACTGCTAGAAGGTGGGGTCTCTGCATTTTGAACAAAAGAACCAACCATTGGTAAAACCCTCCTTTCTGAGGACAGGAATAGGGCCAATGTTTATGGGAACCAAATAACCCCAGCAATGGAGAGAAGGAATCAAACATCAGGAAGAGGAAAATAGGAAAGAAAACAATGGAAATATCTATTGATCCAAGGTGTCTGCATTTGGGATAGAAGCTAGTATTCCCAGGAGAAAATATTTTCAGAGTCTTGGATAAAATCATTACTTTGATGATACAAACTTTTAAAAATACTTTATCTAGAATTCAGCAAGTGCTTCTTAATAACCAAACCCAGCCCTTCAAATGCCTAAGCTTTAAAAAACAGCAACAATAAAGAAACAAACAAAAAAACATCTTTTGGATTTAAATCTTTCTAAAATCTATTATTCACCCTTTACTTAAACACAGTCAATTGAACATGAACTTTTGGTAAAGATTTAGGGTTGGTATTACAAGCATCCAGCACAGCACTGTGGAATTATACTCTCTGGGTCTGCCCTTTAGCGCTTGTGTTTTCTCCATTGGGGTTGGACTATCAATTGCCACTTCTGCTGTCATGTTGTCTTATCATATAGAGTTTTTTCTTCCTACTCTCTTCTTAATTTGTTTCTTTACTACCCCACAATAAGTGGAATCTGATGGGGTTCAAAGCAGTTCAAAGAAGGAAGGGAAATTTAGTGGTTCACAAGAACAGACCAGAGTTGGGGTGGTAGCCCTACAACAAGGGAGTTGGGCACCATCAGGAACCTGTTTCACTTCTTGGCTTCCCTGAGCTACATTGCCACAGTGTGATCCAACTCCACATGGTGGGTAGTATGGCTTCCAGCTTCTACCTTTCAGTTTAGTTAGCTAAAAATCCTAAGAAGGGCTCTGACTGGCATGGGTTGAATCAGACATTCATTCCTTGAACTGTGCAGGGACCAGGGATAAGACATGGCGAATGGCCCATCTTGGGTCCCACGCTCACCCCCTGCAACCAGGGGTCAGGGCCTCTTACAGGGAGAAGGGAGAAGATGGTACTAGGGATGCACCATTAGGAGAAAATCTGTGATGCAGGCAGCCACCCCCATTTGTGTTGATTATTGCAGATCATCCTTCTTGTGAAGAATTTGCAATTATTAAGTAAGCAAGACAGTAAATGAGGGCATCTGGGCTGTGGTGTGGGTTTGTGGCAAGGATTTGTTGTTGCTGGAGCTTGGAGATGGAGTCTGCTTATTTCCAGGTAGCACTGGGTAACAGGAATGTTTCTGTAAAATTCTATCCTGTAATGCAAAACCCAGGGAATCTACTTCTATGGTGATTTGCAAAAGGAGCTGATACATATTTGTCAGGAATAGATAAGCAAAAATTAAGTCTGCAGGAGGCAGTGATAGATATCCCAGGATGCACTTCAATCATCCATCTCTTGACAAATCAGGATGATGTTTCCACTTAAGATCCACTGAAGAACTTACAAGGTTTTTCAAGGACATCACTAACGTCCCAGTCAAAGGTCTAGTAGCAGCACAACGCTACTGAAAGAGACTCCAGACCTTCTTGGCCCCAAGCGACACTGGCCCTAGGCTATGTCCTGCTTTCTCTCCAATCAGCACATCCTCCTCCCCACCCCAAGCACCATGAGGATGCAGCAAAACTTATAGACGGGTCAATAGATTCATGAGCAGAAGAAGGCATACTTGCCACCCCAGGGCATGTGGAGCTCCCAAACAAACAAAGCTCCATTCTGCTATAAACCCAAAGTTTATACCAGACAGCCATTCTGAGATACAACGTACTGGACCTATGGTAAAGTCAACAACCATTGGGTGATGAGTTGGGAGAGGATTTGCACATTGGTTCTCAGAAATATCCTGACATATTTAGAGCTCAGTCTATGAGATTAGTTAGATCTGGACTCAAATCCTCTCTCCATCACTTGCCAGTATGTATACACACCCTCTCTAGGCCACAGGGATAATAAAAGCCCTATTTAACAGAAATGTGGAGAGGGTTAAATGAAAAAAGGTATAGCATGCACTTAGCACAGTTTCTGGCATATTATAATCATTCAATAAATGTAAGCCCTTCCTCCTGCCAGCAGCTAAAGTCATCTCCTAAAAATTCAAATCTGAGTGCATCACACTTCTGTTTAAAACCTTCTTGTGGCTCCCATTACAACTAGAATGAGATCCAAACTCCTTCCTATGGCTTACCAGTCCTTATATGACCAGTCTCTTGCTTTGCTTCACAGTCTCGTTTTCTACTAGTTTCCCTCTCATTCATTTTTTCTTGCCACATTGACTTTCTGTTCCTTAAACATCCCAGGGGTTTCCAAAGCCATGAAAATGTCCCAAGAGTTCTCCACAGGTCCTCACCATCTCCCTTCCTCCATCACTGGTCACTTTGGTGGTGGTTGGGTACATTGTCCTTCCCAGGGGTTTGCTGCTCGCTCTGTCTCAGCCCCAACCACTCAATTTCTGTGAGGCAACATCTTTCTTAGGTTTTCATGGGATTTCCTCTTAAACTATTTACCTTGATTCACGTCCTGATTTGAGTCTCCTGGGTCACCCGGGCACTTATCTTGTCCAGCTACCCTTGGCTGGTTTCACTCAGGCTGAGCCGTGAACCAGATGTAGGATGAGATTCTCAAAGGGCTCACAAAGAACACTACTATTCAGAGCTCCACCAGCCATCCTCTGCTGAACATTTAATCGTTTTTATTCCTGAATGCACTCCATACATACTTCCCCATGAAAATCCTTCATAGGCGCCCGCAATTGGAGCATTTACCTGGCACTGATGATGTCATCCTGACCAGCCACCTTGCAAAGCCCTGCCTGGCTACCATGGCTCAATGGATTCCTGGTTTTCCATACAGAATGGAGAGAGACACTCTCTTCATCTGATTGCCTGGATGGAGCAGGGCTCAGACATTGCTTTTGGTGATCCATAGAAAAGGCCGAGTTCCTGCAGAATTCCATATGGTCAGTGACATCTGTCCTGACAAGCTTGGAATAAAAAATAAAATAGGGTCACTGACAGTGGGATGCTATTTTGAATTAGTTTAGTTGGATTTTAAATTTGGGTCCAGGTGGAGGTCAGGGGTGGCACAATGGGAAACAGAGGCCATCACTCATGAGAAAAGAAAGGGTGTTACTCACAGGTTCCAGAGAGAAAGGGGTGCCATGAGGGGTCTATGGGGAATGCGATCAGCTTGGTGGGTGGGGGGAGGGTGGCTGAACCAATGGGTGGGGAGCACACAGCAGGTGGAGGGGGACTCGAGGGCTTGAGCCTGTATTGTTGGCCAGGGGTGGAGGTTAGTTGATTTCCCGTGGCAGTCAAGGATTGGTTAGTTTAAAGCAAATGTGTTCTAAAAGGTGAAGGGGCAGGGTATCCAAGGGAAGTGAGGATGGCGAGCTTGTCATTTGGGACCAGCTGTGGGTTCTGGGTGAGGTGTGTGGGTGGTGTGGGTAGTGGTAGCAGATGCAGGTTTAGTCTTGGGAGGAGCTTATGCCCCCGGGCTGGGAGGACGCTCATTAACCAGGGCAAAGGGTAGCATTGAGGCAACTGGCTCAGCCGAAGTGAAATGGATGCTGGCAGCACACACAAGTATTGATGGTTATGAAGACACTGTCAGCTCTTGTGATAAATCTGGCTTTTCCAATTTCTGTTTTTTTCTCTCTCAGTGTGGTCACCCGTCTTAGGGTTCCCCAGAAAGGGACAAGGATTCAGCTGCAAGAAGCTTATTTGGGAGGTGATCCCAGAAAATATCAATAAGGGAGTGGGACTGAGACAGGGAAGTAAAGAAGCCAATAAAGCCTGTGCTATTGAGCAGCTTTAACTATGGGCAACTGAAGCCCATTCCTGCTGAGAAATCTGGAAGATAGTGAGGAAGATGCTTCAGAGTTATTCCACCCAAGGGTCTACGGAGCTGGTACTTATCTACTAACGCCCATCAGTTATTGCTTGAGGGTTGCCTGGGGTGATGTTAACGTCCAGCCTTCCAAGACGGTTCGGATGACTGGAGAAAAAGACGTCAGTCCAAGAGCCATAGGTGTTTGTCGTTGGCAGCTGTCAGGTTGGTGTGTGCAGAAATGGTGACAGCTAAGGGAATGCAGAAAGGGGGGGGGGGGTACTGACAGCATCTCTTTGCATCTCCCTGGCTGTTATCAGCATCTATGTTCATGACCAACAGGAAATGTAGCATAAACTAGGACAGAAAATATACGTCCTCTGTCCCAGTTCCATGCTTTTCTGACTCCCTCTGACACAATTGTGGTTGGACACTGGGGGATGAAAATTATGACACCTGGTATTTGACTTACTGTCTGTCTTTTTAGGCCACCCCTGGCTGCTCTGTTGGGGTTCCCACCCACGTACTCTCAGCCAGATTGGCAGTATGAACTCCTACTGCATCCCAGGGAAACAGAGACGGGCTTTTAAACAAGGATCAACTCCCTTGAAAGGTTAAACCAATAATACTTCCAAGGGGATGAACAGAGCTGCGTTTCTTGGATTTTTTTCCTAATTGTAAATCTGCCTAAACAAACAAATACCAGTTGCTTTTCCAAAAGGTAGAGGTTCAATTTAACACTAAAATTTTTTTTTTTCTGAAATAACGTGAGCTAGAGAAAGCAAATTTGGCTTGAAGTGTGTGTGTACAAAAGAGAGATCAAAAGTCCAAAGTGAAAGTCAACGAAGCCCATGATTTTTACTTTGGCAGTTTTACAACCAAAAAGAAAAAAAAAATGAGGGAGGCAAAGAGAAAGTAAAACCGCTCCCCATTCCTGTTCTGATTGAAACTTTAATTCTAAAATAGTCTTTGGAAAGATGGAACTGCCCCGTCTTTCCATATAAATGCAAGGCAAGACACATTTTTATGTTTTGTTTTATGGGGCTTTCTTCGCATCTTTAACGTCTAACCATTTTATAGTGCCTGGCTTTGCAGGGCCCTAGAGATAACCTCGCGAGCAATACTGGCTGTTTTATTTGTAACACAGGGATAGTTAAGAAAGTGTCTGTACACCAAAGACAAATTATTGCAATCTTAACTAGAAATAAGGCAGTAAAGATTGCTCAGACTGAAGACTTGAAACAAGGTTGAGATTCAGAGGCGAGAACTTACCAAATAGAATAATGAAGTTAATTGGTACAAATGAGCACGCTTCACAAACCGTACTTGAAGATTAATTGCATTTTGCTAACAGCCAAGTTCTCTCTTTTTTCCCCCTGTCAGTTTGGTGGCCCAGAAATAAACATGGCTAAAGATCTCTTACAGTTTTTTAACAAGTCCCTTGATTCTGAGAGTTTGCAGTGCATCTTTAAAAGTGTTCATTTGAGGAACTGCAGTGCCATTATATTAGATTTTGTCATGGAGTCATTTATTTATTTGGTGTAAAGTCTATTATCAGTGAGATGCAATTATTTTCAGGTCATGAAAACTCTAGATTGTTTCATCTGTGCTATGAATTTTGGTGTTTTGAGAGTCCATTTCTTTCTTGTTTTTAATGCTGGATTAAGTTAAAAGCACTTTGAGGCTTTTTAAAAGAAATTATCTTAAACATTCCATTTTCCCTCTTTCTGAATCTTACTCCAGTAATTATGGAAGACAACTGAAGGGGGTGAAAAGCACAGCCTTTGGTTTCATGTAGATTTTGGCCCAAGTTCTGTCCCTGTGATCTGGGATAGCTACTTAACGTCATTCAGAGTTGTTTTTCTCATCTGTAAAAGACGAATATTGATGATGCTTACTTCATAAACATAACATTGTATTACATGATAAATTATATAATTAAATAATACAGTACCAAATAATCTGAAATAATCACTAAAACAATATAATATGACAAATGTAATATAAAAAAGTTTTGGAACATTGAAGCACTTAAAATGCTAGAAAATAGCATCACTAATAGCAAAAACAGTTTGAACCTTAAATTAATGGATTTGGTCAGATGTTAAAATAGATTGTGTATTATCATAACACAAGAAACAGGTGAGAGAAATTATTGGAAGAGGCAACACAGTCTCTGATTCCTGGCTTGTCATTTGAATACCCATTTATATTTTTAAGGGCCTATGTGCTGTAAGAAAAATAATTTCCAACAAGGTGCTTTGGCCTCTTGTAAGGGTCTCTAGGCAAAGTAGTTCTTTCGGCAAGAATATTCTGACCCAAATATTTTATGTGTAAGGTAGTAAGAAAATGTTTTAAAAAATAGGCCTATAATGGGTTGAGCCGTCTACCACAGGATTTACCCTTGGGAAGACTGTTGCTGCAAAGGAGAGGCTAGGCTTCCCAATAATTGTGCCTAAGAGCCTCCTCCCGAATGCCTCTTTGTTGCTCAGGTGTGGCCCTCTCTCTCTAGCTAAGCCAACTTGAAAGGTGAAATCACTGCCCTCCCCTCTACGTGGGATCTGACACCCAGGGGAGTGAATCTCCCTGGCAACGTGGAATATGACTCCCGGGGAGGAATGTAGACCTGGCATCGTGGGACGGAGAACATCTTCTTGACCAAAAGGGGGATGTGAAAGGAAATGAAATAAGCTTAGTGGCAGAGAGATTCCAAAAGGAGCCGAGAGGTCACTCTGGTGGGCACTCTTACACACACTTTAGACAACCCTTTTTAGGTTCTAAAGAATTGGGGTAGCTGGTGGTGGATACCTGAAACTATCAAACTACAACCCAGAACCCATGAATCTCGAAGACAGTTGTATAAAAATGTAGCTTATGAGGGGTGACAATGGGATTGGGAAAGCCATAAGGACCACACTCCACTTTGTCTAGTTTATGGGTGGATGAGTAGAAAAATAGGGGAAGGAAACAAACAAACAGACAAACAGACAAAGGCACCCAGTGTTCTTTTTTACTTTAATTGCTCTTTTTCACTTTAATTATTATTCTTGTTATTTTTGTGTGTGTGCTAATGAAGGTGTCAGGGATTGATTTTGGTGATGAATGTACAACTATGTAATGGTACCGTGAACAATCGAATGTACGATTTGTTTTGTATGACTGCGTGGTATGTGAATATATCTCAATAAAATGAAGATTTGAAAAAAAAAGGCCTATAAAAGTTGAAGCTTAGTGTTTTAAAATCTTTTCTTGTTTTTTTTTTGTTCCACCAGAATCACTTTCTTACCTCAGGGGGTGAAGGGAAGGGAGTGGAAAGAACATTCTAGAGTCTGCTCGGTGCTTTTCTTCTTAGGCCACTGGTAGATGATGGCAATTGGCTAAATCTCACCTCTGAGGGAGTTTGTTAAGATGCATTCCCAGGTAGTAGAGACTTAGGGCTTGGAACATAGAATTTATGCAGGAAGGAACTAGACACTGCCTAATCTATCGTTTCCCAAAGCAATTTCTCAGATAAATGTCCCAGGGGATGCACCCTTAATATTTTCCTATGATCACATACCTATGGTCAAAAATCCCTTCTTGAAAATTCACACTGCACATTGGTCTATTAAAAGTTCTGGGAAATCCTATAATAAAGAAAACAATCCGATTGGTCGTCTTTAACATGTTTCCCAAACATATGGGTCCATCACATCCTTTGTTCCAGCGATCGCTAACATTAGGGGAAATACTCCATGGAATAGATTTCAGGATATACTGGACTGGCTCATCATGCCTGCTGGTGTCAGTTTGAGTGGTTATAGGAAAGATCCTGAGGTCTAGGTTCCCTTATCCATCATCCTTGGGCTACGTTCCCTGGGCGTGTTTGAATATCAAGTTCTGGAGACCTAGGGATGAAGACTGACACTTGTAAATCACAGCTTTTAGATCCCAAGGCCTCAGCATGGGTGTAGGATGCAAACAACGAAGATCATGGTTGTTGCCTGGGCTGTGGGATCAGCGTAGCTAAGAAGACTCTTTATTGAGGTGATTGGGGGAGTGTAAAAGATTTCATACCTTCGTCCCAGCTTGTATATTTTCTTCTGCTGGGGTTGGGTAAAATTAGCAGCACTGATTTTCCCATCTCCCAAATGTGTTTCAATACATACAAGAAAAGGCAATAATTTAAAATGATTGATGAGATGTTTGTGTTTGTGAGAAAAGAAAGAGAAATTGACTACAGACACTAATAAAAGTGTTTAATCCTCTCTGGATAGATATTCTGCTTCTCAAGTACAATTTCTTTACAAATATCAAAAATAGGAAATACAAGAAAAATCCACTCATTCCAAAGAGGTATGCAAGAATAGTTAGAAAGAGACCATACTATTTCTGTATTTTTCATTTCAGTTTTATTTTTAGGGTGGACCAAGACGATATCCACAGACTTGGCAATTTTTCTTCCCATGTTTTCTGGGTTTTCTTCGCAGCTGGAAAATATTCTCTGATTATAGGAAGAAATGTTCTTGCTGACAAATGGGTGTTCCTTGCTGTGTAGGTTCCAAGCTTTTTAATGACAGCCTCGGAAAACCCAAGTTTTCATTGAGCATTTGCATGGCCTCAGATGCTGGGTAGCTGAAGCCCCTGGTGGGAAATAGATAATATTTTGCTGCCCTTTCTGGCCTGGGATGGTTGATGCTTCCTTTTGTGGTCACTGAGAGGGGAAGCTCCCCATGGAGCTGTAAAGAAACAGCTCCTTAATCACATTAAACCAGGAGGCTCAAGGGATGAATGGTGAGGAACTGTCTCTGGGGCAGTGCTTCTCAAAGTGTGGCCCCTGGACCGGCAGCCTCAACATCACCTGAGAACTTGTCAGAAATATGAATTCTAGGGCCCCACCCAACCTACCCAACCAGAAACTCCTGGGATGGAGCCCAGCAATTTTTCCCATGCCACAGAAGTTTAAGAGCCACTGCTTGAAAGGAAAACACTCTGGACAGATGGAAAAGAGCATCTCCAGATGTCCTCCAGCTTTTATTCTTCGGATTTCCTCTATGGCACAACCTCATTTTGGTCCCTTTGCCGCCATGTCCATTTCCAGGGTCATGGCAGTGCCCATTCTCACCTACCTGAAGATGGCTGGGAGTCTTTTTCCTTAATTCTGCAAGCACAGGTGGGTTGGGTTGACATTTTCTAAAGCAGTGATTCTCAGTTTTTGGGCTGCATATTGGAATTAGCTGGGGATGCTCTTAAAAATCCAGATGCCCAAAGCCACATCTCAGATATGGTAGACTGAATCGTGTACCCCAACAAAAGATAAGTTCTTAATATTAATCCATGTTTCAGTGGGTGTGAACCCATTTGTACATAAGACCCTTTGAAGACGTGATATCTTTAAGGTGGGGGCTCATTTGCAAATAGGATCTTCTAAACTGAGGTGTGACCCAACTGAGTCAGGTTGGGTCTTAATCCATGGAGTTCTTTGCAAACAAAATAAATTCGGGTGCAGAGAACAGAGAAAGCTACAGGAAGAATGCAGAAGTTGGCCAAAATCAGAAGAGCAGACACAAGGAGAGGAGATCGCCATGAGACAAGAGGCAGAGATGCAAGCCATGGAACCCCAAGGATTGTGGAAAACCAGCGCCAGAGCCCTACAGACTTTGGGGAGAAAGCAAGGCCTTACTGAGGCCTTGATTTGGGACTTCTGGCCTCTAAAACTGAGTCAATAAAGTCTTGTTGTTTACGCCAACCAGTGTGTGGCATTTGTCATAGCAACCCTGGCAAAATAAGACACCCAACCAATTAATTAAAATCTGGGAAGAGGTGGGATGGGCTCTCAGATCCCAGTATTTGTAAATCTCACCACTGGGATGATTTCAATGTGCAGCTAAAGCTGAGAACCACTGCTCTAAAAGAATTGAGTTAACATGCTAAGGGAAACAACAAAAGCCCACCAGCTTTTTAGGTATAGGATTCTGAGCCTAGAAATTATAGGAAATGGAGAAAAGAGCTCATCTGAGTTCCAAATCCTGTATCTTGACCCCGATGCACTGCTGTATGCATCTTTCCTTGGCCCTTCATTTTCTATTATTTTTTCAGACCATAGCTTCTGGGAGCCATCTGATCTCCTGACCTTATATTTTGTGACAAGACATTGCTCTACCCTTCCTTTTGCTCCAAGATGCCTAGATGACAATGGCATAGAGACAATTTCTGATAGAGCCTGTTCTTTGGGCCACTGATCATATACATCCATATGTATGGTCCTCTGTGGCCCCACACGGTACAGTTATGTTCCCTGGGCCACTGTCTACTGTGCCTCGGTCCACCGTGTCTGCTACCTCAGGTCCTTTGAGTCCTGAGATACCCAGGTTTGGGCTTTCTTTTTATTACTATTTTTTAACTTTTTATTGTAGTAGCATTTGTACAACTCAATATTTCCCATTTTAATCACTTTCGAGTATACTATTCAATGGTATCCATTACATTGACAATATTGTGCTACCATTACCACCCTCCATTATCTAAGCTTTTCCATTAACTCAAAGAGCAACTCTGCACCCCATTCCCCAGTTCAGCCTTTTTGGGCAAGGGATGGAGCAACTGGGTTGGTCCTCAGAAAGAACAGCTGAAGTGAAGTTTGGGAAAACAAGGAGTGGAGGGAGGCTTTGCCCTTTGATGTTGGTAGGGCTGCAGAGAATGGAAGAGGTGGACAGAGCCATAGAGAATCCCAGTGTGCAGAAGCAGCTCTAAATTAGAAATGTGCATGTATGTGCATGTTGGCTCCCTGGTGTGTTGGGAATGAGCCAGTGTGGGATTGCAGAGAGTTATCTTTGAAAAGAGAAGAGATACATTTATGATTTGGTTTGACAGTGAGAAAAATACTAACGATACTTATATTGATTTCTTACACCCTAGTAGTATGAAACACAACTATTACCCATGTCATTAATACATTTTGATGTCTGCATGATGGTCTAAACATCCAGAAAGGGTTTAATGGAGGACAACTGTGAGCAGGTGTTATGGGTTGACTCATGTGTTCCCTAACTCCCAAAATATATTCAATTCCTAACCCATGGTCTCATGAACATGATTCAATTTGTAAATAGGATCTTTGAAGATGTTTAGTTAAGATGAGGTTCTTAGAAGCAAGGGATTTGGTCACAGACAGACAGAGAAGACAGACATACAAAGGAGGCAGAGATTGAGTTAGCCATGAGCCAAAGACGGCCATGATTGTCCTCACGCCACTGCCAGACCCCTGTTCACAGAAAGCATGGCCCTGTCTCAACACCTTGATTTGGATGTCAAGCCTCCAGAACTGTGAGACAATAAGTTCCTGTTGTTTTAAGCCTCTGAGTTGGTTGTACTTTGTTTTGACGCCCTAGGAAACAAAGATAGTAGGGTTAAGGGAAGCAACAAAGGATATCAAAGCCCCAGCAATGACCAGCAGCAGAAGGCCATTAACACCTCTAAGCCCAAAGGGGTCAAGTCGGGGAGCCCTTGCCATGGGAGGGAGGGCCACTCCCTAGGACAGATGGCCATAGTAGAAGCACAGAGCCACTGCCAAACGTCACGTTGGCAGCAGGAGCTGGGGGGAGTAAGTGCCCTGGCTCAAGGGTCTTTGTTGCATCTTCACTCATCAGACGTAACTCCACCAGGACTCACCAATTCCTTACCTCAGGCTTCTGGTGCATTTTTCAGAGCAACCGACTTTTTGCTTAGCAACTGCCAGAACTTCCAACGACCAACTTGGAGGAGAGAGAAAACACTCAGTACAAAATTGAATTAACCTTTTTCTCCCCTCCCAAACCAAATCTGAAAGACTCGCAAATCAATGTACTGCATTTACACAGCAATTTACTCCTGACCCCCAACTCTGCCCTATTGCAAGCTTAATGTGGAGATGTGGCAAATTCCATTATCTCTGATTTATAAGTGGGAAAAAGCATATCCAGGGAGAGAGTCTGCATTTATTGCTGGGTCTATGGGTTGTTTAGTTCCTTCTGTGAGGGTGTCAGCAGGAGTTGAATGGAGCTTCAGTTGTTATAAAAACAAAAGCTAGACTCTGTCTCGCCAGCTGCCTAATTGCCAGGGATGGGACTGTCAGGGCATCTTCATTTCACGAGTTACATATTAACAGTTCCTGTGAGGATTATGGTAATAGTTTTGAGTCATTTAGCTGCCACTAATTCAATAAGGCTGTACTTCTGGGATTCTAGGGTTAGAGACAGTGGTTGGAGAAATGTACAGACGTTAATCCTTTGTAAGTTGTGGGCAGGAAGGTGTATTTTTTGCCTTGAACACAGAAGCTGAATGAGAGGCGGTCAGGAAAGCTTGCAAAGAATTCTTGTCTCAGCTTGGCTTGAGGATCCTGAGGGATGAGGTTAAGATTGGAGCCGAAGGATGAGAGAAAGACTCTGAATTGTAGGTGAAGGAAGAAGGAAACAAGTCAAACATCTCCAAATACACCCTCTACTCACTGTCTGATAACATGACCACTTCAAGAGAGGGATTTCACCAGGATCATCCTTAGGTTTCTCCATTGACCATCAGGAAATGGAATTAATCATAGATACAAAGTGATGCCTGCTAAAACTTATGATGTTGGGCTTTTTGTCCTTCTAAAGATAAACAAATTGAAAGTGGGCTGTGTAAGCAGGCAATTAAGACTATAGCAGAAATTACACTTATATGAACTTAATGATGGTGTTAGGTTAGAAGATTGTCCGAGTTCACAGTTAAATTACAGAGTTGAAGAATAGAGCATTGGCCTCGCTACACCCTCTGATTTTATAATTGAGAACACTAGGTCCATTAAAACAATAAGCAGTTAGCCAAGTATGCCACAGGTAGTCAAAAAGCCAGACTAAATTTCAGATTTCCTGACTTATTTCTATAACCCATAGATGCAGTATTTAAATGAGTTACCAGGACGCTTTTGTCCAATGGAGACATGATGAATTCTGCGTCTCCTGCTCACAAACAGTGCCTGGACTCTTGGTTATAATATGCAACAAAAATCAAAGCAAAGAGGAAAATCCATGGCTCATGTAAATGAACTGCTCAGGAGTCGATTTTTAGGTATGACGAGAACCAGGAGCTCAAGCAAAGCTTTCAGACTGTGCTAACCTCTCTTAGTCCCTCGGCTCCATTGTCCCATGTGTTGGGTTTGCTCTCAAGTTGACCTTCTTGCTTGTACCAAAGACGGGTCCAGCTAAATTGAGCTTTGCTTCCAGTTGGCTCAGCAACTCTGAGAGAAAGAGGACACCTTTTCCAATAAGTGCCAAAAGTTCTGGGGTAGAGGGTGGAGGGGTTCTAATTAGATAGCAAGTTGCATGTCCATGTCATGCAGGGCCATGTAGAGTCAGCCCCCCAAGCCCCACGGACCAAGAATGGAGAGAGCTGATGCTCAAAGGTATGCCAGGCAGACAGAATCACATGTGTACCCTGGCTATCTTCTTGGATGACTCACCCATTACTTTTGACTTTTATATCCTTTCCCACATTTATATCTGAGCCCTAAAGAAGGCAAGAGCAACAAAATCACCCATTTTTAGGAATTTATTCTTGGTAGTTTGAACAGCTCTACCAATTTCCACATAACTCTGAGACTTCAGACTAGACACACACATTCATGTCAGTTTTCTGAAACAACTTTTCCAATCACGTGACAATTATTTTAAGTCTTAGCAATTTCCTTTAGGAGAGCCTTTGTGTTGATTTAACACCATTACTAAAAATTCCTCCGCTTGACATCTGATCCCCTTTATTCCAGGTAGCCATGGAGTGAGAGCTGAAAGGCTCCTTTGAAAACACCTGTCAGGCAGCTGCCCACCTGCTTCCTGGTGACCTCACTTCTGGCCATACAGGCGTCCAAGGATGATGGCCAACAGTTCATAAATCGAATCCACTCATCATTCCTCGGCTAACACGCTGGATCAGCAGGTTCCTTTTCACATTTCTTTCCAACCATAGTTTCTGGCAACAAAAAACTTTGATGTTTTCTGAGAGCCTAGAAAGCCTGAATCACACAGTATTAGAAGTCATATTTTACAGCTGTAATGGCCAAGGAGGACTTATTTCTAAGTGTTGAGTAATGTATTGTCACCCAAATATTAAATAAGGGCTGCAGAGAGATGTCATGAATTAAAATATACAGTGTGATGCACAGGAAAAATGTAATATTTGGATATCTTACTTACGGGAATTATTAGGGCCAGGGAAACTGAAAGAACAAGCCTTTGGCTTTTTCAAATTTTATTAAACTCCTCCATACCTAAGGTCAAAAATCTTCCACTGAGCGGTGAGACGTGAATAATACTCTCAAGGTGTAGGCTGGTGGCTGGCTAGAGAGAATCCTCTTGGAATCAGCACCCAGCAGACCCCAGACTGTGGACATAAAGCTCCATGCTGGAGACACAGTCAGTTCCGCAGCAGGGCTCCACAAACACTAAGACTCCTGGGTCTCATCCCAGCATTAGAGAATCAGATTCTCCAGGGAGGGGTTTAAAGGGCTTTGGTCACCTGACCTGTGAGAGGTAGGCGTTGTTGTTAGCCACAAGCAACTGGCTTGCCATCTGGGGCTGGCACCGTTCATAGAACAGAACAACCCAAATGGTCAGCTGGTCTCACTCATTGCTGATTACTTGCTTGAGCTGTGCACAGTCCATGGAACCCAAGACTCAAGTGTCCATGTTCCCAAGGAGCAGGATCAGGGATTCTTCTTGTTTCTCAGAGGCTCTGCCTGCTGTCTTCTGCTTGATCGTGGATTCTTTCTTATAGGAGTGCAGGGCTTTTCTTGACCACTCCCTCCTGCCCATCCTCTCATTCCCCCATGGGGGGAGAACTGTCATGGGTGTGGTCAGGATAGGGCATTTTACGGGAGTGAGGGAATTTCCCTCTTGTTTCTCTGACTGCCCCTCTTGCTTGACACCCTCTTCTTTCCTGGATCCCAAAGAGAATAAACATGTCCTCCAAGCACCAGAGATGCTCCTGAGTCAGGGTTTTGCTCCTTCTGTTCCCTATGCCTTGAATGCTGTTCCCCATATCTACATGGCTGCAGTTGGATGAATTATGGACCCCAAGGAAAGAAATGTTCATACCCTGAGTCTGCATTCCTGTGGGTATGTGCTCATTTGTAAATTGGGCCTTCTGAAGAAGTTATTATTAGTTAAGGTGTGGCCAGCTGAATCAGGGCAGGTCTTTATCCGCATGACTGGAGGCCTCATAAAGAGAAGAGACAAGAGCCAGCAGTCAGGGAAGGTCACAGAGAGAAGCCCAAAGCCAGAAGCCAGGAGAAACTAGAAGAGCAGAAAGGAGAGGAAATCATCATGTGATGGGAGGCAGGAAAACAAGCTACAAGACCCCAAGGATTGCCAGCAGTCAGCACCAGGATGCTATAGATTTCAGTGAGAAAGCATGGCCTTGTTGATGCCTTGATCTAAGACTTTCAGTCTCCAAGACTGTGAGCCAATAGATGTTTGTTTTTTAAGCAAAATCATGGTGCGGTGTTTGTCACAGCAGCTCTGGCAAACTAAGACAATGGCTAATCCCCTCCTTTCCTTCAAGTCTTGGCTCATGCCATCTTTTCAGTGAGGCCTATCTTACTATCCTACATAAAATCTCTAACTGCATTTCAATTTAATCTATATTTTGTTTATGTAATATTTATTTGTATATTTTAACGATAGCATAATTAATTTTATAACATGTATCACCATCGGACATAAAATATAATTTGCATGCAACCCTTAACATCAAATGTAATGTACAATTTACATTTTATTATGTTTATTGTTTATTTTTCCTCTCCAGAATGTGAGCTCTACAAGGGGACGGGAGTGTAATTTTTTCTTCACTGATACAGACAAATAGAGCCCAGAATTGTGCCTGGTGTTGAGTAAATATTTCTTGATGGAATGCATGAGAGAACGAATGAGTGAGGCCTGGGCCTGCTTCCCTTGGGTAAAGTCATAGTTCTATTTTCTTTCTGCTCCCTTTGGATGCCCTCCCTTCTCCAATATGGCTACAGCAGAGCCCCGAGGCCCCTGGGCTCACCTGCCTGTCCCTTTCCAAGACAGGCACCTTGTGTGACTCAGTTCTGGGCCCTGGGACACACCTGCCATTGTCCCTTGCTTCCTCTCCCTCTCTGGTTTTCGGTGGCAGACATGACCTTCCCTTTCTGTTGAGTGTTAAGATGTGAAATATGGATTGGGCTTTGCCTCTTTTTAGCCTTTTCTCTTCTCCACCTCCAGCACTGACCTTTTGTAGGTAAAGCCTCTCTCCAAGGGATAGTCTGGCTTGCCTAATTCTACATAGGCATCTGGGTCAAAGCCCCAGCTGATATATGTTCCTTTACTGGATTCATTTTCTTTTCATATATTCTTCTTGGGGGTTCACTGGGGCAGGGTAGCTGGGGGAGGGAAGACTCAGGTAGTACCTGGTCTCTGGCTTACAAATGTTTTTATCCCTCCTTCTAGATGTACCCCCACTTGATTTCCTACCCTTGTCATCCCAGAGCTGACCCAAACCAACAGTGCTAACGGGGGTGGAACCTGTTGGCCACTCAGGCCACACACTGGCTCCACTTTGGCACCTGGTGGAGAGTTCTGGTTTATTGGTGAAAAGTTCTGCTCTCCCCCTCCTTGATAGTTCTGGAAATTAGCAGCCCTGGTTGAGCACCAGTTAACATACTTCCCCTGTACTGCTCTCCTTTCTCTGACCTCCTTGTCTCTTTTAGTCCCTGTCAGTGGACGGGCTGGAAACTTTTTGCAAAACTGTGTGATATTCGACAGAAACTCCATAAAGCCCTTTTTGATAATACTCCAGGTGCACTTTGATTTCAGGGCACCACCAGCCAAAGCCACAGTCTCAGCGTCTTTGCAGTCATTGTCACCTAAAATTGATTGAGCCTCTGTGTCCCGGGCACTGTTCCCAGCTCCATATACTCATGAGGTTCTTGTTAACTTGCAACTCTATGAAGTAGCTTCAATTTTTATCCCCATTTTACAGACAAGGGAAGTAAGGCTCAGAGTACTTAAGTAACTTGCCTGAGCTCACAAGATTATAAATAACAAACCTGATCTCAGAGTTAGGTTTTGTCTGATGCCTAAACACATCCTCTACTATGTGATGGGTAGAGAAGCATTTAAAGGTGCTCAAATGTTTGTCCAAATGTTGGCAAATTCCCAAGGCTGAGCAACATCACATGTTGAACTGATAATCCTCTAGCTCCATGGTAAGACTTCCAGGACTTCAGTCTAATGTGGAGCTGCTGAGATTGACGATGTCCCTAGGTTTCTGGGGTAAAACCTCCTCCTATAGGACAGTAGACAGGATGTCTATTTGAGCACGGGTTAGCGTGTGTCCAAAATAATGCAGCAGCCTTGATGGGGCTAGTTAGTAGTCTGGTTCATTCAAATTGTTTTTTTAATTTGAATTTCAGCTATTGCACAAAAATGTATTAAGTGCTGACACATGTCACTGTCGTAACTCGCTAAGATGCTCTGCCTGAAAATCAGTGTTGGGGGATTGAATAATGGCTCCCCAAAACATGTTCAAGCCCTAAACCCAGGCTCTGTAGGTATGAGTCCATCTATAAATAAGACCTTCAAAGATACTATTTAGTTAAAATGTGGGCTCATTTGTGAATAGGATCTTTGCAGATCCTATTTAGATAAGGCAAAACCAAATCAGGGTGGACATTTATATGACTGGAGTTCTTATAAGCAGAGGAAATTGGACACAGAAGTAGAAGCCAGAAGTCAGCAGAAGCAAGAGGGGTGGACTCAAGAGGGGAGAAATTACCATGCTATAGAGGCAGAGATGCAAGGCCAGGAACCCCAAAGATTCCAGCAAGCCAGCATGAGAATGCTGCAGACTCTGGGAGACAGCATTGCCTGTTGAGACCTTGATTTTGGAATTCTGGGCTCCAAAACCACAAGATAATAAACTCTGGTTGCTTAACCCCATCAGTCTGTAGTATTTGTCATAGCAGCTCTGGCAAACTAAGACCACCAGGTTGCTGCTATCAGATGAAGTCTGGTGCCTTGCTCTGGGTGCAGGGACCCATTTCCCAGGCTTTCCAAGGCCTGGCTCATTGGGAGGGCAGATGTGCACCAAAGGGTGCTCTTTGGAACACTCACTAGTTCTACAAAACCTTTATCAATATTACAAGGACAAACATTTCCTTCACCGAATGTTTGGGAACACTTGGATCAAATACAAAACTTAGGAGTTTTCTCTGCTGATAGACTTCTAAGGTCTCTACCACATGACTGTGCAATGTAAACTCAGGTGGGAATAAAGAAATGTAGCAGCTTGTGCAAACGTTTTTTTTTTGGGCTATGAGTAATCCTCCAACTCTTTTTCCCAGAGATTATCACATTATATTGGTATTCTGTGGAACTCGCTTTGAGAATACTCTCCAGTAAAATATCCAGCAAAACAAAATATGGAGACTCAAATGATTGTCCATGATTTCCCTTTGCCCAAATATGTCTTAGTTTTAGTTGGGAGAGAACTGGAGGGCACAGAAGTATTCATGACTTTGATCTGATGATTTGCCTCCAACAGCAGATATCCTTGTCAAGAAATCCATTTCTCCGGCTTTCATTTCCTTGCCTTTGGAAATTAGCTTTGTAAAATTGCTTATGATCATTCTCTGACTCATCTACCAGGCTTCTAATGTAACTATGTTCCTTAAACAGCTCATACTGTTTTGCTTTTATGACCAACTTTAAACTGAATACAATTAGATGTTTAAAAAGTGCTCTGCGATGCTTTCCCCATAGAAGCCATTCAAGTGTGCGAGTCAAATGCCACTTAGGGGGCTGAATGATTTCTGAACACCATTTATGAAGATGACTAAAGCGACTCTTTTTTTTCTGGAATTCCAGAACTCACGTTAAACTATAAGAATTACAATTGCAAAAGGAGAGACACACTCAGATACCATGTCTGGGACTGAACATTTTATTTCAAACTCCAAGTGAGCGCTCAATTAAAGGAGCCATTGACAAGGTAAAATTTATTTTACAAACTCAAATTCCATGGAAATTTTCATTCCCTTTTCTCATCTCCTTTGGGTTTTTATCTCTGGAATTCAGGAACAAAACATATGCCTTTCAGCTAATAAGACTTTCTTTTAATGGATGATAAGGCCAGGTGATTAATAACCACCAAGCTCTGATTGTTTTCATGAGAGCGATAACATATGGACATACTGCTGAACTTCTTGGAATCCCAAAATGGGACCATAAAAGGGGAGATGAGGAATTCTGGTTTAGATTAAAGCAAATGGCTTGAGGAATTGGCTCTGATGAGCTACAATTTACTGTTGTAAAAGCTCACAGATATCAGCCTTCTGCAGTTGTCTTTTCTTGTGTTTGAAATTTGTTAAGAGAGGATGGTGGGGATCGTGATCTTTTTGTTTTTTCACAGCCTTGATTCCGGTGACATAACTTATAAATGGGATGGGTGTGTGGGCCTCCACTAAATTCCCCACAATCACTTAACCGTAGCCTCAAATCCAATGTACATTTGTCGTTATTAAACCCCACTGGTTCAGCGAAGGCCTAAAGGGATAATGGTGGGGTGGAGAGAGAATGAGAGAAAAAGGGAAAGAACAGAAGGACAAGCAATGGAGCAATCAGAGCTGCTGAAGTTAACCAGGACAGAGAAATGGTGCTTTAAGGTGCCAGTGACATTATGCCAGAGACATTGGGTGAGGGGGAGAGGCTGGTTAGTAATTCAAGTCCTGGCTGGTAAACATGCTCAGCCACCATGGAAGGCAGGTTGCAGCAGGCCTGGTGGAAGAAAACCAACATTTGTTGGGCATGGGCAAGTGCCACGTCCTGGGCTGGGCCCTCAGGTATGTGGCCCCATTTATCCTTTATAATAAAGGGCACTTGACAACATCATTAAACAAATAAATTGGGCTTCAAATTCTGAGGGCAATAAAAGTAATACATACTCTGTAGTGGATTGGTGTCAGGAGAAAATAAGGCAATGCATGTTTAAAAGAATCTTAGCTGAGTGCCTGAAGCATACTAAGGACTTACTAAATACTAGTCCCTTCCAACCTTCACCCACCCCCCAAACTCCCACCAAATCAGCCAAATAAAAATAACAAAATTCTACTCAAATGAGATAAGTATCATCAGTCTCATTCCACAGATGAGAAATGTAAGTGCTTTCCAAGGATCTGTCCCTGCGCATCTATCTCTCAACTTTCTCTGTCTGTGGTCTTAATTGTTCTGAGACAAAACACAGATCTGTGTCCTTGGTCCCTTCCTCTGATTTCCACATCTCCATTTCTCTCATTCTGGCCATTTTCACTTGCTTGACATTCCAAGGTCTGTACCATCAAATTTATTCCATCCTTGCCTTGCCAAATCAATGGTTCCTGATTTTAATGTCTATGAGTAAAGCATCCTGTTTTTCTAGCCCCAGATCCAAGCGCATGCAGTCATCTTTGGGCTTCCCACACCCCTGGGCCCCCATTCAAAAGATATAATGTCCTGTTAATTCAATGGCAGTATTTTGTGGGCACTTCCCCAGCTTTCCATTTCTATTGCCACTGCACTAGTTCAGGGCCCCAACATCTTAGATGGAACAATTGCAGGCTGTGCCAGTTTGGATGTATTATGTCCCCCAAAATACCATGTTCTTTAATGCAATCATGTGGGGGCAGACATTCTAGCATTGATTAGGTTGAAAT
The DNA here is from genome assembly GCF_015220235.1 of Choloepus didactylus. NCBI lineage: Eukaryota > Metazoa > Chordata > Mammalia > Pilosa > Megalonychidae > Choloepus > Choloepus didactylus. Next base: position 4,070,796 of record NC_051324.1, read on the forward strand.
CTATTGATTGTTTCATGGAGAAGTGACTCAATCAACTGTGGGTGAGACCTTTGATTGGATAATTTTTCATGGAAGTGTTACCCCACCCATTCAGGGTGGGTCTCATTAAATCACTGGAGTCCTATCAAAGAGTTCACGGACAGAGGGAGCTGAGAGCACCTGAGAGTGACATTTTGGAGAGCAGCTCAGAGAGACATTTTGGAGATGCCTGCTGAAAGCAGAAGCTAAGAGAGGACAAAATGCCCCAAGAGCAACATTTTGAAGAAAGCACAGGAGCTGAGAGAGGAGCTGAAACATAACCGGGGATCAGCAGATGCCAGCCACGTGCCTTCCCAACTAACAGGTTTTCTGGATGCCATTGGCCTTCCTTTGGTGAAGGTATACTCATGTTGACACCTTAGCTTGGACACTTTTATGGCCTTAAGACTGGAACTGTGTAACCAAATAAACCCCCTTTATAAAAGCCAATCTGTTTCTGATATTTTGCACGATGGCAGCATTTGCAAACCAGAACACAGGCCTAATCTCCAATGTTTGGCCCTCATGGCCTTCTCCATTTTGCCTCCCCCAAGGCTAATTTCCATCTATCTCACCTGCAAATACCTTATGCTTTGACGCCGTCCCACCTCTGTATCACTATTCACACTGGTCTCCACCTGCAATCCCTGTGATTCCTGCACTCCTCTACAACTCCATATTGAAGTATTGAACGTCATTTTTTAAGGACCAGCAAGTGCATTCTCCCCATCAGTTCTTTGCTGGTCCTTCTAATTAAGTGATGACCAGGATAACAACTGCTGCTATTTATCAAGCACCTCCTCTGAGATAAGCACTAATTGCTTTACCTAGTTTTATCTAATTCTCAAAATCCTATAAAGTAGTTGCTGAAAAAATGCTTATTAAAGAAGGTGGGTTAAGGAAATGTGTTTATCCTTGTATTAGAAGTGCAGAAGGTTAAGCAACTTTACCCAGATTAGAGGCAGGTCTTGGGTTCATATTAGCTCTGCCTCTGATTTCCCCAGCCCCGTGATGTCTCCTGAGTGATACTTGTCTTCTCACTGTTTAAAGCCCTCATGTGACTTATTTTGTGCTTCTTTCACTTGAAACCCCTCATATTCTCTCTTGAATTATAATGTGTCTAATATTAGAATTATCTTCCCTCCTGGACTAAAAGTTCCTTGAGGGCAGGGATGTACTTGACTCCCAAAGTCCCAATCACAATATGCAAAAGCCTCTTCATAAATATCCATTGAGTTGAACCACCATCAGAGTCTTGGAGATTTCCCATAAAATCACAACCCCTTAGGTGATTCTTGGGGAAAAAAGTAAGATCTCTCTATCTGCAGGAAGAACCAGGGCACCATATTTCTCTTTAAACAATAACTAGTATAATAGATCAGAGCAGAAACATTGGAAAACACAATGGCTCCCAATTAGCATGGACTGAATATAATCAGAAAGAAAGTATTACTATGTCTGAAAAGTAAGAATGTATATATCCCTTAGAAGGGCATTTCTTTGGGTCACTGAAACACAGATTATTCTGGTTATCGCTTGCAGCATACAAAACTACCCCCAAAACTTTGAGGTAGAAACAAAAGTTTATCACTATTTCTCATGGTTCTGTGGGTTGACTGGGCATAGCTGGTTTCGCACTTGGGGAGTCACATACAGTTGCAGACAGATGCAGATGAGCTGCAGTCCGCTGAGGCTCCACTGGGCTGGATGGCCAGCAGGGCTCACTTGGAGTTGGGCTGGCAACAGACTCACCTACTCATGGCTTTTCCATGTGGCTTGGGCTTCTTATAGCATGGCGGATGGGTTCCAAGGGTGAGCGTGCCAAAAGGCCCAAGCGGAAATGGCAAGGCCTATTATAACCCAGCCTAGGAAGTCATGTAGTATTGCTTTTGCCCCATTCTGTCCGTTTAGCAAATCAGTAAAGCCAACCAGACTCAAAAGAGGGGAATTAGAATCCACTTTTGATGAGAGAAGCAGCATGCACACACAGGAAGGGGAGTGATTGAGACAAGTTCTGGCTGAAGGATGTGGCACCCATCCCAGGGGCCGATGACTATCCTCTTGCTCTTCTGAGAAATTTTTATTCACAACTTTTTACAGATTCCAAATCCATTCACCAGCAAGGGATAAATCATAAATACCAAATGGCTACCAAGTAACAATGAAAGCATGATAAAACTTATGAAAAACAAACAGGGTTAATTGGATCCATTATGCAACCTTGATTCTTTCAACAGTTTTAGATGAACGAAAGATTTTTAATGGGCTTCCCACGAAGGTGAGTGTGTCCTTCTGGTCACGCCGTCCTCTCGGCCTCCATGCTCACCTGCTCCTGCGGTCTTATGTTCTGAAGCTGTTCTGACGATGGCCCTTGACTCGTATGGTTTGATTTCTTGCCCTGGGTCTGTGTCTCCACCCAGAACCTGAGTTTGAACTGTAAACTGATTTCCCTTCCAAGAAATCCACCTGTGTTTCGTTATTCATCCTTCCTACATCTTGCGTTTATAGCAGTTATTCCTCTGATGTCACTTCATTCTCAGAATATTGAGTATTGAAATCTATTTAAGAGCAGCTGGTGAGAAGAAGGTGTATTTCTGGAGGTAACTACAGGGGATGCTTCACCTCTGAGCTGGGGAAGATGAGAACATGATGATCATTAACCACTATCTTGTGGAAGTGGACACCAAAATGTGATCTGCTAAATGCAATAAAGATAAAAGAAAGAAGAAAAAGGCAATGAGTGTGGGGATCCAGGGCCCAGGTCCCCTCCCTCTTTAGTAAAGTGAGTTATTTCACCTAGGCCATCAGACCTGGGACGAGGGGTGGGGAGGAATAGATGGTAAACAAAGCGTTGAAACTCCCCTGATCATTACTGATAATAAATCTCCACACCCTTGTGTCACAAACCCTGCCTAAACTCTTTTCTCACACTCTGTGAGATGTCCTTGAACTGATCGTTATAAACCATCCTGTGGGAACCCCTACTTTCGCAGAGTGCTAACTTCCATCCTTCCTGGCCAACTACCACTATGGAATAGTCATCTTCTGCCAGTAAGTTCTATTAAACTCAAGTCTAACTCCTTGTCTGGCGTGTTCTTTGGTCTTGGGGTTAAGCTGGGTTGCAGCAATGAGAAAGGCAAATTCTGCTTCACTCTCGAGGCAGAAGAGCTAAGGGCCTTATGGTAAATGGTATTTTAAACCGATATTAAAAATGTGGGGATTAGAAACCAAGAAATAAATCAGAGTAATAACATTGATAGACGCCCACCAACTTTTTTTTAAAATTTATTTTTATTGAAATATATTCATATATCATACAATCATCCATAGTGTACAATCAATTGTTCACAGTACCATCATATAGTTGTGCATTCATCACCCAATCTATTTTTGAACATTTTTCTTACACCAAAAAGAATCAAAATAAGAATAAAAAATAAAAATAAAAAAAGAACACCCAAATCATCCCCTCCATCCCACCCTATTTTTCATTTAGGTTTTGTCCCCATTTTTCTACTCATCCATCCATACACTGGATAAAGGGAGTGCGATCCACAAGGTTTTCACAATCACACTGTCACCCCTTGTAAGCTACATTGTTATACAATCGTCTTTAAGAGCCAAGGCTACTGGGTTGGAGTTTGGTAGTTTCAGGTATTTACTTCTAGCTATTCCAATACATTAAAACCTAAAATGTTTTATGTATATAGTGCGTAAGAATGTCCGCCAGAGTGACCTCTCGACTCCACTTGAAATCTCTCAGCCACTGTTAACTATTTCATTTCATTTTGCATCCCCCTTTTGGTCAAGAAGATGTTCTCAATCCCATGATGCAGGCTCCAGATTCATCCCCGGGAGTCATATCCTGTGTTGCCAGGGAGATTTACACCCCTGGGAGTCAGGTCCCACGTAGTGGGGGAGGGCAGCAAGATCACCCGCCAAGGATGTCCACCAACAGTAAAAAAAACTTTTTGGATTTTTTAAAACTTTTGGATTTTCAGTATACTGAATATCAAAAGACGAGATACTGTTAAGGCTGTGATCATAGGAAAATGCACAGCTTTAAATGAATTAATTAAACAAGAAAAATAAAATAAGTACATATTCAACTCAGGAAGGTAGAAAATAAATACATTTTAGGAAGGAAGGCATTAAAGACAAAAGCATAAATTAATACATTTAAGATGGAAAACATCTGCAGAGTTGATAATTCTACAAATTGGTTTCTTTGAAAACTCTAAAGAGATAGACATCTCTGGAAAGTTTAAAAACAAATGGAAATTTACAACATTAAGAATGAGAAAGGAATTTGCATATAGAGAGGAGATTAAGAAACAAGAGAAATTTATATTCCAGTGTATGTTAATAATTTTAACAACCTTGATGAAATGGATAACTTACAAGGAACACAAACTTCACCAAAGAAAAACAGAAAGACAAACCACCAAGAGAAAAACTTAGCAGAGTTATCAAAGAACCATTTATCCCCAAAGAGTCTAGGCTAAATCCTTTCCAGGACTCAGTAAATTCCTTTGCTATTTAAATTGCTCCTGGGCAGAGAGAAAGAAGGAAAACTTTCTAATCTGTTTCAAAAAGTTAGAACAATCTTAACTGTGGAACTTGACAGAGAGCTTCTTTCCAAAGAAAACTCTGTATCAGTTTCTCCGATTAACATAAATATAAAAAATCCTCATATTACCAAGTAAAATACAGCCTCATATCCAAAGTAGGGTTTTTCTTAGATTCAAAGGATAGTTAAACATTAAAATATCTCTTAATATATTTTAAAATATTAATAAGCCAAAAGAGAAATAAACTATTTCCATAAATCCATTTTTATAGGATTCAATTCCATTCCGGAGTGATCTGGTAGAAGAGGTGCCCTTCATTCGTAGAATTAGCAGAATTCTCCGAGATGGATCACCACCTTCACACTTGGTTTTGCAACACTGGGGCATCCCCATGAAATTGAGGACAAGAAGAGGAGACCTGCCATGGAAATGTCCGCACATCTGCCTCCCTGTGGGTCAGAGTGCCCCTTTAATCTCCACATCTAGTCAGCTCCTGTTCTTCACAAAACACTTTAATTACTTCCTTTTGTTCCTATGATGCAGAAATTCTTAATTTCTTAGGATGAGAAGCTCTTAACATGGCTTTAATGCCCTGAAGGCTGTGGCCCCTGCCAGGCTCTCCCTCCTCACCTCAAAGAGTTGGTTTCTTGGGGCCCTTGGAGCAGTGTAGGATGAGGAAGAGGAGGAGGTGGTGGAGGAGGTGGAGGCGGAGGAGATGGAGGAGGAAGGCACTCTCCTTGAGCTCTACCCTTAAGACATTCTGACCTTCTTTCAATCTCTCAGTTGTGCCATGTTCCCTTCTCTCTCACAACCCTTACATGTCACTTTCCTACCAAGAACATTTCATTCTTCAGCTACATGAAGTTATTCAGAACTCAACCCCTGAGAGCTCCTTGACACTGTTTTTCATTTCACTTATTACGGTCTTTAATTATGTATGTGTGTAATTGTAATTTCAAATTTTGGGGAAAGAGGACCTGATTCATGCATTCTGGGTTGGACGCCTATCTTGAGTCAAACCATCTATACTTGGAGGTGAGCTTCCTGCAGGAAGCCCTGGGGTTCTGGGAGCCTCCCTGTCCTCCTGTGGGGGGTGGGAAGGGAAGGAAGTTACTAGAAAAGGATTGGGCAGGCAACCCACTATAACCACTGTTATGTGACGTATCCTGGAAGTGCTAATAAAAGAGTGTGAAACAAGAAAAAAAGATGCACACATGTTCATTAAGGAAAGCTAAAATGATTCAATAGAAAAAAAACACCTTTTAAACTCTAGTATGACAATTGGTTAAGGTGGTCACTTACAAAATTAATGTATAGAATTAGGATTCAAGAAGATGGAGTGGGCAATGCTTCACCCTGTTTCCTCTTGTCCCAGTCCCTAGACATTACAGAAAAAGACACTAACAAATTCATGATAGTTTGGGGAAATAAGAGAGGCCCCTTTGAGTTCAAACCATGTTGATTCCCAAAAGATGGAAAAGAGCCGGTGCATTCAGTTTGGATAAGAAAGGCACATCCCAAAACACGTAAGAGTGACCATGTGCAAAACGGTGGACATTTGAAGCAAGAGAGGTCTTGGGGTAGAATGGAACAGCCAGGTGCGAGACTCTCCAGCAGCCCCCAGAACTTTGGGTCAGGCAGTGAGTCCAGAAGATTCTGCCCCCAGGAAACAGTACTTGCTGTGAGTGCTGGGACAGAGAGCTCAGAGAACCATCAGAGAATCCTCCCGTGTACAAGAGCTTCTTGTACCTCCCGCTGGGCAAGAGCCTCAACCACTTCCCCTCAAACATGCTGAAATCAGGTGTTCACGCATGATTTAATGCAGAGACTCGGGGATCACCACACATTTAAGGAGAGCCAACACCTTGAAAGAAAGCTACCAAACACAAGTGAGTGAGCAAACAGAGTTAATAGAAGATAAACTGCACAGTTGTCCTCAAAAGTGCAAGAGGATATACTGTCCATCAAAAAAGAATGAGATAGAGATCTTGGAATTGAAAAACTTGATATTCAAAATTGAAAAGAAAATACCTCAACTCGATAGATAGATTGAAAAGCAGAATTAGTGAAAATAGAAAATAGAGCCAAAGAATTCTCACAGAATACAAGGTAAGGAGATTAAATGTCTGGCAGAAAAGTAAAGATGAGCCTTCAAATTTAAAGGATGCATGACAAAAGATCTCACCTGTACAAGTGGAATTTCAGAACACAAAAGAGAGAAAAATCCCTAGCCAGAGAGAGAGAGAGAAAGGAGAGAGAGAGACGGAAGGAGAGAGCGAGAGGAAAAGATGACCAAAAATAGAACTAGAATCAGATATTGTGTGTTGGCTGTGAAACAACCCAAAACCCATTAGCTACTCTGTAACTCCTCCCTTTCGAGCTCGTTTTGCAGGTAACTGCCCCAGACCCATTAGTAGCAGCTTCTCTTTCTGAGCTTGTTTTGCAGACCAAGGTCATCTGAGCATGCGCAGAAACCCAGCCTGGCATCCTTACATGACCTCCAAAACCCGAGGAACTAAAATCATCTCCCCTGGAACCAAAGTTGAGTCAATCAAGAGGGTCATTGGAAACAAACCCAATACAAGAGGTCCTTCAACAAAGAAAATCCTGTCCAAGTCTGCCTTACCAAATATGTGCAAATCTATGCCTAGCAAATCAAACCTTGCCAATGCCCACCTCCCATTCTCATAAAATCTCTGTTAGCCTTTATATAAGGAAGACAGATTTGAGACTTGCCCTCTGTCTCATTACTGGTTGATCTCACAACAAAGCTCTTTCTTTTCTTAAAATTCTGATGTCAGAGAATTGGTAGCAGCTGCACTGGATGCAGAAAGACAATTGTACCATACACCCAAACTCCGAGGAAAAGAACTTTGAAAATATAATTCTGTATCCAGAGAAACTATCATTTAAGTGTGTAGACAATATAGATCTTTTCTGACATGCAAGAAATTGTAAATACTAGTTCTACAGACTCTTTTTAAAAAGAATTATGAAAGAACACATGCCAGCAAGAAAAAATAAAACCAAGCGAAGAAATAGGATGCAAGAAGGAACTGAAGATGCAAATGGCAGAAAGAAATGTACAATAAGCTATCAGTTGTGTAAAGTTGAGATACACAATATACAATGCTATATATCATTTATGGACACACGTAGATGCAATTAAATAAAAACTATATAGAGAATGATACAAAACAAATTCATAATATCTAGCTCTGAATTTGTCATCTCTAGGGACTGAAGGGGCAATAGGATTGAGAAGGAATCCAAAGGGGAATTCAACTTTACAGGTGTTGATTTATTTCTTGCACAAACAAAAAGATAAAGATCTTGGGCAAATATAACTAAGTTTTAGCATCTGTTAAATCTGAATATTGAAAACATGGGATTTTAAAAATTAGTATTTACCATCTTCTTTACATTTGAAAATTTTCAGAATTATTTTCAAGAGTGGAAGGGGAGAAAACTTGGATGGATAAACCCTTAAGATATTTTGATGCAGATAGAGCAGAGGATGGGGCAGAAATTGGAGCAGGTTGTGATATCAGGGGACAATGCTTTGTTTGTATCCTGAAAGAAAGGATCTGGTAGAGGGGAAAGCTTGATTTGGTGGGTTTTTACCAAAGGAGCCGAGTCTTGGAGAAGCCAAAATGGAAAGAATTCAGAGCTCCTGAGGAAAAATTTGCCTGTCATAATATCAAGAAGTCACTTCCTGTATTTGAATATCAGAGAAAATAGAGATGAAATTATGGCATGGTGGGTATACAGAACTTGGCGGTGGGATTGTAAAGCAGTTCCTCCCTGATGAAATAGAAGTTAAAACCTACAAGTGGGTGAGACGGAATGGGCAATGTCTTTTTATATCTTTTAAAGTCATGTTTGTTGAGGTATCATTTATATATAGTAAAATTCACCCCTTTCCGTGTGGATTTCTATGGGTTTTGGCGAGCACATATTGTCACCACAACAATCAGTATTTTTAAACAGTTCCATCATCTTCCAAAATACCTGTGTGCCCCTTTGTCATCTCTCCATGCCCAGACCCTGGCAACCATTTCTGATTTCTGTCCTTATAATTTTCTATCCTTTTTCCAAAATTTCACATTAATGGAATCATAGAGCATATACATTTTGAGTCAGGCTTCTTTCACTTAACATAATGCATTTGAAATTCATCAGTCTTGCATGTATTATTAGTTCATTGCTTTGTATTGCTGAGTGCAATACCTCTGTATGGATTTGGGTTGTTTCTAGTTTTTGTGGATTCTGAATAAAGCCACTCTGAACATTTGTGTACAGGTTTTGTGTGAGCATAAATTTTCACTTTTCTTGGAGTAGGATTGCTGGGTCACATGGTAAATTTATGTTTACTATTATAGGAAACCGCTAAACTGATTTCCAAAGTGCTGGGTCATGGAGTAGGGGTTTTGAGAAGAAAGGAGAAGCCATGAGACTGGCATCAAGGAGAGTGGTGGGCTGCGCATCCTCTGCTTGCATCCCCATCCCTCATCCATTCTTTGCCCAACTCCTCGTCCTTGACCCCTACTGACTGCATCGCCTGGACTTCCTCAGCAGCTGGTGGGTGGTATTTTCCCAGAGAAGGAGCTCGCAGGAGAATGGAGGCAGAGGCTCCATGCCAGAGGCTGTGTCCCCCACATCTCATGTTCCTGCCAGATGGCCTCCCTCCTGGCTCCAGGAACTCTGTTGTCCTCTTCTCTTCAGATTTGCTTATCTCAGGCGCCTCAACACTTCTCAGTGCTCCCCTTGAATCTGCCCATACCCACAAGTGGTCCTTTTATTAGTCCTTTGAGCTATCTCTGTTGAACCCTATTTCCTGCTGGTACGTTGGCTAGTTGAGTGAGAAAACACCCTCTTTAGGGGACTCAGTAGAATTTCTAGGGAGTCCTGTGTGCCCATTCAGTGTTCATGTTCATGAATTTAAAGTGAGACTAGGCACTCTAAATATATGATTTATCTAGGAAATTCCAACTGCTAAGCTGTAGGCATGGAGGAGACAAAGTTCCATCAAGGTGAAGATTGACCAAATGAATGGGAGTTAAGTGAGAAGATTGTACTTTTTCTTATCCATCAGGTCCCAGCTGAGACCACTCATTTCTAGCCACTCTTTCCAAAGAGGCTCCCCAACATACTCCGTCTTCACGGTCCAGCTAACTGTTTCCTTCACTGTGTTTCCGTAATCTACAATTATCATGCATATTTGCTTGTTTGTCTCCCCCCAAGAAAGTAAGTTTCATCTTCACAGGGACTGTCTGTTTTATTCACCACTGCATTTATTCACCCGCTGCTTAGTGTAGTGAGTGGTGTAAAGTATGGGTTGAACGAAGCTTATAATATTTCCCACTGTGCTGGTTTGCATGTTTTATGTCCCCCAAAATGCCATTATCTTTAATGCAGTCTTGTGTGGGCAGGAAACGTGTTGGTGTTGATTGGGTTGGAGACTTTTGACTGGATGTTGACATGGAGATGCGATCACTCAACTGTGGGTGAGATCTTTCATCAGATAATTTCCATGGAGATAGATGTGTTCCTGCCCATTCAGCGTGGGCCTTGATTAGTTTACTGGAGCACTACATAAGCTCAGACAGAAGGAGTGAGCTTGCTACAGCCAAGAGGGACACTTTGAAGAACACACAGGAGCTGAGAGAGGAGCTGCAGCTTACAGAGACATTTTGGAGATGGCCTTTGAAAGCAGACTTTTGCTCTGGAGAAGCTAAGAGAAATTGAGAGTGACATTTTGGAGAGAAGCTGAAGCCTAGAGAGGAATGTCCTGGGAGAAAGCCATTTTGAAACCAGAACTTGGAGCAGTCTCCCGCCACGTGCCTTCTGAGCTAACAGGTTTTCTGGACGCCACTGGCCATCCTCCAATGAAGGTACCCAATTGCTGATGTGTCACCTTGGACACTTTATGGCCTTAAGACTGTAACTGTGTAACCAAATAAACCCCCTTTATAAAAGCCAATCCATTTCTGGTGTTTTGTAAAAAGGCAGCATTAGCAAACTAGAACACCCACCCAAGACATTTTTGCCCCATTGTCCTATCATGGTGTATTTTCCTCTAAGAAAACAACCCTGTCTATTCCCTACTGACATTTTTATTAACCTTGTCAACACACTCTTCATAACTGGTATTTTGAATCTGAATCATGTTCTCTGAGACTGAGGCTGGATATTAATTAAAAAGTTGATCATGAAGATTCATGTAAATTCAGATGGTCTCAGATATGGATAAAGAAAGGCCCACCCAAGCAGAGTGAGCAAGACCAGAATATACGAGGCTGATTCCTTGACCAGAAGGTGGGACGTGGAAATTGGGAGAAATAGGTTAAACCTAGAGAGTTAGATTATCCAAGGATTGAGAACTGGGGGAAATTCCCTCTCCCTCCAAAAGAACTGACACCACTTCACACAGACCTAAGGTTTTGCCATGAATGTGATAAATGGCCCCGATTTCACAGCTCTAAATGGATGATCTTTTATACAAAACAAACAAACAAAGAAACAAACACACCACAAGGTGTATCAGACTTAAAGAGGTCTAAGGTAATAAGACTTAAAAAATTATAATTAGTAGAAAATTCAATCTATAATAACATATACAAATACTATCCTCAGTGTTTTTCTGGAGGGAGGGCAAGGTTATTGGAGTCTTTCTCATTTTACATTTTTGATATTTGAATATTTTTACAAATGACCTGTTACCATTGTATGCAGAAGAAAAACAATAAAAACTAAGTGTTAATTAACGTTAATAATTACTAGCTGGACTAAATTCCTTTTAGACAGCAGATAATTTTTTAACTTTTGCCACAGTAGCAGTACTTGGGGAATTCAGGCTTTTGAGTCAGATGGTCTTTGGGTTGAATCCTACCCTACCCCCTTGTTTATCTAGGTGGGTGATATTGACTAGGTTACCTTCCCAAATCTCAAGTCTTCTCATCTGTGAAATAGAGATAACAACTGTTAACCTCCCTTGGCCATTATGGGAATATTCCATCATTTATTTTAGGTATTCACCTTAGTGCATTCCTTCTAGAAGGGATCACTACAAAGGAATGCAAGCTCATTTTCTTCTGAATGATTCTAAAAGTGATTTTATTACTGAAAGGAGCTCATCTCCCCAAGGAACATTGCCTTCATGTCTTGCATTTTTCTGTTAATAGACACCATATTCTTCCAGGCTTAAAAACCTGTAATGATGGCCAATTTATCTTTTTCTGTCAATTCCTACATACAGTCAGCTGCCAAATTCAGTTAATATATTTTTCATACAGAGTGATTAATACCCTCTTGTTCTCTCTCTCTCCACTGCCAGTCATCGAGCGCCATCCTTGCCCCTGTGTCGCCTGGATGGTGAATCTGACCGCCTGCTCTCGCCCATGCCAAACACGTGCCTTCGTTTCTCACCTCTCCACTCACAGCCTCTATTGTCCCCTACTTCTTGGCTTACATGTGTTTTCCCATGTGCCAACACAGCGCCTGGTAAATATTAGGTGCTCAACCTGATTTGGCAAATGAATATTGGATGCCTTTTCAAGACCTATCAAAACAAAACCTTACCCAACTTATGCAGCTTTCCCCAGTAGAAACCATTTCAATCAAGCAGCCCTCCTCCCTGCCTTCATCCATGCTCTGAACCAATTCCTGCTACAAATAACAAAATACCTGACCGTCAGTCCCATCTGCTAAAATTTACCTATTCTTTAAGATTCTTTTCTTAACCTAGCTCTTTCAAGAAACTTTCATTATACAATCTGCCTTTCCTGAAAATTTTTAACATTACTTCTAATTGGTGCCATAGAAAAAAAGCACAACTCCGGGCTGTTTTGTATCATTTACCATTATTTGTGAAGGTTGATCATATTTCCACAACTGAATTGTGACTTCTATGAGAGCAGTGACCGAGCCCGACCTGACTGCAGAATGAAAGCTCAGTGTTGGCTGATAATTGATTAATATGTGAGGTCTTTATTTTTTGCAGAATGGCCTTTGGCACCAGCATGCTGCACATGAAGTTGAAATCTTCAATTTGAAAATAAGCAGGAAAATAGCTGAAGAGGAGCTCGTGTCAGCCCTCCTGGCTCTCCTTAATGAGTCCCTTAGATCCACACTGAGGAATGTGTGAATTCCTGTGGGCAGAATCTGCCTGACGATCACCCAATATCTTTAAATGAGACAACACAGGAAGAGTTATATTTTTCTATAAACTTGTTTATTAGTTTTCCGAGACACAGCCAGATGGGGATAATTTGCCAAGTTAAATAGATTCAAGCTTGATGAAACACTGGGTCTCCTCTGCCATCTCCCAAACTTTCTGGAGACCCCTGTTAGCAACCCCTCACCCCTTTCTTGGCCTTATTTTTCTGCCTGGTCATTATCACTGTATGACAAACTATATATTTTCACTTGTTTGTTTCTTGCTCTGCCTTCCTCCATGATTACAGAGATTTGTCTGTTTTGTTCTCTGCTGTATCCCTAGTGCCCGGAATAGCATCAGGTGCACCAGAGACACTCAAAATGTTAATTACTGAACGAATAAATGAATGAATGAATGAATGCCTCTGGTAAGATCCACCAAAATCAAAACCGAAAGCAGCTTTGGTGACTAATGATGGACTTACAATGGGGGAGCCCCACTGACCTGCTCATGGGGCTCTCCGATAGGACCAGACTAGAACATGTGTAGAATTGGATGGTACAATGGACACGTCTAGAGTCCTTAGCACATCTCCTAGACACGCCTCTGCTCTCAGCCAAGCTGTGGTGGACAGTTCCTTGCAAACTCAGACTCCCCTGGCTCAAGTCACCCACTTCACGTGCTCCCACTGCTTTTCCCCTTTGTCTGATGCCTTAGAGTGGGTGGGCCTGGGCTGGTGCAGCCAGAAGGTGGAGAAACTAACTCCCCTGCAAGCTCCTCTCCGTCGCTGGGGAAAGGGAGCTGGTGGAAAACAGCTCTATTCACTGGTCTCCTGGTAGACCAATCCCGAGGCTTTCTGTGTGTATCTCAGGAGATCCTGGTGTAATTACCACCCCTGGCCTACCCTTAGATCGGCTTTTTCTCCTTCCCTACATCACTCTTCCTTCTCTGTCATCCTTGTTTCCTGGGATCACCTCCCAAATAAACTACCTCATCTCCAGCATGGCCTTGTCTTCAAGGGAAACCCAAACCGGGACAAGTAGGGTATTTATTTAAGCTCACCCAAAGTCAAGCCACAGATGCAAGCTCCAGTAGTCTTGCTTATCCAAAATGATTGTGCTAGCATTAGATTGGGAGTCAGAACTTCGATTCTCATTCTGGTTGTATCGATGCTTTTAACCCCTTAGCTGTATCAATGCAATCAAATCCACGTAAAGCCATGTCCTCAATGTCACATCTGTTTTTAAGCCACCTCACTTCTCCACTAACTCTTCTCCCTGAGTCTTGCTAAAGGCTTTTTTCCCCTGTGAGGTGGAAAACTTCAGAACTGGCAGGTCCAGGGCATTTCTTTTCACCCCGGTTTCTGGCACACTTTGGATTTGCTCCCCGTTCACAATTGCACAGCTCAGGACGTGCACGGAATGGCGAGAGGGAAAGAACGTGGCAATTACCCAGGGGTCAGTGTCCCCAGCCCCCAGCCACTCGTCCTTGCTCTGATTCTGGACCTTAAATTCATGTCAAAGGCTCTTCCAGCTGCACCCTATGGAAACTGCGTGGCGAGTGTTGTGTCTTAGGTTTCACTTTTTAAAGGTTTTAACTCTTTGAAAACTAACCAAAGGAAAAAAATAATAAAACCACCCACAGGCTCAAAAGTGTTTCATACCAAATTTGATAAAATGGAGAAGACCCCACATTGATTCGTGCTGCCCAGTCTCCTCGTCTGCTGCATGAGGCAGCTCCTACCATCTCTGGGCTTATTTGTTAACATTTAAGAAAGGGCCAAACACATCCATGGAAGACTGTAAAAAGCAGCATTATTCTAACCAGCGGTGTGTGTGCTCACCTCCTTGTTATCCAACAATGGGTTGTGAGATAACAGATCATAAAATGACAATACTGGCTCGCTGATTATTTTTATGTAAATTTCAAGTGCTTGTTATCTAACGTTCATCTCCTTTTTTTAATATTCATTTTATTGAGATATATTCACATACCACGCAGTCATACAAAACAAATCGTATATTCGATTGTTCACAGTATCATTACATAGTTGTACATTCATCACCAAAATCAATCCCCGACACCCTCATTACCACACACACAAAAATAACCAGAATAATAATTAAAGTGAAAAAGAGCAACTAAAGTAAAAAAGAACACTGGGCGCCCTTGTCTGTTTGTTTTTTTCCGTCCCCCACCTTTCCACTCATCCATCCACAAACTAGACAAATGGAGTGTGATCCCCATGGCCCCCCCAATCCCACTGTCCCCCCTCATAAGCCACATTTTTATACAATTGTCTTCAAGATTCATGGGTTCTGGGTTGTAGCTTGACAGTTTCAGGTATCCACCACCAGCTACCCCAATTCTTTAGAACCTAAAAAGGGTTGTCTAAAGTGTGCGTAAGAGTGCCCACCAGAGTGACCTCTCGGCTCCTTTTGGAATCTCTCTGCCACTGAAGCTTATTTCATTTCCTTTCACATCCCCCTTTTGGTCAAGAAGATGTTCTCCGTCCCACGATGCCGGGTCTACATTCCTCCCCAGGAGTCATATTCCACATTGCCAGGGAGATTCACTCCCCTGGGTGTCTGATCCCACATAGGGGGGAGGGCAGTGATTTCACCTTTCAAGTTGGCTTAGGTAGAGAGAGAGGGCCACATCTGAGCAACAAAGAGGCACTCGGGAGAAGGCTCTTAGGTACAATTATAGGGAGGCCTAGCCTCTCCTTTGCAGCAACCGTCTTCCCAAGGGCAAGTCCCATGGTAGAGGGCTCAGCCCATCAAACCACCAGTCCCCTATGTCTGTGGGCATGTTAGCAACCATCGCGGTGGGGCAGGCCAATACCCTTGCATTCTCCACCAGCTCCTCAATGGGGCTTTGCATGGATTGGCTTTTATAAAGGGGGTTTATTTGGTTACACAGTTACAGTCTTAAAGCCATAAAGTGTCCAAGGTAAGTCATCAACAATAGGGTACCTTCACTGGAGGATGGCCAATGGTGTCCAGAAAACCTCTGCTAGCTGGGAAGGCATGTGGCTGGCATCTGCTCCAGAGTTCTGGTTTCCAAATAGCTTTCTCCCAGGACGTTCCTCTCTAGGCTGAACCTCCTCAAAATGTCACTCTTAGTCGCTCTTGGGGTGTTTGTCCTGTCTTACCTTCTCAGGAGCAAAAGTCTGCTTTAGGCTGAACCTCCTCAAAATGTCGCTCTTAGTCGCTCTTGGGGTGTTTGTCCTGTCTTACCTTCTCAGGAGCAAAAGTCTGCTTTCAGCAGCCATCTCCAAAATGTCTCTGTAAGCCGCAGCTCCTCTCTTAGCTCCTGTGCATTCTTCACTGTTCCTCTTGGCTATAGCAAGCTCATTCCTCTGTCTGAGCTTAAACAGTGCTCTAGTAAACTAACCAAGGCCCATGTTGAATGGGCAGGGCCACACCTCCATGGAAATTATCTAATCAGAGTTATCACCTACAGTTGATTGGTTGCATCTCCATGGAAACACTCAAAGAATTACAATCTAATCAACACTAATACATCTGCCCACACAAGATTGCATTAAAGATAATGGTGTTTTGGGGGATGTAACACATTCAAACTGGGACACTATGCAATTTCCCTGCCCTAAGAAGTCAGATGATTGCCTTGGAGGCTGACAGGGGTCACCTTCCATGGCCTTGGTCTTGGAGTGAGGAACTTCCAGAAGGAACATTTTCAATGGCAGAATGGAAAACCAGGTTGTGAGGTAACAGATCATAAAATGACAGTATTGGCTTGCTGATTATTTTTATGTAAATTTCAAATATTTGTTATCTAACTTTCATCTCCTTTTTTTTTATAAGGAGTGTGAGCAAATTTTAGATTAGACTTTCCATTGTTCTTCACCTCATTCAACCTTCTGGACCAGTTTAATTGAACACTGTCTTGAGATTGTTGACTCCAGCTGTCTAAAGAAACAAGCAAATAAACAACTGAAAAATATGTTATTTACGATGGCTTATCCATGTAAGTTTGGATTTTTCTGCACAAAATATTTAGACAAATTGGTTGTGAAAGCTGATACATGACTGTAACTCTTGATCTTATGCTCTGATTTTAAATACTTTTGTTTATCCAAATAGCCTCATTCATTGGTTAATTTTATGATAAGTGATATAAATTTGAACTTACAGATTATTAATCATGAAATACTGCTTTATCTTTTATATATGGTGGGGATATGTATTAAAAATTTCATTTTAAAGAGCTCTCATTATTAAAAAATATTGTGAAAAAAAATCACTCAGTAAACAGTCTGCCAAGGCAGCCCAGAATGTAGATTGGATGCCTGATTCACAAGAAGAGAAGCTTCAAAATACAATCTACCATTACCTTTCACCCAAACTCACTCCCAATCATTCCAGCTCTATTGCTTGTCTTAAAAATTTCTGACTTCTTACTCTTGTTCTATTGGGACTAGGTAGAGTGGAAAATAAATCTGACATACCTAAAATTTAAAGTGAAAGAAAACGACATTGTTGGGGGTGCCATATTTAATCGATGTATTTAATTTACTTTCTGGAAGCCAAATCACTGCCCATATTCAGTTTAACTTATGAAATTGGAAGGTCATTTGATCACTAAAATGATGCTAAGGAAAGGAAGATGACACATACATTGTTGCCTGTAAAAGCTCCTTTACTCTGTAGATTTTACCTTGAAGCCTATGCTTATGTTATATATATAAATATATATTTAAAGTATGTATATATATATGTTATATTTTATTTATATATAAATATATATCCTGTATATTTTTACCCTGGAGCTTGTGTTTTATTCTGCATATATGCCCTCAAGCCCATGTGCTTTTTTCCCCCCTAATTAAAAAAATCACAGTTCCAGTACTTAAGAGCATTGTCACTTTCATTATAAACCATAACCTAAATAAATCTTCCTCTGATATTCTTCATGATGCAAAAGCTACACACATAGATGTGTGACTGCTGTTTCTTCTGCATTTAAGTCATAGACAACTGTACTCTGGATATGAGAGCCTTTATCAAGATAAAAAATAAAGTTTGATGCTGATATGCCCAAGGATTTTTGGATGAATATTGGTTGCTCAGTTCAGTCCACTGGGGAACCACAGAGAGGAATCTTACTTCCGTGGCCTCAGGTATCTGGGTCCCAGATTTGTCTGGAGACGTGAGAAGAGACAACTCGCTGAAGAGGATGAAGAATAAACACTGAGAAGGAGCCAGAACTCTAGTGTAGTGGGCCCTTGGATTTCCATATATAGAGATCTCTCTTACCCACAAATTTCAAGCCAAAGGTTTATTTCAAAACCAGTGATTTGGAACTTGGAATTCAGAGTAATGCTATAAGTGATGGTTAGGTTTTTTTGTTTGTGTTATATATTATAATTGCCCTGCATCAACTAGTCCCAAAGAAAGTTGAAAAAAGTGGTAGTGATACAGAGAGTATTGCTACTCTGAGTGGGCAGAGTCTACTCTTCCCTGGATGAGAAAATTAGGTAGTCCAAAAAAATAAAATAAATGAGCTAAAAATAAATGTATATAAAGACAGCATCCCAATGGTCTTTAAATGTTTATGCAAAGCACAGACTGAATAGACGATGGGAAACCCCAGGTTCTGTCCCTAATCCCCTGTGGGACTTGGAAAAGTCACTTAAGCTTTCTCCCCTCCACCTTCAGTTATAATATCTGTAAGATGAAGACAATGTCACCCACAAAACCTACTTTGAAGATAATGGTGATGTCACGCTTGCCCTGTGCAGCCCAGCATGGCTTGAAAAAAGCACAGGACAAGACTGACTCATTTCATTCTCAATGAACAATTGTAAATATCAAAAGGGTAGCTGATCTGACACTTCCTTAGTCAATTCTACGTTCCATTTTCCAACAGAGCTATTTCATTTTTCCTCCCCCAGGCCTTCAATGACTCCTCCCTCCACTTCACCCCTAACGAGAGAACTTGCTTCTTCTTTTCCTCAGAGAATAGAAGCAACCAAAAGAGATTTCCATGCACATCCACCATCCAGTTTGCCAAATTACCCGCGTGTCTACCCATACACTCTTCCTTCTTTCCTGATGTTATGGGTGAACTATCTGTTTTCTGGTCAAGGTTTCCCTCCTCCATTGTGTGCTGAATCTCAGTGCTTCTGCAACCATTTTCCCTCCTTCTCCTTTATTATCATTTTTTGCCCATCTACTGGTTCATTCCTTTCAGCATATAAAAATACTCTATCACCTATGTTTACGAAAGCATCTCTAGACCCCATGGTCCTCTCCAGCTACTTCCCTGTTTCTCTGCAAGCCTTTATAGCCAAACTCCTCTTGAGAGATGTCTAAGTTGCTTTATCCATGTCTTCCTTCCCATTCTCTCTCAAATCCACTCCAATCAGACCACTCCACTGAAATTTCTCTTGTCACGCCACCAATGACCTTTACATTGCCCAATCCAATGGCCATTTTTCTGTCTTTGTCTTACTAAATGTATTGTCAGCTTTCAATGCAGCCTATCACTCCCTCCTTTGCTTGGCTGTCCAAACACCACATTCTCTTTGATGATTCTTTCTCCTATGCCCAGCTTAAATGGGACATGCACCAAGGTTAGTCCTGGGAACTCTTCTATTTACACTCATCCCTGTATAATTTCATCTAACTCCATCATTTTATATCTATATGCTGATAACTCCTGAATTTCTATTTCAATCCCAAACTCTTCCCTGAACTTGAGAGTGGTGTATCCACCTGTCTTTTTGACATCTCTCTCCTTTTGGATGTATAATAGATACCTCAAGTTTAATGAACCAAAAACTTCTTTTGATTGATGCCTAACTTTCCTCAAACAAAAGCAAAATGTGAAAAAGCACGCATACCTTGATCCTTGCCTTGTCTTTAGGATCTTAAAAATGGCAAAATGATTCTTTCAGTTGTTCAGACCCCAAACCTTAGCGTCCTCTTTGACAGCTTTCTTTTTATATACTTGGCTTCTAATCTATTACCAAATTATACCAATTCTGTTTTGCAAATGTATCACAAATTTGGCCACTTCTCACTACCTCCATTGCTGTCAAGTGAGTTTCATCTGAACTATTTTGAAAATCTTCTAAATGGTCCTTTCCCTTATTCTCTGTGTAGAAGGCAGAATGTTGATGATGGTGATGACGATGATGATGATGGCGACATCACTCTTCTGCTTGACCAAGTCTTCCCATCTTACTTAGATTAAATTCCAAATCCCTCCATGTTCCTCGCCATTGGTTACAAGGTCCTCCATGAACTTGTTGCTGGCTTACTTCTGTGATCTCGTGTCCCACAAACCTCTCCCCAGCTGACTCTATCCGAGGCACGCCAGTCCCCTAGGCTGCTTTTCGAGTAGTGACTGCAGGGGACCCCCCAGGGACGTTTCCTCGGCTGCAGCCATCTTTTCCTGGCTGCCTGCAGTCTCACCTACTCACTATTCTTACAGAGTTTATCTTCTAGTGTGTTTGATGACTCTGGTGGGGCAGGGTTTGCTGGGAAGAACTATCAGCAATTAAAAGAACTGTATTTTATGCCAGATGATGTTTGTTACGTGGAAAGTGAAACAAGGTAAGGGGCAAGAAAGTGCTGGGGGGCGGGAGGATGCTATTTTAGATCTGGTAACCAGGGAAGTTCCATCTGGTAATGACATCTCTCTTGAATGGTGACTGAAGGGAAGTGGGAAATAAAGTTGTTTCTGCTTTACAGATTATTGAGTGATAGCTTCAGGCAATGCACGTTGCTTCGGGACTTCCTGTATATCCGAAAAGGACACTTGACTTTTCTACTGTTTCCATACTCTTTTCTCTCTTGTACATATTTAACAATTTCTCTCAAATTACTGAAACTTTGAGGAAATGATAGATGATACAGGGTCATGCTCAAAAGATTTTTTTTTCTGAGACACGGAGATAACCCTTTTCTTAAGTGGAATGTTTAATTACATACACACAGAATGAACATTGCATGAGATCATATACATTTTTTTACTCCAAATTTCATTTCCTTTCTTGTCTTACTGTTTTTTCTCTCACTTTGAAAGTAATAAAATAGAGATCATAGCAGGCGCAAGTCATCTCCTGATGTAATGGAAATATGTCCAATGTTTCACCTGCAAGTCTGATTTTGACATATAGTTTCATGTATTCTCAATCATGTCTTGTTTAATAAGATGTTTGCTTTGTTTTATCACAAATGGACTTTGCACTTCATCCAATGCCTTTCAGCATCTGTAGAAATGGAATACGGTTTTCTTAATCACATCACTCACATTTCCACAATCCCTAATATCCTTATAATCCTGGAGTATTTTTGCCTGGTTGTGATGTATAGTTCTGAGAGTACATCTCTGGAATCAATTTGTTAATGTTCAATTTAGAATGTTTACATTCGTATTCACAAGTGAGATTTGAGGAAGAGCTTCTCTTCCTCTTACTTGCCAAATTTTTGAAACTGGGTTCTGTTGTCTCTAAAACAAATTGCCAAGAAGCTTTCTTATTTCATACTGTATCTGGCAGAATTTAAATAACATATGAATTATTGGGTGCTTGAAGGTGGGAAGGAAAAAATGTTCTCATGAATCCCTTTGAGCTGTTGCTATTCTGAAATGCAGTTTTAAAATACATTTTAAAATTTCTTTCATGGCAATAGCTATATTACATTTTCAGCTTCACTTTGAGTACATTTTGGTAGTGTACATCATACTAGAAAATTATCCATTTCATCCATATTTTAAAAGATATAGATAGAATTTTACAAACAACTCAGTATTTCATTGAAATTTCTCTGTATTTGAGCCCTCTCCCACTTCCTAATTTTGAGTATTTGTGTTTTCTTCTTTATGCCAAGCTAAAATGAGTGTTGTAACTGTGTAATTATGTTTTTGAAACAGTTCTTGAATCAGTTGATTAACTCTCCTCATTTTCTGCTTTCTAATTCAGCTGAGGGGCTTTACGGTTGTTAACATTGCTGAGGTCTCTTCTTGCCTTTGGGAAACTCTATGATCCGGGGATACCCTTTAGATTAACTGGATCTCCCCATTAAGTTGATTATTTTTCTCTCGTAATAGCTATATCTTATCTTCTCAACTGTCTTCCAGAGAAATGTCAAATATTGATAGCCTAATTCACCAATTTGAGATTCACATTCTTTTCTGTTCACTGGTTGTTCTTTTATTCATGGTGGCCTGGTTGTGTTTTACCAATATTGAATTTCACTGGAAGAAGAAATTTAAAAAATAAAGAAAACACGACACTTTGGAAGAAAGTTTGTCCGTTTCTTACAAATTCAAATATATACCTCATATACCACCCAAAAACCACACTCCTAAATATTAACCTAAGCACATTGAAAGCTTAAGTTCACACAAGAATGTAATATGTTCTTCAAAAGGTCACTGGATAAACAAATTGTGGTAGAGCCATATGAAGGAATACAATTCAGCAACTAAAAGGACTGGAAGGATTGATTCACACAATACATGGATGAATCTTAAATGCATTTTGCTAAGTGAAAGAAGTCAGACCCATAAGGCTACATATTGTATGAGTCCACTTATATGACATTCCGGGAAAGGTAAATCTACAAGAATGGATCAGTTGTTGCGAAGGATTGGGGGAAAGGAGGGTGGTTGGGTACCAAGGGGATGTACAGGGGAAATTTTAGGGTGAAGACACCATTCTGATGTACTGAGGTGGTGAACACGTGGCTCCACATTTGTCAAAACTCACAGAAGCGCACATCACAAGGAGTGAAGTTCAGTGTATACAAATCTTAAAACATCAACTGGATGTTGGGAGATCCAGGATGGAATGCAGACAGTGACAAATGAATCTAACTCTATTACATATATAAGATGTAATTTTGCTGAAGGGAGTGAGAGAGAAAAGGAGCTGAGCTAGGTAACTCTGGAAAACAGTGTTTTGACTGGAAACTGTAAGGTGAAAGACAAAGGGACTGTATATAAACACTGCAGTCTAGTTGATAAAGCTGTTTCTTATGGGGATACAGGTCAAAAATTCTGAAGTTACTTTACATCTATACTGGGGTTAAACAAATAAGTAAATGGATGGTGGATGGTGGGAGCCAGGTGTCTCACTGTTGGAGAGAAAAGTTACAGATAAGCTAGGAGGAAGGGCTGAATGAGCCCAGTGGTAGTGGTTTGAAGTGGAAGACACCAGTACGAACTCATGTTTAGCCCACACACAATACATACATTTAAATAAATATATACCTCCAACCCACTTCAAAAGTCAGCTGGACTTAGGGATTTGCTTCCAAAGTGTAGTGACTGAAAAGGAAAAACTAGTAACTTTACCATGAAGAAAGCTGGTAACCACTACTTTAACCAATGAGAAACTGTGTTGGTATCATGTCCCTCTTGATCTGAGGTGATGAGAAGGGCACTTGGCTTCTGTGGTATTTTTCTCTAAAACTCATAATCTCAGTCTAATCATAAGAAAAACATCAGATAAGCCCAAATTGGGGGATCCTCTATAAAATATATAATCACTTCACCTCACAAGTGTCAAGGTCTTGGAAGACAAGCAATGACTGAGAAACCATCACAGACCAGATGTTCTAGTTTGCTAATGCTGCAGAATGCAAAACACCAGAGATGGATTGGCTTTTATAAAATGGGGGTTTATTTCACTACACAGTTACAGTCACAATGCCATAAAGTGTCCAAGGTAACACATCAGCAACTGGGCACCTTCACTGGAGGATGGCCAATGGTGTCCGGAAAACCTCTGTTAGCTGGGAAGGCAGCCGGCGTCTGCTCCAAAGTTCTGGTTTCAAAACGGCTTTCTCCCAGGACGTTCCTCTCTAGCAAGCTTGCTCATCTTCAAAACATCACTCACAGCTGCACTAAGTTCCCTCTCTTTGAGTCAGCTCATTTATATGGCTCCACTGATCAAGGCCCACCCTGAATGGGCGGGGCCATGCCTCCATGGGAACATCTCATCAGAATCATCTCCCACAGCTGGGTGGGGCACATTCCAAGCAAATCCAACTAGCACAAAAACTTCTGCCCCACAAAACTACAAAGACAATGGCATTTGGGGGACACAACACATTCAAACCGGCACAACAGAGGAGACAAAGGAGAGGTGGTGACTAAACACAATGTGGTGTCTGCACTGGATCTTGGAACAAAGAAAAAGACAAAGTGCAAAAACTTGTGAAAGCCAAATAAAGTTTGGAGTTCAGTTAACAGTAATTTACCAATGTTAATTTCTTGATTTTGGCAAATGTACCATAGATATATAACGTGTTGGCATTAGAGAAATCGGGTGGGATGAACAAAGAAATCTTTGCAACTATTTGCTAAGTCTAGAATTATTCTAAAATTAAAAAAATTTTTTTTCTTATTTTTGAGAGTAATTCTGATACATCAGGAGCAAGGGATAGGGTAGGGGACATTTGCTTCAAAAGTTTAGGTAGACTTTCCACTGCCTTCCCTTTTCACATCTGGTAATATTTCTCTGGCTCTTTATTCCTATAGTGGAAGATCTCTGACTTCTTCACATAGCAGAGGTAAGCTCTCTCAGAAATCATGTGAGTCTCTACACGATTCTTTATGCTGGAGCAAACTGTCCCATTGGCAGCCCAAAGCCAGCTGAGAGAGAGCTCCTCTTCAAAAGTGCTGACTTCAACCTCCATGGTGACCTCACTGCAGGTTGTCTCCATCAGTCTCTGTGAGAACCTGGGGTGGAGATTTGAACAGTCATCACTCGTCCTACATTTGAAGTCAATGGATGCTACTGGTGGGAAACAGATTCTCACTTTCTCCCTCAGTGGGTGTTTTGGTTTGCTAAAGCTGCCAAAATGTGATATACCAGAAAAGGGCTGCTTTTAACAATAGGGATTTATTAGGTTACAAGTTACAATTCTAAGGCCATGAAAAATGTCCAATCTAAGGCATCAACAAGAGGATACCTTCTTTGAAGAAAGGCTTCTGGCATCTAGGGTTCCTCTGTAAAATGGAAGATGTCTGCTGGTCCTTCTCTCCTGGTTCTGATTTCAAGGGTTCTCTCTCTCTCAGCTCCCATGGGTCCTTCTTGCTTCTCTGGGTGTTTCTCTCTCTGCTTTCTCTCCCCTCTCATAAAGGGCTCCAGTAAAGGACTAAGGCCCATCTTGAATGGTGTGGTCACATCTTAGTTGAAACAACCTAATCAAAAGGTTCCACCCACAATAGATGTGTACCCACCAAGAATGGATTAAAAGAACATGGCCTTTTCTGGGGTACATAACAGCTCCAAACTACCACAATGGGCTTCTCCTCCATTTTGCTGGAAGAGTGGTTGCTTCGGTGTTTCCATTCAATGATCTCTTTTTAAGTTTTCCAGTTGAAACATTATGAAATTTCAGTAAATGGGAGAGTCATTGCTTCATTGTAGTGGTGATCTGCAGCTTTCCTTATTTCACTGGTTTGGTCTGTGTCAGTGTGAACTGTGAGAGGGATGCAATCAAATATGCAAACTTTTGCCATTCTGAACCAAGCTGGTGATTTGGAACTTAACAGCATTGAGACAACAAATTATAGGGAATTTTTAATTCTTGTACCAGCTACCTTTAAAGACAAAGAACCCAAAAATTGAATCTTTATTTCTACATCAGTGTCAAGATCCAAAATGTTAAAATGAGAGAATTTGCATGCTTTGCATGCTTGCTTCTGTTTCACAGATGTAATTGAAAATATTAATTAAAATCCCATTGGAAGTATCCATTAAAAAGTTTTTAAAGCTTTTTTGTATTTCTTTCATGAAAACTGTTTCAAAGCAAACACTAGCCTCTGAGCCTTGTTTCACTCCCTGTCTGTTGAAATGCTGCTGGGTGCTTTGAGTTGTCCAGTGATTTTTCTCCATGCATCATAGGTCCTTTTCGGTACTGGGAGATGGGATGGACTCTCAGAGTTTGTTTGGGTGCTGCTCAAATCTCTCCAACTGAGAGAAAGTGAGGAGGGGACAAATGGATCTCCTCTGGGTTTACTCTGTCAGATTGCAGATGGTGACAAGAAGAGGTCAGCAATGAGGAAGCTGCAACTGGAAGGAACCATAATGGCCAACACCACCTCTTCTTTATTAGCTGTGGCTGGGTGAAATTAGTTGGGAGGGAGCCAGTCTTGACACTGCCCTTTATTTACTTAACATGCTAGTGGGCCTTGTGGAGCCAAGATCACCAAAGCAGGACCCCAGTCCCACAAAGAGGTCTGCTCTCAGTGTCTCCTCAGAGGCCTCAGCAGGGTTCTCCTTCTTTCTCCACCTCTAGCCAGTCTCCATTGTTTATTTCTACCTTGAGTCCCTGCTGCTTCAAACTAGTGGGGCTCCTCTTCTTGTTACTCTTTTAGTATATTTTTCCTTCCAGTGTGGTGACCTGCATGTCAATGAGAGCTCACCTCCATCTAGCCCTATCTGCTTTATATTTTCCAGAACTCCCTTAACGTTTCTGGCAGTGGATAACAGCCTTCCTTAATTTCCAGTAGTGATGCGGACTCTCTTCTAACATCTAAGCTAGATTCTTTGGTCACTTCACTAGGACTTTGGAATAAGAGGATGGGAGTGAGCAGTTGAATTCGTTGGGCTTATTTTCCCTTCTTGGACTGGAAATTTCTGCTTGTTTTTATTGAGTTTCCCAGATATATCTTGTCTCCTTAGATATTAAGCTTCTCAGTGATATACTTCCTTGGTCTCTTAGTCTTTCACATAAGTCATGTGTGCCAGTTTTTATATATTATGTCCCCCAGAAAAGCCATATTCTTTAATGCAATCTTGTGGGGGCAGACTGTCTGTTGATTAGGGTGGAACCTCTGATTGAATTATTTCCATGGAGATATGGACCCCGCTTATTCAGGGTGGGTCTTGATCAGTTCACTGAAGTATTTAAGAGAGAAGTTAAGAACCAACACAAATCCAGACACTTGCTGATGTTTAGAGATGCTTGGAGATGCGGACAGAAGGATGTTTGGAGATGCTAAGCTAAGAGATGAAGCCCAGAGTTCACCCTGGAGAAGCTAAGAGAGGACCCCCAGACACTTAGAGAGAAACACCCTGGGAGAAAGCAGCAAGGAGGCACAGAGATTGGAGCCGAAACACAACCCAGGACCAGCAGATACCAGCCATGGGCCTTCCCAGCTGAGAGAGGTGTTCTGGACACCATAGACCATTCTTCAGTGACGATATCCTCTTGTTGATGCCTTAGTTTGGATACTTTTATGGCCTTAGAACTGTAAATTTGTAACCCAATAAATCTCCTTTATAAAAACCAACCCATTTCTGGTATTTTGCATAATGGCAGCATTAGCAAACTGGAACAGCATGCAATACATATTTGCCAAATGCATGAACTGAGTGATTGGATTTAGCATGGATGCTATTAATTTTTTCACTAAGATGGTCTCCAACATTGAAGAGATACTTTTCAATCTAGGCTTTCTCCTGGATACATATGGTCCGAGTCAGCTACTGGTTGTTGCATACAATTGATCCTTGTACTGTAATGTTTCTCATTGTCCAGCTCTGGGCTGAGCTGGACTTCGCTGCCATATGCTGCAGTCCAGAAATTACTAGCAGACCTTCAAGTCTCCTTCCCCAGGAGCAAAATGTCTCTCCACTGCACAAGCCAGCGGGAAAGATGCAGGAATGACAGTAAGGTTGCTCAGTGGGGTCTGTGCTGGGGAGAATGAACAATTCCTGACAAAATGAGGAGGTGAAGCAGTTTGGTGATTAAAATTTAAAAATCCTGCCTGTCGTTCTATGGTGTGGAGCTATATTCGAATTTTATCTGGTAGACGTGATTCTCTTTGATCGGGTTGGCCGTTTGAAGGGATTTGGAGCAGAATAGATAATCTGAACTTTGAGCATAAATCAGGGATGTGAGCTGATGGATGTCTTGCACTTTCTTATGATAATGTATGATTGGGGACCGACAGGGAAAATACTGTGGCCTTATCTCCCTGCAGCAGCAGCCAGCCGAAGAATCTAGAGTCCAAAGCGATGTGGGGGTGAGGCATAATGGCAGAGTGTGTGTGTGCGTGTGTGTGTGTGTTTAAGAAATAGTGAAACTGAACTAAAATGCTCTGGGTCATGGCTGCAAATGCAGCATTTTTAGAACTTGACATTGGCAAGGTACTGAAACAGCCGGGCAGGAGCAGATATGATGGCAACTCGGTTATGTTCAGTGCACTGTTGCTAGAATTTCAGAGCACAGGAGACTGTGCTTGGGGTTGCTCCTTGGGTGAGAAAAGGAGAAAAAATGTCTTCCTGCCTCCCGTGGCATCTCCTGTAACATGCTCAAGATTTAAGGGATTTTCTCACTCTTTAGAGAGGGACAGTGGGTCTGTCCTTGAAACTACCCAGGATTGGTACTGGGACCCTAACACTGTACAGAGCCATGCCAGGGATACGTGTAATCTACCTCTCCCTCCTTCACCTTTATTGTCACAAAAAGAAAAGAAAAAATTTAAGAAAAGGAAATTGGTATGATATTAAGTGTCTAGTGTATTATTACTGATTTAATGTTTTTAACCAGGTGAATCCATTGTCCAGCCCAGCGCTTCCAAATGGCCCCTGCCTCCTGGGCAGGCTCATCCCCTTCTGGGAAACACTGGTCACATGTATCTTTTTTTTCACTATCTTAAAAAGGGTAGGGAGAATGTGGGGATGGGGATGACACAGCTAGCTTCTAAATTAAAAAAAAAAAATCCAGGCTGTGAAGCCGAGCGACCACCTCCTCAGCAAAATGCAGATGCAAATACCCCCAGCAAATGAAGATTAGATCATGGTATCTCTGAATTAGTCCATGTAGATATTCTCATCCTTGAAAGGGTGGACAGTATCAGACAAAAATGGGGTTTAGAGGGTGCCCCCCTTTGGCTAGAAGGCTGCTGACCTGGAGCCCAAAAGAAGACATTGGTATTGATGCTCTCTTCAAGCCCTGGCCGTTGTCCCAGTTAGGAAACTCCCATCGACTATTGGAAGACGTAGAGCTCAATCGTGTGGCCTTTTCTACTTCAGAGCTGCTGCGACTGCCAACCGAGGGGACAGCCAGCCATTCCACATTGCTTCCCACTGGGAGAATCCCGTCAAATGAACATGCTACAAACACTGCCCTCTCTGTGATACGTAATCATCCCTGTTTAGGTGAATGGCACCTGGGTTTAATTTCTTCCAGGAACAACATTAGCATAAGAAGGCGACCCCTGGCAGTGCAGAATGCCCAAAAAGCTAACATTTATTGCTTACTTTGTGTGCATCAGACACTATTTTAGATGCTTTATGTGCATTATCTTATAAAACCAGAAAGGGAAAGAACAAACTAGACATAAAATCTCAATATATGTCTGCAAAAGTTTAGATGCTAAATCAGAAATGGCTTAAAAGAAATAATCGAAACCCTTTTCTCAGTAGTTTCCTTACTGTGTATGACACTGAGATCTCAACTCCAGTTAAGAGGGAGGAACTTGCACTTCAAAATCCAATCCAAAGTTTTTTTTAAATCTTTCTTTACCCTTAAATTTGATATAGGCTGAGGATCTGTGTAAAAGATTGTGCATTTCTTCTGATTTAATCAAACAGACAAAACTGAAAAGTTGAAAGAGCTCACAACTAACTGCTAAGATGGCTGAAAAGGTAGACTAAACAATCCAAAAGAGAAGCTCATTTGCAGAGTCATTCTTTGATGATGAAATCTTTGCAAAGGACCAGAGGGTAAGGCAGCTGTGCTGAGCCTTCTTAGACCTTCCCCCTCCACATTTCTGGATTGTAAAACAAAGCTCTCTCCCTTTTCACCTCCTCTTCCACAAGCCGTGAAGAATCTTGGCAGATTCCCAGGGAAAACACCAAGATTGGGGAGCAAACTGAGAAGAATTGGAAATGAAAGCTGCTTAATATTGATAATAAGATCAAGAGTACAGAGGATATTGGACTGTGTAATAGCACCATAATAGAGGATATCCTGAATCCTGAAGAGCGGGACCAAGGAAAGAGCCCAACGGAAGATGGACTGAACTGAGGAACACCAATGTTGACCTGCAGCAGATGGGGCTCCGAGGGGAAAACCAGTCAACGGCAATGGTCCAAGGAAAACAAGACAGCGATGACTAGTTTTATCCCTCTCTTGGTGAGACTGAAAAGGATTCCAGCAACAGGCAATTGGGTGAAAAACAGGCTCGGAAGGAAGCAGCTGTTACAAGACTTTTGGATTTCCATATGGCAGAAAAGAAAAGATGAGCAGATAAGAACCTGAGAATAAGGTTCAGGAATTCAGGGCCTGAGACTTTCCTTGCTCAGGCCCAAGACTCATGCTGTACTGGGAGAAGGTCAGCTCTAGGAAGGGAGGGGGATACCTAAAGATGGCCTTCTAGGCAAGATGGGCAGAAAGAACAAAGAACAAAGAAACCACCATCCAACAAGGGAAAACATGTCAATGGTTCTCGGTGAGGTGAGTGGTCTACCCCGCCCCCTGCCCCTTGTTTCTTTTCTTGAGGTTGAGGTTGACCAGAATTCCCAGTGTTTCCATAATTGAATCACTTAAGAGTATTATTTGACACTCTATGTAAATTAAAATCTGTACCAATTTTAACTATTCCCAGGTATTTATGAAAGGGCAAGTTGTTGGCCAAGAACATTCTGTGAAAGCAAATACCTGCTAAAGTACATGGAAGCAAGTGGTAAGGGTAAGAAGGAGAGGGGAGCCAGACTGTGCAGTTTAGAAAGACTCACTGACTCACCATTTCCTGTTTCCAGGGTAGTTATGAACCAACAGCTGACATCACGTTTTAGAACAATTTGCCTCAACTCATACTCTTCCCTCCAGCTAAACTGCTCTTTCTTCCTCTTATTGTCCAAATTCCATCATCACTCAGTCCAAATGCCTTATTTTCTATTTCAGCTTTTCTTTACTTTCATAGTTGGATGTAATCTTCTGTCTCCCCCTTGCCCAACCCCCATTCTGCTGTTGTGTACCATGAAAAGGTACTAGGTAACTTCCTACAATTTTTATTTGGAATTATTATTTATATGCACTTCAGAGCTCCCTTCAAGACTACTTCTTTAATAGTTATTGAATAATACATAAAAGCTCACAAAATATAGGAAGTGATCAAAAAACTTATGCACATAAACAATATATTTAAAACATTAATGAAAACTCTCAACATGTGAATCTCTGAAATTTAGTTCTTTGTAATGTATCAAGTAATGCTGATCAAATTGAATTGCCTCAATAAATAAAAATTCTACATCATCATTCAGCAATTTGGACCAACTGTGTGACTGTGGAGAGAACACTGTATTAGGAGCCAAGAGAATTGGGTTCTAAACCCAGGTCAATTACTAACTGGTTTAGTGACTTCAGACACTACATTTGACCTCTGAGCTTCTTTCTGTTCAATCTTCAATAGAATAAAATGGTTGGACAAGTTGATCTTTAAGTCTCTTACAAAGATTGTTGTTCTATTTTCCTAGCTACTAAAATAAATGCCATATAATGGGTTGTCTCAGCAACAGGAATTCATTGGCTCATGGTTTCAGAGGCTAGAACTGTTGCTTCCTGCCTGGGTTGTTATCTTCCGGCTGGTTGGCAATCTTTGACGTTCCTTGACTTTTCCGTCACTTGGCCATGCACATGGCTGTATCTTTTCTTTTTACTTCCTGTTCCATTGACTTCCAGCTTCCTTTAACTTTCAACTTCTGGCTGCTCCCATGGCTTTCTCTTCCCATGATCTTCTCTATGAGGCCTTCAGTAATAGGATTAGGACCCATCCTGATTCAACTGGGACACTTCTTACCTGAAGTAGCTTCATCCAAAGGCCCTATTGACAATGGGTTCACACCCATAGGAATGGGTCAAGATTAAGAACATGGTTTCTTGGGGTACATAACTCCAAGCCACCACAGTTGTGATGCAATTTCAGCTAAGGAGTCAATTCAGTAGGGTGTTTGATGAGTCAACACTAGGATAGGCCCACTAATCAGCTATTCTTGTTGACCTGTGGACCATTTGTGAGGAAGCCGTGCAAGAGTAACTATGAAGAAAGACCATGGAAATCTGGTTAGACATAGAAGCTTCTCCAAAGGTGGCCACAAGATCTGAACGAGTGAGCAAGGAAACCACTATTCATTAACCTGACAGCAAGCAAACATTTTCTCACAAATCCAGATTATTTTTTTCACTTAGTAAGATCCTAAACAGTTTTTTAGAAATATTTAGTATTTTGGGTGAATTTTTCACCTGTATTCTATCTAGCCAGTAACAGTGACCTCCAACCAAAGACCACCATGAAATTTACATGTAGTTGAATAAATGGCTTTATTGCTTGTTGCAGTGGGGCGGAGTGCACCCATGGGGAAGCAGGGCACATCCTGGTGTTAAGAAGGACTTACAGGATTTGGGTTTACATTAGGTGATTTAGGGGAGGATTCAAGCAAGGTGTTCTGCTGTGGATTGCACACTGTTAGGAAGTGAAAATAATTCTGTGATTGGGTATCATAATACAATCTCATCTAGAAGGAGAAAAGAATAGACCCAGGCTAAAGTTTTAATGGCGAAGGAAACAGCAGCCACTCAAATTATCCAGAAGAGGGAGACGCTTGAGTTTTCATGATGACATTCTTTTGTCTGTGCTTAGACAAGATTTTTTTTTTTCTTTTGGTCTCACTTCATCATGGTCACAGAGAAACCTTGTCAGATGCTGGTGTTTTGTGGACTCGTTTACTTATTTACCTTAGGTAGAACACCACAGCCTGCCTTGGAATGTCAGAGCTGTTCTAATGAGACCAAGCCCTGGATGTGAGGCACAGCTTTTCTCTAACAAGTAAGAGCCCATCAGATACATTATTTTTTGGCCTCATGCATGGTCCTAACCTTGAAATTGAGTTTAGGGGCTAATGATAAAACTACAACTGCACACTTGACACCATAATCCTGGTGAAAGGTAATCATCTTTAGCAATTATTCCCTATATATATCCCACAGCTCTATGGATTTTGTTAGGCTCACAATTCCTGATGGAGGTGAACATTGGAGTATAGAGGGAGATGGGGTGTCCATCTAGTTATTCATTTGTTGAGTCCTGAGCGACGAGTTTGGTGAATGAACAATTGATCCAATCGGATAATAAGATGATAAGTCTACCAAATGGCTAATGATCAGTTTGGTTATTGCAAATGTTTTAATGATTAGACCAGATAAGCTGTTCAACAATTTGCTCCATTGTCTTTCTATTTAACCATATTCTCACTTAAAACAAAATCAAAGCCATGCTCTGGGTGGTTAATTCATTCTCTCGGTTATATATGTGCAAGCTATTCTTATTTTCATGTTGATGGGAAATCCACAGTGACCAAACCAGCACAGTGCCCAGGGCTTTGCTGTTTCTTAAACAACCAGTGTTTCATCATTAAAAAGGACTCAACTCAATCTGTGCCTCTAGGGCCATAATGGTTTATTGACATGAATGAGGGAAAAAAAAAACTCACCCACCTCAGTCAGCTTCACCCTTTGACAAATTGCCTCACTTCCTGAGACTTTCCCCTTTCTGCCTGCCCCTGGGTAATATCAATCAAATTCCTCCATATCAGTCATTTCCTCCACCTGTGTGTTCATTTTCTACCAAGTCTACCCACCCAGGTACTTCATCTCCTGGAGTTTCTAAGGAAGGCTGAAAATAACACAGTCTCCCTTAGATTACTTACTTGATCCATCTACAGTAAAACATCCCTTCCTGTATATCCAGAAAATCACATACATCTTTATCGTCTGACTCCCCAAAGTCTTCTCTCCTCATTAATTCTGTTAAATGACTTATTTATTGTTCAATTTAAATAGAGACATACCCAATTTCAGGTCCAGACGAATGAAATGTGTGGTTCTCCCTCCCATTCCCCCACACCTTAATGTGCTTGGTTGGAAAATTACTAGTGAACAGCCTCAAAACGCTTTTGTAAGAACAAGACAATCCAATTCCTAAGATGCAATGGTAGTAATTAGCTTCCCAGATTGTTGGCCCAAAGTGTGTTCCCAGGCAATTTTCATGACAAAAGGTTCTGCCCTGTGTTCTACAGTATGATTTTGTAGAAAGAACGCTGGAGCTGGACTCAGAAGACCCAAATCCACATTTAACTTAAATGTGTGACTTTAGCTTTGTCACTTAATATTCCTTCTAGGATGCTTTCGGCTGTCAGTAATAGATTAACCTAATTCAAGTGGACATAAGCTATAAGATTTGTTGATTTGCACAACCACAAGTCATGTGAGATGGGCAGGTTCAGGAGGGCTATCTTCAGGCTCTGGACCCACTTCTCTGCAGCTGCCTTGGTTTTGACTTTCTCTGAGTGCTGGGTCCATCCTTGGGATGGCAGCAGACGGGCATCTCGTTGAGATACAACATCATCCAAGGCAGCAGAGTGGCCTTTACTTAAGAGCAAGGAAACCCTTTCCCAGCAGCCTCTTAGCATGACTCATTGGCCAGAACCACCTCATGAGTCTTGCTGAAACCAATCATTGGTGAAAACGATGGGATCCCATGACTGGTGCAGATCAGGGGTTTGCACCCTTGGCTGCATCTTAGAATCACCTTAGGAATTTTAAGTCTCAGCATCCAGAGCCCACCTCAGACTAATCAAATCAATCTCTGAGTGGAAGCAAGCATCAGTATTTTAAAAAACTCCCCAGGCTTACCATGTTGAGAACCTCCCAGCTAAGACTACATAGCATCCACTGGTCAGTTTCTCAAAAATTATGAGGAAGAGGGAGGATTCCTGACAACAGTGGGTTTCAGGCAGACAAGAGAAAGGGGTAAATGGCTAATGTCAGGGAAGCAACATTAGCTGCCATACTGAACTTCTTGGAGGCACATCTATAAAACAGAAGCTAATATCTGCCCTACTCACCTGGCAGGGTTGATGTGACTCACTGAAATTTCAAGTTGATGCATGTGTGTATGAACATATAGGGATATGTGTGTATATGTCTGTATGTATTATGTGTGTATAAATATGTCTATATATGTATATATTCTTTCACATATATGTATATATACACACATTAATATATGTGTGTGTGTATATAGACACGCACAGACACATTCATATATACATATATATATATGAATGATTGTTCTTGCTGCTGTTTTGCTCTTAGTGGCCAAACATCCAGCAGGTCTGGCCAGAGATCAAGGCTCTCTGTCATCAAGCAAAGTCAGGCACAAAAGATTTATTTATATAGGTCAAAACACTTAGGGAAAAAGTGGGAAAACATATTAAGTTTTTCATCTACTTCCAGTTTCTGACTATTCCACAGCTTGAAGCATAACCCATTCTTTTAGTTTCCTATGCTGCTCAAAGCAGAGACAATGACTGGGTTGGCTTATAAAATGGGGATTTATTAACTTATGGTTTGAGGCCAAGAAAATTTCCAACTCAAGGCATCATTAAGGCGATGCTTCCTTCCTGAAGACTGGCTGCCAGCGATCCTCGGCTCCTCTGCCATATGGCAGGAAACACGGTGGCATCTGCTGCTCTCTTCCTTCTCTTCTGGGTTTCGTTGCTTTCAGCTTCTCATTTCCCTGGTTCTCTCCCTCTCTCTCTCTCTCTCTCTCTCTCCCTCTCTTCATTCTGTTTATAAAGGACTCCAGTAAGAAGAAGAAGACCCCTCCTGAATGAGGTGGGTCACACCTTAATTGAAGTAGTCTCATCAGCAGGTCCTACTTACATGGATTCACACCCACAGGAATGGATTAGATTTAAGAACAGGTTTTTCTGGGGTACATAGAGTTTCAGCCACCACACCCACAAACTTAAACATCCATCAGAATCCCGCAGAGAGCTTGCTAAAACACAGGTGCTGAGCCCCACCCCCAGAGTTTCTGATTCATTAGGTCAGGGTGGGGTCTGAAGATTTGCAGTTATGACGTGTTCTCAGGTGGGGCAGCTACTGCTAGTTTGGAAACCACACTTTGAGTTTATCTCCTTTAAAGCCAGCGGAACTCAAAGTGTGATACCCAACCACCATATTCTGCATCACTTGGAAACATAGACTTGCAAATTCTTGGGTCACCCAGTCCTACTGAATCAGAAACTCTAGAATTAAAGGCCAGTGATCTGTTCCTTAAAACACCTTCCAGGTGATTCCAGTGCTGGCTCAAGTCTGAGAACCACTGATTATTCCTGGATGTACACTGTGATAATGGAGCACTTAAAAAAAAATAATTCCTGGGCATCAGCCCCAGGGATGCTTTTTCTCAACTTCCCAGGTGATTGCAATATGAAGCTAGGGGGTGAGACCCACTGGGATAGAGACGTAATTCTCAAATATTAATGTTCTTACTAATTAATTGGGGATCTTGTTAAAATGCAGATGCTGAAATTCTGCATTTCTAGCAAGATCCCTGATAATGTGACAATGATGATCTTAACTGCTGTTCACCCAGCCTTGCTTGGAGAAGCAAAGATTTCTGTAGACAATTAGCAGACGCTCCCCACACCCACAGGCTAACGCTTTATGAGGGTTCCATGTCTTGTTTTTATTCCATGTATTCCTGAGAAATAGAGAACCATGTAAATGGGTGTCTTAAAGCCTCTTCTCATCCATCTCCAAGCTGATTACTCTTGATGACCCTCCTCTGTGGTTTTCTGGGTTTTTCCTCTAGAAAAAGCAGTTGACCAGACAACCTCAGCTGCAGGCCCTCTGCTCCAGCCAGAATCATTTCCCAGCTACAATCACCTCCTTCCCTCCTGCCCCCCCAGATAGCTGGGGTTTCTCTCTCTTCTCTTTGCCCATCCAGGGACATTAGTGGTGTCTCAGACTCACCAAAAAGTCGGGCATCCCTGATCTTCAGTGACCCTAGAGAGCATAATTTCTTTTTTACCCAAACTTGGTATAACTTGACTACATTCATTTCCTTCCACAGAGAGAATAATACAGACTTAATGTCGGTGGGAAAATGAGGAGAAGCTTAAATTTAGATTATGTGCCCTTTGTATTCTGGGTATTTATAAAACAGGCAGAAGATGGGGTTCTTTAATTTCCTATCTCTGTTATGACACAGAAGATGCAGAACAAACATGAGTATTTAGGATTGTATAACATGATGAACCCTAATGTAAACTGTGGTCTATAGTCAATAGTGAAACTACTACAATGTTGTTTCATCAATTGTAACAAAGGTAGCAGACTAATGCAAAGTGTTAATAATAGGGAAAACTGTGAGAGGAGGTACATGGAAACTCTGTATTTTCTGCATGATTTATTTGTACACCTACAACTTCTCTAATAAACAAGATAATGCATTTTAAACATGTAAAAAAAAACCCTCAGTTTTAAAATTTCAACATCTTAACTTATCTTGGTTATATTTGTTTTACTGGTACAGGATATAGTGGATTTACAGTCTTATCTGAGCTCCCTTATTCCAGGACTTCCCTCAACCAAAGTAGAAACAGAAAATATGTTACCTACCAAATGGGGTGGGGTAGAGGCATGGGGGCTAAATGACAGCTCCCAAAGCAGTTAGAATAGGAAACACTGATCTTAGTAGTCTTTTTATGTTTTTATCAACATGGTAGCAAAAAACAAAACAAAACAAAAATAAAACTAGTTGCTTTGGATGAAAAATATAGCTCTATATTGGGGATAATGCCTGTTTAATCTACTCCTCTACCCCCAGCAGTTAAGTGTCTGACACAAATTAGCTGTATAACATAAGCACAAGGATCAAACAAATGAATGAAACAAGCATGGAGGAAGGAATAGAGCGAAATAATTTAAGCAGCTTTATAACAGTGCAGGTGGGAAAGAAATCCTTCAGCCTGAGGAAAAGATACGTTTTACCACCCCATCCACCCACCTCCAGGTGAAACAATCAATAGACTTGGCCAAGGACGAATTTGGACAGTGACCTAGACAAGGTCATCCTGAAATTACACTGCATTTAACCAATTCCACTTTTATTTCCCTTTATCCTTATAATATTTTTTCACTGTCTAACAGACCACAGTTTTAAGATAAGACTATTTTACTTAAACAAAACAATCAGCTTTAAATGACTCCATGTGAGTCAGTATTTTCTGTTAACAGCAATGAGAACAAACTCTAGAGGGGTGAGGCCACAGGTTCCCCACTTCTTTTCAGTTCAGCAGTGACGGAGATCATCTGTCCCACATCCTTATTTCACCAATTAAAATGACACATCAGTCATCCTTCTTTTCGTTCTTTTTAATCCGTGGTTTTCTGACCCCTCTCCCACTCCACTGGTGGCTGCTACTGGGAACACCAGAAGCACGTCCATACGAATCCGGTATGTTCCAGCCAAGCTGGGCGGGATGCACCCACAGGCCACATGAAACACTTCCTCACAGTTGCCACATCCCTGCTCAGCAAACACCAGGCGTGAACACCAGGCTGAGCCCGCTTTGGTCAGCACATTGGAGTGGACCTTGTCTTCAGGGCTTCCGGCCTTCACTTGTGCTGTGCATCTCTCTCTTCTCCCAAGTGAAGTGGCTCTCCACTCAGCTGATGCTTTACAGATCATGGTAAGGTAGCTAAGCTCTTTCTGTCTACCTTCCAAGCCTTGTCAGTAGAGGAGAAGTCTAGGAAATAAGCTTCTCAAGGTGTCATTTGTTGCTGGCCAGCAGAGTCTGTGTTGTGGGTTGAATTGTGTCTTAACACCAGCCTTTGAACATGACCCTATTTGGAAACAGGGACTTTGAACATGTGATTAGTTAAGATGAGGCCAAATGAGACTCAAGTGCACCCTATTGCAATATGATTGGTGTCCTTATTAGAAGAGGGAAATTTGGATGCGGAGACAGAGAATTGATGGATGACGCTATGTGATGATGAGGCAGAGATTGAAGTGCTGCAGTTTCAAGCCAAGGAATGTCAAGGATGGCTGGCAACCACCAAAAGCTGGGAGAAGCAAGGAAGGGGGCTCCTCCAGACCCTTCAGAAGGCACGTGGCCCTGGCGATAGCTTGATTTCAGGCTGCTGGTCTCCAGAATAGTGAGACAAATTTCTGTTGTTTTAAGCCACCCAGTTGGTGGCTCTTTGTTACCAGCAGCCCTAGGAAACTGAGAGTGTACATCAGTCATGCTTTGGGCTGCAAGTAAATAAATACCTGATGAAATGTTACTTAAACAGCAACAGTTCGTGTTTTGCACATAGAAACTTGGAGGGAAGTGTTTCCAGGGTTGATCAGGAGCTCAGTAATGTGAGGTCCCAGGCTGTCTTCCAGTTGATTCCTTTGTTCTCCTCTCGTGGTCACAAGCTAACGGGGCGGCTCCAAGCTTGGAGTCATCCTATGATGGCGTCCAACGTGGGCAGTGAGCAGGGCTTCGCCTTATGCAAGTCTCTTTGTCTTTTATCAGGGCAGAAAATCTTTCCCAGAGCCAGCCCCCCAGTGGACTCCTCTCTTCAGATCCCGGATGCCACAATTAAATCATAAATCCAGGCTTCAGCCACAAGGATATTGAAAAAGTGGGACTCAGACATTATTTTCGAGTATAACAGGAGGCAGGCTCTGCTGGCAACAAATCTTTCTCGAAGAGTTTTTTTTTTTTTTTCTCTTCCAAAGAAAAATAATAAAAGGAAAGCTCTTCTTTCTATGTAGAAGAGTTTGCTCTACTTATCTATTGCAGCATAACAAATTACTATAAAATTTAGCAGCTTAAAGTAACAGCAATCATTTTATTTTCTGGTGTTTTCTGTGGTCAGGAACTCAGGCAGCCTGGAGCCGCGATAGCACGGGGCTGATGACGCTCGGGCAGGCTTTGGGCTATGCACTTGTGTTATCCCATTTAATTTTTCACATCAACCCTTTGAGATATGCGCTATTTATTAGCACGCTTTTACAAATGAGGCATGGACTCACAGAATTAAGTAATTCACCCAGGGTTACATCGTTTGTTAACAGCACCATAGCTTGCAACAACCCCCACACCCTCCAATCGTTCTCCATCACATAACTGTGTCTCAATCTCTTCATAGCACATAGTGATGTGGGAAACAAGCTGGTGCATTCATTTGTGTTTTTGCTAAATTTTCTCTCTCCCCCAGTGGAGTGCAAAATCCTTGAGAGCAGGGGTGTTGCCCGTCTTGTTTGCTTCTTTGTCCCCAGAGCCTAGAGCAGGGTCTGGTGCATTGTTGATGAGTGAAGTGCAGAACTTGGGTTGGGTAGTTTGGTTGTTGATCTGTCTGATCATGGGCCTAGCACCAGGCAGCACCAGTGGGCCCCCCTGCATCAACTCCAGGTCTTAGAACCTGCCCGCATGTTGCTCATCACACTGGACTCTTTGGCAAGTCCCTCTGCCCGTCCCTAGCAAGTTGGTGTGTGCTTTCAGCTGCTCTCCCTGACCATTAAACCTCACGTCCTTCCGTGTCAAGGCTCCAGATTCCTTAGAACAGCTCTTCATTACTGAGGATATGTTATGGGGATCACCCTCCCAACACAACAGTAACAACTGGGGATTAGAAGCTGTCTCCTCTGTGCTCCACTGTTTTTTCTGTCCCCATTCCTACCGTCAGCCCTGCCCCCAGCATGACAACCAAGCGGTGACAAAGCCTGTGCTTATGATCCAAATTCTCCATGGATTTGAGCCTTCTTCCTTCACCAGGACCTGAAGCCCCTGGCTGAATTATTCAGTGGTAGACAATGCACAGATGGTTTAGCAGAAAGTTAAGGCTCCCCAACCCCATCCTCTTCCACTGGAAAAAGCATCCCAGAAGGCTTAAAA
Organism: Choloepus didactylus; assembly: GCF_015220235.1. Lineage (NCBI taxonomy): Eukaryota > Metazoa > Chordata > Mammalia > Pilosa > Megalonychidae > Choloepus > Choloepus didactylus. Next base: position 4,111,288 of record NC_051324.1, read on the forward strand.
TATCCACACAGTCAAATGAATATTGCATCCCTTAATCATCAGTGTAAGTTGTTTTATTTCCTGGATGGCCTGAAAAAAATTGAGGGTGCTCATGGAGCATTTGTAAGTGGGAAGAGGTGGGAGGGCCCATGACCCCTCTTCCTAAGATACAGGGAAGTGTGCCCTTGGGAATTCAGAGTCCTTTTATGACAGCAGAGCTGGAGCCTCGACTGTGAGTGTGTGAGTGCGCGTGACATAGAAGATCCGTAATTACTGCTCTTTGTCTTCAGTATCCAACCCCTAATCCAACCACCATTTCCCATGTGGTGGGCAAATCTATTTCTTTTTACTATGTTCACTCTGAAATCAGCATTCCCAGTCCATTGTATGGTATACTTTTACCCCATGTTGTCATCATATGGTTTCATAAAATGTATTTAGCTTCTGCAGGGACCAGATATTCTGATGGGGGAAAAGGTCAAATAATTTCCATGGACAGGCAGAGATGGGATGATCTGCTTTGAAACAGCACCATGGCAAGGTCTTTCTGCAGACCGCTCTTTGAGAGGCTCGATCGCTTGTCCTCCCATGAGCTCCTTTTGGTGGCCATTCTAGAAGATGCCCCATTTGTTGCCATAGCCTTTTCATTTGGCAATGACATCTCCCAGTTCAGGGAAAGTTCTACCCTAAATGGCTGAAGGATCCCGGATTCCAAAGCTTTTGGAGGCATGCTGAATGGATTGCGTAAGGTCCCACAGGCAATTACATTTCATAGAAAGTCTTGGGCCAGAAAAAATAGCATAAATCCGGATGAGGCAATTTGAAATCCTTGAACAAAGCAAATTCCAGACCAGGGTCATGGAACAGTAATTCTCTTCAGATACAATAGTCCTCACGAGCAAAATATGTTCCCCTGCATATGTCGAAAAATGGAATCACTGAAGAGTAGACTGGAAGGGTTTTTGAAGATCATCCAACAGCCCCTTCATTTTTTTTTATGATTTGAGGAGGCAGAGAGTTTTGTCCAAGGCTACAGCATAAATTCGCTGCAAAGCAGAAACTGGAAGGGCTCTGAGATCACAGTACGTTAGGAAAAACAAAACAAAAGAGGGAAGGGGCCTTTAAGAAGAATACCTAGTCTAATTCTCCTACTTTGCTGTTGAACAAAATGAAACCCAAAGATTCAAAGTGACTTGTTGGAGTTAGAAGAGCTACCTGCTTTAGTGGAAGTCTTCACTTTCTCAGCCTGGGGCTTTCTTCTAACTGGGCAACACCAACTTTCCTTCTGACCAAAGGTTTGCGTTCTTGGCATGGTGAAATGGGGACTAGAACAAAGCAAGTGTTGAAAACATGAATGACTCCAGGAGCCAAACAAACAAGTTAAACGAGAGGAGTCGGCCAAGTATAAGAGAAGAAGAGTGGTTTGGATTGTAGTAAATGGAAGGGCATGTGCTCCACCTAATGATATTCCTGTTCAAGGTTTTGAAACACTGTGTAGGCCAAGCACAACTCATGAGCAGGCCAAATCTAGCCTGAGAACTGCCCTTTCGTGACCTCCAGTGCGGCCACGTGAGAAAGTTACTACTGTTGATTTGTGCCCTTAGCCAAAGAAATTGTAGTATTACTTGAGTTCGTGCTCTTTGGAAGTTGGAGGACTTGAAAGCAGTTACTAATTCCATGGCCTTATAACTCCAGATGCTTCCTCCCCAAGACTCAAGACCGCAGACCCTACTTGTCCACTACACCCTGAGAAGCTGGCCCCAGACCCATGCTAGGGAATAGAAATAGTCAAGAAAGGAGGCACTGGGCTCCAAGGGACTCTTTAAATCCCACTGGCTTATTGGGTCTCATTACCCAACATGGGAATTCTAGCCACTCCCAACCAAGTTATTTCGGGGATGTATTCACAAGCAGTCTTGCTCCAGCGCATCTGTAGAAGTGAACCGCCCTTGGAGCTACACTGAGCAGTGGCTCACCGAGTATCCCCTGCAAGGATGCCAAGTCTCTGCTTGGGGGCTGTCTCACAAGTTTCCCACAGCGGCCAAACCTTGAGGTACCAAAGATGCACGGCATTCCCTGTCCTTCCACAATCCCCAAGTAGGGGGAGTTAAAGCAGAGAAAAGTTCTCCAACTCATAGGAATATCTGGGATGAAAGAAGAAGCCAGAAGAGCCTCTTTTTATTTTGCATACAAATGTTTCAGAAAGAAATTGCTACTATTTAATGTTGGGATTAACACAGTAGATGATTTGTGGACAAAAGTACATGTCCTAGGCGATGTAGCTTAAAGAGCATTTTATTTAAGGGAACGCATGATCAAAAACATTTTTTTGATCACTGTCTTAGAGTATGGCTTAATGGTATTTTTAATAAAAACCAAATGCATTTTTCAGAAAATAGTCTGTGTTATTTCAATAAATAGACCAATGATCAGATAAGACTCTAGTGACCTAATGACGAACTTGGGGCAGATATGTGTGCTGAGCATTCACATGTATGCTCAAAGCAAGTTCATGATTTTCATAATAGAATGTCGACCTTACTCAATAATGATAACCACCCCCACAACAATTTATAGGGTAGTTACTAAGACCCAAGCATTTCTCTAAGCATTTTTTAGGCATGATCTGATTTCATTTCCACAATAACCCTATGAGGTAGGTACTAATTTTACCCTAATTCACAGATGAGGAGACTGAGGGTCAGGGAGGTTCGGTAACCTTGCCCAAAGTTGCTTAGCTAATGCACAGCAAAACCAGACTTTTAATACCAAACTGTCAGACTCAATATCTCATCCACTTAACCAAGTCACTTAGTCCTTCTGCCTGAGTTACTGCCAAGGATGTTCCTTAATAGACAACAGAAAGTATCTACATTGTCCTCCCAACTTTTGTGTTTTATTATAAAATCTATGTATATTCAACAGGGACTAATTTAAAATCAGAATTCCAATGTGTTGGTTTGTTATGCTTAATGTACAACAGATGCATTATTGGGACAATAATTGAGCCTAACCATCCTCTCTATGTACTTTGGTCCTTAGTACATACTTCATTTGGTCCTCCACACTTTGGAGACAAATAACAACAGGTAAAGGTAATGTCTAAAATGGTTAATTGAGTCAGGCAGGGTCAGGTAAGGACTGGAGTGTCAGGCAGGTAATAAGTACCAGCTTCGGGGAGGTAAGCTAAGGAAAGGAGCAACAGGCACGTTTTAGGTGGGAAAAAGTTCCAAGGTTCTTGGAGTTTCAGGATTCAGGACTTGGGAAACCAGGCTGAGAAAGTGGGGAAGAGAGAGGCTGGAAGCCGGCAGAAGTTCTGAGAAATGTAGGGTAAGAAGCTCAGGTCAAATTAGGGACATTCAAAAAAAATGAGGTCTTTGCAAGAGACGCAGGATCTCAGCACCCATACCGGAAGCTGGATGCGGAACCACCTGGTTGCTAGTGCGTGACTCCTCTTCAGCCCTTCCTGCTCAATGCCGCATTTTGATTCTGAGTGTGGGAGCAACGCTGCAACTTGAAGCTAGTTGTTGCACATGTGGTGGGGAGGTTCCAGATAAAGAGCAGAGCCGAGCTACACAGGGAGACCCCAGCCGTAAACATACAACTGGAAACTCACCCAACTAATTAGCAGAAGCTTGATTTGGTGAGCGTGCAACTAGAGCAAGGGGACAAGCATTGTAGTAAAGTTGGAGAGGATGGTATCGGCTCCATCTGTCATGAGATGGGGAGTGTGGGATGGCGTTTAGTGCACGGTTTGTTCAGAGCCACACAATTCTTTATGGCTCTATTTTTCAGAGAACGAGGGTGAAGCATATAAATTCAGGTCAATCCATCTCTCCTCCTTGATCTTTTTCTTTGTTAGCTTCTTATCCAGTTGCTGCATCAGCCTAGCATTCAGCCCACACTGGGCTTGGAGTGATTATTCTAGATTTCTAGCCCCAGAACGTATTACTGTTTCCTACCTATAGACTCCCTTCTAGGGGTTCAGAGGGAACCTGAATAATTGTTCCGTACAAAAAGTGGGAAAAGTCACCTATCGGTTGTGTGTTCTAGAAGACAGATGTCCCACGGCTCTCAGGTGTATGCTGCTAGAAGTGGAATTTAGTCAGATTTGATTAAGTGGAGTAATTAACAAATTTATTTTCATTAGTGACACAGTAATTTAGTTGTAGTCTGCAGAGGACTAAAATATATTTCAAGCTTGAAGAGGGCTTTGAATATTCCAGTTTACCACAGACAAAGATTCATGGTTAATTGGGATACTTTATGGTTCTCAGGTGAGAAATAAATCTAAACAAGGAAAAAATGTGTATATTAGCAGCCCCCTTTTTTTTTTCAAGGAGGTAATAGCCCCGTGAATTGTGCATCCTACATAAAATTGATTGTGCATTCTACATGGCACTGATTATTTTATGAGAAAATAAAGCCAAAGAGAAAATAATAGTTAAGTAACCAATTTACCAAATGCTAGACAGAAATTAAAGCATCTTTGGATGATTTGCAGTGTTCGCATTAGTTAAGTGGGAGATTGTTAAAATATTGACATTTTCTCTAACTGTAAAGCTATTTTTTGGAAGCCCTAACAGAGAATTGTGCATTAAATAAAACAAACTGCAGAACGTCACTCAAGAAGCGGGATCAGGATTTGATCATCATTAGTGCCCTGGGACTACCTCTTTGCTGTCTTCTAGAGATTTTTTTTCCTAGGAAACTGGCAGAAAATACTGCTTCCAGGTGCCTTCTGCAGGGGTGGGGTCTCACTGTTGGAGAACTTTGATGAGCGTAGGACTTCAGGACTGGGAGTGGAGCTGAGTTATAAACCACACTACATAACAAGCAAGCATTTGGAGTGTCGAGGGCCATTCTTTTTATTTATGTGTTTCATTGGCTGTTATGTCTCTTTTAATCTAGGAATTATCCTTCCATGTCTTTTTCTCCCTCACAGTTATGTGTTGAGGACACTTGGTCTTTTGACCTGCAGAACTTCCCACAGTCCATATTTTGCAGGTTGCACCCTCGTGGTGTTGTATATCGAACCCCTGAATTTCCTGAAACTTAGTAGTTAGATCAAATCTACCTCATAGGGGATGGTGTATAGTTCCATCAGGAGGTACGTATTGTTTTGTAGCTCTTGGTGATGTCAGCAGGCATTGATGATCATTACTGAGATCGAGGGTTAGCAACCTACATTCCAGGGGCAAATCCAGTCCACTGCCTGTGCTTGTAAATAAAGTTTTATTAGAGCACAGCCACACCCATTTGTTTGCATATTACCCATGGCTGCTTTTGCCCTATGACAGCAGAGCTGAGAGGTTTCAGCAGAGGCATATGTCTTGCAAAGCCTAAACTATTTATCTTCTGGTCCTTTATGGAAAAAGTTAGCTGACCCCTGATCTAGATCCTTTTAATTATTAGGGGACACAAATGGTAACATTCGATGTTAGTCATTCAGTCTCCATTTGTTAGGGAGAATATATCCATAAAGAAAAATTTCTTTGTCAACTGTCAGCTACTAAAGATCATATTGGAAAGACAAGATAAATATTTGAGTCTTTCCTTACCCGACTTTATTTGGCTTATTTTAAAAAATGATGAGGTTTTCCCTAGCATTCTCCAAAGCTACCAGGAAGGTTTTCTTTCTTGTTTGTTTGTTTTTGAGAAATGTGATGAATTCATAAATTTAAACGTATTTGATGTGTTTTAAATCTGCGCAGTTATCATCATCCTTTTTTTGTTGTTGAAACTGTTTCCTCTTTGGAGAGTGGGAGCCTAAACCACCAGTTGTATCCTTGTGACTAAACCTTATAGTTTTCAGTAGCTTCCTTGTTTTCTGAAATGACAAATATTCCAGACTCATCTTGTACTCAAGTTGTGGAATTAACCATCTGTCTAAGGAACCTTCAATGAACAATGGTTTTAGAGACTTCAAACTGGGTGCTTGTTGCTAATTTGTTAATTCATAGTTTCTAGGCCTTTTCAGTGGACACAGATGGGAAATAGGTATCCTTTAACTTAAAATATGTGATCATTTCAGAACCATACTTCCATTTTAAATTCAGAACTGCAGGGCTTTTTCTTAGCTCTATCAGTCATACATCTTCATATAAAATTGATCAATAATACGTATGCAGGTAAGCATACATGTGTTCTTTCAAGCACACTGGTACTTGTAGTTTTCAATGACACCAAAACAGTTAGCATATTTGATATTTTCCAGATTATGCAGTCTTTCCATAGCAATCAAAAATTTACTACCAACAATGTGATTCCTAAAAAGAGGTGCTTGTTTTTCTTCTAGCTTTTAGTCCTTAAACTATATGTCACCAAAATTTCACAGTCAAATACTGTTTTTGAGTCAGAATAATTTCTCACTTAGTGGTTATGCCATATGACCCTGTCAAGGTCCATTCAAGGTGGGTCAGAGTTTACTGGAGTCCTTAAGAGAGCTCAGGGAGGGAGAGAGAGCTCAGAGCCGACACAGACCAAGCTAAGAAATGAAGCCCAGAGTCTGCCCTAGAGAAGCTAAGTGAGAACCCACAGATGCTTAAAGAGAAAGCCACTGAAATCAGATGCTGAAAGCAACACAACCCGGAAACAAAGGACCAGCAGATGCCAGCCATGTGCCTTCCCAGCCGATGGAGGTGCTCTGGAAGCCATCAGCCTTTCTTCAGTGAAGGTATCCTCTTGTTGATGCCTTAGTTTGGAATTTTTATGGCCTTAGAACTGTAAATTTGTAACCTAATAAGTCCCCATTGTAAAAGCCAATCCATTTCTGGTATTTTGCATTCTGGCAGCCTTAGCAAACTTAGCAAGTTTAGAAAGTTTAACATAGATATAACACTTACAGTCTATATTACAATTTTTCTCATGTGTTCCAATAATAACTTTTGAGCATTTTTCCTCCATTATTAGATCTTGTCCAAGATTATGTGTTGCATTTATTTGTCATTGTTCCTTTAGTTGCTTTTAAAAAAATTCTGCAAACATATATACAACATAAACTTTCCCATCTCAACCACTCCCAAGCACACAATTCAGTGTGATTAATTGTATTTACAATATTGTACTACCCTCACCACTGTCCTTTATCAGAACCTTTCTATCACCCCAAACAGAAACCATACCCTATTTATGTACTAACTCCTCATTCCCTCTTCCCTTCCACCCCTGGTGACCTACATTCTACTTTATGAGTTTTCATGTTCTGGCTATTTAATATAAGTGGAGTCATACAAAATAACTGCCTCTTTCTTTCTGAATTAGTTCACTATACATGATGCATTCAAATTCATCCATGTAACTAGTATTTATCAGAACTTCATTCCTTTTTAAGACTAAGTAGTATTCCATTATGTGTATATGCCGTATTTTGCTTATCCATTCGTCTGTTGATGGACATGTGGGTTGCTTCCACCTTTTGGCAATTGTGAATAATGCTGCTATGAACATTGATATACAAATATCTGTCTGAATCCCTGATTTCAATTTTTTTGGGTATATACCTAGACGTGGGATTGCCAGGTAATATGGTGGTTCTATATTTAACTTTTGAGGAATGCCCAAATTGTTGTCCACAGCAGCTGCACCATTTTACATTCCCACCAGCAATACACATGGGTTCCTATTACTCCATATCCTTGACAGCTCTTATTTTCCATTTTATTAATAATACCCATTTTAGGGTATGAAATGGCACTTCATTGTGGTTTTGATTTCCATTTCCCTAATGGCTAATGATGTTGAGCATCTTTTCATGTGCTATTACTATTGGCTATTTATGTGTCTTCTTTGGAGAAATGCTATTCAAATCCATTGCCCATTTTTTAATTGGATAGCTTGTCTTTTTGTTATAGAATTACAGGAGTTCTTTATATATTCTGGATATTAAACACTTATCATATTTTGGTTCAAAATATATTCTCCTTCTTTGCAGGATATACCCCCACTTTCTTGATAATGTCTTTAGATGCACAATTTATTTTAATTTTACCTAAGTACAATTTATCTATTTTTTCCTTTTGCTGCTTGTGCTTTCAGCATAAATTCTATGAATTTATTGCCTAAACACAGGTTTCTGATATTTCCCCATGTTTTCTTCTAAGAGTTTTATAGTTTAAGTTCTTATATTTAGGTCATTGACCCATTTTGAGTTAATTTTTGTATATGATTTGAAGGAGGGGCCGCTTTCATTCTTTTGAATATGGATATGCAGTTTCCCCAGCCCTATTTGTTGAAGAGGCTGTCATTTCTCCTATTGAATGGACTTGGCTTCTTGGTCAGAAATCAAATGACCATAGATATGCAGTTTTATTTCTGCACTTTCACTTCTATTCCATTGGTCTCTGTGTCTGTCCTTTTGCCAGTTCCCTGCTATTTTGATTGCTGTAGGTTTATAATATGTTTTAAAATTGGAGAGTGTGAGACCTCCAACTTGTTCTTCTTTTTCAGGATAGTTTTTGCTATTTGGGGTTGCTTGCCCTTCCATATGAATTTGATGATTAGTTTTTTTAATTATATCATTTTACTTTTAATATTCAGGTATTGCTTTTGAATTTAATTTTGTTTTATAATTGTACAAAATACACGGTAATAAAGTCACATCAAGAAGACAAGTTATATTCAAATAAGTCTTATCTATTCCACCCTACTCTTTCCCTCTCTTATAGGTCACCATTTAAAAAAAAAAAAACAGTATAGTTTGTGCTTCCATTATTCTTTTCTTAAAAAAATAAGCAAGTACCTTTTTTGATAAACCATAGAATAATACACATACTTTTCTCTATATTTTTATTTTTTCACTTGAGAATATTCCTTTGAGATTACACCATAGTAGCATAAAGAGATTGTCTCTGAACTCAAATCTGGAAGGAAGGAGTATGGAGAAGAGATAGCAGAATTGGGAGAAGAGAAGAAGGAAAGGCTAAAAAGATGTGGAAAGAATCTTCCCATCATCACCATTCTTTCAGTAAAATATTAGACTTGAGAAATAGTTGGGTTTGATTCCTCTCCTCTCCCCTCCTCTCCCCTCTCCTTTCTTTCTTTTTCTTTCTTTGTGGAGAAGGAGCTGAGGCTGAGTTCTGGGTCTGCGCTGGGGGACAGAGTCAAACAGTGAACAGGTAGGATCAAGAGCTAGAAGCAGAGCCCTCCATGAGTATGTAAGTCCTTGGGAATCAGGACAACTGGGGAGACCCCTAAGCTGTCATAGACCACAGAATTTGCAGTTTTCCAAGCCAATCACAGCTTCTCTCTGAGGAATAAAGGGGGCCCTCTGATGCAAGGGTTACACCCATAAATTCTGCACATGTCTCTATCTTTCTCCCCTGTATATTAAAGCCAGTGAGTCTTACTTGATCTCCCAATGTCTGTTTTAAGGGTGAAGTCTGGAAGCCTCTTGTGGTTCTGCTGGGTGCGACTTTGACACTCAGCATATAAACAGTTGAATAGACAATGATCGATGAATGAATCCCAGCATCAAAGCAGCAACTGGTCCCTCAGGCACAACTAAGCCTCAGCTAACCTCAGCCCGAACACGCCAGACATTGTTCCAAGACGTAATTTTCCCTTGAAACAAAGCCAAGAGTGTGGGCATAGTGGTAGCATCTTGATACTCACGTTGGTTTCCCACAAAGTGAATATTTCAAGGCAATGACTTGGTCTAGTAACAAATTCTGCCACTTCAAGTGTGCTGTCCCTTGGATGGCCAAAATAGCTTGTGTCGTTAGCAAAAGACCCTGTTTCCCCTGTCCCTAAATTAGCAGTGAGTGGTAGGAAGAGACCCTCCCCAGCCTTCCTACTTCTTGGGCAGAGGTAGGGACCCCTTTTTACCTGGTGAAAACTCATGAACGATATGCTGGCAGACAACAGGACGAGACAGAATGTGGGATGTGTGCAGAGTTCTGAAGTCCTGCTTTTTCAGGCTGAAATTCTAACCATTTAGGAAGGGTCGAGAGCTAAGTAATTCAGCGCTACCCACGAATCTAAGTACACACAGGCACAGAATGAGATGGTAGGAGGACATCTGGGTGGTAGTAGAGCAGGTGCCAGATGCCAGAACTGGGAGAGGTGGGCTGTGGTCGAGATCGGGGTGCCCCCAAATCCATCAGGAGTGACCAGGGCCCCTGAAGTGACATCCAAGCATCACGAGGAAACCATCTTTAGAAACTGGAAAGCCTCTTGACTGAAAACAAGGCCAGGAAAGTGGAGGGAAGAGGAGTCAGCACTGCTGTAAAGTCCAAATTAAATTCCGAGCACGGTGGTTTTGGTGTGTGTCCCTGTTAACAGAAGTGGGTGGCTCTTTTCCTAACAAACAGTGGAAAGTTGGCTCTGTCCTCGGTGATTAAACACATTCTGTAACAGGTGATCTTTGCCTTACTGCTAAGAGGTTTCAGGTACTAAAATATTAAAGAAATATCCTTGGTTTTCCTAACACCGATGGAACTTACAGTTTCAACCTGCTGCACAAAAATGCCAAGTGTTAAATTTTAACTAAATTGGATTATTTTTAGCTTTCTTTTCTGCTTATGCTTTCTCTTCCTTCATAAAGCACTTTGCCTCCTGGTTGCTAAAAAATGACACTTTATAGGAAACTTTTTGCCTTGAAAGAGGTGAAGTCAGTACATATTGAGCAACCCAAGGCAAGATTGTGAGGCTTGGGTATCTGAATTAATCCAAATAAAAGTATTGGAACTACAGAGCCACCCTGGCTGTTAGGTCCAAATCATGCATCTTTGACAAAGAATTTGTTTTTATCCATGTCAACTATCTTGCGTACATGATGCTGTGGGTATATCAATTTTTTTCGTGTTGCATTAAAAGCTGCACAAAGGAGGGGGTAACCCCTCACAGTAGATAGAGTTTTTAAGCTGTAACACTTATATTTCAATATGAAGAAAAGAGAACAATTTGAGATGATTTTGTTAATGAAAGTCATCTTGGTACACATGTTGTTTTTCCAGAAGGCAGGTGTTCCCAGAAAATGAATCGGTGTGGAATTCTGATTCCTCTGTCTTCGGGAGAGCTTGGCTTGAATGGCTGTGATGCTTGTGTCATTAGCTGACAGCTCTGATTTTCTCTTTCCCTAGAGCACTGAGCAGAGTCGGGGTACACAGAACTTCCGTACTCTGGGGCAGAGTTGGGGTACTTTTCTCAACAAGTAAAGGCCTAAACACTGGATTGGTGGGAAGTCAGAATGAGGCAGAGTGTAGTGGACAGAAGTACATGGCTCTAACTTCTAAGATCCACACAGACAAATGAGAGATGGTGGTTTTGAGAAAATTAGTATCAGGGAATGAAAACAAAAACAAAAACAAAACAACAACAGAAATTCCAGTACTATGGGGAATAGGCAGTCATTTGCCATTGTTTTGAAATATGATTTCAAGTGGGGTTTTCGGCTTTGATGGCCACCAAGCACCTCTCTATGAACTGCCACATGGCTAAGATTATATAAGAAAATCCCCTCAGTCCCACCGGCCTACAGCCCAGGACAAAGTGGCCCTGTTCTCCCACCACCTGCCAAAACTTCATTCTTTCACTCAACCGTGGACTTGAGCCTGCAGTCATGTCACTGGAAGCATAAACATATTCAGAGGGTGAACATTTCCTGACCTTATTTCCTGGAAGGACCCCACAGGATACATTTCCAAGCCCCCCATAGAGATGCTTGGACAATTTGCCAGGTGGGATATTTCAATGTCCACACTTGGAGATAATCTAGCCAGTAGTTCTCAAATTTCACTGTGCATTAGAATCACCTGGGGACGTTAGAAAACTACTTCAACCCAGAGATTCTGATTCAATTGATTTAGAGTAGGGCCAGCATTCTTTAAAAAAAAAAAAAAAAACCTCATCAGTGATTCTAATGTTTAGTGAAGAGTGAGAATCACTTCAGTATATTCAACTTGAAGTGCAGCAAAGTTAACTTTCCCAAAGTGATGCAGGTATTTTTTTACTTCAAATTCCCCTCCTGATATATTCTATACACCATGCTACCTCAAAGTGACTCCGATGCAACCCACACCCTGTGTCTCCTGGAGTCTTGCCCAAGGGTTTTCCTAGTGCCCACGTCAATGTGCACCTTTTCCTAATCGTAGCATATGGGGTGAGAATCAGCAGCAAACCCCTTCCCTTTCCCTTTCATTTAGGTGCTGGATGAGTTGCCCCAGAGAATATGAAGCCAGTTTTCTTTAGCTTAAATGTTAGGCAAAGATGAAGGTAATCAAAATTCATGCTCAATAACTCCATACCATTTTAAGTAGGACTCTGTAACCAAGAAATGTTCTGGAAAGATTCTAGAGGATAGGATACTTGGCTTTTGCCTGAATGGATCAATCAAAAAGAGGTCACCAAGCTGAGCTAGATGATCCAGATTCAAAAAATATGTATCTTGTTTATACCAGAAGACTTCCCATCTTCTTTTGGAACCTTTTCCCACTTGCAAAGAATTACAAAGAAAGGAGTGAATTTCTATGTCCTCTTTTTTCCTGCCTTCCTAGAAACAACATCTTTCACTGCCAGGTGGACTTGAATAATAGTGATGAAGATGACAATAACATCGATGATGAGGATGATGATGATGGAAGCAACTCATCTGCACGGAGCGCTCACCATGTGTTAGGTACTACAGCAAAGACTTCACATGCATTACTTTACAGAATTTCACACCAAGTCATATGAGGTGGTTATTTTTCTCATTGATAATTTTGCAGTTGATGAAACTAAAGTTCAGAGAGGTTAAATAATGTGCTTGAGGTCACACAGCCTTGGAATTGGGAGTCATGACACTATACCATGAACTTTTTACTAAAAACACTGATGTGAGCCTGTGGTACTAGTATAAAGCTTGGGTTTATCATCTGTTTGCATGTAACTGTAGATCGATCATTTTCATTATTTGAATATATATGCAATCTTATTTAAGATATTAAAACATTTACACTGTCAATAAATATTCTTCTAAAATTTGTTTTTCCTCTCTAACTTCTTACAACTTTGAAAGGATGTGAACGTTCCTCCTTGTCACATCCCATCCAGGCTCCAGGGGAAATAATCATAATGAGCAACGTGGTGACGTCCGTCACCATTTTTTACTAATTTTAAAGATGTACCATATACTCTTATGTTGAAAAAATATATTTATTTATGTTACTGTATAAATGTATATAGACATATATTTCACATAAATCTATACAAATATAGACATATTATATATTAAGTTATGTGTAAATATGTAATATGTCAAAATCTACATATTGATATACCTATGAAAGTATTGTATAGGACTTGCAAAATTTTTGCAATGAAAATAACACAAGTTCACTGTAAAAAACCAAGAATGCACATGTGTAGTCAAGACTGTTGATGCCCCACTGAGGCCCACTTCTTTCACTCATGTACCCATCCCTCAGATACTGCAAATACTGCAGCTAATGGCTTACACCTGTGACCTTCTCTGGGGAATTACCCTTGGTTGACAGGGACCACCTCACTCAGAGATGCCTGGAAGGTACACTGGCACTGCCATCAGAGGATAGACTGATAGGAAGCTTCCAGAGCCCCTTGTCTCAAGGCTGGATAACTCTGTGGTATAATTAATGCTCCCTAACTCCTGTGGATTAGGCCGATACTAGAAAAGCAATCCCCAATGGGAAATACATCGCTTAAGCCTCTAGAGTTCTTGAGCAAAGCCATGCTATTTGCAAAAGAGAACTATGCATCATCAAAAATCACAACAAAATCTCACAAACACCTGATTTACTACTGAGTCCTAATCAAGACAGAGCATGTTACTATGGGGACAGCAAATGGCCTTGCAGCCAGAACTGCACAAGATGAGCTAGAGACTGTCAGACCCACCAAGTCATATGGGTGGGGAGGCCAAACTAAAATAGAAGTGGTACATTCAGGATTGAGCCAGAGTGGGTCCAGAGAGCAGAAATCAGTGGATGGAAAGGTGGCCCAGGCACAGAACCCCCACGTCAACTCCTGTTATACCAATGCCTCCTCCTTAGCTCGTGCCTTTGGCCCCATGGGTCATTGCCTGGTGTGCAGTTGCAAGAAAAGAAAAACTCCTGAGCTTAGTACACAAATGGGGTCAGCTCAGCAGTTTTCTGTAAACTGAAATTGAACTTCTGCCCTATAGCCCCACTTAGGGGTAGCCTTGAGAAACACAAATGAAAAGAAATCCTCTGGAAGACAGAGCTCCACGATGGTGAATATCATTATCCACTTTGTGTAGAGAGATAACTGGCCTGAGTCTAGACTATATACACCCTCATGGCTGGTGGAAAATGGCTTTTCTGGTTGGTCAGGGGCCTGGAAGGAGCAAGACTGGAAGGAAAGACAAGGAGAGCTAGGAAAGAGGTATCTGGCTGAACCTTTGGGTGCGGTCACCATGTGTGAAGATCTCGGTATTGCACTGGATGCCCACCAGGAAGCATCCACTGAAGAAGAGGCACTAAACACCAACTAGACAGGATAAGTCACCCAGTGGATGGCAGCCAGACTTTGTCCTCAGCTCCTCTAATCTTCAGCCAATGAACCCAAGGATGGGATGGCCATGGTGGCAGAAATGGTATCTATTCCTGGGCCAACATTATGGGTTCTCATCAAGATCAGGGCTTGCCAGGTTGGATTCCCACTGCTGAATGTCCAACCTTGCCAGTAAAGGAGACCAAAGTTGAGTACCTATATGGTAACATCCCTTGAGGAGACCAAATAGTTATCAGTGGCATAATTACACTGGAGGCTTTCTACTCTGGACAGAGCAATTCATCCTAATTGGGTTTGGATAGCAGTTCACTTTTTCTGCCTGCAGTGCCTTGGCCAGCATCATTATTTTAAAGGCTCACAGAGGGATCTTCTATAGCATGTCCTCGGGAAAAGGGACTGGGAAAGGAGGCATGGCAGTGGGCATGTGACCTTCGGATCTATTGGTCTTACCATCCAAGAATGCTAGAATAGCAGAATGGTCTCTTGAAGGTAGAGCTGAAACCAACTTGGAAATGGCCTTCTAAAATAGGGTATTTACTTCAGAGTTGGGTCCCTAACAGGTAGAACACATGGATCCAGGAACCAAGCAGTAGAAGTAGAACAGCCCCATAACTATCATTTCCATTGACCCTCTTGGGGAATTTGTGTTCCTGCCCTGAAACTTGAGGCTCTGCGGGTTTCCAGGTCCTGATTCCCAGAGGATCTGTGCTTCCATTAGGGGACACAGTAAGACTCCCACAAAACTGCAAACTACACCTATCATGTGGTCACTTTGGGTTCCTTGTACTAGTAGACCAGAAGCCAAAGAATGTAATTACCATGCATCTTGTGAAGGGTTGCAGATTCTGGTTCTCATGAGGTGGGACGATTGTTGTTAAATAAAGGCAGGCAGGTGGTCCACTGGGTGGAACGTCTCTTGATACACCCATACCCATTTTTATCTGTAAACGGACAAGTATAACAACTATGGCCTTATATAGGCATGGTAATCAGGGGCTCAGAACTTTCAACAATGAGGCTCAGAGTTGCCCGAGAAGCCTAGCCACCTAAATCAGCAGAAATACTAGCTGAGGGCAAATGGAGACTGTACTGGGAGGTAGAGATGGGAAATGATAAAAATCATTTAATTCCCAACATGAAGAACAGCAGTGGGTATGTAAATCATGCTACTCTTAGAAGTTCCCCCAGAAGCTGTGACCAATCAGAATCCTGGAGAAGCTGTATCCAGATGGCTGAACTTAGTGTGAGAAGCAAACAGAGCTGAGTGCTCAGGCTGTCATTGTAGCTCTTGGTGCCCAGGCCAGATTCCCTTTACTGACCACTGAGTCCACCCCTCAGCTGCTGCAAGTACACAACTGTGACTGTCCCATCTTCCTTCTCTTGCCACTTCTGCTGCTTCTGCTGCATCTGCTGCTGCTGACCCTGATGAGATTGCAACTTTGATGGGATCCACTTCCCTCCACTGGTAGCCCCACCTTCTAACCCCCTCCAGCCTTTGGAAAGCGGTCCTGCCCTCCTGGCTTCTCAGAGCACAACCACACTGCTAACCTTTGGGGAGAATGTCCTTCACCTTCCACTGGATGAGGTCAACTGATTCAATCCCAGTGTCAGTGGTAACCTCATGAACTGTAGCACAGTTTTCCAGGGGCACCATTTACACAGGAAATCCAACATCAAGTTCAGTTTGGTTCTTTGTGAGTCTAGGAGACGAGAGCACAGTGGTTCTCAGCCGAGGGCCTCCCAGGGAACATTGGACAATGTCTAGAGACACTTCTGAATGTCACAAGTTGGCGGGGAGCATTACTGGCACTTCCCACAGAAAAGAATTATAAACCCTGCTCTTCCAAGAGAAACCTGTTCCCCCTGTCGTAATCTGGCTTTCCAATAAAAGTTTGTTCTCAGAAACAACACTTCTTAGACATTGTATTAGTCGGGGTTCTCTGGGGAAACAGAACCAACAGGAGATATCTGTAAATAGTATGAGGTTTTATAAAGATGTCTCATGCGACAGTGGGGATGCACGAGTCCATATTCTTTAGGCTGCAAGCTAGCACGCTGATGAACGTCTTCCATGAATTCCCCAGGAGAGGCTGGTTGGCCGAAGTAGAGGCTAAAATTCTCTCTTCTGATTGCTGAAGCTATTACCTCCCCCTTAAAAGCCTTCCAATGATTGGATTAAATGTCTCTCATTGCAAAAGACACTCACCCTGGCTGATTGCAGATGTCATCAGCCTCAGGTGCAATCAACGTACTGATTATTTAAGTCCACAAAATGTCCTTGCAGCAACAGATAGGCCAGTGCTTGCTGGACCAGAGAGCTGGGCATCACCACCTGGCCAAGTTGACACATGAACCTAACCATCACAGACACAGAGCAGTTTAGAGCCAATTTAAGGAAAAGAAATCTCCAATTCTAGGTCAATCTGTGTCCCTAAAAAGACATATATGGTTAACTTACTTGAGCAGAACCCTTAGCATTGCTCAGCCTGAATCACCTATATTTAGATTATTTCACTGGTTGAGAGATTCTAGGAAAGCTTTGATTATATAGTTGCTTTAAATCTGTACTGCTAGAGAGGTGTGTCTTCCCTAAAGATAAATTCTATCTTCCACCTTAAAAACCATGTAAGAACTTGCAATTCTCCCCCCAAAATAATGTTCCAGTTTCACAAATGTAAAGACATGTTCTCTACCAAGTCCCTGATCCAAGTGGAAAATCAATGCATGCATGTAAACACACACAAATGAAATAAACACTACCGGAAGTGGACTACTCTTAACATGTTGATATACTCTCTACCAATCATTTGTCTAAGAAAACACACATCTGAACCCATACATATATATACATATATTTAATAGGCAAGGATGACTTTATTCTGGAGCTGCCATGGCAGAGGAGAGAGAGTAGAACTCAACTCCATTGAAACAGAAGACAGTAAGCCTTTTAAAGGTTGGAAGTGGTGAACCCACATTATTTTTTAAAGTATCAGAGAGTTATTTAATATTCCCTTCATATCATTCATATTTTGTAATTGAAGCGTAAATTTTTCTTTATCCATAAGTTACTTAGAAGAATGCTTTTAAAATTTCTATTTTCTCTAGCTTCGGACTTTGATCATTTATTTCAGTGAGAAAAGGGGATAGGAGGGAAGCCTGTCCCACTTGTGTTTTAGAATTTGAGATGCTAAAAAGTATATTACATTGATGCTGAGTATTATAGTTTATTGTTCATTTATAAGAGGAATCATTGATATCTTATTGAATAAAACTCATTTCTATCTGTGCACTTAACTTTACTTGTTTGATCTGTCATGATGGAGAGGAACATTAATGTCTACAACTATTCCTATGTGTCCATTTTAAAGAGATTTTGCTCAATTTTTCTAGCCACTCCATTCTTCAAAGAGAAATGAACTTTTGCTTCCTTCAATGTTTTTGTCTGGAAGTTGATGTGTGATGTTTATGCTTGCACTCCTCCTTACTTTTATTTGTATTTGCCTCGTGTGTCTTTGTCTAATATTTTACACTTAACATTTCTGAATCCCTTTATTTTAGGTCTTCTCTTATTAACCGTAGCTGGCTGGAGTTTAGGAAAACAACTGGAGACCCTTTGTCTTTAAAGAGAGGTGCTTAACATCGATGTTTATTAGCACAAGGCATATTTCATGTTCTGACATATGGTTTTATACCTTTTCAGTATTGGTTCATGCTGCTTTATTTGTTACTCCTATTTGCTTTATGGACCATGTTTTCTTTGCTTGTACTTTCTTCAATGTTTACTGTTTAATGTTTCAAAAGCCCTGTTTTGCTTTACATTAACTAAATCCTCTGAGCACACAAGCCTCCACTCACCCTTGTCCTCACATTTCTAAATTGCTAATATTAGCCAATATTTTAATATCATATTTTTTCATAAAAATCATGGATTTTACATTAT
This sequence comes from Choloepus didactylus, assembly GCF_015220235.1. Lineage (NCBI taxonomy): Eukaryota > Metazoa > Chordata > Mammalia > Pilosa > Megalonychidae > Choloepus > Choloepus didactylus. The sequence goes on from NC_051324.1 coordinate 4,129,697, forward strand.
TTTTCAAGCAATAGCTGTCTTGGCTTCAGATACAGCTTTACAACTAGATTGACATTTATCCTCAAGAGAGCTAGATAAATATGGGCCATGTTACCTAGTTTTAGTGCTGAACCCCTTCATATTTAATGCAAAGCTCTCCCCACCCCCATTTTTGAGCTTATAATATTTTAGTATCTCCCAGTTAACTGAAGACAATCTTCAAACAATTATCTTCCAGGGGTCTTTTTTTTTTTTTGAGCTCTTCATTAATAAAACACATCTTTTTATTGGCTCCATTTATGAAAAACAACTTGTATCTCCATAGACTTTGCTCAAATCTCTAAAATTGCCCCCTTGTCTTGTGGCATGAGTGCTATGGATGAGAAGTTTGAGGCCAGTCTGCTTTTTGTCCTTTCGTATAAAAGGCTTTTCTTTTTGCCAAGGCACTTTAAAGATGTATTGATCTTTTAAATGTAAGCATCACACTACAATTAAATGAACATTTTCATAGTCTTTTATCTGGAACAGGATGGAGAGCTTCAATCTGTACATAGAGATCATGTTTTTTAACTCTGGAGAATGGAGGATTGATTTGGATTTTTTTTCTTTGATAGTTGCACATGCTTCATTTACTTCCAGCCTTTTCTCCTTTTGATCTTCACTTGCGTTCTTCCATATTTGTCATATCCTTTCTCATCATTTCCCTTTGGACCTTTCCCTCCACATCCTCAAGCACAGATTTAATTTCTTTTGCAGCAGTGATTCTACCTCTCATGTCCTTATCTTTTTACTCCCTAAGTGTAATTTCTAGCAGGTTTTTGTCTGATGCAGCACTATTCTACAAATCTAATATCTCTTCCCACTGCCACTAGTCACTACCTTGATGTTTAAATTTCATGAAGGTATATAATTTCCAGCCTGTGCCAGCACCCGGCTCTTTTTCTCTCTGCACTGTCCTCCAGTAACTTAGCTGGGTTCCTCCTTTTAGGATTTGATGCCCCAGGTTTGGTCATTCCCACCCCTTTCTGCCCAAATGGGGAGATTTGGGCTGCAAATAGATTTTAGAAAGAACCAAGGTGCGGAGGAAAGCAGGAGATTGATGCCTCCAGAAGAGCCCCTCGTGTGCTGTCCACGCAGCTGCTCGGGGGTTGGGTTTGCACAGACCCCAGACCACTGGTGGGATGTATTCCTCCATTTCAGGGTCTCTTTCCCACCAGCTGAAGCCTTTTCTCAGTTCGTCTTCGCCTGCCCTATAATTCAAAGATTCCTCCCAGACTCAAGCATGAGGCTGCCTGCTAGTCACCAAAAAAGACAGAAATTTAAAACCACCCAGTGTGCCTACAGAGGTGTTTCCTGAGAGTTTGTGAGACTGCACTGGGGGCTGCTATGCAGATAGCATTGTGGGCTAGGAGTGCAGCAGCTGACTTTGTCAGACAAGGAAAACAACCTATTTCAAGGTAGTGGGGACAAAATAGAAAGAATTTAGGAGGTAACACATGCAATATAACACTTAACCAAGTTATTGGACAGTTGGATAGGCAAGGATGAGACTGGTCCTTAAAAACAAATGGAAATGGGACTTCAACATGCCTAGAGCTCTTTGTGCATTCTCTGTCTGCCATTTTGTTTTCTCTCTCTCTCTTTTTCTCTCTCTTCCCTCTCTCTTCTCCTCCTTCCCTCCCAAATCTGGGCCAATCAATTGCAGCCAAGGAACGGGGTTATGTAAGAAAATGTAACCTTCCATAGGGACCACGTATATAAAGTAGAGGAATAAAAAAATTCTGAGAAAAAAAGGTTTTGTTCCCAAAATAAGTGTAGGGAGGAGATGGCCAAACGAAAACATACCCTCCAGACTACCAACCAACCAACCAAACAAGCATATCCACTACATCATCCCCTTTCTCTTTCTGCATTAAAATTGTTAATTAATGAAATACATGTGCATGTTTTACAAAGTTAAATAGCACTAAGGGGGTCATAATAAAAAAATTAACAGACCCTGGTCCCATCCCTTCCCTGAGCCTGGTTCCTCAAGAAAATCACTTTCAACATTTAGCTGATTCTTCTAATTTAAACCTTCATGTCACCAAATATTATATTATCCTGTTATATTTCTTGATTTCATAATCTCAGAAATTATCTGTTGTTTTTTTTATTCAAAATGAACATTCAATTCTCTCATAGCCTGACAAATGTCCATTCTTCTCCTTCTCTCCTCCCAATATGGTTAAATCATACTTGTGTTTCGTGTTTATGTCATTATGACAGTGTAAGTATTATTTGTTACTGGGTCACATAGTGTGCTATGACTATATTTTCCCTCATATACAATGTTTTGTTTTTCCATGAGTTCATAATGCCTTCTTTTTTCTTTTTTTATATCATGATTATGAATACTTTCCAACTCTCCAACAGAATTATTAAGCCACTCTAAAATTAGTTTTTCCACATGGTCAAGGATTGAGCTACCACAAGCTCAGAAATCATAGGACTGATGAAAGAAAAATCTTTCCAGATTCTTCATAACCAACTGGGAATAATTTCTCCTTTAAGAACTCGCATTGATTGTATCTGTCTTTCCTATCCTGGACGCCTTTCTACTTTATCATAGTTATTTGTCTATACATCTCATTTTTTCTCCTAGACTTTGCTCATTAAAGGCAGGGCCATTTCTAGTTCATTGTCCTAACTACACAGTGAGTGCCCTGATGAGAGGACACCCAATAAATACAAGTGAGGGTATGGATAAATTGACTCTGTAATTCATTCTGTAATATTTTTACTTATCTTCTGTACTCTTACCGAATGGTACAATGATTTTGATGGAGGGAAGCAGCATTTAGTGAACTGAATCTCTATTAATTATGAAAACAGAGTGTCATATAAAAGAAAGCGAGGCATCATATCCATGCAAATTTATTGCCTAACGAATGCATGGGCTGAAGTCAGATACTCCAGATGCATTCAGATTTGAAAATCCGTGGAAGAAAAGAGTGAAGAGCAAACAAAAACAACAATCACAATTGTGTGATTACTTATTGCCTACAGACAATATTTTGTTAAATTCTTTACATAGGTTATTTCATCTAAATATTAGCAAAGTCCTGTGAGGATGTTATTACTCTCCCTATTTTAAAGATGATTAAAGGGTTAATTAACTTCTCCAGTAAGTGGCAGGACAAGAATTCAAAGCCAGTGTGATGGTTAGGGAAAAAGTGGGAAAACATATCAAGTTTTTCATCTACTTCCAATTGCTGACTATTCCACAGCTTGGAGCTTAACCCACTCTGTCCAGATGATGGTGACCAGGTGTCTGGTCAAGCAAGCATTGGCCTACCCTTTATTGCAAGGACATTTGTGGTTGGTTAATAAAGCAGAAGGCTGGTTTATTAAATCATCAGTCAATTGGCTGCAGCTGTGACTGATGACATCAACCAAAGGTGTGTCTTCCACAATGACAGAATGCAGTCAGCTGGATCTAAACCAATCAGTTGAAGACTTTTAAGGGAGAAAGAGAGAAGATCTTCACTTCTTCATCCAGCCAGCCTTTCCTGGGGAGTTCATCAAACACCTTCATCAGAGTTGGCAGCTTGCTGCCTGCCCTACAGAATTTGGACTCGTGCATCCCCACAGTTACATGAGACACTTGTATAAAATCTCATAGTTAGAGAAATCTCCTGTTGGTTCTGTTTCCCTAGAGAACCCTAACTAATACAGTCAGGTTTTGCGGTCGCAGTTGATTTGTCTGGGGGGGGGGGGCGGCCGGTTGCTGAACCCTCGGCTCTCGGCGTTGCTCGGAGGGTACCGGCGGCGGGGGCTCTTTCCCGGAGGCGAGGGCGAGGCGGGGGACTGGGCCCGGTCCCCGGCGGAGGCGTGCAAGGTGTGGAGGGCGGCGAGAAGGGAAAGACAAGACACTCTTCCTCCAGTAGGGGTAGAACAAAAGGGGGGGTTTATTCAGGGGGGTAAAGCCAAGAGCGTTTATTAGGGATGAGCACAGGTTATATAGGCTGGCATAGAGGGCGGGGGTTGTTACAAGCCAATGCTGAGGGGATAAAGGCTAGGATTGGTTCTGAGAGGGTGCGGAGGTTAGGATTGGTTCTAAGAGGGCACGGAGGTAGTTTGAAAAGGGGCGGGAGTTGCTCTGGCAACGGTGTCTGGTAACAATGTATGCGCACTGGTGGTGATGGGAGTTGCACTGGCAACGGGGAGTGTCCGGGCAAGATAAGGGGGTGGGGAAAAGGCGGTTCCCTCCGGCAAGCCTCCCCTACGGTGGTATTTTGGGTGAGGAAATGGGGCCTGCCTCCGGCCTCACTTTCTCAGGCCTGGAGGGCAGTGGAGGGCGCTGTCGCCCGTGCCCACCACCCTCCCCAGGGGCTGATCAGGTCCCCCAGCCCAGGCCCGCCAAGTCGAAGCACGTAATCAGTATCCCGCAAGGTTTCACTCCAAATCCTTTCCCTTAACCACCACTCAATGCCGCACTCCAAGTTCAGTTCAGATCCACGAAGATGGTGGCAAACCCTTAACCACGGATGTGTTCCTCAGATCACTAAGCCCTTCTTCATTTTTGTCATGGGACTGTTTTACTTCCACACAGCCCTAAGGACAATAATTTTTTTAATTGAATGTTCTTAAAGTGTAGTCTTATTTCCTTTTTTAAGGATGCGTACATCCCATCTGTAAAGAAAAAAAAATCAGAAGAACTTCTAAAAATAATTTCAGTCTCTGAGCCAAGAGTGCTTGTGCTGACTTCTACGGTAAATTTTTTAAGGCAAACTCCAGAATCTGTAAAGGCATGAAGGGATTTCCCTTGAGCGAGGATGGCCTGGTTGGGCTTTGTCTTTTTCCATTTGGAAATCCCTGAAGACAAACACCTGCATTCTAGCTCACCTGAGGAAGAAGGCACCAGAGTCTCTCAGCCTTTGGTGATTCGCTATAGCGTCCACCAGTAGAGGGAGCTTCTCCATCAACAATCGTCTCAGAAAGTTCCTGAATGGATTCAGGCATTTTTATCACCTTTTACTTTCCTGCTGCCAATTAGAAGCAGAATATGCAAACCCCATTTTCTCTTCATTCTGCCATTGTCTGGCCTTGTGGAGAAGAGAATTCCTCCCTGCTGGACTTAGAGGTGGTGGTGGGGATTGGGGAAGGGGGTGGGGGTGCGGGGCAGGTGAAGAATTGGAATGAATTATTGGCAGGATATTGCTAATCCTGGAGTGGTGTTTATCTGGCTCATCCATTACAATTCAGCTTTCTTAGCTCTTTAAAAGGCCTTGTAGGTGAAGTGGTGATTGATTGTGTCTAATTTTCTTTAACACATCCATGGACCAGATTTCACAGAATTATATAACCCCAGACTGGGACTTTGATGATCGTTTATTATACACCAGCCATTATATAGATGCGAAGACTGATGATGCCTTATTGGTCAAGGCTCTCCAATGGGTTAAGAGAACAACAGGAGCCCAAACTCAGCTACAGGCCACATCTCCACCGACATCTCTCCTACACCTGCCCATTTAACAGTTCTAATCAGGAAATCCTTTGTAATTAGCAGATGATCTGAACCCAGATCTTCAAGGAAGAGCCACTGGATCAATGAAGATTTTCAGATGCACAGGTCTCAATTAAATCTGGGATTGGGGTTTAGACTATTCTACTCCACCTATCCCATTTCTCCCTTCTTGATCCTCAAACTTGACTTTTCCTACCTTCTAAGCTACCATTTCACTTTCCACTACCTCAGACCACCTCTAGCAGACAAGACTTTAAAAAGGTTTGCATGTGATCTGGCCCCAGCTACTCACCAGCTGTATTTTCTACCACCCCCTTCCTTGCCTTTTATCCCCTGTGTACCAGCCCCTCCTCCCACCTCCAACCTCACTCCCTCATTCTCCATTAGCACTTCAACCTCATCCCTGCCAATTTCACTAGCAAATGGCATTTGCACCAGTCATTCTCCTTGCCTGGAATTCCTGTATCTCTGATCTTCACGCAGCTGGGTCTCTCTGCTCCAAATCTCAGCTCTTCATGTGGCCCACTCTGACCACTGGATCTACTCCTTCATCCCATCAACTTGTGTCAATTCTTTGCACACCTTTAGATCCCATTGGCAATTTTCTTGATTTTTCATTTGTTTTTTGTACCCACTAGAAGGCATGTTCCATGGAAGCAGGGACCTTATTCGTCATGTTCACTGTTTTATCCCCAGCCCTTTGAATAATGCTCTGACTCCTAACAGGCACTCAAGAAACATTGCAGAGTAAATGTCAATCTGAGTTGCAAGCCCATTAGCCAACATCCTGGAGCCACCTTGTCTTCAGAGAAGAGTAAATGTCTTCATGACCTTTGGGGATCTCTTTCCTTCAAGCAAGCTTTAGGTGGCAGTTGGTGGAGACTGTGAGGTCTGGGTGACTATGAGCTGAACCAGCCACCCCTCCACCCTGGGGACAGCCTGGTGTGGCTGCTTCATGAGTGCTAAACCCCTGCACTGGCATCTCTCCCTCAGGTCTCAATGATTCATTCCCTCACCCAGGTTGATTCCATCATAAAATGCTTTATGGGGCAGAGTCATTTTGATGGTATAGACAGGAGGTGGGTGATGAGCAGGGTTTCTGAACTTCAGAGATATTTGAATCTGGATGTTGACTTCAAGTAGACGAGAAAAGGCCACGCAGTCCATCAATCTCATGGGACTGCAGAATGTCTTGGGACATCTAAGGGGTAGGATGAGGGCTGCCCACTCATTAAAGCCAGTGCAATCAAGACTTACATTGACTCCTCCTGGAAGGCAAGTTTAATAAATTCCCTTCATCTCTCTTAAAATAAAACCTAGTCTCGTATCATTTGGAAGAATGAGCAAATTCCTTCTCTTTGCTTCATCTCTAATACTTGGGGTACAATTGTCATGGTTAAATGAGCGTTCAAGTTGCTGTTTGGGAGGGCAATATGGGAATAAATCTTGACAGCACCTGACTCTCCAAGTCAACGAGACCACACCACATCAAGACTGGAAGTGGTGAGGTCAACAGAAATGGGATCCCAAGTCTACAGATGATAGACACCATTGAACTGCTCTGTGCTAGGTGTCCTTCTAAATGCTTCCAGGACCTGGTCTCACCTATTTCTCCCAACAAGCTTGTCTATTAGTTTATCATTTTGCAGGTAAGAACACTAAGCCTCAGCAAAGCTCAAGGCTTGCACTCAAACTCACTTAGATGGTAAATTCATGATTCAAACTTGGACCTACCGCATTCCACCACACTCTTCCACCAAGCTGCACTGCCGTGAACCACCAGAAATTCTTTCTGGACAAGCATTGCCTCTGTATGGACTTTTACAAAGCCAACAGATCTTGAGGGTCACTACTGCTCTCACACTTACTTCAATAGAAACACGTGAGTCGGCACGCTGGTTAAAGTACTGGCAATACAGGATTCGTGGTGATAGGAGATGCTGTATTTCTTGATTTTCTAGCTTGAAAACTAATCTAATGGCTTCGAGTTGCTATTAGTTCATTCATTTGTTTATTTATTTAGCTAGCAGATATTAGGTGTTCAGACTGGGACGTTTAATGCTGGACATTGCTAACAGTGTAGTAAACAAGATCAACATCATTTCACGGCATTAGAGAGATGGTTTAGAAAGCTCATTGGAGGAAAACAGACATAGTTCAAAACTTACATCATCTACATTTCTTTTGAATGGCCAGAAAAGTATCTCATCCTCAGCAGAAGTAGGAGATGACTCCTTCCATCATATCGGTCCCTCTCTTCTTCAACTTTTTCTGGTATCGTTCACTAGATGCAGACTCAGGATAAAATATTCCACTGTGGGGCAGCCTCTGGCAGAGAGGCAGACGGACGGATTACTCACTCACCACCTCCCAGTGCCCCTTCACCAAAGACTCTGATGATAAGGTCCCCACCTGACACGATTCTTTATAGGGCCACAGAACTGGGAAGGGTCTTTGCTGTCACTTGGTTCAACCTCCTGCCATCGGATCATAGACAGATGGTCATCCATTCCATTCTTGGGTACTTCCAGTGATGAGGGGTTTACTACTTCCTAAAGCAGTCTCTTCTGGCTTCTAACACTGAGCCCAAGTCTGCCTCCTAGCTGCCCCGGGCAGAGTCAATCCCCCTTGTACTTGTGCAGGGTTCTGGAGAGTTCCTAAGAGGGACCATGCTGCTTACTGACTTGCTGAGTGTGAGTGTCTCGGTATCTGGGAAAGCACTTGAAAACCAGAAAGTACTTATGCCACTTATACAAGTTAAAAGGGAACCGTTGCCCCGTCACAGAGAGCTCAAGTAATGGAACATAAAAATATGTAAAAATAAAACAAATGGAAGTTTCATTAAAATAAAGAACTGAATCTGCAGAATGAAATCACTTTCAGGAAAAAAAAAAATGACCCATGCAATCAACACTAGACATATTCAGGTTATGCTAATGGAACTAAAACACTAAAGAAATAACACGATCTGGAGAAAATGTATCCAGGAAAAAAATATCAAGTCATTTACAAAGCAGAAAATTATGGGGCCAGTCTCAGATGTTTCCACAAACAACATTTGATGCTGTAAGAAAATGGAGCAATGTCTACAAGTCCAAGAGAGGGGAAATGATCCAAGAGTATTGCTCAGCTAAGTTGCTCAAGAATGAAGGCAGCAAGCAATCGTTCTCAAATGTGAAAGAATTTAGGAAGTATTGTATCTGTGCTCCCTTCTTGAAAAAAGCAAATCTTGCTTGATGAAATTCAGCAACCACTCGTGAATGGGGAAGCTGAGCATTATCCAAGCTCCTAAGGAGTTCCCTGATGTAGGAGCATTTGCGGGATAGAAGACCTTGCAGAGCTTTAGGGAAACTGTGTGCATGGAAGACAGCCCTGTTCCATCCTGCTTCTACCCCAACTTACCTGTGTCCAATAATATGTCACTCAACCTCTTGTCCTTGCCGTCTCTGAAAAATGAGACCATACCAGGCACCTACATCACCTATGCAATGAAGGAGCCACCCTTAAACATGCCCCCACAGGATGGTACCACTTCCCTTCCATCGAGTTCTGCTTCTGCCCACCACTCTGGGTTGATGTTCTTTTTTGATTCCCTGTTTGCACTCCATGCTGGTGATATGTGGGGCCCTTCACAGTTGGCCATTCCTTTGGTCAATTTACTGCTTCATCAAGGCTTTTGTGAATTGCCAAGTCTTATTCAATGGAGGGCTCCTCTTGCTTGGAATGACATCGTTTATCATGGATGTGGCTGGGCAGCCACCCTGGCACTTGGCTGAGCCCCAGCAGCTGTATGGTTGGCAGGTTACCCTGCACATGGCCATGCACTTTTCCTTCTGTGTTTTCAGCAAAGGCTTAGTTTGCTGGTGAGGTGTTGGGGGGTCCTTCAGAGCACAGGCAGTTGAGCTCCATGGTCTTTGCCTTCACTTTTCTGCTCCTTGGGACAGTACCAGAATTACTGCTCCCTGACTGTCTTCTCAGACTGATAGGAGAACAGACAGGAGCACCATCTTGACAGCAGTGGGCTTTCAGGACGCAGAGATTAAAAACTGAGAGAGGGAGGCTTGGGTGGGTGAGAGACAGGCCTAGGTGCTTCCTTTATGAGCTCCCGTGACATCCTGTGATTCTTCAGATCAGAGCGCTGACCACTCTGGCCTGTCTAATTGTTTGTATGCCTCAGTAGACAGTGTTCTGCATCTTATTTGCATTGCATCTCTAACACTGTGTGCCCAGCACACAGGAGTACAATTGGCATTTGCTAAATAACTGAACTGATTGATACCAGTGGAAGGGAATCACAGGAGGAGGGTTGAAGGCAAGGAACGTAACCCATTTGGTTGACCCAACACCCAATACAGAAGGGGCAGAATGGGCACACCCAACATCAGAGCCAAGGTAATGCTCCATCTTATATCTCCATGCTCCCCACCCTACAAAACCCCAACCACCAAGAGAATGAGTGTAGTCCACTCTCCACTATCTTCCTACTGACTGGAACAGAGATTGGGTCTGACTCTGGATTTGGCCATGCAGATGCCCTAGAATCATCCTTTAGGGCAATTGTATAAGTTGCCCTAGCAGCAGCAGCCTGGCATCATGCCTATCCTTCATATTGCTTATTTGGGGACCAATGTCCCAATTTTACATTTCTACTCACTCACTTATTGAGCACCTTCTATGCACCATGCCCTGGGCTAGGCTCTAGAGACATAATGATGATACATTCTGCCCTCAGGGGGTACAGTAAATTGAATTATGTACCCAGAAAAAAGACTTGTTCTTAATCTTAATCTGCATCCCTTTGGGTATGAACCCATTGTAAGTAAGACCTTTGAAGATGTTAGTTTTAGCTAAGGGGTGGCCCAAAACATTCAAGGTGGGCCTTAATCTGTGTTGCTGGAGGCCTTACAAAGACAAGTCACAGAAAGCCACAGGGAGCCAGCAAAGAGCCAGAAGCAAGAAGTCAGCAGAAGCCGGAAGAGATCACTGTGTGATGGAGGCAGAGATGCAAGCCAAGGAGCCCTAAGGATGGTGGCAAGCCAGCACCAGAACTCTACATGGTTTGGGGAGAAATCATGGTTTTGCCAATGTCTTGATTTTGGCCTTTCAGCCCCCAAACCGTAAGCTAATAAATGCTTGCTGTTTAAGCCAACCCGTTGTGCAGCAGCCTGGCAAACTAAGAAGGGGGCAAGAAAGCTGAGCTCTGACCCAAGCTCCCTTGGAACTCTTCTAATTCCCCTTATCACGGCCCTTTGTGTTGACATGTTCATCCTCTCTCTTAAGTTCTTCCATGTGGCGATGACACCAAATGAGGCAAGATGGATACAAAAAACAAGAAATACATGAGTTTATTATTTACACTGACCAGTCAACAGGAAAGATACCAGGTCAGTAAACCCCATCAAGTACCCAAAGAAGAAGGCATAGTGTATCCTCTTTGTTACGCAAGACTTGAAATCCCCTCCTTGCAGTTTCATCTTTGGTATGTGGCATAAATTTCTCCTATAAGCTTCCAAAAATCTTCCCCCAGGGTGGAGCAGCTGGACTGTTATGACTCTTTAGTTCATTTGCATATGGCTCACCTCATCAACCTATCATTATCATAAAAGAGGGGGTCATGTTGAAAGGGCAGCTCACAGCGATGCATGTATGGGGGGCTCCCGGCAGAGCTTCAGGGCCAGACGTACGCACTCCAACTCTGTCCTTGGCTCATCTCATCCCCAAGGTCACAAGAATGGCAACACTTTGTAGCTCCCTCCTCTTTATTTTGTCTTTTCCAAAAGCCCTCCTTAATAGCCTATATGCTTTTCTCTAAATTTACCAATAACTTATTTCCACTGCATTGACCTAGATATTTTTTCCCTTCTCCAACATAATAGATTCCTTTTCTGCACAATTCATTACCTCCAATTCTGCATCCATTAAATTAGAATTTTCTTCATCCTCAGTACAGGAAAGTTTCCCAAATCCCACCTTTCCAACAGTGATGCTCATTGCCCTACAGTTTCCAATGACAGAAAGCTTAGAGTTTGCTAGTGTCTTCCTTCTTCTGTACCCCCAAAATTCCAGTTAGTCCCCCTTGTTCTCTTATATGTTTTCTTGAAATTTATTGGGTTTAACCCCTTTCTCCAGCCCTACTCTAATATCTCTAGTCTATATACACTCTCTCACACACACACACACACACACACACACACACACACACACACACACACGCACCTCACCTTATAGGTGGATTATGAACATAGTTTTTTAGCCGATCTCTCTGCACTATTCACATACGAAACCATTCTGTACTCTGTCCCCAAATTTAGCTTCCTGAAACCTTGCTTTCTCAAATCCAAAATAAGCACTCTAAATCTACCACAGTGTCACCTCCTTCCCCCTCCCACCCCAAGGCCACCATCAAAAACCATCTGCTTTCTGTTGCCTCTTCCCAACCCTTCCCACCAATGCTGATTTCTCCTTTCATTGAACTGCTATTGAAATTATGTCTTTATTTCAATCTCACTCTTTCTGAGATGGTTTTCAAGCGTTAATCTTGCCCATCTTCTCCCATGGCATCCTAAAATTCTGGCAATCTGTAAAACATAATTTAGCCCTTGCATTCTTCAATATTTCATTGTTGCCCCTAGACAGATCTAGGCAAATTCTCATGGCTTTTAAAAAATTTGGAAGGGGAGATTCTACGGGTAAACTTATCCCTTATTTTACTCTTTTGAGCCACTCTTTCACCCGGGTTATGGAAACGGCCCCTCTCCACCTTTCAGTTGCCCAAAGGATTTCATTCTCACCAGTGATTTCAGCCCCAACCCCCCTTCCCCTACCCCCTTCCCCCCTAATCTGAGCTGGGATGACCTCCCCTTGCATCATCCACCCATCTTCCTCTCTGACCTCTCCATGACTGAGCAGCGTAATAGCAACACAGAAAACAACTAATATTTATTTAGCTCTAACCATGTACTCAGACTGCACTAAAGTATTTTCCCTCATTTAATCTTTGAGAAAAAAAAAAGGAAAACCCTCTGAGGTAGGTAAATGTTTTCTGGAAGGAAACCACAGAGGGCCTGTGCCACTTCCGTGGAAACAAAGGGCTGTTTTCAAACACTGTGAAGAAACTGTTTCAGTCTTAGGCTTTCAATGACCTGGATTGCCCATGTGTGGAAGGGGGAAAAAAAAGTGAGAGAGAGAGGAAAAAAAAAGAAAAAATAGCTGGAGGAAGTTCTTCTTTTAATGCCTTGGTTAATTAATCAATTAATGTTGGGGTGTGCACAGACCCTTGCTCCTCTGCGATTAGGAAGAGAAGCAGGTCTTTGTGCTCCTGGGCACTGTTCTAATCTGGAAGGTGTAGACATTGGCTGCTAAGTTTCCCTTTAGTAGGTATTTCAGTGTTGGATAAACAGGCCTGTGCGTTACGTGCCGGCTCAGGGCACCCCGCTGCGAGCCTGTCCTTAATACCAACAATGCCACACATTTATTCTAGGCTGACCCCACTGACCCCCAAAAGTTTGTTCCCTCAACTGGGTCTCCTTGGCCCTTTCATTCCCCTGAATTCCTTACACAAAGCTCTTGTCACATCTACAGTCCTCTAGAAACTAAACTGGGATGGGAAGAGAGGGGGAGTGGAAAGGAGTTGAAAATAGCCAAACCTTGATCCTCCACCAAAATGAAAGTGGGGACATTTGCATGTTAACTCCTTAGTTTCCCTTGTAGCTTCCCCTCACCCACCCCACCCCTGTCTAAGCACATTCTTTTCTACAGTCCTGAGAATTGGGGGCTGAAACCCCATCTGAGGGAGCTGATAAGGAGCCCGACTGCGAAGAAAGTGCTTTTCTCTTCTTTACATTTGTAACTATCCAACGTTTTCTTTTTTTAAAAAAACTGTTTCTCTTCCAAATGGCAGGCTCTGGCCTTTAGAGGGAGGCAGAAGGGACATTTCTGGCTTTCAAGCGAGGGTTTTTATTCACCGTCTCCTCCCCTCCCCCATGTTGTTTGTTTATCTTTGATGTGCTGAGGCTGGGTTTGGAGAATGACATCACTGGCTGTGAAAAAGTATCATTTTGTTTTATGCTTTACCCCCATCTTTTAAGCAGCAAATTCTTCTCAGCCACTCACCCAAAAGGAAAGGAAGCTGGCGAAGGATTTGCTCTAGAGTGACTAACTCGGATAGAGACGGTGGATCCTAGTCAGCCTCTTCTGATTTTTCTTTCTGTTACTCGTTTTATCTCCTCAAACCCAATGTAATGAGAACTCTCCCCTGAGTTCAAGAGGGGCAGATAAAGAACTCAGAGGGTATGTTTGTGCTTTTCTGCACGTATCTTGGGGGAAGAAAAATACATCAGGATAAATGTTTTACCTTGTTAGCCTTCGTACTTGAACTTGGTGGGATCTTGACTGTCCGGTCATGCATCAGTCCCCACAGCCCTGTGACCCCACGTATCATCTTCTCTGCGGATCTGTAACAACAGTGGTGGGGACTTGTGATAATTTGGAGAATTAGTGGAAGACATGAGTTCTAAGTTCAAGACTGCCTGATTGGCTGAAGTACTTTTTATGTTTTTTGGCGCCCAAAGGAAAGGGCGTATGTATTGAACTTCCTTTCTGCAACACTTGGGGGTGGGAGTTTGGGGTTGGGAGGGCTGTCAAAAGGGAGGCGTGGCCCACCATGGAATATTATTTAGCTGTAAAGGAATTCATAAAGGAATGAAGTTCTGGTGCATGCTACAATATGGACAAAACTTGAAGAAACCATGTTGAGTGAAACAAGCCAGACACAAAAAGACGAAAATTGTATGATTTCACGTATATGAAATATATAGAAGAAACATATTTTGTAGAGACAGATGGATTATAGGTTACCAGGAGTTGGAGTGGGGGGAATTACTGCTTAGCGGGCGCAGAGTTTTTCTGAGGTGATGAACAAGTAGGGGTGATGGTAGCACAATATTGTGAATGTAATTAACACTACTGAATTGTGCACTTGCAAGTGGTTAAAATAGGAAACTGTGAGTTGTATATAGATTATTACAATAAAATGTTAAAAAAAAAAAAAAAGGAGAGTAGGTTTGGGGAAGGGGAGCGAAAACGAGGAAACTGATTCAGGTCTGTTGTCTAAGAAAAGCTGTAGCTGATCTCTTTCCATGACCTTCCTTCCAAAACCTCAAGTGGGTCTGACCCAACATAGTGAGAGCATCATATTGTGTCAAGGAAGTATAAACTACAGAGATGCAAACAGGACAGCCTCCCTCAGACACACTGTTGGAACCAGAGATACCCCTCAATCATGGAAAGAAGCTCTCTTCTAGTGAGGTTGGCTTTCTTTGTGAGCCACCCTTCAAGAGCAAATAAGCTGCCATGGAGCACATTGTAGATGAATCTCACAAACCTAATGTTGAGCTCTAGAAGCAAATTGCAAAAGCATTTGTACTCTATGATTCCGGTCATATGAATTTCAAAAGCATTACCTATTGCACGGTGCTGGACATTGGATGATGGCTACTCTGTGATTGGAAGGGGGAGGGGGGCCGGATTTCCCCTCCCTCTGAACCTCCTACCATGAAGCTTGAGAAAGCCAGAGAGAGGGGATCCCTGGGCTGGGGAGCACCAGCCTTCATGGACACCCCAAGAACAGAGGGGATTAATCTTGTGGTATACCTGTAATCCACTTCTGGTATACCAGTGTTCCATGACACTCTGTTGGAAACTTTACATATTCACAGACAGGAAAATGCCCATCAGGAGGCCAGCCATGGAAACATAGAAAAAGGAAATAATACAGAATCCAAGCAAAGTAAGGGGATAAAGGACTTTGCCTTGGTTCTCATATCAGTTATGATGTGTTTGATTGCAGGGAATACACAGTCATGACTCAACTGGATTAAACAACTGGAAAATATAATGCTTAATGAATAACTTACTTGTGCAATGGTTTAATTCAATGACTCCACAATCAATCAAGGATCCCATTTCTCTCCATTTTTCTCTTCTGCCTTCTGTGTTGTATGGGTTTCCCCAATATTCTCATAGTTCCAGGGGTCACAGGGAGACACAACCTTTTATCAGCAAGGAAAGTGGATACTCCAGATCTACAGTAGTATTTGCTTCAAAGGAGAACTGGATCATGTGTTACCACTAACTCATGCGATGACCTTAAATTCTACTTTGTATGATATTAGGATGTCTACACCCAATTTCTTCTTAGTTTACATTTTCCTGGCTTCACAATGCCCTTATCTTCAACTGGTATCATTTCATTTTTAGCTGTGTTATTACACATAGCATGTTCTTTCTAAAAACAATGTGAGGGTCTTTCATTAATAAGTTTAACTGCGATGTCCAGAAAAGGCAAAGCTATAGAGACAGAAGGCAGATCTGTGGTTGCTTGGGGCTAGAATGGGAAAAAGGAGTTAATCTCAAGGAATATTTGGAGGCTTTTGGGGATAATGGGAATAGTCTAAATTTGTTAGAGTCTGTGAATTTTCCAAAAATCATTGAATTGTACACTTAAAACATGAATTTTATGGTATGCAAATTATAGCTCCATAAAGCTGTTTATTTATTATAACAGCTTATTAGGTCTTTTTCAATCTTGTGTTATGATTTGGTTTGTTTCATTTTCTTTGAAATATTCACTCCTGCCTTTTGCTTTATGGACCACATTCTCCTGGTCTTTTTCCTTCATTGATTTTAAAGTTTTACATCATGATTTAATTTGATTGTTATGGTTAATGACATCTATTTCCTGCTACCTATCAATATAGAAACTGAGACAGTGACTGCTTTCCCTTGTAAAAAGTAAGATGTAGAGTACCTTACCACCAACTCACGATCCCTACCACTTCCTAGATTCAGTAAAGAATTCTGAGATTTACAGGTGAAGAATATATTCCAAATAACAAAATCAATATTGCATAACTCCAAGACTTGTACCATTTTATAATAATATCCAATCCCCCTTTAAAGACATTTATTTCAATGATTTTGTTGCTTACCATCTTTTCTTTTACGCTATGTTTTACCATTGAGTACTTAGCTCCAATATATTTCTCAGTAGGTTTAAGCACTTTGAGTACTTAATAAATATTTCTTGATCATTTAATATGAACCAAGTATTGTGGCATGCTCCGGTGATACAGTGTTGGAAAGGATGCATTTCTATACTCATAATGATTATTATATATTAGATGCACAGTTGACATATTTGAGCCTTAGCATTCTTGTACATCAAATAAAATTTTCAGGAAAGGTAAGTACTATGTGTTGTGGGTTCTGAGTTGTATTTCTGAGATTGTTTCCATTATTCTCTTTATTTCAAATTTATTGATATATTAACAATTATCAAATTTATGATAATTTACCAGCTCATGAAGTTCTCAGTCTTACTTTATTCCTCTCAAAACTTGGACAATATTCCATTTAGTATTGTAGAGGAGAACTTTGGTGCCAATCCAAATTTTCCCCCTTTTAGGCAATCTATTTTGGTTTAGTTATATTGTTGCCTTTTGCTTCCAGTATGTTCTATCCTTGAATTCAAAAATTTGAATTGGAGTATGAATGCATTTGGATTCGTTACTTTTGCCTGGGAACTAGTGAGCCCTTTCAGACTGAGCTCAAATAAGTTTTCTTTAATCCTTTCTCTGATTACTCCTCTATGCTATTTTGAAACAATATATTTGTGCATATTAGTATATAGTAAAATATATAGTCTATCTATATCTATATAATTAGTATCTAATAGTATATATGTCATGCATGTATCTCTTAAATCTGTTTTACATGTCAGGGAAAAGTTAAGCTAAGTTACAGTTAAACAAACTTCAAAATCTCAGTGGCTTTCATTTTGTTTTTTGCTCAAGCAAAGTCTAATGTGTTTAGGAGATGCTCCAGGTGGTTTCTTTGCAGAAAAGACTCAGATGTCCTAGACTGCTTCCATTTGTGGTTCTGCGATCTCCACTGGGACTTCCAGGGAGGAAAAAAGCTGAGACCTTTCCCTGGCTCCTCACTAATCTGACAAGTCAACTCTGCTCATGGCTCCCTGGTTGGAACTTGTCAAGAGCCCCAACCTAACTGCGAGAGGACATGTTCATGGCATTCGATGAGCGCTGTGCCAGGCCGTTCCCACTTTGAGATCACTTGTTTTAGTTTCATAGATGTAACACCCCTGGATGAATTAGAGATAAATTAGAGATCCTCTCAAGGAGGAATCTGATCAGACGACTCAGA
This sequence comes from Choloepus didactylus, assembly GCF_015220235.1. Taxonomy (NCBI): domain Eukaryota; kingdom Metazoa; phylum Chordata; class Mammalia; order Pilosa; family Megalonychidae; genus Choloepus; species Choloepus didactylus. The sequence goes on from NC_051324.1 coordinate 4,147,407, forward strand.
TTTGTCCCATCTCAGTCACTTCCTATGTCTGGTGGTTTTTCTCTTTCTGCTCAGATTTAGAGAGGGAACTCTACACCTGTCCAATATTGGAAGTTGAGAAAGGTTCTCTCAACAACCACCTGGATAACTATGTGATGGTGCTGTGAATGGTTGATTATGCACTGTGGATGACTGTAGGGTATGTGAATGTATCTTAATAAAACTATATTTAAAAATTAAAAAAAAAAGCCAACTACAGAAAAAAAAATCAACCGGGCCTCGCTTGAGTCTTTCTGGTCTGGATGATGGGAGGTGTGAAGCAGCTAGATTTATTCTAGTTTTCCTTGACCAGCTCAGTGGTCCAGCAGCTCTGGGGATGTGTAGCGGTATCTGGCCCAATGAGAGAAGTCACCAGGATCCCAGATACAGCTGAGCCTCATTAATTGTGGATTCTGTATTTGTGAATTCGTTTGCTCCCTGTATTAGTTAGGGTTCTCTAGGGAAACAGAATCAACAAGAGATATCTATAAATATAAGATTTTATAGAAGTGTCTCATGTAACTGTGGGTATGTAGGAGTCCAAATTCTGTAGGGCAGGCAGCAAACTGGCAACTCCAATGAAGATGTTTGATGAACTCCTCAGGAAACAAACTGGCAACTTCGATGAACATCAGGAAAAGCTTCACTGGTTAGCCAAAGAAGTGAAGGTCCTCTATCTGTCTTGCTTAAAAGTCTTCAACTGATTGGATTAAATCCAGCTGACTGCATTCTCTCATTGTGGAAGACACACCCCTCATTGATGTCATCAGTCACAGCTGCAGCCAACTGACTGATGATTTAGTAAACCAGCCTTCTGGTTTATTAACCAGCCATAGATGTCCTTGCAGTAATGGTTAGGCCAGTGCTTGCTTGACCAGATACCTGGGCACCATCACCTGGCCAAGTTGACACATGAACCCAACCACCAGACCCCTTAAAGTTGATTTGTAATGCCAAAATCAATCCTCGCAGTACTTTCACAGTCATGTGCAGACATGGGTAGAGCAGTGAAAAATTCAGATCTCCCAATGAGCACGTTGTCAGCTGAGGGTGAGCAAAGTGATGCTGTGCCTTCTTGCTTCAGCTCTCATACTGTAAACAAGTATTCTTTTTGCAATAAATTAATGTGATGGTTTTTGATTGTTGTGCTTTTCGTTAGTGATTTTGCTCTTTAAAATGGCCCCCAAGGGTAATGCTGAAGTGCTGTCTAGTATTTCTAAGCACAAGAAGGCTGTGATAAACGTAAAGGAAAACCACGTGTGTTAAATAAGTTTCATTCAGGCATGAGTTATGGGACTGTTGGCTATGAATTCAATGTTAATGAATCAATAATGCATATTAAATATATGTCTTTAAATAGGGACACACATAGGTATTGATTGGCTGATGACAATGTTATGACCAGAGGCTCGCAGTAACCTAGCCCTCTATTTTCCTGGAGGCAATGGTTCTGCGTTCATTAGTTCAGTGTTCAGTATGACTTAATAGAATACAACTACTGCAAGTCATGAGAATCAACTGTAATTGTAATAGGGAGGCTTACTTATTTCCAGACAATTCACAGAAGAAGTACAAAGGAGCAGCAAGCATATCAAAAAAACTTTCAGCTTCACTAATCATCAAAGTGGCTTCTTTCCTCCAACTGGCTGCTCTGAATTAAAGACCTGATGGTAGTTTACCCCATCAGAATTCCCAATTTTTATGGATTCCATTGCCAGAGTCATTTCCTAGGTCACCACTGACCGTTCGCTGTCTGCTTGCCCCACGGGCGTCACCACCAGCCAGCCACTGCTACTGCATTATGAAATATAAGGACTTTTCCAGTTTTTATCCCCATACTTCCAGGAGAGCTTTGTCTTCATCTCTGGTGAATTTCCAGTTGGCCAAATCTTCCTTTGATCTTATTAGTTTATACATATGAGAAATATTCCAATTCTGATAGAAATTTTATTTGATAATTCTCTTTCTTTGCTTATTTATTATTTTAAATATTGATTCTTATGATTACAAGAGCAAGATGGATGTTGCAAAAACATCCAAACATTCCCAGGATATGAAACCTAGAAAATGAATGTGGGGATGGAAATGTGTGTGGCAAAGAAGGAACTTAAATGTTTCCTTTTATGATCTTACATTGCTTAAATTTTATGAAAATTTTTCTGTTTGTTACTTATAAAACTGAAAGGAAGCACATGTAGAAGAAAATGTTTAGTGAGAGCCTCAAATCCCAATGTAAGTGCTGCTAATAGTTTTGTGTCTTTTATACATATATTTATTTATTAACTTCTCTATGTATACTTCTCTATCAACATGTTTATTCAATTATTTGTAATACTAATATTTATCATTTTCATTTTAAAGAAACAGGATAGCTTGTTTTATCCTTTTAATATAACTTGTATGTTTTTCTATGTCGCTGCATATAGACCTTTCTCAGTACTTTTCATGGCAGCATAATATTCCCTCTCATCATTCAACAGAGATCTGGGTTGGGGTGTGGTAAATACCTGCACTCAATTGCCATCTTTTCCAGAAACTTGTCCTGTGACCCCTTGATTCACAGAAATCTTCCTATTCGCCTTAACTATGGCAGTTGATGGAGCATACATTTCCTTGGGGTGGTTTATATGACTTGTGACAGTTCTGTTCTCACGAGGAGCACTGAACCCTTCTCTTTCGGTAACACTCCACGCACCTCCCTAAGTAAGCTTTCTTACGAGGTTCTCTATGACAGGAGATTCTGCGTGGACAAGACGTGTCTAATTACTCTCTTCCCTGTGGTCCCACAGCAGATATCCTGAAAGGAGAAGTTCAGCATCCAAGACATTAGCTCCTGCTCACACAGGAGATTATTTTATTATATCACAGGTATAATAAAACTCACATCCAGGTGGGGAAAGTAGAGATGCCATGCGTAGTGACAGGGTTCTTGTTTGAACAACTCAATAGCTGGATCAACTGGTGCTGCTATTTCACTAGTTTCATAATGGAAGTCACTTCAGTATTTACATATGGTGTATATATAAAAGCAGTGGGGACAGGGAAATTAAACACTTTTATTTAATGCCAAAGGTGAAATTCAGGTTGTGGCCAATTAAAGAACTCATGCACAGTAGAAACACTGTTTGGTGGGCGGTGAAGCATGCATTTGGAAATTCTTCTGGTGAATCTCCTTTCAGTTTCCTCTGGCTCTGAGTTTGGCAGTGATTAGAATTGGTCTTCTCAAAAAAGGAAAACATTTGTCCTTGCAAAATAAGATCAGCCGGAGAGGCCATGTATTTGTAAACAGAATGTGACACGGTTCTTGAGGCCGTGACTTCAGGGAAGTTTCTCACGAGGCCACCCTCCCCTGCGTGTCCATTGCCTGCTTGTGTCCTCACGTTACCCACAAATGCTGAGCCTGCCCCCCAATGATGACTCATCCTCAACACATATCCATTTGCCCGTGTGCCTTGTTATTGGTTGTCAAACTAAAAATTGCTAACCCAATCAACTAATCCGTGTAGACTAGAGGGATCATCCCAGTTTTTGTTGCCCAAACCAAACATAAAAAGAGAATTTTTTAGACTCAGTAATAACAGCCTCGTTTCTTGCACTCCTGAAACCTGCTTATTCATCCATTTCATAGCTCTTTTACCATTTGGAGTGCACAGATTATTTTATTATACCTGTGGTGCCTCAACTCAGGTTAAAACTCACATCCAGGTGGGGAGTATAGACGCCATGCCTAGTGGGCACAGTTCTTCTTTGAACAACTCAATAGTTAAGATGTTTCTCAGCCCAAACTTGCTTCAGACCTTTATCCCTGGATAGTTCTTCCTTGAGGGGAAAATGAGAAACTTCATGGCTGAACTCTAGATGGACTAGCTTTAATTTTAAATGGGTTCCCTGGAGCCATCTGAGAGTCCATATTGGCTGTTCCTTCCTCATCCTGAACTCTTTTCTCTTTCTGTCCTCTTCCCCCTTTACCCTTCTTTTACAAGCTCCTCTCTTTCTCTGGGCTCTCTTTTTCCCACCTTATTTGTACTGTTCTTCCCTTTTTTTCATCTCCTCAAACCTCCCTACATCCACTTTGCTCTGGATCCAATACAATGTAACCGTTATGATTTAGTTTCTTCCTTGTCCATCTGCAGGATGACCCTATGTGGATGTATACTTAAAATAGCATTTATTTTCTCTACTGTCCACTGGAAACCCTAGACTGTGCTGGTTTTGATGATGGCTGGGAGGTCAATGGTAAAAGACTACTTGCTAGACCTTGCATCCCCTCCAGTTCATGTGTGCATTTCAGCAGGGGATTGGTGGAGGGAGAGCCTATGAGAATCACAGTGTAGAGGGATGGTAGAGAAACACAGAGTGGATGGGGATCGCTTCACGTGCCCTCCCATCGCATTATGGAAGCAGCAGCCTTCACCTTTGTGTACAGAGCAGTTTGGACTCTGCATTCAGGAAATAATAGCAGCCTTCATAAAAAATAACGAATTGTGGCAACATAGATATGACATAAAATTTGCCGTTTTAATCACTTTAAGTGAACAAGTCAGTGGCATTAATTAAATTCACAATGTTGTGCAACCATCGCCTCCATCCATTCCCAAAACTTTTTCATCACCCCAAATAGATACCCTGTACCCATTAAGCAACAACTCCCCATTCTGCCTCCCCATGGCCTCTGGAAGCCTGTAATCTCCTTTCTTCTCTGTGAATTTGCTTATTCTAGATATTTCGTAAAAGTGGAATCACACAATTTGTGTCCTTTTGTGTTAGGTTTATTTCACTTAGCATAATGCCTTCAAGATTCATCTGTGTTGAATCATGTATCAGAATTTCTTTTTTATGGCTGAATAATATTCCATTGTATGGATATATTACATTTTGTTTATTCTTTCATCTGCAATGGACACTGGGGTTGCTTCCACTTTTGGCGATTGTGAATAATGCTGCGATGAACATTGGTGTACAGGTATCTATTTGAGTCCTTGTTTTCAATTCTTTGGGGTATGGAGTCAAATTGATAGTGGCTCCCTTTGCTCAGATAAAATAAACCCTGGGTCTTTGGACCACAGCTAGAAGATACCAATAATGATGAGAAACCAGTGCCCCAAATAATAATTAGTCACACCTTAATATCACTGTCTACTGTGTGCAAAGACTGGGGGTTAGGGCCCAAAGTCATAAAGAGTTGAATAAGGCACACTAGCCTCCATTACAGTATGCAAATTCAATGGATGGAATACAAAATTTTTAGACTTTCCATCTCATGATTGTGATTGTCTACTAATTGCAATGTGTAGGACTAAAAAGGTAAGGTCTGCTTTCTGAAATAATGGAAGCAGAGCCAAGAAAGTGTAAATAACTAAATCCTTTAAAAGGACAAAATTAAATAGATTACTTGAATGCACCGTGACCGAGAGTCAACACAAAAGGACAAACCCTCTTCTCCAGAATGCAGCTGGTGAGGGGAGCTGGAATCAGGCTCTGTAGGTTACGTTGATAGAGCACAGGAAACCCCAACACAGGGATGCTGTTCCGGTTTGCTAATGCTGCCATTATGCAAAATACCAGAAATAGGTTGGCTTTTATAAAGGGGTTTATTTGGTTACAAACTTAAAGTTCTAAGGCCATAAAAGTATCCAGACTAAGGCATCAACAGATGATACCTTCACTGAAGGCAGGCCAATGGCATCTGGAAAACCTCTGTTAGCTGGGAAGGCACGTGGCTGGCATCTGTCGATCCCAGGTTGTGTTCATTCCAGCTCCTCTCTCAGCTTCTGTGCATTCTTCAAAATGTTGCTCTTGGGGTGTTTTCTCCTCTCTTAGCTTCTCCAGGGCAAACTCTGGGTTAGAATCCCCAAAGTGTCAGCAAATTTTGCTTTCAATGGCCATCTCCAAAATATCTCTCTCAGCTGCTCTCCAAAATGTCACTCTCAGAGGTTCTTGGGTCTTCCTGTGTGTGAGCTCTTTTATAGGACTCCAGTGATTAAATCAAGACCCACCCTGAATGGGCAGGGTCCATATTTCCATGGAAATGATTCAATCAAACATTTCACTCACAGTTGATTGAGTCACATCTCCATGGAAACACTCAAAGGATTCCAACCCAATCAACACTAATATGTCTGCCCCAAGACTGCATTAAAGAATATGGCTTTTGGTGAGACATAATATATCCAAACTAGCACAGATGCCAAAGAAAGTCTGGTGCCAGATGACTTTGAAGTTCTTCTGCATCACGCATTTGCTACTCCAGTTGCTAATAAGCGAGGGGGGCTGGTGAAGTTCATTCCTGGCTAGACTATAAATGAAGTCCAAATTATGGAAAATATGGGATGGGATGAGCTCATGTCCAGTGAGATCTGAGAAAGAGATTTCTACTTATAAAAGTGTTGGGCATTATCAAAGCCCTCGGTCCTCTGTTAAAAGGACTATGTCACAGGACGTTATGAAAATCACAGCTAGTCCTGGGAGGAGACAGGTCTTGAGGTCATAGCTCAGACAAGAGACAGGACATCCACATCTTACACAGAAAGCCTCAGGTTCTGGAAAAGCAGACCAGCCTCTGTTAGCAGTGAGTAAAAGAGAGAATTTATGGAAATAGCTACAGGATAGAAAATTCTGGACATATATAGTGGACAGACAGTGGAACTTCACTGCTCATGTAGTCAAAAGAAAAATGGGCAAGTTTTTCAATTTTAACATGGTCTATTTTATCACAGAGAGAGCGAATTAAAAGCTAGTGAAAGATTGCTTTATCAAACAATAAACCAAGGCCAAGGTGGAAAAGGGTTGATAAAAAAGAGCTGGTCACAAATACGTTTGTAAGATGATGATGACAGGAGAATGAAAATGAGGAATTAGGAAAAGAAACTTCCTCCTACAAGCGGTCCACAATCTACTGGGATAGTACTAAGCAGAGAAAGAGAGAGAGAAGAGAAAGAGGACTTCTCTGAGGGCCTGCCAAGATCCTTGGTTGGGACAACGAAGAGTGTTGGTGCTCAGAGATGCTCACCCTAAATTGTGCATTGTTCACATTCTCAGAGAATGTACAAAAATGATCCTAAGCAAGGCAACACAGCCAGCCATGCATTTTGTGCTATGAAGTTCCTCTCATGAAAATCAGATTTCTTATCAAGAATCAATAGCATTGAGATAAGTTGAAAAAGTAGAAAAGAAAGTCTTTCCCTCATGTTATTTTAAGAGAAAAGACAAATCAATCTGCTCTATCATGCTTTCCTGTATTGTCACCAAAGTTCCCTTCACATCGGACAGACTAACACTCAAATACTTTCTCAAACTAGCTGGAGATGATGCATAGTATAAGCGCTTAATATATTGATTTGGTTACTAGAGCTGGATTCAGAGAATTCTTTTCCTCTTTTAAGACCTTCTGGATCATGTTGTAGGATGAAATCTTATTTATAAAGATTTCCCCTTTTCTTTTGTTCCTTCAAATAACATTTCTCTATTGATCATTTCAGCTTCTTTTCTCCTATAATACCTCTACACAATGCTTTTCTCTAAAGAAACAGAAACGATTAAAATAACTTGTGCAATATTACATGCACAACATTGAAAATGAGATTTGTAATAGGGAAAAGGATCTGGGATACATGGAACACAATTCCTCCCAGGACCATTTACATCATAAAATGTAATTCATCAGCCCTTACATCTTCCAGGGAGCAAGTCCATGAGGTAAGGCTGCCACTGACAGGGCAGGCAGGGAGCTGGAATTTCAGAGAACTCAGCCATCCAACCAACAACCACAACTACACACACACACGCACGCACACACACACACACACACACACACACACACAACACAGAAAGCAGAAACGTGATCTCTTTTCTTCCTACTTTTATCTGAATTTAGGGAAAGTTGCATGGCCATCTCATTTCTTTATTTCTATATAAGAAATAGAATGCATCTTCAGTAAGAGTTCAGATATTTCTTCCTAAATAATGAATGGGATGGAATCATAGAGTTTGAACAGAAAAAGAGTCCTTGAAAAGCTTAGATGATTGAACTTAAAATCTAACTGCTTTGAAAAATTAAAACCCTAAGAAGATTAAATGCAGTGATTTGCTCAAGCCCAACTCCTTACTTTGAATCAAGTACTTTTTTCCTCACCAAATAGTTTACGTACACAGACTGTCTAGACTCATATTGCAGATGACCATGTATAGACTCTAGAATTTTAGCAGAATCCAACAGAAGGTGCTGGGATGTGTATGCCCACACATGGGTTTTGAGGTTTGCTCAGTTTAGGTTAGGCAAACACATCTAGAATTTACTGTATCTGTAGGTTATTCTTGTGGACAACCATTAAGTTTTCACCCTTTTCACCTTATTACAGAAAGTTAAATTTATGGTATAGAGTTGAAGGGTAAGAAGCAATGGTTCCCTAAGACCTTTCAAGAGGACTTCTTCCAGAAGTTCATACTTCTACTCCTGGTTCTGGTGAATTACCATGAGCAAAGAACATATAGCTCAAAAAATGCATTTTATCAGATTTGATGGGAAAAATCTCCACACATATATTTACTAAGGCTAAAATTTGACATGTATGAAATGAAATATGTCCCTAAACTACTCCGAAACTAAAGAATGTTTCACTAGATGTTTCAGATAGATTTCACAAACTTTTCAAGATCTTGCAAACTTCCTTCAGAGTATTACTCTACACACACACACACACACACACACACACACACACACACACAGACAGTATGTGTTGGCTGAATTAAACAATCAGTTTAGTCAATAAAAAGGTTATTTCAAACAACTAACTTGACTGATCTTTTATTTTGATGGGCTAAAACAAATTTTTAAATGCATGATTTTGAGAAAAAGTAAGATTTATTTGTGCTATGATTGCTGGAAGTTATAGTGCTTCCATAATCTGAGATTATTTTTTCCTCCTAAAGTTTTCTCTAAAGGTTTTTAAGCCAATGGATTATTCTTTCTCTGGTTCCCTCTCTAGGTATCGGATTCTTAAAATGAAAGTAATATCCTCTTCTGGTCAAGGAGAGTCCATTACATTCAAAGCTTAGCTATTTAAGGCATTTATCAATGGGACCCTAAAAGACTGTTTCTGTGTAGACCACTGCTCCAAATGCCCCTAGATTTGCTCTTGTCATTATGCAAAGGCAAACATGAAAGAGAGGAGTGAGTCTTTAGTGCTTTGGGACATTTATTGATCTGAATAAGCTTTGCTGGAGGATGAGCTTCAAACAACAAGTCTTCCTCTGAAGACATACACTTTGTCATGACCAGATGCTTTTGAACGTGTGAATTAATCTTGCATTACTGCATGGATGATTGATGTTTTTACTCTGAAAGCACTGGGGCCCCTGTGAAATTCCCAAGGTCCAAGGATATAGAGACAATGGTAGCCTGGGCACCATTGATTTTGCTGTGAATTGGGTTCATGTTGCAATATGTGCCATGTCAAAGATGTAAGCTCTAACAATACCCTGCACGTTTTTAGAAAAATCACCAAGATTCTTCCCCATTTAGACAACAAAACCTCAACAAGCTAACAAAGAAAATGCATCAGTGGTGAACTTTATTCTTTTGTCCATGCCACATGTGTTTTCAGTGTTTGAGTCAGAGCACTAAGCTTCATAACTGACAGTAAATTTGATCAAAATTCATATTTGTATAGAGTCCAAGTTAATTTCTATATTAATCAAGATTATCTGGGGTGAGTAGAAAATCCAGATCAAGCTTATTTAAAAAAAAAGGAAATTTACTAGGTCACTAAGAAAGAAGCAAAGGGGTGCAAATAATTTTAGGTAAGACTAGAACCAGAGCTCCAACTTTATTTGTAGACCCCTATCTCTCTGCTCTGTTTCATGTTGGTTTCCTCTTCAGACAGCTTCCCCAGTGTGGTCACAAGATAACCATGGCAGATTCAACTGATGTGCTACCAGCTTGGCAACCCTAGTGGAAAGAGAATACATTTCCCCTGGTAGCTCCAGAAGAGTTGATGATTAGCTCAGTTTAGTTCTGTATCACCACTGGAGCAGAGGGAGGTGAGTACGGGGGAGAATGTATGTGGAGTGTGCCCCACTGGAATCTCACGGACAGAGTGTTTCCCCAAATGGACACCAGAGAAGAAAGAAAAACTATATAAATATAGTGGTGGCTTGGAGTTATGTACCCCAGGAAAACATGGTCTTAACTTTAATCCATTCCTATGGATGTGAACCCATTGTAAATAGGAACTTTTGATGAGGTGACTTCAGTTAAGCTGTGGCCCAACTGAATCAAGATGGGTCTTAATCCTATTACTGGAGTCTTTTATAAGCAAAATGAAATTCAGACACATAGAGAGAAAGCCACAGAAAGAGAATGATGTCAACAGAACCCAGAGAAGCCAGGAGGGGCTGCCAATTGCATTGCCATAAGACAGAAATGCCAAGGACCAAGGATCACCAGCAGTCAGCTCCCAAATGTCATAGCGTTCCGGGAGAAAGCATTGCTTTGTTGGCACAAGGATTTTGGACTTCTCCTAATCTCAAAACCATGAGCTGATAAATTCTCATTGTTTAAGCCAACCGATTGCTTGGCATTTGTTTTTTCAGCCAGGAAACTATAACATCTCTCTACCAAATGGCCATTGTAGTGAACTTTGCACCATAGTCAAAATTTATTCTTTTTCAACTTTTAATGAAACAGTTATAAAATTCGAGCATATATGTTAATCCATTAATTTGTAAAGATTAAAAGTTGTCAAAGCCACATTTTCTGAGAGTGTAATATAATTCAAAAACAACAGCAATGTTGCATTTTTAAATATGTATAAATTTGTTTTTAAACTTCAAAGCACTTGGGGAAAAAAGTGAAAAAAATCTCTCAAATTAATCCTGAGTAAAAGGAAATCAAATTGGAAATGCTGGACTTCTCAGAAAATAATAGCAAATGCAGTGAATACTACTTTTCAGAATATATGGTAAAAGCAACCAAAGATTTAGTCAGAGAAATTTTCATGTCCTGTATTTTTATTAAAATAGAAAGGACACAACTAAATATGCTGGTCATTAGAAATAGATCACCAGGAAAGCCAAAGTAAAGGAGAAGAAAGGAAAGAAACATAGGAAGTAATAAATTAAGACACAGAGTGATAGAATTGATAAATACCAAAACTGTTACTTTGAAAAGTCATGTGAAAGAGACAAACCTTTGCAAATCTAATCAAGGAAGGAAAAAATATACATATATATGAGTAGTAAAGAGGTATGTAGTATGTTTTCACAATTTTGAGAAATCTAAAGTAAAATATTTACTCATAAAATAAAATTCTATTTGAAATAGATGTTTTGCAAGTAAGTGACCAAAACTGACTCAAAAGTGAAAAGCCATAATAGATTAATGTGTGTGATAACTTATTCAATGTCTTCTAAAGAAATATCTTCAAATGAAATCTCTGACTCAAAACAATTTTATTAGCAAACTTTACATCACAAATAATTACCATACTATATAAACAGTTTGGACATTTAAGAAAATATAAGTCTCGGAGGCGGGGCAAGATGGCAGACTGGTGAGCTGTATGTTTTAGTTACTCCTCCAGTAAAGTAGGTAGAAAGCCAGGAACTGCGTGGACTGGACATCACAGAGCAATCTGACTTTGGGCATACTTCATACAACACTCATGAAAATGTGGAACTGCTGAGATCAGCGAAATCTGTAAGTTTTTGTGGCCAGGGGACCCGCACCCCTCCCTGCCAGGCTCAGTCCCATGGGAGGAGGGGCTGTCAGCTCCGGGAAGGAGAAGGGAGAACTGCAGTGGCAGCTCTTATCGGAAACTCATTCTACTGATCCAAACTCCAACCATAGATAGACTGAGACCAGACACCAGAGAATCTGAGAGCAGCCAGCCCAGCAGAGAGGAGACAGGCATAGAAAAAAAAACAGCACGAAAAACTCCAAAATAAAAGCGGAGGATTTTTGGAGTTCTGGTGAACATAGAAAGGGGAAGGGCAGAGCTCAGGCCCTGAGGCTCATATGCAAATCCTGAAGAAAAGCTGATCTCTCTGCCCTGTGGACCTTTCCTTAATGGCCCTAATTGCTTTGTCTCTTAGCATTTCAATAACCCGTTAGATCTGTGAGGAGGGCCCTTTTTTTTTTTTTTAATCCTTTTTTCTTTTTCTAAAACAATTACTCTAAGAAGCCCAATACAGAAAGCTTCAAAGACTTGCAATTTGGGCAGGTCAAGACAAGAGCAGAACTAAGAGAGCTCTGAGACAAAAGGCAATAATCCAGTGGCTGAGAAAATTCACTAAACACCACAACTTCCCAAGAAAAGGGGGGTGTCCGCTCACAGCCATCATCCTGGTGGACAGGAAACACTCCTGCCCATCGCCAGCCCCATAGCTGAGAGCTGCCCCACACAACCCAGTGTGACGGAAGTGCTTCAAATAACAGGCACACACCACAAAACTGGGCGTGGACATTAGCCTTCCCTGCAACCTCAGCTGATTGTCCCAGAGTTGGGAAGGTAGAGCAGTGTGAATTAACAAAGCCCCATTCAGCCATCATTTCAGCAGACTGGGAGCCTCCCTACACAGCCCAGCAGCCCAGAACTGCCCTGGGGGGACGGCACTCACCTGTGACATAGCACAGTCATCCCTCAACAGAGGACCAGGGGGTGCATGGCCTGGAAGAGGGACCCACTTGAAAGTCTCAGGAACCATACTCCAATACCAAGGACTTGTGGGTCAGTGGCAGAGACAAACTGTGGCAGGACTGAACTGACGGATTAGACTATTGCAGCAGCTTTAAAACTCTAGGATCACCAGAGAGATTTGATTGTTAGAGCCACCCCCCTCCCTGACTGTCCAGAAACACGCCCCATATACAGGGTGGGCAACACCAACTACACACGCAAGCTTGATACACCAATTGGACTCCACAAGACTCACTCTCCCACTCACCAAAAAGGCAAAGCAGGAGAGAACTGGCATGTGGAGAACAGTTGGCTCGTGGACGCCACCTGCTGGTTAGTTAGAGAAAGTGTACTCCATGAAGCTGTAGATCTGATAAATTAGAGATAAGGACTTCAATTGGTCTGCAAATCCTAAAAGAACCCTATCAAGTTCAGCAAATGCCAAGAGGCCAAAAACAACAGAAAATTATAAAGCATATGAGAAAACCAGACGATATGGATAACCCAAGCCCAAGCACCCAAATCAAAGGATCAGAAGAGACACAGCACCTAGAGCAGCTACTCAAAGAACTAAAGATGAACAATGAGACCATAGTACGGGAGATAAAGGAAATCAAGAAGACCCTAGAAGAGCATAAAGAAGACATTGCAAGACTAAATAAAAAAATGGATGATCTTATGGAAATTAAAGAAACTGTTGACCAAATTAAAAAGATTCTGGACACTCATAGTACAAGACTAGAGGAAGTTGAACAACGAATCAGTGACCTGGAAGATGACAAAATGGAAAATGAAAGCATAAAAGAAAGAATGGGGGAAAAATTGAAAAAATCAAAACGGACCTCAGGGATATGATAGATAATATAAAACATCCGAATATAAGACTCATTGGTGTTCCAGAAGGGGAAGAAAAGGGTAAAGGTCTAGGAAGAGTATTCAAAGAAATTGTTGGGGAAAACTTCCCAAATCTTCTAAACAACATAAATACACAAATCATAAATGCTCAGCGAACTCCAAATAGAATAAATTCAAATAAACCCACCCCGAGACATATTCTGATCACACTGTCAAACACGGAAGAGAAGGAGCAAGTTCTGAAAGCAGCAAGAGAAAAGCAATTCACCACATACAAAGGAAACAGCATAAGACTAAGTAGTGACTACTCAGCAGCCACCATGGAGGCAAGAAGGCAGTGGCATGATATATTTAAAATTCTGAGAGAGAAAAATTTCCAACCAAGAATTCTTTATCCAGGAAAGCTCTCCTTCAAATTTGAGGGAGAGCTTAAATTTTTCACAGACAAACAAATGCTGAGAGAATTTGCTAACAAGAGACCTGCCCTACTGGAGGTACTAAAGGGAGCCCTACAGACAGAGAAACAAATAAAGAACAGAGAGACTTGGAGAAAGGTTCAATACTAAAGAGATTTGGTATGGGTACAATAAAGGATATTAATAGAGAGAGGGGAAAAATATATATGACAAACATAAATCAAAGGATAAGATGGCTGATTCAAGAAATGCCTTCACGGTTATAACGTTGAATGTAAATGGATTAAATTCCCCAATTAAAAGATACAGATTCGCAGAATGGATAAAAAAAAATGAACCATCAATACGTTGCATACAAGAGACTCATCTTAGACACAGGGACACAAAGAAATTGAAAGTGAAAGGATGGAAAAAAATATTTCATGCAAGCTACAGCCAAAAGAAAGCAGGTGTAGCAATATTAATCTCAGATAAAATAGACTTTAAATGCAGGGATGTTTTGAGAGACAAAGAAGGCCACTACATACTAATAAAAGGGGCAACTCAACAAGAAGAAATAACAATCATAAATGTCTATGCATCCAATCAAGGTGCCACAAAATACATGAGAGAAACACTGGCAAAACTAAAGGAAGCAATTGATGTTTCCACAATAACTGTGGGAGACAACACATCACTCTCTCCTATAGATAGATCAACCAGACAGAAGACCAATAAGGAAATTGAAAACCTAAACAATCTGATAAATGAATTAGATTTAACAGACATATACAGAACATTATATCCCAAATCACCAGGATACACATACTTCTCTAGTGCTCACAGAACTTTCTCCAGAATAGATCATATGCTGGGACATAAAACAAGCCTCAATAAATTTAAAAAGATTAAAATTATTCAAAGCACATTCTCTGACCACAATGGAATACAATTAGAAGTCAATAACCATCAGAGACTTAGAAAATTCATAAATACCTGGAGGTTAAACAACACACTCCTAAACAATCAGTGGGTTAAAGAAGAAATAGCAAGAGAAATTGCTAAATATACAGAGACGAATGAAAATGAGAACACAACATACCAAAACCTATGGGATGAAGCAAAAGCAGTGCTGAGGGGGAAATTTATAGCACTAAATGCATATATTAAAAAGGAAGAAAGGGCCCAAATCAAAGAACTAATGGATCAACTACAGAAGCTAGAAAATGAACAGCAAACCAATCCTAAACCAAGTAGAAGAGAAGAAATAACAAGGATTAAAGCAGAAATAAATGACATAGAGAACAAAAAACAATAGAGAGGATAAATATCACCAAAAGTTGGTTCTTTGAGAAGATCAACAAGATTGACAAGCCCCTAGCTAGACTGACAAAATCAAAAAGAGAGAAGACCCATATAAACAAAATAATGAATGAAAAAGGTGACATAACTGCAGATCCTGAAGAAATTAAAAAAATTATAAGAGGATACTATGAACAACTGTATGGCAACAAACTGGATAATGTAGAGGAAATGGACAATTTCCTGGAAACATGTGAACAACCTAGACTGACCAGAGAAGAAATAGAAGACCTCAATCAACCCATCACAAGCAAAGAGATCCAATCAGTCATCAAAAATCTTCCCACAAATAAATGCCCAGGGCCAGATGGCTTCACAGGGGAATTCTACCAAACTTTCCAAAAAGAACTGACACCAATCTTACTCAAACTCTTTCAAAACATTGAAGAAAATGGAACACTACCTAACTCATTTCATGAAGCTAACATCAATCTAATACCAAAACCAGGCAAAGATGCTACAAGAAAGGAAAACTACCAGCCAATCTCCCTAATGAATATAGATGCAAAAATCCTCAACAAAATACTTGCAAATCGAATCCAAAGACACATTAAAAAAATCATACACCATGACCAAGTGGGGTTCATTCCAGGCATGCAAGGATGGTTCAACATAAGAAAATCAATCAATGTATTACAACACATTAACAAGTCAAAAGGGAAAAATCAATTGATCATCTCAAGAGATGCTGAAAAAGCATGTGACAAAATCCAACATCTGTTTTTGATAAAAACACTTCAAAAGGTAGGAATTGAAGGAAACTTCCTCAATATGATAAAGAGCATATATGAAAAACCCACAGCCAGCATAGTACTCAATGGTGAGAGACTGAAAGCCTTCCCTCTTAAGATCAGGAACAAGACAAGGATGCCCGCTGTCACCACTGTTATTCAACATTGTGCTGGAAGTGCTAGCCAGGGCAATCCAGCAAGACAAAGAAATAAAAGGCATTCAAATTGGAAAAAAAGAAGTAAAACTGTCATTGTTTGCAGATGATATGATCTTATATCTGGAAAACCCTGAGAAATCAACGATACAGCTACTAGAGCTAATAAACAAATTTAGCAAAGTAGCGGGATACAAGATTAATGCACATAAGTCAGTAATGTTTCTATATGCTAGAAATGAACAAACTGAAGAGACACTCAAGAAAAAGATACCATTTTCAATAGCAACTAAAAAAATCAAGTACCTAGGAATAAACTTAACCAAAGATGTAAAAGACCTATTCAAAGAAAACTACATAACTCTACTAAAAGAAATAGAATGGGACCTTAAAAGATGGAGAAGTATTCCATGTTCATGGATAGGAAGGCTAAATGTCATTAAGATGTCAATTCTACCCAAACTCATCT
The DNA here is from genome assembly GCF_015220235.1 of Choloepus didactylus. Classification (NCBI taxonomy): domain Eukaryota; kingdom Metazoa; phylum Chordata; class Mammalia; order Pilosa; family Megalonychidae; genus Choloepus; species Choloepus didactylus. The sequence goes on from NC_051324.1 coordinate 4,164,066, forward strand.
ACAGGTTCAATGCAATCCCAATCAAAATTCCAACAACCTACTTTGCAGACTTGGAAAAGCTAGTTATCAAATTTATTTGGAAAGGGAAGATGCCTCGAATTGCTAAAGACACTCTAAAAAAGAAAAACGAAGTGGGAGGACTTACACTCCCTGACTTTGAAGCTTATTATAAAGCCACAGTTGTCAAAACAGCATGGTACTGGCACAAAGATAGACATATAGATCAATGGAATCGAATTGAGAATTCGGAGATAGACCCTCAGATCTATGGCTGACTGATCTTTGATAAGGCCCCCAAAGTCACTGAACTGAGTCATAATGGTCTATTCAACAAATGGGGCTGGGAGAGTTGGATATCCATATCCAAAAGAATGAAAGAGGACCCCTACCTCACCCCCTACACAAAAATTAACTCAAAAAGGACGAAAGATCTCAATATAAAAGAAAGTACCATAAAACTCCTAGAAGATAATGTAGGAAAACATCTTCAAGACCTTGTATTAGGCGGCCACTTCCTAGACTTTACATCCAAAGCACAAGCAACAAAAGAAAAAATAGATAAATGGGAACTCCTCAAGCTTAGAAGTTTCTACACCTCAAAGGAATTTCTCAAAAAGGTAAAGAGGCAGCCAACTCAATGGGAAAAAATTTTTGGAAACCATGTATCTGACAAAAGACTGATATCTTGCATATATAAAGAAATCCTACAACTCAACGACAATAGTACAGACAGCCCAATTATAAAACGGGCAAAAGATATGAAAAGACAGTTCTCTGAAGAGGAAATACAAATGGCCAAGAAACACATGAAAAAATGTTCAGCTTCACTAGCTATTAGAGAGATGCAAATTAAGACCACAATGAGATACCATCTAACACCGATTATAGTGGCTGCCATTAAACAAACAGGAAACTACAAATGCTGGAGAGGATGTGGAGAAATTGGGACTCTTATTCATTGTTGGTGGGACTGTATAATGGTTCAGCCACTCTGGAAGTCAGTCAGGCAGTTCCTTAGAAAACTAGATATAGAGTTATCATTCGATCCAGCGATTGCACTTCTCGGTATATACCCGGAAGATCGGAAAGCAGTGACACGAACAGATATCTGCACGCCAATGTTCACAGCAGCATTATTCACAATTGCCAAGAGATGGAAACAACCCAAATGTCCTTCAACAGATGAGTGGATAAATGAAATGTGGTATATACACACGATGGAATACTACACGGCTGTAAGAAGGAACGATCTCATGAAACATATGACAACATGGATGAACCTTGAAGACATAATGCTGAGCGAAATAAGCCAGGCACTAAAAGAGAAATATTATATACTACCACTAATGTGAACTTTGAAAAATGTAAAACAAATGGTTTATAATGTAGAATGTAGGGGAACTAGCAATAGAGAGCAATTAAGGAAGGGGGAACAATAATCCAAGAAGAACAGATAAGCTATTTAATGTTCTGGGGATGCCCAGGAATGACTATGGTCTGTTAATTTCTGATGAATATAGTAGGAACAAGTTCACAGAAATGTTGTTATATTAGGTAACTTTCTTGGGGTAAAGTAGGAACAGGTTGGAATTAAAGCAGTTATCTTAGGTTAGTTGTCTTTTTCTTACTCCCTTGTTATGGTCTCTTTGAAATGTTCTTTTATTCTATCTTTTGTTTTTGTTTTTTTTTTAATTTTTTTTTCATATAGTTGATTTAAAAAAGAAAAGCAAGGAAAAAAATATGTAGTGCCCCCTTGAGGAGCCTGTAGAGAATGCAGGGGTATTGGCCTACCCCACCTCGATGGTTGCTAACATGACCACAGACATAGGGGACTGGTGGTTTGATGGGTTGAGCCCTCTACCTTAGGTTTTACCCTTGGGAAGATGGTTGCTCTAAAGGAGAGGGTAGGCCTCCCTATAATTGTGCCTAAGAGCCTCCTCCCGAATGCCTCTTTGTTGCTCAGATGTGGCCCTCTCTCTCTAGCTAAGCCAACTTGAAAGGTAAAATCACTGCCCTCCCCGCTACGTGGGATCAGACACCCAGGGGAGTGAATCTCCCTGGCAACGTGGAATATGACTCCTGGGTAGGAATGTAGACCTGGCATCGTGGGACGGAGAACATCTTCTTGACCAAAAGGGGGATGTGAAAGGAAATGAAATAAGCTTAGTGGCAGAGAGATTCCAAAGGGAGCCGAGAGGTCACTCTGGTGGGCACTCTTACGCACAATTTAGACAACCCTTTTTAGGTGCTAAAGAATTGGGGTAGCTGGTGGTGGATACCTGAAACTATCAAACTACAATCCAGAACCCATGAATCTCAAAGACAATTGTATAAAAATGTAGCTTATGAGGGGTGACAATGGGATTGGGAAAGCCATAAGGACCACACTCTACTTTGTCTAGTTTATGGATGGATGAGTAGAAAAATAGGGGAAGGAAACAAACAGACAAAGGTACCCAGTGTTCTTTTTTACTTTAATTGTTTTCATTTTAATTATTATTCTTGTTATTTTTGTGTGTGTGCTAATGAAGGTGTCAGGGATTGATTAGGTGATGAATGTACAACTATGTAATGGTACTGTGAACAATCGAATGTACGATTTGTTTTGTATGACTGCATGGTATGTGAATATATCTCAATAAAATGAAGATTAAAAAAATAATTATATAAAAAAAAAAAGAAAATATAAGCCTCATCATTAACCAATGACTAAGATAACCAAACAGAGATTTCAATGGTTACACACAACAATGAATTCAGACCTTACAGAATTAGTTCAGATAGGTCACTAAACAAACAAATAAATAAGAACAACAACAAACAGCAACAGCAGCAAAACCTGGGTGGCAGGATGGGGTGTGATTTTCAGAGTTGCCACATTATATTATTAAAATGTATATTTTTCAACAAAAAATTACAAGACGTTCAAAGAAACAAGAAAATATGGCATATGTATAAGGGAAAAAGCAGTAGATAGAGTTGTATCTGAGAAAGCCTAGATGTTGGACTTACTAGACAGCACTATAAATGAGCAATTTTAAATATATTCAAAGAATTAAAGGAAACCATGTCTAAAGAAATTAAAAAAAGTATGAGAAATTTGTCTCATCAAATACACAATATCGATAAAGGGATAGAAATTTTGGAAAAGAACAAATAGAAGTTCTGGAGTTGAAAAATAAAGTAACTAAAATAAAAAATTCACTAGAAGGGGACAAAGCAGATTTGACAGGCAGAAGAAATAATCAGCACATTTAAATATAGGTTAATTGATATTATTCAATCTGAGGAACAGAAAGGAAAACCAACGAAGAAAAATGGACACGGCTTGAGGAACTTTGGAATATCATCAAGCATTCCAACATACGACTAATACGATTCTCAGAAGGAAAGGAGAAGGATAAAGGGGCAGAAGGAATATTTGGTGAAATAATGGTTGAAAACTTCCCAAATTTGATGAAAAACTTGAATTTACACACCCAAGAAGCTCAATGAACTAAAAGTGGGATAAACTTGAAGAGAGCCACATCTAGACATACAAAAATCAAACTGTCAAAAGACAAAGACGAAAAGCAGCAATGAAAGCAGCAAGAGAGAAGTAACTCATCACAGAAAAAGAGGCATCAATATAATTACTAGCTAATTTCTTTTCAGAATACATGGAGACCAGAGGAATAGGATGATATATTCAAAGTACTGGAAGAAAATAATGTCAGCCATGAATTCTATATCCAATAAATGTGTTCTTCAAAAATGAAGGAGAAACTAAGACATTTGCATGTAAACGAAATCTGAGAGAATCCATTGCTACCACTTTGAACTCCAAGAAATTTTAAAGAGAGTCCTTCTGGCTGAAATGAAAAGGCACTAGAGAATAACTTGAATCTATATAAAGAAATAAAGAGCATCAGTGAAGCTATCTACAAAAGTAAGTATAAAGACAGCATAAATGTAATATTTGTTTGTAACTAGTTTTTCTCTCATTTGATTTAAAAGAAAACTGAGTAAAACAATAATTAAAAATCTGAGTTGATGGGCATAAAATCTATAAATATTTGATTTGTATGACAACAAACCACAAAAGAGGGGGAGAGTGAATAGCTATATAGGACCAAAATTCTTATATATGATTGAAATTAAGTTGACATTAAATTGAACTAGATGATATAAATTAAGACAGTAATTGTAATCCCCAGGGCAATGACTAAGAAAATAACTTTAAAAATGCAGTAAAAGAAGTCACAAGAGAATTTAAGTGATATTCCAAAAATTATCTATTTAACAAAGTAATGGTAACAGAAGATCAAAAATGATATGATGTATAATAAACAAATAGTAAAATGGTAGATGTAAATCCTACTTTATCATTAATTTCATTAAGTATGAATGGATTATATTCTCCAATCAAAAGGCAGATATTGGCAGGATGGAGAAAGCACACGATCCAACTAATGCTGTCTACAAGAGACACACTTAAGAGTCAAATAAAGAAATAGCTTGGAAGCAAAAGGATGGAAAAAGATATTCCATCAAACAGTAACCAAAGAGATCTGGAATCCCTATACTAATACCAGACAAAATATGCTTTAAGAAAATTGTTACTAGAGACAAAGCAGAACATTTTCTAATGATAAAAAGATCAATACATCAAGAATGTATGATTACAAACACATATGCATCTTAAAACATAGGTCCAAAATATATGAAGCAAAAAAAAATAAAAGACAGAATTGAGGTAGAAAATGAACAATTCAGTAATAATAGTTGGAGACTTACTATCTATTTTAGTTTCCTATGTTGCTCCAGCAAAAAACATGAAATGGGTTGGTTTAAACAATAGGAATTTATTAGCTTACCGTTTTGCGGACAGGAAAGTAACCAAATCAAGACATCATCAAGGTGATGCTTTCTTCACAAAGACCAGCTGCCAAAAATCCTTGGCTCCTCTGCCACATGGCAAAGCACATGGCAGCATCTGCTGCTCTCACCCTTATCTTCCAGTTTTTGTTGATTTAAGCTTCTTGTTTCCATGACCTTCTCTCTCTCTCTTTCTGTATTCATTCCATTTATTAAGGACTCCATTAAGAAGATAAGACCCATCCTGAAAGAAGTGGATCACACCTTAACTGAAGTAGCCTCATCAAACGGTCCTACTTACAGTGGGTCCACACGCACAGAATAGATTAAACTTAAGAACATGTTTTTCAGGGGTACATACAGTTTCCACCACAATACCAGACCTTTAGTAATTAATAGAACAACTAGCCAGAAGATCAACAAGGAGAAGATTTGAACAACACTATAAGTCAAAGAATTCTAACAGATATCTATATAATGTTCCACCAAACAATAGCAGGCTACACAGTATTTTCAAGTGTAGTGGAACATTCTACAGGTTGGACTATATGTGAGGCCATGCAACAAACTTCAATACATTTAAAAGAATTGTAATCACACAAAGCACATTAATTGATGACAATTGAAAGAAATCAGGAACCGATAACAGAAGTAAAATGAAAAAGTCACAAATATGTGGCATTAAATGACACACAATGAGTCAAAGAAGAAATCAGACAGGAAATTATAAAATAATTGAGATTAATGGAGATGAAAATACATTATACCCAAATTTATGGAATGTACTTAGGGGCAAATATATAGATGAAATAAAGAAGAAAGACCTCAATCAATAACTAACCTTACACTTTAAGAAACTAGAAAAATAAGAGTAAATAAGCCCAAGCAAGCAGAAGGAAGGAAATAATAAAAGATCAGAGCAGAGTTAAATAAAGAATGGAAAAATAATAGAGACTTAACAAATCCAAAATTTGTCTCTTTGAAAAGATCAACAAGATTTACAAAGTTTTAGCTAGACTGACCAAGATAAAAAGAGAGAAGACAAAATTTATTAAAATCAGAAATGAGAGAAAGGGCATTACTATAGACCTTGCAGAAATAAAAAGGATTATAAGGGAATAATATGAATGATTTTATGCCAAAAAATTAGATAACCTAGATGAAATGGAAAAATTCCTAAAAGACACAACTATTGAAACTTAACTAAACTCCAAGGAGAGACAGAAAACCTAAGTAGTCCTATAAGAAGTTAAAAGATTGAATTAGTAATACAAACAACACCCCCTCCCCAACCCCAAGAGAAAAAAAACTCAGGAAAAGACGGCTTCACTGATGAATTCTACCTATCATTTAAAGAAAAATTAACACAAATACCTTCCCAAACTCTTCCAAAAATTAGAAGAGAAGGGAATGTTTCCCAAATCATTCTATGAAGTTAGTATTGCTCTCAAACAAATCAGACAAAGATATCACAAGAAAAGAAAAGTACAAACCAATATTCTTTATGAGCATAGGCACAAAAATTCTCAACACAATACTAGCAAACAAAGTCCAGCAATATACAAAAAGGATTATACACTGTGACTATCAATATTTATTCCAGGAATGCAAGATTGGTTCAACATATGAAAATCACATAACATGCTAGATTAATAAACAAAAGGACAACAGATCCGGAAAAAATTATTTGACAAAATTCAACATCCCTTCATGATAAAAACACTCAACAAACTAGAAATAGAAGAGAACCACCTCAATCTGATAAAGGCTATCTTTGAAAAATCCACAGCTAATATTCCACTTAATGGTAAAAGTCTGATGACTTTCTCTCAGGAACAAAACAAAGATATCAGCTCTTGCCACTTTCATTCAACATTGTACTGGAGGTTCTGCCCAGGATAATTAGGCAAGAAAAAGAGATAAAAAGCATCCAGATTGGAAAAGGTTGGCCATGATCTCATAGATAGAAAATTTTAAGTAATCCACAAAGGATTTTGATATAAATTTCTCCAAAGAAGATATACAAATGGTCAATAAGCCCATGAAAAGATGCTCAACATGATTCATCATTAGGGAAATGCAAATCAAACGTACAATGAGATACAACTTCTCACCCACCAGGATGGCTATAATCAAAATAAGGACAGTAGCAAGTATTGGTGAGGATGTAGAGAAATTGGAACTCTCATACATTGCTGCCAGGAATGTAAAATAGTGCAGCTGCTTTGGAAAACAGATTGGCAGTCCCTCAAAGAGCTAAACATAGAGTTACCATATGACCCAGTAATTCAACTCCTAGATACAAAGCCAAGAGAAGTGAAAATAGATGATCACACAAAAACTCATGCACATTCATAGCAGTGTTATTTGTAATAGCCACAGAAGTGGAAATGATATCCATTTATTGATGAATAGATAAATGTTTTATATCCATACAGTGGAATACTATTCAGCCATAAAAAGGAATGCATTTTGATACATGCTATAACATGGATGAATCTCGTAAATATTATGCTATGATAAAGAAGTGAGGATTTGGAACAAGTGGGACTTTCATAAAATGTGAGAGTAACATCTTCCAAATACTGTAGAAGACAGTTTGACAGTTATTATAAAGCTAAAAGTACCCTTTCCATATGACTCAGCAAATATGAAATCATGTATCCACACAAAGATCTGCATACAGGTGTTCATTATCCATTAAAATCAAAAACTGGAAACAACTCAAATGGCCATCAATTGGAGAATGGACCAGCAAGTCATGGTATATTCATACAATGGACTAAGACTCTGCAGTAAAAATCCTATCATTGATATATGCACCAAGCTCATAGACATGATTCTAAGTGAAAGAAGCTGAATGAAACAGAGTTCATATAATATGAGCCTTTTTATATGAAATTCTAGATTACTCAAAACCAATCTATAGGGATAGAAATCAGATGAGGGGTTGCCTGGAGCTCCCTAGGGGGAGCTTGATTGCAAAGAGACATGAGGAAATGGAAATATTCTTTTAATTAGGGTGGTGGTTATTTGACTGTATATATTTGTCAAAAGTCACTTACCTGCATCTTAAACGTGTGAATTTTATCATATGTAAATTATGTCAACAAAATTAATCGAATTTTTAAACGGAACTTGATCTTGATATTTTTCTCCTGCTCATTTTCATGTGGACATCGTTTTTCTAAAAATTTGAAGCAAGTGTTATTCCAGCCAGCCTTTCTGACTTTACAGAATTCCTTCTTGTTTTTGTGTAACAACTTAAACTGTTAAAAAATATGTGGCTTCAGATATCTTCTGTCTTCCCCTTCCTCACCTTTACTGACACCTTCTCTTTCTTTCCTCTCTTTTGTCCTTTTCTTGTTCAATTTTGATTCCAGTTCCAGCAGTTTAGCCTGAATATGGAGCCCTGTCCTGAAAGGGAGCCCCTGTGGGTCAGTTCAGAGATTTCCCGAGGGCGTTTTTCCCTCAGACCCAGGTACTACTTGCTATTGGAGTGGGCAAAGCCCATCGCAGCGTCCGGGGCTGTTCTGAGACTGGCCTGCCTGCTTTCCAGGGTCTCTGTCTGCTACTTCAGGATTCTGTTTTCAAGTCCCTCAGACACTGCACTGTTTTTTCCCTCTCTTTTGTGCACAGAGGCTGATACTATGTGTTTCTCCATGGGTTTTCCTCATTCCTTGTTGTTCTAGTTTGCTAATGCTGTGGAATGCAAAACACCAGAGATGGATTGGCGTTTATAAAAAGGGGGTTTATTTGGCTACACAGTTACAGTCTTAAGGCCATAAAGTGTCCAAGGTAACACATCAGCAATCGTGTACCTTCACTGGAGGATGGCCAATGGTGTCCAGAAAACCTCTGTTAGCTGGGAAGGCACGTGGCTGGCGTCTGCTCCAAAGTTCTGGTTTCAAAATGGCTTTCTCCCAGGACATTCCCCTCTAGCAAGCTTGCTCCTCTTCAAAACGTCACTCACAGCTGCACTCCATTTCCTCTCCTTGAGCCAGCTCATTTATATGGCTCCACTGATCAAGGCTCACCTGAAATGGGTGGGGCCACGCCTCCATGGAAATATCCCATCAGTTATCGTCCACAGTTGGGTGGGGCGCATCTCCATGCAAACAACCTATTCCAAACATTCCAACCTAATTCCCACTATTATGTCTGCCCCACAAGATTGCATCAAAGAATATGGCTTTTTCTGGGGGACGTAATACATTCAAACCCGCACACTTGTTTTTTGGTGTTTGTGGAGATAACTTGTTATTTAGTTTTGTTGTAAATGCTGCCCACAGGTGTTTCCTTTTGCTCTCTAGCTGCTCTGTTTCTATGCAGATATTCAGAGACATTCAAAAACTATATTGCTGTCCCTGCCACCTTCCCTGTATCCCTAAACCTTCTTTTCACTCTAAATTTTTTAATCCAAATATGGAATTCACTCCCTGATTAAAAACATTAAAACACATACTGGGGGAAATAGGTGTTAGTTCTCACATACAAAGAATTAATTTTCTTACCCAATAATGCCATTAAAAATAAAACAAGAAAAGATGTACTCTCCAGTAGGAAACGGGAAATTCACAATGACCAAACCTATGAACATATAGAAATACGTTTAACTTAACTTCACTGCTTAAAGAAAAATGCAGATCCATCTATCTATCTACCTACCCCTCTATCTATCTATAAAATATTGATGGTGAGGGAAGCAAGTACATTTTTACTCTGCGGGGATGGTCACATTTCAGAAATATAGCCAAAGCCTTCAAATGTGGACATGCTTTGATCTGGTAATTACAGTTTTATGATTTATTCATATTGTCATTAAATATGCAGAATATTTGTTATTAATAGAATAATAGAATCACAGACTCTAAGTCATCTCTGTATCTATAGATTTCTATCCTGAACACTTAAGTGATCACAAGGCTAAGTGTTAGACTGACTGGGATGCAAGACTCCAACAGTCATGCTGTCCTGTTTTCGTCTCTTTCTCTCAGCTTTTCTTGAGTCTCTGGTCACTGCTGCAACACTAACCCAAGTCAGGCTTCCTGGAAGTGCATATTTTGGTCCACGGGAGATGGCTGAAAATCAGTTCAAGTCACCCTTCCCCTTCCGGAAAATCAACTTAAAGCATAAACCCTACTGCTCTAATGTTGGGCAGCAACATTGTGTTTGCAAATGATGTAGCGTCATTCTTTGTGTTTTAAACTGGAATTGTCTAGTTCACAAAGCTAAGAACAATAAATAATCCCACAGTCTCACCAACTTACTGAATCAAGAGCTTTCACAGAAATACAGTACAATGAAAAATGTCAGTTGCAGAGTGCTAGCACACAAGCAAAGATACCTTATTTTCTTGAGGAAGCGTGATTTTGTTTCTTCTTTTTTCTTTAACCTAGAATTGATGTTCTGGGTAGTCATAACGCATAAGGTGTAGGTGTGCCTTTTAAATTTTTTCCCATGGATATTCTCATCTGGATTGCTTTTCTGAGGTCAGTGCAGGAAAAACTCTCTCTTTTTCTCTTCTTTCTTTTCTATTGTCCAGGATGTCCTAGTAGGCACCAAGGAAGTGGCCAACAGAGCTACTCATTTGAAACGGGATGATTATCAGGCAGGAAGTTCAGTCATTTTTAAAATTGAACAATGAGGATTGTGGCTTTGAGCCCCATGTGTGCCTGTTAGCTTCATTCTGTTCACAGACAACTCTGTTCACAGGCAGTGTCTTAGGCTTCTTTCTAAATTCTAGCACCACAAATGAGCCAGCCAGAGGGTGGAGCGCTCAGGACTAACATTCTTCTCTTGGGAAACCAACCTAACAACCGTTCCTCGCCTCTTCTTTTGTTTAAGGCACAGCAGATTACAGACAAGAAGACTATCTGGAGAAAGAAAGCCAAAGTCCTGCTGCCCGGCAGCCCAAACCCAACGTATCACATTTGCCCGCCTCCTTCTCTGGACTGACAAAACTACAAAGAGTATACTTTCTGCCATTAAATTCCCCAGACCTTTAAAAACCCCAGCCAACGATTTAACTACCCTGTTGTAAAATCTGACGTTAAACCACCACCAAAAAGTTTGAATTACACAAGTTTCCATAAAAGCATTTTTTTCTCACCAAACATTCATTTTTTATGATTCTTTTTATTGGAAGACTAAAACAGTAGGATTGCAAGTTCTCCCTCTATTTGGCCAGACGAGCAAACGACCTTGGTCAAGGTTTATGATGACAACTGAGCATACACATTTCTCAAAAAGCACTTTTCTCAGAGTATACTTAGGGTGATGTGTCTCTCGAAGCCTAAAGATTAATATTTGATTTGGGGGATGATGGATGAGAATGTATTGTGGCACCCAAATGCATCCAGTGGGTCTGATGAGGAAGTAAAGCATGTAGTGATGGGAATGAAGATGCGGGTCAAAAGGTGCAGGTGGGGGTTGGAAATAAATCCTGGGAGGGATCCTTCTGTGTTTCTAAGTAAGGAAACGAATTTGCTTCAACCCCCCCATCCCCAACAGACTGAAGAAGTGAATGAACAAACCCCAAGTGCCAACCATGTGCCAACACGAGGCACTTTCTTTCAGGTATCTTCTCGTTTAGAGTTGGCACGTGAGCCAGGAGTGATGGAGTATAGTTTCCTCACACCTGGTAGCTTTCGTTGGTATATTATCTCACTGGAGATCTGGCAAAAAGGAACAGACCTTCTTTAAATCCACTCTTCTAAAAAAATATGATGACAGCATCTATTGTAAAATGGACAGGTGCATGTCCACAAAGTCCTTGGCAAAAATTAAAAATAAAGTGGTACACATTATTATTTTAAGTGGGATACGTTAAATCAGATTTTTCAACAATCAGCATGAGGAATTTGGCTTCCAAATTACAGCTGTTACGGTGCATCTGAGTTTTCTATTAGCCTCCTCGCTTTACTGAAAGGTAGTTTGGTCTCTGAGGTGAAAGACTATACTGTAATATATTTGACGGGTAAATATCTATTTGTAAAGATACAACATCGAGAAAGGAACTAGAAATTTATGAGAATCCAAGAGTCAAAATGAAAAGTTGGAAGCTATTACTACCTTCTGAAATATCTGAAAAGATATGAATATTTGGAAGAAATAATTTGGGTCAACAAGACATCTTGATACCATGTCAATAGATTTAGGGACAAATTACTCAAGAAAAGATTAATAAATTCAAGGAAAATTTCCTCATGTCAGCTATTTATCGCTATATGGGTTAAAACAATAAGAATAAAAATAGGGTTCTGAATGGCTGAATAATAAATTCTCAATAAATATAATTGAGAATAATTACATTTATTTTACACCCACAATTCCAGACACCTGAAGTTTTAAAATGCAAAGAATCTAGCCTGTTTCTTATGTTATGAGATGGCCTAGGTTTATTCTTTCTTTCAATTAAATTCAATTGCCCATTGTGAACTCGGACTTTTTCTAAGCCTTGGGGATGCAGAATCAGATCTGATCGCTTTCCTAGAATCCAGTTTCAGAGATGTACTGATGAAGCAATCACACAAGTAAATAGGAAATTAGAACCATGATGAATATTCTGGTTTGCTAATGCTGCTAGAATGCGAAACACCAGAAACGGACTGGCTTTTATAAAAGGGGGTTTATTTGGTTATACAATTACAGTCTTAAGGCCATAAAGTGTCCAAGGAAAGGCATCAACAATCGGGTACCTTCACTGGAGGATGGCTGATGGCGTCCGGAAAACCTCTGTTAGCTGGGAAGGCATGTGGCTGGCATCTGCTCCAAAGTTCTGGTTTCAAAATGGCTTTCTCCCAGGACGTTCCTCTCTAGGCTTCAGCTCTTTTCCAAATGTCACTCATTTGCTCTGAGGTCCCTCTGTTTGTGAGATCTTTTTATAGGATTCCAGTGAACTAATCAAGAACCACCCTGAATGGGCAGGGCCATATTTCCATGGAAACATTCAATCAAGAGGTCACACCCTAATCAAAGGTGTCACTCACACACAGTTGGGTGTGTCACATCTCCATGGAAACAGCCTAATCCAAAGATTCCAACATAATCAACACTAATACATATGCCCTACAAGATTGCGTTAAAGATGGCCCATATCGCTTTTTCTGGGGAGCATAATATATACAAACCAGCACAATGAATAATATGAAAGAGGGCTGGAGTTTTTGTGACGGGGGAGAATGACCACATCCAAAGCTTAGGGAAGGCTTGTCATACGAGGTTAGGGAAGATGAGCCACTTTTGCAGAGATCTCAAGGAAGAAGAGTTAACTGGGGAAAGGATTCCAGGAAGGAGAATGGACAGGTCCAGACAGGGGGACCAGTGTGTACATACATCCAGAGTTTAGATGGATAATGTCAGGTTTACACAACTAAAAGAAGACGCCAAGGCTGGGCAGCAGAGAGAGGGTGCAAGGAAGCATGGGCCGAGGTAAGGCAAAGCTGTGCGTATAGTCAAGCAGGGCTTTGTGGACCACATTAAGGTTTTTGCCATCATCCTAGGCTGAGGGGAGACTGTTAAATGTGTTCAGAAATGTTTAATGGGAAAATTTTCCAATTATAAAGTTCACTTCAAGTTTCCCCAAATTCAAAGCAGCCTAAGAATTAATCCTAAACTACTTATTAAATCTGCCCTGAGCTTTATGAATTCCATTTGCTAAGATAGCAAAGGAACAATTATTTAAAAGTACATTGCATAAGCTATGAGTCATTCTTCCCCAAATGGACAAATCATTACAACTTCCATTTCACCAATTTCTTACTTGGAATGATCCCAGTTCTCTTTTAGTATGAGCAGTCCTGGGTTTCAATAACGGTTGACAAACCTGTGTGGAGTTTTTATAAGTTAGAGGGTGGTATTAAATCTGTGATCCAGACTGTCAAGATGGACCAAAATCTATACAAATTCATTGCAGTTAATGACATATGGCGTATGAGGGAGAGGGAGATGAGAGGGAGACGGGGCGGGGGGGGGGGGGAGGAGGAGGAGAGGGAGAGGGGAGGGGGAGGGAAGTAACCATTCCAGGCCCGGCAAATCTTTATTGCATCAGTGACCCATGACAGAGAGACTGAGGATACAGCTCTTCCCCCAAAGCTCGATAGGCTTAAAGTGCACATAATGAAAGAGAGAGAGACAGAGAGAAAGCGGTAAGGATGAAAAGGCAATGGCATATAGCAAATAAAAGTCATGCTTAGAAAGCTAGTGGCATGTTCTGCTGACTTGAATCACATAAAACTTTTTGGAGATAGTCGTATTTCCAAACGCTGTGACTTTAAACAAACTTTGGGATCCCCCAAACTGTCTATGAGCAGAAGGTCGCCTCCAAAGAGGGTGTATGTTCTTATGTCCTGTTTCAAAGCAGCCAGGGAGGAAAGTGGAAAGAGAAGAACTTCCCAGGCTAAGAGGTAGCTCCAAGGGCTTAAGGGGAACCTCTCAAAATAGACAGAATAGGAGCTAGGGTCAGAAACACTCTCCAACTCCAGGACAGGGGCCGTATAATATCAGCCCAAGGAGATTTCAAAACTGCCACACACCAGTGATTGCTCTTTTTGTTGTATTCTCTCCATTTCATTGTTTTACAGGCAGTGTGTGCAGATCATTGGTCTTTTTACTTCATAGGGCTCTGGACCAAGAGGAAGCACATCCAGAACCACAGAGAGGTGTGGGCATAGCTTAAGATCCCAAACACTGAGCTGGATGCAGTGAATTTTGGATTGTTCCCTTTGAGGTGCATTCTGGTTGTGAAGGAGGATTTGTTGGGTGGAAGGGCAGACTGTAGCAGCTATTAGAGTGGTCCACTAAGTATTTCTAGTTCTCCTTCCAGGTTCCTGGTAGGAGGCACTTCCTCGTCTCCTCCAGCTGGAATTCAGCCATGGGGCTTGTTTCAGCCAATAAAGCACAAGCAGATATAATGGAACCACCTGGCAGAAGCTTTGATAGATGGTGTCTGTGCCGGTTTGAACGTATTATGTCTCCCAAAATGCCATTATCTTTGATGTAATCTTGTGTGGGCAGACTTATCAGTGTAATTAGATTGTAATTATTTGAGTGTTTCCACGGAGATGCGCCCCACCCAACCGTGGGTGATGACTCTGATTGGATAATTTCCATGGAGGTGTTACCCCACCCATTCAGGGTGGGTCTAAATTAAATCACTGGAGCCATATAAATGAGCTGACAAACAGAAGGAACTCAGTGCAACTGAGAGTGACATTTTGAAGAGGAGCTACAGCCAAGAGGGACACTTTGAAGAATGCACAGGAGCTGAGAGAGGAACTGTAGTTTACAGAGACATTTTGGAGATGGCCTTTGAAAGCAGACTTTTGCTCCAGAGAAGCTAAGAGAGGACAAACGCCCCCAAGAGCAACGGAGAGTGACATTTTGGAGAGAAGCTGAAGCCTAGAGAGGAACGTCTTGGGAGAAAGCCATTTTGAACCAGAACTCCGGAGCAGACTCCAGCCACGTGCCTTCCCAGCTAACAGAGGTTTTCCGGACACCATTGGCCATCCTCCAGTGAAGGTGCCCGATTGCTGATGTGTTACCTTGGACACTTTGTGGCCTTAAGACTGTAACTGTGTAACCAAATAAACCCCGTTTTGTAAAAGCCAATCCATTTCTGGTGTTTTGCATTCTGGCAGCATTAGCAAACTAGAACAGTGTTCAATTTGCCATTCTCTCTTTCCCTCTGTCCTAGTGACTGCCAGTGTTCCAGATGGTAGATGCTCTGTTATTCCAAATCTTGGAGTGAAGATGACATGGAGACAAGTCCTCCTCAACTCCAGGATGGATAGGAAGCATAAATAAAATTAAAACCTTTCTTATTTTAAGCCACTGACATTTGGGGGATTGTTTGTTATTGCTGCATGACTTAGAATCTCCTGGGTCCTGAGTCCCAGTGTTTCATAAAGTGAAATTTTTTAACTACAGAAGTGAAAATAATTGATGTAATTTTTAATGGCTTCAATCGTAATTCACCCCTTTAAAGTATACAGTTCAATGGATTTTAGTATAGCCACAGAATTGTGAAACTATTGCCACAATCAATTTTAGAACATTTTCTTCACCCTACAAAGACATCCCACACTTCTTATCACTTTCTCCATCTTCCCAGCCCTAGGCAATGAACAGTCAACTTTATATCTCTATAGATTTGCTATTCTGGATATTTCATTTTGTGTTGAATCATATGATATTTGGTCCTCTGTGGCTGTCTAATTTCACTTACCATGTTTTTAAGGTTCATCCATGTTATAGTATCAGCACTTAATTATTATATTCCCAAATAATACTTTATTGCATGGACATACCACAATTTATATATTCCTTTATCAGTTGATGGACCTTTGGGTTATTTCCAATTTTGGCTATCATGAATAAAGCTGCTATAAACATTTGTGTACAAGTGTTTGTGTGGAAATGTTTTCATTTCTCTTGAGTATATACCTATGCATGGAATTGCTAAGTCATGTTTGACTTTTTGAGAAAACGCCAGACTGTTTTCCAAAGCTGCAATATTATTTTAAATCCCCAGTTTCTCCACAGCCTTGCCATTGCTTATTATTCGTCCTTCTGATTATAACCATTCAAATGTGTGTGAAGTGGTATCTCATTATGGTCGTGATTTGCATTTACCTGTTAACTAATGATGTTGAGCACCTTTTGAAGTACTTGTTGGCCATTTGAACATCTTCTTGGAGAAATGTCTATTCATGCCTTGTGTCCATTTTTAAATTGGGTTATTCATCTTTTTGTGGTTGGGTTGTACGAATTTTTTTATCTATCCCAGATACAAGTCCCTTATCAAATTTATGATTTACAGAATTATTCTCCCATTCTGTGAACAGTTTTTTCATTTCCATTATTGTGTACTTAGAAGCACAATTTTTTTTTTTAAAATGAAGTCCAATTTATCTATTTTTTCTTTTGTTGCTTCTGCTGTTGGTGTGATATCTAAGGGACAATCACCAAATCCAAGGTCATGAAGATTAATGCCTGCTTTCTTCTAAGAGTTTATTTTTTTAGCTCTTACATTCAGGTCTTTATCCATTTTGAGTTAATTATTGTGTGAGATAGGGATCCAAATTCATTCTTTTGCATCTGGTTTTACAGTTATGCCAGCATTTGTTAAAAAGGCTATTATTTCCTTTTTGAACTGCCATGGTACCCTGTCAAAGATCAATTGACCATAAACGTGAGGGCTTGCTTCTGAACTCTCAATTCTAGTCCATTGATTCATACGTCTATCCTTATTCTAGTGACATACAGTCTCGATTACTGTAGCTTTGTAGTAAGTTTTGAAGTCAGAAAGTGTGAGTCCTCCAACTTTGTTCTTTTTCAAAATTGTTTTAGCTGTTCAGGGCCCCTTGAATTTCCAAATGATTTCTGGGATCAGCTCAATTCCCACAAAGAAGCCAGCTGGGATTTTTGATAGAGATTGCATTTGAATCTATAGATCAGCTTAGGGAGTCTTGCCATCCTAACACTATTAAGTCTTCCAATCCATGAACTTGGGATGTCTTTCTACTTATTTGGGCCATCTTCAATTTCTTTCAACAATATTTTATAGTTTTCAGAGCATAAGTTTTGCACTGCTTTGGTTAAATTTATTCCCAAGTATTTTTGGTATACTGATGTTGTCTCAAATAGAATTGTTTTCTTAATATCATTTTCAGTTTGTTCATTGCTCCTGTGTAAAAATACAGTAGGCTTTTGTATATGATACGGAATTTGCAGCCTTACCAAACTTATTCAGTTCTAATACTTTGGTAGTAAGTTGACTCCTTAGAGTTTTCTTTATACATCATGTCTCTCATAAATATAGTTTTACTTATTCCTTCCAATCTGGAGGCCCTTTATTTAACTTTCTTGCCTAATTGCCCTGGATATCACACCCAGTACAATGTTAAATGGAAATGGTGGGAGTGGACTTCCTTGCCTTGTTCCTGGCTTAGGGTCAAACGTTCAGTGTTTTACCACCGAGTATGAAGTTGTGAGGTTGAGGAAGCTCCTTTCTATTCCTAGTTTCTTGAGTGTGGGTTTTTTTTTTTGATCATGAAATGGAGTTGGATTGTGTCAAATGCTTTTTCTTTATCTATTGAGGTAGTTGTGAAATTTTTAACTCAATATTTACCTTCCCACTGGATTTCCTTTAAATTCTATGATCTGGGATTTGTTTAAATGACATGAAGACTTTAATCCAGAGTTCTGTATGCTACAGTACAGTGGAGATTTGAGGGTGAATAAGAAATCCACATTCAAAGTTTCATGGGGCACAGTGTGAAAAGAGTTCGCAAAACAGCTAGAAAATTAAGGAATGTAGTGTTTTGAAAGAATCATTTAAAATAATCATCATGAACAGGAATGCTGGGATACATATGAAAATGAAAGGTGTAATACTGAGCAAAAGATTTATTTTCAGATGATTTAGTTGTCTATCCAGATAATCCAAGGGCCAGTGGGAAATGGTTATAATAATATCCTAGTAAGTTTGCCTGTTAAAAAAACAGAATGTCAATACCTTTCCCTTATATCAGCCATATAAAATGGGAGAAAACAGTGGGGACTATTCATTTATAAATGAGTAACATGGAATATAAAATAATGTTCTAGGAAGTACGGAGGTATGAGAAGAGGTGCTGATATCTGAAATGATGAAAAAAGCTAAATAGCACAAAACCTGAATCAGCACTAAAACTAGAGAGGCATATCATAGACATACCTGCAACTTTGAGGAATTTCTCATAAAACACAGTGGAGATAAGAGAAGATTTCATGAATTCACAAAAACCAAGTCATAATGCTTCTTCATGAGAAGGTACTTTAGTGCCTTGGGAAATAAGTACAGAAAATCCTGGCAGAAAGCAACTAACGCCTTCTAATTTGGAGGCGCTAGTCCTGGCAGCAAGTGGGAGAGTGGGGATAACTCTAGCTAGAGACCCCCTTCCTGCTAAAGATCAATATGTTCAGAGACAGCTGCTCTGCAGACCTGTGAGCAAACGAGATGGGCCGCACCTCGGCCAGGGGCAGTCCCCAAGAGGCCAATGTCTTCCTTGAACATCTGGCACTTTGTCCAAAGTATGGGCTTTCCTTGGCCCTTGATAGACAGAAATCATAAGGAAAAAGTCATTCATCTGACGACATAAAATCAACAACAACCATAAATGGAATTAAAACAAATGACATATTGAATGCATTTGCAATACAGTCAGATGTAGAACTAGTATTATTAGTATGCGAGGAGCCCTTACAAATCGATGAAAAGATTACCGAGTAAAAATGGGCTGAGGATATGTAAGCAGTTTACACAACACACACACCCATACACAAAAGGACCAATGTGTGAAAAAATGTCTCCCCTCACTAATAAACAAAGATACCTAAATGCAAATATTGAGACTTTATTTAGCCTAGCATTTGGCATGTATTTTAATTATTGTTATACTGTAGAGAATATACATGTGGCCAGTGGTTGAAAATCGGAACAACTTCTATCTGGAAGGCAATTTAACAAGTATTTCAAAGGTCTTAAAATGTCCTTACCTTATCCTGGTAATTCCACTTCAGGAGATTTAATTGTGATGACATAAGCATAGGTTTTATAGGACTGTGCACTCTGGTGTTAGGGCAATGAAAATTTGGAAGAACTGGTTTAAAAGGTTAGAGAACACCCATATAAACACCAAGATGTCATTAAAGTATTACAGATGAATATTTGATGCTTAAAGAAGAGCTCCATGATAGATTTAAAATCCACTATAAAACATTGTTTATACACTCACATGCATATACAGAGGCCAGCAGTGCTAACTCGTTTTTTTTTTTTCCTTGCTGGTATAATTTTATTTTCCTGTTGTTTATTTTTAAGAGCCAAAGGAATAACAGCTCTTAAGCTAATAAAAAGTCACTGAATGTCATTTAGGCAAAGGTATCCCAGGTTACTTTTGCAGGGCCAATCATAAGGACACTCCTGTCCTGGTCACAGAGCAAGTGTCAGTCTCCAGCCCGAGCCAAGAGAGGGGAATTTGTTTGGATTGGACTTCATTCAGTGCACCCAGAGAACTCACGTATTGTCTCTTTCAGTGGCAGTCTGTTGGGTAATGCTTTGCTTGTTTGAATTCTTAGTGACTGCAGTCAGCTGGTTTTTACTGTGGTGCCATTGTTTGAATTGCAAACAAATCAACCTTCAACAAAGCATCTAACCAAACAAGATGAAGGGTGTCCACTCCAGCCATGAGGAGCTCCTTGAGCCGTGGACTTCTGAACGTCCACCTCTTCGGGATCCGAGAGGATGTGCACACAGGGGAGGAGTGAGTGGGTGAAGGAGGGAGAGTTTGAGGGATTTGGGGTGGGCATCAAGGGATAACTGTGAGTGTCAATGCCAAACCCATCTCACCTCATTTTACATAACAATTTCAGAAGTTCTATAGATTGAAGAACCAGTGGGGCTGGTTACAAGATCAGATTTGGTAAAATGAACATTGAAAATGGCAGACACTCCTAAAGATCTCAAAACTTCCCTATGTTTATAAGACAAAGTGTTGTCTGAACACCTCCCAATAATTCAGTGAAGAAGCAAAAGGCAGAATTATTTTTCTTCTTCTCCAGATGTAGAAACTGAGTCTCAAAGTGTTTAAATGATGTGTCCAAAGTCATACAGGAATTCTTAGTGTTGGAACAAAGCTTCCTAAAATCCCAGAATAGGGCAATTTCTATCTGTGATTTTTTAACTCACTCACTAACAGTGACAGGGAAGTTGTGTGGGGATCTTTAAATGTCAGAGGAGGGGAGTGGAAAGGAAGATGAGGGAAGTGAGAAAAATGAAAGATGTTGCATTCTGTTTGGGGGCAGAATAATTTTGCTTTGTTAGCACATCACCCCTTGCCTCCACATCCTCACACTTCCCATCCAGTCAATCAGCAAAATCTTGTTGGCTTTGCCTACCTCTCCCCACCTCAGCCTCCCTGGTGCAAGCCCCCAGGTCTCTAGCCTGGCTCTTGCCCTGGTGAACTCGTTTGGTCTCGCTGCTTCTGTGCTATCCTCTCACCGTCTATTATCCATAGCATGGCCAGAGTGGTATTTTTAAATGTCGGTCAGACCAAGTCATGCTCTTGCTCAAAATCCTCCTGTGGCTCCCATCTGACTCAGAACGAATACCCACAAGGCCCTAATGGTTTGGTGCCATCTGCAGCCTCCCAGACCTCATCTCCTACCTTGCTCTGATCACATTTTGTTTTGTCAAATGCTCCCAACACATTTCCACACCAGGGCCTTTAGACTCGCTGTGTCCTCTACTTGGAAAGTGCTTTGTTGTTATTTCATAACTAACCCCCTCACTTCTTTCAGGTCTATGCCCAAATCACCTATTCAGAGAGGTCACTCTACCCATAAGAAAAAAGCACCCCACCCCTAGCAATCCTATCCCTCCCCCAGCCCTGTCATATTTTTTCTCACTTCCTTCATAGCTTCTACCTGACATATTGCATATTTGTTCATTGTCTATCTCCCACCAGGAGTATGTACGTCTTTGGAGGGCAGAAACTTGGTTTTGTTCCATGCTAAAGTTTCAGGACCCTGGACAGCTCCAGGTGCATAGTAGGGCCTCACTACATGTTGAGTGGACAAGCACAAAGCAAGACAGGGTATTACCACTCAGATCAGAAACTTGACTGTGCAGTCACTCAAGTTGTGAGGACAATGGGACACCTCTCTGTCCCCAACCGCTGGCACACAGTAGGTGTCCAAAAATGCTTGGGTTGATAAGAACTGAAAAATCTACAATTAATGTACTTTCATTCAAAATATGCCGGCCTTTGATGGCCATGAATTACTTTAGGAAAAGGTAATCAATGTGGTTGTTTTAAGTCCCTAAGTCTGCTAATTTCTTATAGCAACCATAAGAAACTAATAAAATTTTGAACTGTCATTTACCCACAAATCAGTGGGCTTCTATTTCTACTCTTGCCATGAGCACTACAAATGTTACGGGTGGGCCTTTGGGGCAAAGAATTTGAATCCTCGAGCTTCAAGCTCCTTTCTGCTAAAAGGAATATAATTTCTTCCCTGCTTGCCTCACAGAGAGCTATGGATTTTACATGCTGCATTTTATCGTTATTGGAACAGATATGCTCTGCAACAGCTGGCATGCTACAATCACATTTGTTAAATGAACACGTGTCTGTGAACACATGCTCATAAAAGATATCTATTGGCACGAAGGACACGTATTTTGGCAGCAGATTGAGGTCTCAGGGATGTCTTTGTGGGTAAAAAGATATTTTGGGGCCATAGTATATGAAACTACTGCAGCTTAAACACTCATGCAAGTAGCAAATTCACTAGTTGCATGAGCACATGTGTGCCTAAGAAAAGCTAAACTTTTTTTTTTCTGTGTTAGAGAAGTTGTGGGTTTACAGAACAATCATGCATAAAATGCAGGATTCCTATACATCACCCCACCACCAATACCTTGCATTGGTGTGGAACATTTGTCACAATTGATGATAGCACATTTTTATAATTGTACTATTAATTAAAGTCCATAAATTAACTTAGGGTTCACTGTGTAGTGTAGTTCCACAGATTTTTTAAAAAATTTTATTCTGTTATAATTAAATTTCTCTTTAAATATATATCTGAAATATTAAACTTTTAACCTGGTCTGAGGAGGCCATTTGTGACAAAACCTTATTTCAGTTTTAAAATGTTAGAAGCTATATTTCAACCACTGTGGGTTATTCTGGAAAGGAAATGTGTAACTACCTAGAGGCTGGTTAGATTCATTGCAAAGAAAAGCCCAGAGAGAAGTATAATCTTTATATTTTATCATTGCTTTAAACTTAAAATAATATCAGCCTTAGCTACAAAATTATGAGAAGTCAACTCCCAGGGGAGGCAGGAAGTGAGACGACAAGAGTCCAAAGGGGATCAGCAATCATTTCTGACACCGTTGCATTAACTTCCGACAGTAACTACCTACCTGGAGGTAGGTCAGATTCACAGGTTAAAGCACTTTCCCCACAGGGCTGCCCTCACTTCAGACACCAGCTGCAAATTCAGGGCTTCCTAAGACCACCCACACTTCTTACCAACTGGCTACAAATTCAGGGATTCCCCCTCAGGTTCAATAAGTCGCTAGAATGACTCAGAATTCAGGAAAGCTCTGTACTAACAGTTACACTTTTATCGAAGCAATAAATAAATAAATAAGTAAAAGGATTCGAATCAGAAGTCAAAAGAAGAGACTCACAGGTGAGGTCTGGGAGGGTCTCTACAGCAACGCTCCAGTGTCCTTTCTACGTGGACTCAGAAGATGTCAACCTCATGGTTCTTCAGTGTGTATTAGGGAAGTTCCACTGAGCTTCAGGGTCCAGAGTTTTTACTGGGGTTTCATTATGTTCAGTGTCCACCCAATGTCCAGTTGAACTCAATCCCCAGTCCCCTTCCCCTCCCCAAAGGTCAGGCTGACATCCAGTGGTTCAAAGCCCCACCCCTCTAATGACATGGTTGGCCTTTCTGGCACGAGCAGCCCCCACCCCAGGACTACCTGTGAGGCTGGCCCCGATCTGAGTCATCTCATTAGCATATGAGCTATCAGGTGTGGTCTGATAATAAAGATATTCCTATCAGGAAGAAATCCCAAACATTTAGAGGTTACCCCCAGGAGTTGGGATAAAGAGCAGACATATTTTTGTAGACCAAATTCCCTACCGCATGGGATCAAACTATCTGTGACTGCTTTGCAGAGATACAAGGGAAGTTTCAATGCAGGCAATGCAGAGCCTGAAAAATTATCAGGCTTTTGTGGAAAGCTAGATAAAAGCACCCCTCTTCACAGCTGACAGCAGTCATCCTTACACTGCCAGTGGGGTAGTTTTTAAGCATCAGCTGCCCATCATGGAGCACTTAAGGGCCAGGCACAGTGGTAAACAGTTTATAGACAGAACTGATTATAAGTTTAATCCTTTGAAGGAGGGAGAGAGGAAGAAAAATTCTCAGGTGATCAAACACTGCCCTTTAGACAGCAGTCTGTCTTTTTGATCCAAGCAACAGAAAGTTCAGCTTCACCTGGCAGGTAGGTGAGGTGGCTGTCAGTTAAGTGAGTGCTTCTTATACTTATGCAATTATATTTCTATAGATCAATTTTGGGTCAAACATTAGTGTTGTATAATTTTAATAAGAAGTTATAGATTTAATTTAAAAATCTTTATACAAATATGCCATAATTCATCAGTTTTAGATGAGACCTTTTTGGCATCGTAACATCTCTGAGATCTGGAAATGTCTTGTAAGACTGTGGGTCAGGAGGTCCAGTCATGACAAAGCTGTCACTGCCTGTGTTTGTGTGAATGTCACTGTTATCCCTGGAGGTGAGACTGAATATCTGCCATCCCTCGAAGACCACCAAATGACCATTTGAGAAGGGAAAAAAAGCTCTGGTTTTGTCTAGAAACTTCTAATTGGCATCTCTGGTAAAACCAATGAAACCCTTGCAGGATTTGTGTGAGCATCTTCGAAGAAAATACCAGAGACAATCGTGGAGCACTTTTACCCTTTTATTAGAAAAGCCACTTTTACCAAGAGGATGGAATTATGTGGAAAAACCCAGCTATTGATTCAAAAGAGTCCAACATCAAAGGTAAAGAAGTTCTGTAAATGCCTTAACCAATTTATGTTGCTTATATG
Source organism: Choloepus didactylus (assembly GCF_015220235.1). Classification (NCBI taxonomy): domain Eukaryota; kingdom Metazoa; phylum Chordata; class Mammalia; order Pilosa; family Megalonychidae; genus Choloepus; species Choloepus didactylus. Next base: position 4,188,606 of record NC_051324.1, read on the forward strand.
TTCCTTTGATGCATGTATATAGATGCTATGATAAAAATCAATGCTTAAATAAGTCTTACAGAGCTTTATAAATAAATATTAAAATAGAGGTGATAGGAAAGTGTGATGTCATGGTTCAACTGACAGTTTGGTTTTCTTCTCTCTTGGTTTTTCATAAAATAAATTTGTATCTTCAATTGATAGTGTCTGAGTTTCAGGGAGAGAGTTTATGTTGTACTGCATGGAGAAGAGACTGGAAAAAATGTATATCAACCTTAATGGTAGTTATCTGGAGAATGGGACAGGGGTGGGGTCAGGGAGACATTCTATTTTGTATATATCAGCATTTTGCATACTTAAGCTTTATTTTCACAACTAAAACAGAAATAACATTTTTGTAATTAAGACAATAAATAAGTAGAAAAGCATAAGGATGAGATGAGCCTGTAACCAAAAAATAACTATTTGCCTTGTGGTAGATTTTCTTTCTTTCCCCCTGCCCTCCACCCTCCCCCCAAAAAAAGAACCCAGCCATCAATGAAGAGTAAATATCAAAAAGCCCTTCTGAAAATTAATTTCTGATTTGTCCAGCTTTTTTTTTTTTTTCCTTTTTGGTAGGCTATAGGCTGGGCAGTCTCTAGTTTGTCAACTAATATATATAGATTCACCTATCAGGTGCCAGAAATTGGGCTGCAGCTTTCAAGTATGTGCAGAGGGTCTATATGGAAGATGAAGCAGCTTTTTAGAAATGATCTCAAAACATTACACTTCAATAATATGAAATAATAGCTCCTTCATATTACTACTAACTAAAGCATTCGTCCTCACCGAGGAGTTCATTTCAAAAGCAAAACATCTTATTTCTAAATATAAATTGAAAACCTCTACTGACTGGAGACATTTCTGTTGAAAGAGATTTTCTCCTGGTATTATAGATTGTAAAGAATCTCAGATGCAGAGTGGAAGTAAAATAATGCATCTTGTGTGATTTATGGGTGAATGGGGGTTCATAGATGTTTAGATGACAGTTTTTCTGTAAGGCCAAACATGGTTTCCAGAAGCAGAGATTCCTAGCAATCTCTCACAGATGCTGTTATCACACCAAATGATCTTCATCCTGGAATCTTGCATTGTGGTTTCCAATAGCAATTGTCATAGCTATTTCTTCACATGTTCACATGTTGATTTATATTATATTCTGATGACAGTATTTTTCATATCATTTCTTATATCAGTGCATAAAAGGTAATTTATATTTTACTTAGCTGTGTAGCTTAAGATAACTACAGGCAATGGAAAGCTAAGTATTAAATAACAATTTTTAAATTACAAAAGCAAAAATGTTGATTATAGAAAAAGTTAGATTATAGTGATTGAAAGAAAAAAATTAAAAGTATCTGTATTTCCATTACCAGGAATACCACTGTTGATATTTTAATATATGTCTTCCTAGACCATAATTATGCATATACACACAAATACACTAAAATGTATTACACTCCATGTAGTGCCTTAAATTCTACTTTTAGGCTCAGGTGTGGGAAAAAAGAAACACATCTTTATTAGTTAATGGCTTCTTATACTGTAGATATATGATAATTTATCCTTTCTTCTATAGTTAGAAGTTTTGTAAATACAGTTTTGAATATCTGTTTCATTAGCATAAATTCCTAACAGACCAAAACTTACAAGCATTATAAAGACTTTTCAAATACATATAGCCAGCTATCTTCCAGAAAGATTATATTCATGTTCCTTACAGCAGCATATAGGAGTGTTTCCATTTATCCAAAGCCTCAGCCTGCACTGAACTTTTTAAAGCTTTGCCAATAAAATAAGCCAAAATGATTTCATTCATATTCAAACTTCCATTTCTCTGATAACTGACAAATGATATGTTTCTATCCATAATTGTTACTGTGGCCACTTTTTATGGTGGTAACTATGAGCTTTTTCTACAAGAGGTACTAGCCCTTGTCCTGTACAGCAAACATTTCTCCAAGTCTGACATTTAACTTCTAATTGCTTGACATTTTCATGCCAGCCTTTTCCCTTCTCATGGCTATCGGTTCTTATTTCAGAGAGGCTATGGCCTCTTGTACTTTGAAATCCAAAACATCTCATCTTGTGAGGCATACTCTTTCTTTAAGACTTCCAAATGGCATTCCATTTCCTTTCTATGGTACGATTTTCTCTTTTCCTCATCCTTGTGCAAACCATCACCCAGATCCTGTGGATGAGTCACGATGAGTGCACTTGTCCAATGATTACATCTGCTTCTCAAAGCCCCAGACGGGAGGACGGGTTGCCATGCACAGCTCCATGTCCAGATCCTGGTTTCTTGCAGGACCTGGCTTATCCCTGCACCTCTAGAAGCATGCATCTTTCCCTTCCCCCATTAACTGGTCCTCTTGCTGTCTGATCTGATACAGGTCATGCACACCTGCAATTCTCAGCAGATTTCAGCACCACTGTCCTCCCTGTCACCTCTCCCATTTGACTTGCAGCCCTTCTCTTCCTAGAAAGCAACAGGAAATGCCTGTTTTGTTGTCCCTGCCTTCTTCCCAAATGCTTCTTATGTATAGGACTAGAGCGGAGCTAGGGTAGGGTTACCAGCTAACCCCAGACATGTAGCCGTACCTGACAATCATCCCAGAGACAATTAAAGGACCAAGCCCAGCGCTGCCTAGGGGTGTGGTGGCCTGCAGTGACCGTATCTTGAAGGGTCCCCTCTGACACAAAGCTGCTCACTTGGAATGACCTTGAAATGGACCTCTGACCTCTCCTCCACTTCAGTACTCTTCTGAAGCCAGACTCGTTCTGGAAAGAACTCAACTTCTCTCTCCTGACATTTCTCATTTGGGGGGCTGAGTGAATTTTAATTGTGATTTGTGTGATGATTATCTGCTTGGGAAAAACAGCACAAGCCCTTGAAAAGTTTCCCATAGAACTTACCTGCTGAGACCTGCTTAGGAGTCTGGGAAGCTGATCTTTTAGAGGTAATGAGGCAGTGCAGTCTCTACTACCTGCTTAAGCTTCAGAAAAAATATTCTTTAAATGGAAACAGATTGAGAGGGCAAATGGCAAACCTTCAACTCTTGAGCTCTTCTTCCCCATTAACCAAGGGTAAAAGGCAGGCCTGGAAACCCCTTTGCAAGAGCTGCCGATGACACTACTTCGTTTTAATGTACTGCAAGTCTTTACGGGCACATGCTTGATTTGTTTTTCATCTGAATTTCTGATTGTAAAGGAACCAAGCACAACTTTTAACTTGGCTGATGTGTGAAAATCAGGCTGCTGGATTTTGAAGTACACCATCAGCAGAATGTGTTCTTTTCATCTTTGTTCTCTAAATCCACTTTTTATTTTCTTGCATAAAGGAAAGAGAGTCTCTTTAATGTTGTGTGGATAAAAGCCACAAGAAAGAGAGAAAGCAGGGAGCAACTACTGGGCCCTCAGGGGTAGACAGAGTGAGAAGTTTTGGACTCCTCTTTTCACCAAAGAAAGGCGCTTTGCTAGTCTAGACAATTACAGACAAGACAACTTGGTTTAATTTGCATTAATTGAGGACTATCCCATTGTGCAGAAGATTTCGGCAATGACAGCTTAAGACTGATGTACATCTGTAACCCATAGCCAGTTGATTATGACTTCTATGGGAAAACAAATAGCTCAAATGTTGTTTTAAAGCTACTCGTTTCAGGCCTTAGAAATGCACCAGAATCACCAAGCATTGCCTAAGGCAGACGGAGCCTTTGCCTCTTCTTCCAGCTTTTTCCAAATTCTTATCAAAGGCCAAAATGTGGTGCTCTTAGTTTGATGTATTATCAGCTGGGCATATATATTCCTGCCTTGGTTTGACATAATGGGCCTGGTTGCTGATATTTTCACTGCATCCTCTCGTGTTTGACTGTAATCCATGGTCCTACTTAGTATTTTTAACGTATTCCATAGTCCTATTTAGTACTTTTAAATGGTGCTGAAGGATTAATGCATCCCACTTCTTGTTAAGTTTAGGAATGTGTCTTTTTCACATTACATCAGCAATAACCACAGATGAGAATTTTATTAATGCAGACAAAACCCTCCAGTTTCATCTTTTAAGCTCCAAAACCGAGTTAAGTGGGGTGAGATCATTTCCACAGGGAGAGATCAGTAAGCCTTCACCTTTTTCCCCCAGATATCTTACTTTGTCATGAGGCTTTTAACCTCCACCCATTGCACAGATGGGCAAATAGAGACTTGTGAGTCCCACAAAGTAACGTAACCCATGGGGAAGTTCCTAGTGATAAAATCGAGGAGAATTCTCTAATACTCCTATTAATGGGCAGCAAGCCCGAGGTTAAATGGAAAAACCAAGCTCTGATAACTTGTACTTTTCTTCCAAATTAAGGAAAAGCTATTTTGACATTTGTATAGCCCCAGAGAGAACCCGAGCTCATGAGCTGAGCTTTAAAGTCTTATTGGACATGCACCACTGAGTCCTAAGGTTTGGGCAGCATTTATCCGAAAAGCAGAGCATTCGACACATTTTTCTGAAAATCACCCTAGCAAAAATCCAAGCTGCACTGCCCACTCTCAGGCCTCATTCATATGCTCAAGTAAACAAGCTGCACTGAAGGGCTTAGAGCACAAACAAAAGTCAAGGGGGCGAGTGGGGGGAGGCCCCTATAGAGGCTGAGACATTCCCACATTTCCATATTTCCAGATTTGGGGTTCTGCGTTCAGAGCATGAACTTTCTCAAATGTCCTGCTCTCCATCAGTGTGTCTTTTTAAGCAGCGAGATTTGTTGCTGGATAATTCTAAATGACCATCGCCTGCTAACAAAGCCATCCTATTTAGACATGGGCAGATAATGTAGAAAATAGGTAGTTGGGGAAGATTTCATGAGGTCTAATAAATCTTCAGTAAATTAAAGCTCATCCCTGCTCCTCCCCTCGTCCGCTCTTTGTCTTGCTAATACACATTAGCCCTCGGCTGGCTTCACACTTTCAGGCTTTGCAGAGGTGAGGCCTGCATGGAGCTGCAGACGTGGAAGCCGAGAAGACCTTTGCCCCAAATGTTGCCCATTAACGTCAGTGTGGCCTGTTGAGGGATCTTACTGTGGTTCTCCGGGCTCAAAAGAGCTCCCACGTAGCAAGTTGGCAGCTTAAAGAGACAAGAAGTGGATTGGGAAAGAAATAGAGAGGCCACTGGGTATCTCTGGTTAAACACCATATACTTGTGGCCCATTGGTTTAAAATATTCAGGGAACGAGAAAGAGGCATGGCCCTTTAGTTGTAAAAGTAATACATTAATAGTATTAAATTATAGTACAGAACAGTAAAAGGGGGGAGTTAATTACCCTCTCTCCCTACACTTTGATAACTAATGTTGAATTTCTCATACATGCCTCAGGAAAATTTTAAGCATGTTCTTTTTCTGAAAAAAAGAACACAAGCACTCCCTTCTGCAGGTAGCTTTTGTCAAAACAAGCAGCAATCTGAGAAAATATACATGATAAAGGACTAAATTCCTCAATTAAATGATGTATGATTCAACAAGAAAATGAATAATGACCCTGTAAGAAAATGGGAAGGATATATAAAGCAGCCTCCTATGAGGGGGGAAAAAAAGAAAGATCAACCACGTAGTTGAATAAATATAGTCTGAAATAATGAGCTAACGTTTTTTCTCCAGGTTGCACACGTTTATAAGCTCACCAATATCCAGCGTTATCAAAGATTCAAGGAAACAGATATGTTCTTAGTGTTCTGGAGGGAGTGTATATTTTTAGACAGCAGTTTGACTACCTACCAAAATGAAAAATGCGTATGTACTTTGACTCAGCAACTCCACTGTTGGGGTTTATCTTATTGATAGATCTCTGTACGCCCCTACAAATATATGTACCAAAATGTTCATTGCAAACCATGGTAATAGAAAAAAAAAAAAAAAAAAAAAGAAGCAAATTCAGATGTGTGTAAGTCAGGGCTAGTTTAAATGAAATACAGAATCTCCATGAAATTGAATACTCTGCTTGGGTTCAGAACAGAATACATCCATGGGGCCATGTGTGAAGCTGTCCAGGATGTAATGTTATGAGCTTTCACTCCCAGAGAATTTCCCTCAGCAACTCTTGCCTTCGTGTTACATACATATGGCGACGGCATTGACTGCTGAGGGGCCGTTCCACTGGGGTGGTGAGGAGAGCTGGTTTCTTAGATCAGGATCTCAGTCTCCCACTTTCTCTCTGTGTAGATTTGGGCAAAGTACTGAAACACCCTAAGACTTAATAATCTACAAAATAATGATAATGACAATAATAACACTTTTCTCACAGGGTTGTGAGTCTTAAATGAAACAGTGCAGGTAAGTTGCTAAGTCCAGGGCCTTGCCTTAAAGGGTTCAATAAATGTGAATTTTTATGACAAATTAGCCTTGGTATAGAAAAGGTTCCTGGCAGAGACACTGCTGCTGTAGCTGGTAACAGAGCAGATTGTGCACTTGAAAAATCAGTGTCAGAGGAGCATCTGACTTCTCAAAGTGCTAAGAGATGATAAGAGAGATAAAGCCCTACAAGTAGGGGTGGTGCAGAGAAACTCAGTTACAGGGATGAGAACCAGGCTGGCTCTTACCTGACTGCTTAGGTTTGCCCAGGTGGAGGAGAGGAAAGAGGGAGGATATGCAACAGGGGCATTGCATGAATGTAGGGGCAGTGGTTGGGAACCACAGTGACTTATTCTGGGACTTGGGGAAGATCGCAACTAGAGTTTTAGGAGATGATGGAAGTGGTGCTTTGAAAATCCCGGCTCTTCTGCTCTGAATTCAACACATGTCAAGCCACCATAGGGAGAAGAATTTACGTCGGAAAAGTTGCCCGTGCCCTTGGAAGGGTCATAACTCCTGAAGACACCTCCCTCCTGAGCAATAATTCCCACGAATCAGCCCCACCCAGCTGCATGGAGGGCAATCTGGGGGATAGTTTGGGGGGCACAAGCCATCTGGGGCTGTAGTGGCAAGGGGACTGTGCTAGTTTGGATGTATTATGACCCCCAAAAGCCATGTTCTTTGATGCAATCTATGTGGGCAGATGTATTAGTGTTGATTAGATTGTAATTCTTTGATCAAGTGTTTCCATGGAGATGCGCCCCACCCAACTGTGGGTGATAACTTGAATTAGATGGTTTCCATGGAGGTGTGGCCCTGCCCATTCATCATGGGCCTTGGTTAGTTTACCAGAGCACTCTATAAGCTCAGACAGAAGGAGCGAGCTTGCTACAGCCAAGAGGGACACTTTGAAGAATGCACAGCAGCTGAGAGAGGAGCTGCAGCTTACAGAGACATTTTGGAGATGGCTGTTGAAAGCAGATTCTTGCTCCAGAGAAGCTAAGAGAGGACAAATGCCCCAAGAGCAGCCAAGAGTGACATTTTTGAGGAGCTGAAGCCTAGGGAGGAACGTCCTGGGAGAAAGCCATTTTGAAGCCAGAACTCCAGAGCAGACGCCAGCCATGTGCCTTCCCAGCTAATGGAGGTTTTCCAGACACCATCGGCCATTCTTCTGTGAAGGTACCCCATGATTGATGCATTACCTTGGACACTTTATGGCTTTAAGACTGTAACTGTGTAACCAAATAAACCCCCTTTATAAAAGCCAATCCATTTCTGGTGTTTTGCATTCCGGCAGCATTAGCAAACTAGAGCAGGGACCTAGATTCCATTCATTCACAATAACTAACCGAGCAATTGCTGGTGCCAGCCAAGGAGCTGGTGATATACAAGGAGCAGACTCCTGTCATCTGTGGACCTCAGCTTGCTTTCTCTCTAATTCAAGAAACTTCTCTCTGCTAAAAATTTTAATCTGGGACTACGAGCCCATACTGCCCAGTGCCTCTCTCTGCACCTGCCTCTTCGCCTCCAAATGAAGCTTCTGGATCCACCTGTGACCTCTGAAGGGCTGAGCTACTCTACAGTGGCCTGGCCTCAGCTCCCAACGAAGTCAACAAAATTTTATGGGCAAATTCCTTTGGAGCTCTGCAGGGATTAACCCCACACACCTCATATCCCTGTTTTCCTTGTCACTGAGCAGGAAGTCAGCCCCTCTCACCTCCCTCCCCATACTGCCCAGGTTTGTACCTCCTCTATCTGAAACTCCCACAGCCTTCATTTCCTCCCAGATGTTTCTGCTGTGCCTCCTGCAAATTTGTCCCATAGTAGACACATCCCTATATTTTATTTTCTTTTATCTTTTCCAGAATATTTCCTCCACCTCCCTTACTCAGCCCCAGCTCAGGAGTCCATGGGTCATCATTTCACCCATGCTTGCAAATTCCATTCCCTCGTGCCTCTGTTCTCCCATTATACCCAAGTAGGAAAGCTCCAAACCTGGGAGAGCCTATGAAACCCTTCCCAGTTCAGACCTGTGCAACCAAGCCTTATTAGTAAAAAGACACACAGCTGAGTAGATGGATATGGAAGAGGTTAAAGTGAATTCATCAGAAATCATATGATATTTCTTGATTTGTTCTACTTTCTGCAATGACTGTTTTTATGCCTTTGCCATCCCCTCAAACCTCTGACTTCCTTTCCCAGTAAAACTCTGAGAATATAAAAGTCATCAGACAAACACTAATTCATCTAACCAGAACCACAAACCTTCCTGCATCAACTCTCATTTTCTTTTCTTTCCAGTTACAGTGGAAGAAAAGTTTCCCCTCCTCCAATCTAACACCCACTCTATCCTAATTTGCCTTCTCAGTGACTTGGTTTTCTTGCTCATTTTTGAGAACTTTCAGTCTTTTTCTGTCTCTGTCTCTGTCTCTCTCTTCTCCTAGATCATTCTCTTCAATGTTCAAGCAGACTCAAATTCTCCCATCTTAATGAACTCTCGCTGCATCCTACGTTTCTAACTTTCCAAAACAGTCACATATGCCTTAATGCCCATTTCCTCTCCCAGTCCCTCTTTCCATCCAACCATTACACTGAAATTTCCTTGTGAACTCCATATGGCGAAAGCTGAGATATTTCTCCATATTTATGTTTATGCTCTCAGTTGACCGTCTATCCTTCTTAGAACATGCTCTTCTCTTGCCTTCTGTTCTGGTTTGCTAGAGCTGCCGTTATGCAAAATACCAGAAATGGATTGGCTTTTATAAAGGGGATTTATTAGTTTACAAATTTATAGTTCTAAGGCCATAAAAATGTCCAAACTAAGGCGCCAACAATCGGGTACCTTCACTGAAGAATGCTCGATGGATTCCAGAACACCTCTGTCAGCTGGGAAGGCTAGTGGCTGGTATCTGCAGGTCCTTTGCTCCTGGGTTGTATTTCAAAACAGCTTTCTCTGAAACGTCTCTGGGCTTGTCTCTTTAGCTTCTTCAGTTCCTGTGCATCTAAGCATCAGGGTCATCTTTTAGCTTCTCCAGAGCAAACTCTGGGCTAGCATCTCCAAACGTTCCAGGCATCTCAAAGTGTCAGCAAGTGTCTCTCCAAAAGTCTCTCTCAGCTGCTCTGAGCTCCTTCCAGTGATTTAAGACCCACGCTGAATGGACGGGTCCACATCTCCATGGAAATAATCTAATCAAACATTTCCACCCTAATCAACAGACTAATCACTCTACCCACACAAAACTACATTAAAGAACATGACATTTTCTGGGGGACATAATATATCTAAACCAGAACACCTTCCATAACTCACTCTCCTAATTATCTACTTCTCTGGCCTCTACTTCTAAATTGACATTTTTTCACTCATCCTTTCCTACTCAATCCTTAGAAATTGAGCTTTGCCCTTTTCTTGTCTGTGGTCACCTTAGGCAAGTATGCTGGATTGAATGATGTATTCCAATTTAGACATTTTCTTGATCTTAATCTGCATTCTGGTTAGTGAGAACCCATTGTAAATAGGATCTCTTGAAGATGTCATTTTAGTGAAGGTGTGGCCCAACTGAAGGAGAAAGGGCCTTAGTCCATATTTCTGGAGTTCTTTACAAGCAGAAGAAATTCAGACATAGTCAGAAAAAGCCATGGGAAGGAGGCAGAAACTAGAAGTCAACAGCTCCCAGAAGAGAAAGGAAAGGACAAAGCCATGTGAAGTGAGGCAGGGAGTCATGTCAAGGAAATCCAAGGTTTGTGACAAACCAGCACCAGAAGGCTGTGACCGAGAGGAAGCAAGCCTTCTACCCTCCAGACAGTGAGCCAATAAATTTCTGTTGTTTAAGGCAACCCATTGTATGGTATTTGTTATGACAGCTCAGAAACTACGATAGTATGCTTACCAGTTGTTTGCATTTTCACATCTTCTAACAATAAATATTATTACGATTACTACTACTACTAAAAGTATGCAAATAATAACAATTACCAAATTCTTTACATGTATTAGCTGATTAGACACTACACTAGCACTCTCCTGATTATATACAAAAGGAAGCAGGCACGGAATGTTAAGGCGATTTGCCAAAGGTCACATAATAACTTGTGGAAACTAAATTCAAACCCAGGGTACCTGATGCCAAAACCTTATTTTTAATCACTACATGACATTGCTAGGCTCCCAAATTCATATCTCAAGTCCAAATTCATGTCTCCAGCCCAGAACATCTTTTGTGAACTCCAGACTCTCATGATCAGCTGCCCTTGTCTCATCTGCTCTTCAATAAACTGTCTTCAACTCAACACAGTCAGAAGTGAATTCTAACCTCATCTTCCCCCACGTTCCTTACGAACGTGATCCTCCCCTGACTTCCTCATTAAGTGGGTGACTCCACATCCTTCCTGGGGCTCAAACCCTAAACCTGGCTCTATTGATGTCATCTTCCTCATCATTTACTCAGCTAACAAAGGCTGTGAAACACACACACACACACACACACACACACACAGAGAGAGAGAGAGAGAGAGAGAGAGAGAGATTGAGAAAGTTCTTTCCCATCTCTTTTGACATCTTCCTAGTTCAACAATTCATCGTCTCTCACCTGGACCAGAGTAGTAGCTTCCTAACTGGGCCCTCTCCAATCTATTTTCTAACAACCAGAATGATCCTAAAATAATGCAAATCTATCTGTCACTCCCCTACTTAAACTCACCCAATAGCTCCAGAAAGATTTAATGATAAAGTCCAAAATAATTTCCATGACCAACTACCTTCTCCATGATCTAGCTTCTGCTGACCTTTCTATCCTCATCTCCCAAACTCTGCCCAGTAATGATCTCCATCCATCCTGGCTGCCCTGTTCTTCACCTCTGCCCTTTCTGCCTCAGGGCCTCTGGGTATGTTCTTTCTGCTGAGACCTCTTTCCTGCCAATCCTTCTGCTTCACCTGGAAAACTCCTTCTTCACCTTTATGGACCAGATTAAATTTTGTTCTCTTTTCATCTCATTGTATCCTTCATAGCACTTATCACAATTTTAAATGCTGAATTTGTTCATATAAGTATGTGTAATATCTGTCTTCCCCAATAGATTGAATGTTCTAGAAGAGCAAGGACTGCATCATTTGATAACTTCTGTATCTTGAACCTAGTGTTGTGCTTGATATAGGGTTGAAACTCAGTCAACATTTGTTGAATGACTAACTTGAGAGAGGGTATGATGGCATGCCATGCACAAGTAGCCAAGCTTGGAGCAAGGTCTACATTGGTGGTTCTGAAATCAGGGTCTCCAGACCAGCTCATGTGGATGCTGCAGGTCCCAGTGCTTTAGGCAATGGTTTCATCTGTAAAATGGGAATAATTTCAGCCAAAGTGGGTTATGTAAGTGTTCCAGCCCAGCTCTTGGAGGGCTTGGTTCGGTGCAGCCCTAAGACCAAAGAACACGCCAGGCACAGGAGAGCATCCCCAGTGGCAGCCATCAGAGGAGAACGGAGTTAGAGCTCCGCAAGAATGGCTGTGCTAAGGGACAGCTTATAGGGGTCTAGGACAAAGACATTCTATAGGGTAGGAGAATGGAGTTTTAGCAGAGTCTGGAGACACAGGGGTCTGGAGATTTGTTATCAATGGTGACCAGGGGAGGGGAGTTTCAATGTTTTGTTTACAATACCATCTGTACATACTTTCTTCCCTGAGAGGTCTGATGCAAGCTGCTACACACTGTGGGGCCTCTTCCCCATTAGGGAGGGGGAGCTGAGGCCCTGGGTCCCCACAAGAGAAAATTAAATGGTAACATATATGAAAACAGACTATGCTGTAAACAGCCAATGCCTAATAAATGTTAGTGTATGTCTTAGTTTGCCAGAGCTGCTTGCATGATAGTGAAAAATTTGGCTGATCTTTGTCCTCAGTTCCTGGGGAACAATCTCTGAACCTTTGGAATTTCCCCTGGTGGGAGAGTTTTTTGTTATTGGGGTGGGTTCAGGATCTCACTTGACAGTCCAAATGTAAATCAGATGACAGGAAGGTGACAGCCACCCCTGCAGCCTTGGGGGGGAGGGGCCCTCCAGGAAGACCAAGCATGTGAGCTGGTTGGGGCTTGAGCCAGGTCCTCCCAGCCCACCTCCCCGACCTCTGGGAGGGGGCTGCAGATTGAGCTCAACCAGGTGGACATTTGTTCTATCAGTCGTGCTGATGAAATGAGACCCCTGATAAAGTCAGGACACTCAAAGCTAAGAAGAGCTTCCAAGATTGAGAAAACACTTCTCTGCTGTTCCAGGAGGGTCCCACGTCCTGACTCCATGCAGGGAGGACACGGAAGCTTGCATTCAAGACCCTCTCAGACCTTGCCCCATGTGTCTCTCCTGCTTTGTCTTATTTGTATCCTTTTGCTGTAATAAAACCATAAACATATGTATAGCGCTTTCAGTGAGTTCTGTGAGTAGTTTTAGTGAATTATCCAACCCCGGGGTAGGGGAGGGAGTGGAAACCCCAAATTTGTAGCCAGTTAGTCAGAAGTGTGGGAAGTCTGGGACCCCAAACTTGGCAACTGGTGCCTGAAGGACAATCTTGTGGAGGATGGTGCTTACCCTTCTGTGTCTGGCCTAATTCCGAGTAATCAGAGTCGGAACTGAGTTGGACTGAGATACTGCAATCTTTGCAGCTGTTGATTGAAGTCTCTGAAACCCATACAGTTGGTGTCCGAATCTGTTGTGGAAGTTGTAGAGAGGTTGTTAACAACCCATGCACTGCTGTAACAGACACCATGCAAAGGCTTGGCTTGGATAACCAGTATTTACTGTCTCATGGTTTTGAAGGCTGGAAGTCCAAAATCAAGATGTGGATGAGGCCAGGCTCCCGGGGATGGTGGTGTCCTGGGGGTCCTCTGTCACATGGAAATCTCTCCGTCTCTCCTCTCCAGCTTAGTCTGCCTGAGTGCATCTGCATTTTCTCTTTATAAGGGCTCCAGTCATAGACGTGGAGGCCCAGCCTGATTCAATTTGACCACACCTTAACTAATCACACTATCTTCAAAAGGTCCTAGTTACAAATGGGTTCACAACCATAGGGGTGAGGATTAAAACTTAAACACATCTTCTATCGGGGGGATGATGCTACCCCCAATAATGCCTTCCTGAATCCCTACTGCTCCCCAGAATCCATTGCTGTGCTCTGTAAAAGGCAGCAGAATGATCAGACTTTCAGGAAACCATTATCAATGATGAGACCACCAGCACAGGAGGTGGAATTAAAGGCCTTGCCTTGAACAAAATGGAACACACAAGGTCTTTTAGGACCATTCCACCCAATTTCTTTGTTTGGAACAAACTTTTCTCTGTTCTTTCTTTTTAACTGGATCTTGGCTTAAAAGGAATCTAGGACATTTAAGTAAAAACCTAAACCCTGGTAAGTAGATAATGGCTCCCAGCAACTGTCACTGTATCTGGAAAGGTAGAAGATCAAAAAAAACTGAAAGGAATTTCTCCATTAGGCTCCCATATATGATCTCTTCTTAGGAATGTATCCTGTTGGGTAGTTGCAAGAGATAGGCTAGCAGCCCACATCTGCTTCTAAAGGATAAACTTAAGATAGTGTGATTGAGTGTGGGTTTTCTTTTTCCTGTAAGTCTTGTCAGACTCCAGCTTCCAAATTTATGGGGGAGGAAACGCTGATATCTAATGGCTTCAGGAAATGTCGGTTGGAAACATGACCTCCTCAGGGTGGGTCTGGCCGTCAGTTAACTACTAATTTAAGATACAGCAAAGGGAAATAAATTCAGATCTCAATGACAAAAATTGCCCTTGAGGTCTTTCATCTTTGTTGTTAATGCTGATGGCCAGTACGGGGTGCCGAGTCCTTAACCCGACTCTGTCATTTTTATGGCAAAGGGCAAATGGAACTCTCTGGTGTTGTAAAGCCTAAGCACGTCCGTGATTGTTTGCTCTTCTCTATTCTCACTGCCTCAGTTCACATCAGGTCTTTTGCTCTCCAGTTTCCTCCTTTCCCAAGGAAAAAAACATCACTGCCAGACAAATCCCAATTAACTTCATCCAATGGGGTTGCATGTGAAAGATACAACCACTGGCAACTCCACGTCTATAATGAGCTACCAAAAATGAGATATGAAGGATGGAGGTCTTAGATTTCTATTCCAATCCTAGGGCTACAGACTACTCATGATGGAGAAGAAGGTGGACACACGTCAGATTCTCTCAGTCACCACCATCAGTCTCATCTCTGTCCCCTCGTGAAGATTGAAATCCTAACTACTCTTGTGATGTCAGCAGAAATACAAAGATGTCAGCATCTTTGTTTTAGATCATAAACCTGTGTTGATTCTTCGAAGCCAAAGCCTGATGGGGCTATTAAGACTGGGTCATACTTTGTAGATTCTGCCCCTTCCCTTAATATTTGTGTACACGCATATAAAATCACCTTTTTAAATGATGTATGCAAGACAACCCTAGATAAGAGTGCCTGGCTTGTTTTTGCTCAAAATGCCTTTGAGACTTTTTTGTATCAGTTCATGCATATGTAACAACCCCAATCTTTTGAGAGCTACCTGTTATTCCAATAACCACACTTTTGTAACTGATTACAAACAATGTTGCAAGGGGCAGCTCTATGCATACAACTCAGTGCCCTATTGTTGTTATATCTGTGTGTTAAAAGCCTAGCAGTGGAATTGTTGAATCACTGCTTAGGATATATGTGCTTTAAATATGGGTAGATACTAATAACTGACCTCCAGAAAGGTTGTTTTGATTTGTGTTCCAGCAAATCAATAGTGAGCATTGTCAGATTCTCCATACCCTTTCATAAATCTAGTCATCTAGGGCACACTATGATTCAGGCTCTTTTCTAAGTGCTATTTTTGCGTGTTCTCTCATTCTACTGCCCTCTTAACTTTGTGAGTCAAATGCTGTTATTTCCATTTATAGAAGAGAAAATAGGCACAGAGAAGTTAAGTAGGTTACCTAAGGTCACACAGCTGGTAAGTGGCAAAACCAGGATTTGAATTCAAGAGGCCAATAATACCACAAATTGTAATATTTATCAATCTCATAAACAAAACCCAGCATTGCATTGTTGATGTAGCATGCACTTCTTTAATGATGATTGAGAGTTCTTGTGTGTGTTCACTGTTGGTATTTATTTCTGTAAATTGTAAAAAGAATAATTTGTTTTTTTATTAGGTTGTCTTTTCTTGAATTGATTCGCATGAGTTCTGAAGGTTACAAAACTTAGCCCTTCATCACCTGTTGCAAGTTTCTCTTTACCTTTCATTTTTGTTTTGACTTTGCATATACTCTTTTTTAAAAAGATAAATTTGCTATGGAGGAGCTTAAATTATATGGTTAAGTTTATCATATTTTGTTTGGAGGATTTCTATACTGCTTTAAAAGGTCCTTCCATAGCAAAATGCCCAGACTGTTGTTTAGAATATTTATGGGCTTTTATCCTCAATATTTACCTTTTTAATCTCTTTCATATAATTAGGTGTAATAAGTGATGATTTATTTTTTCTTTCAATATCAATCCATTTGTCTCAATATTATTTATGAAATATTTTGAAGTGCCATATTCTAAATTCATATGTATGTATATTTACTGTAAAATTCGGTGGTTTTTAGTTAATGCACAGAGCTGTGCAACCATCACTACTAATTCCAGAACCCAGGCATATTTCAGGTTAATTCTGACCGTATAGTCAATTAAATGTACTTGTGTCTCTCAGTGCCCTAGTACCAGAATCTTTTAATTATTAGAGCTTTATAATACATTTTAATAGATAAATTAATACATTTACAGCTAGGCTTCTTTATTTTTGGAAGGTGGGGAAGAATGTATTTTTTCTGCAAGCTGTTAATCATTTCCAGGATACAAGTAACCAAAATATTTTTCCTTCAGTGAAAACTAAGATTTTTCAGATGCTCCTTTCACTACACAAAATATGCTTATTGACCCCTAATGACTGACTGTGCTAATACAAGATCTAGAATAATTTGTATGCTGCCTGCTTATTTACTCACGAAAAGTAGCTTCCCTGCCCTATATAATTAGTGTAAGTACTTGGACTTTTGTTTTCCTGGTCCCTATGAGTATTTAACAAGCTAAAAACATGTGTTTTCTCTATGTATTAAAGCCCCTCTCCACATGTCTTCTCTTTGACTTTTAACATTTCTGTTTATTAAGCCTCCCTCACTTATCTAACGTTTGCAGACCCTCGTGGCAGGAGGTCAAAAGACGAATAAGAAAGAGTTCTCGCTCTTATTTGGTCCGGGAGGTACTGAATGAAAGATCACTCCTTTTACAGAAAAAGTAAAAAGCAAGTTCTGAGGGTCAGATTTTCACCAGCTCAAACTGGGCTTTTCCAAGCTCTCATGTCTAACTCAAGTGGGCTCTGTTCTGAATATAAATTATGTCTCGATTAACCGAGGATAAAGTAGCAGCTCCCTCTCTCGTTCCACCCTCACCCCACATCGTCCACCAGCCACAAGCAAAACCTGCGGCGCACGCGAGAGTGATGACATCTGCACAATCGCAACAGTTGGCCTCGGTGCCCGGGCATCTGCCTGCCTGTCACTACGGCCTCACCTGCACACAGGTGGGAGCTGCCGGTTTCAGATGCCACATTCCTGAGAACAAGCCAGGCTCTATTCCGCGTGCTCGCCAGTCCCTACAACAGCCCTGCACAGGTGGGTGCTGGCTGTGCCACCATCAAGCAGTGTCGAGCGCCTAATTATGGATAATTGCATAATGAAGGGTGCACTTGCCTCGGCCAGTTCACGGCTGCAGCTGCTGCATGAACCACTTCTGCTTGTGGCAACAGGTTGCTTTCCTCTTGAATTGTTTGTGGCAGGAAAAGGCAGCATGCCAGCACACCAGCATGGATTAAATTATCCCCAACAAGTCAGTGCCTGATTCCTGTTTCTCGAGGGCAGGCTGGGGAGCCTGAATACTCACTCTCTTAATTATCCAGGGAGACTAGTTGGGGCACCCAGGCTAAGGACAAATGATAATGTCTTCCATTTGGAGAGGACCTTAAAAATTCAGGTTATGCAACACTCCCTCCCAAACTTCGGTAACAAGCCACCCATGTGTCCTTCTATAATCATAGTTCCACTGAGCACTAAGCTTTCCCGCACTGTGCCCCGAATTTGCCTGCGTATACACGTCATCTTGGGCACTTATTTGAAAGTACACATTTCCCAACCCCCATCCAGACCTACTAAATAAAAATATGCCAGGGTAGTGAAAAAGACTTAGGCTCTATTCCCAGCTCTGCCACTACCTGTGATTTGGGTAAGTCACAATTTTGGGGAGGCCTTAGCTTTCTTGGCCATTAGATGAGGAAAAACTCCAAGATCTAAGAATGTGATTATATGAAATATTGCCCCACAGATGGGAAGTGTTACTTGACCACTGTCAACCAATCACCCCTTCATGTAGTACATGGGGAAGACTGCATTTTCCAAAAATGCAACAATATGTGCCATCAATATTATCAACAATCTCTCTCACCCTACATACTGTTTTTACTTTCTTTTATTTATTTATTTTTTTTCACAAGGAAACCTCGCTATGCCTTCCGAGTCAGCCAACCTGCTGCCCTGCCTGGGTCTGCCCAGCCCACTATGCGAGGGAGCCATCCCGATAACAACCCCCAGCCCCTGCCAAGCTGCCCCGGCCAAGGCTGTGTGTAGCAGACACCAGCCATCGCCCCAAAGCCCCTTCCCAATTTGCCGATTTCTGAGCAAAATCGAAGACTGGTGTTGTTTTAAGCATGAAGATTTGGGGTGGTTTGTTACCCAGCAATAGATAATGATTACCCCACATGACAGCAAGTACAGGGTAAGTATGTGACCAATGAAAACAAGATAAGTGGGTGGGGTGGGACCAATTACGGAAAACTCTCATGAGGGGATTGGATGCGATCTAATTGGATGTGTTAATTAAAAGGGGAATGGCACATGGAAGAGGTTAGAAATGAGAGAAGCAAGAGTGGTGATAAGGTGACCACTTAATTAATTATAGCATGAGCTGAAAAAGTGCAGACTTAGGTCTATAGCAGTGGAAAAAATAAGATAACACCATTAAAGAGTTTAAAAAAAACAAAACAAAAACAAGAAAGGACCCTGAGGTTGAGGTTAATGCCGTGGAAGCTTTGTAAATCCTGGGGCCCTTGAAAGAAGTGGGAAAGTCGGGAAACTGGCATAAGGAAAAAACTTCCATCATTAGCAGATTGAGTCAAATCCAAGTCAGCAGATTTTAGCAAGAATTTCTCTAATGAATGGCATCTTACAGATAGCAGCACGAGACATCTGTCGATGTTGAAAAGAGAAAATCTTTGTTGAGGTCAGAATGCTTTCTGGGCAATGCGATTTGCTAGCTGCCCACAAAGCTGAACCAAGTGGTGCTTTTGGTGAATCTACCATGGTCCTTGGCTTGGATCCCCAACTAGCAGGTTCAGAAACTTTTCCCTTCAGCGTAATGGGACTGATGGGAGAACTCATTAATCAAGTTCAAAGACCAGGTTATAAAACCAGTGTTCTAATGTAATTAATAATGGGAGATGTTACTTGTCTGGACTCCTCCCCTCATTGTGACCAGCACATTCCTTCCTTATGGGCAAACCAAAACATGAAACCAGGTTGTATCCACATGTCTTCTAATTGGGAATGGAATCAAGTCAGGAGAAGCAGCTAAAGTTACTCTTTAATGCTGGAGCAAAGAATGCCTGGTGTGGGCATCTCCAGGATAAGAAGGACTTCTGATGGGCATAAAATATACCTCATGTGACCAAGTCATGCTCTTTCCTCAACCCTGCCCAAGGTCTTTGGGATGCCCCTTTCTCTGTAGGTCACTGGGGAAGTACCACACACTCTTTTTCATAGGGACACATTTTTGTTTCAGACAAAGGGGTCACAATCACACGGCTGAGGACATTTTGCTTCTCCTTCCTGGCATCTCATAACTGGATCCATTGTGTATCGATTTCATGACACTAATTGAAATCAATCTAATTCACAAGTTCTTGTCGGGTGTAATTCCCGATGGTAATTCTGACCATAGCCAAATAGAGCCACTGTAAAGACATCTGGACTAGAAAACAGAAGACATTTCTGTGAGAGAGAGATTTTTAAAGCATGGGATGAAGGAATGGTGGAAGGCTTGAAAGGGATGAGCTCTTCCAAGGAAAACCTGTACCGAGGTGCTTAAAAGACTTGAGACTTTGGGATCACCTGAAGTGTGGGGATCATAAAGGGTAAGCAAATGAGTATCAGGGAATGGAGACATTGTGATGACAAAGAGCAAGGGGTGAGAGAATTTCCAGGAGGGAAAAGCCCAGAATGGTGTGTATTGTTGGTGCAGCCACACGAAGATCTGAGATTAAAGTTACTTTATAGATGTAAGCTTGTTTCTTCCCTCTTTAAGAGTTCATTACTCCTGGTCAACGTCCCTGAAATTCAAGGATGCCAGTGAACATGACTGTGGTAGATGGGATAATGTACCCCAATAAAACATGTTCCTGGTCTTAATCCCATACCTGTGGGATTGCAAACAGGATTTTTGGAAGATTTTATTTTTTAGTTAAGGTGTGGTCCAACTCAATCAAGATGGGCCTTAATCCATATGACTGGAGGCCTTCATGAGCAGAAGAAATTCAAACGCAGTCAGTCAGAGAAGCCAGAGGTCAGCAGAAACAAGGAAAGAGAGGTGGCCACTGACAGGGACAGAGATGAAGGTCCTGAAACCCCAAGGATTGTGGCAAACCAGACCCAGAAAGCTACAGACTTAGGGGAAAAAGCATGACCTCGCCGATGCCTTGATTTTTGGAACTTCTACCTTCCCAAACTGGGAGCTAATAAATACTTGTGGTTTAAGCCAACCCACCACGTGGTCCTTGTCACAGTGTCAACCAAGACACTGACCTGGACCCAGTAGCCAAGTCTTTCCATATAGTGCCTAATAAAAAGATGCTTTTTCAAAGCAACAGGCATGCCAGTTATGATTAAAGGATCCATTAGAAGGTTACCCCTGTGGAGTAAGAGTTATAGTATGATTCAGGGGTTTTGCTGTGCATTTATCACCATTTAACCTAATCCTGGTATTTAGGACTAGAACTGATCTGAATGTTGTCTCTTTCTCACTCACTCTGAATCTGCATTTTGGAGGCTCCTGGGATGGCATAAAATTTCAGAATCGACTTGTTAATCAAGAGCTTCTCAGCAGCTTGCTCTCAACTTCTATAAGCTTATCTTAGCCTCATCTCAGTCATATATTACATATTGTCTTGGTTTCCCAGGGCTGCTATAAAAATTACCACACGCTGGTTGGCTTAAAGAACAGGAATTACTCATGCCACGGTGTTGGGGGCTGGAAGTCCAAAACCCAGGTGTCGGCAGGCCAGGCCTTCTCCGCAGTCTGTGGTGTTCTGGTGCCGGCTTGCTGGTGACCCATAATCTCAACCTCCGCCTGTCACGTGGACTTTCCATTTCATTCCATCTCCTCCTAGAACTTCTACTTCCTGCTCGGTCATGTATCCCTGGACTTCCTCTCCTCTTATACAAGGACCTGGTCCTATTAGAATCCCTGCCTCCATCATCACATGGCCTCTACCTTGTGTCTAGGTTGTCTTTTCCCCTTTCTATATGGACACCTGTCATTTAGGATTAGGGGCCCACCTCCGTCCCATATGACCGAATTTTAACCTAACAGATTCCATCTGCAGTGACCCTATCTCCAAGTAAGATCACATTTGCAGGTACCAGGGTGGGATATGGCTCAACAGAATTCAACATATCTTTTTTGGGATGCAACTCATAACAAAGAGAACAAAAAGAGCTTTGAGGTATGGGTGCAAATCTCTCAAGTTAGCTAACTTCTAGGAGCTTCACGAACATTCCACATATCCAGTGTTCCTCAAAACTCAAGCCTTCCCCATGGTGCATAAGGGTGACGAGGTTGTGCACGGTGATGGGATTCCCGTACTCGGCTATAAGACAATGGTTTGTTTAACAAAGGGCACTGAAGTATCTTGTCCCCTCCAAACTTCCAGGAAAACTCTTTTTGGCCACTCCTTGCTTAGCTCCCCAGCACCAAAGCTTCTGATGTCCTCCCCTGCAGGGAGAGGGTCCCTCTGGCTGGTTTCTTGCAGAGTAAGTTTCCTGCCCACAGCCAATGCATGGCTCCTGGAAGCCCATCACCACTTGTCCCATCCAGACTCAACTTGGGCCTTGTGGAGATGGGCAGTGGGACATACCCCTTCCCCTTCCTGTCTGATCTGTAGTCTTTAGCCCCTTCCCAAATCTATCTTCTATATGGGACTCCCTAAAGTGAAGCCCAGCTGGATTCTGACTCATCCTCCAGGGATCCTGGAGAAGGCTCCACTTCATGCTGTAAACATTCCTTTGCAGGGAATATTTCTTAATTGCAAAGATTTCCTTAAATACACAGATAAGCAGTCATCAACAGGACCAGACTGGGCATAGCCCTGTGGCTTGCCACTTTTCCAGAGCAGAGCAGGGTCTGTGAGCAGACTGTGAGACCCAGAGAAAGGAGGCTTGGTGCTCTGGAATAGAGCCTCCCATCCACGCTCTGCTGTCTAGCCAGCTCAGGCGGGTCTCTACTCACAAAAACAAGGCCCTTGGCTGCTGGAGAAGGCTGTGGTGTTCAAAGAGGAGAAGGTGGCCTTGGCACATTCTACTAGCAGCTGCTTTGGAGCAGCTGGCCTGCATGACAGGTAAGATTTATTACTGCCTCTGGAACAAGATCTAAGGCCAGATGCTCTAACCGTTTCAGTAACCAATCAGGAAAAGATGGTACAGGACCTTAGAATAGTTCTCTCGTGTGGGTGGCATGAGTGGCCAACCTCTCATGCAGACATCAAGAACACACAGAAATCTCTCTATTGCACAGAGTTTAAACACCACTCGCCAGGGAAGGCTGGCTGTTCAAATGCCCTGCCCTGCCTCCAATATCCCCTTCCATGTTCCATGACCACAAGGCAAACAGTCTCAGCAATGGGACAGAGCAGTCATGGTGGAGGTGGGGAGCTTCTGCTCTCCTGGGCAGGCATGGCTGTCAGGACAGCCCAGCAGCTCAGGATGTGGGGAGCTGCTTAGCTACATAATTCTTCAAGCTCCAGCCTCCAAGGGAAGCTTCAAGAGACATGACAATATCAGAGTTTGGGTGCTTACTGTGGGCACCAGGATATGATTCAATTCTCCCCACTGCCCAAGGAAAGAAGCTCCATCCTTCCATTCTACAGATGAAAAAACCAATGCTAAGACAGGTGAGATGACTTACCTGACAACTGGCAGAGTGAGCCTTCAGAGCCTGAAGGGAGGATACCAAAGGCTCTGAGGAGTCTAAGGACCTATGAAATCACAGTCCCTGTGGATGCTCTGAGCTTAGAATATGTCTCCAGTGGGGAAGGTTCATGGTGGATTTTTTTGCAGGATAGCCCCTCGCCTGGAATGGAAGATTCCTCCCCTGAAGTTTTCATCTCCTGAGTGAATTGTTATTTAAGTCAAAGTTTGGCTACACTTTAGAAAAAGTCCTGGGAAGATTGCTGTAAAATGCAGATGTCCAGGTCTACCATAAGAAATTCTGAATTCTCGGTTCATGGTGGGGTATTTTTTTCTAACCCCTTATTCTGGTTTGCTAAAACTGCTGTTATGCAAAATACCAGAAATGGATTGGTTTTTACAAAGGGGATTTATCAGGTTAAAAAGTTACAGTTCTAAGACCATAGAAGTGTCTAGACTAAGGCATCAACAAGAGGATACCTTCACTGAAGAAAAGCCAATGGCGGCCGGAACACCTCTGTCAGCTGGGAAGTCACGTGACTGGCATCTGCTGGTCCTTTGCTCCTGGGTTGCATTTCAAAATGGTTTTCTCCAAAACATCTCTTCACTTCTGTCTTAGCTCCTCTCTCTCAGCTCCTGTGTGTCCTTGCTTCTTTCTCCCAAGGCTTTTCTCTCTAAGCATCTGGGGGTCTTTTCTTAGCTTCTCCGGGGCAAACTCTGGGCTTCATCTCTTAGCTTAGCTTCTCCAAACGTCCTCCTGTCCGCAACTCAAAGCATCTCTCAGCATCAGCCTCTGTGTTGGCTCTCAGCCTCCACAGAATTAACCAATCCCCACCCTGAATGGGGGGGAGAGTCCACACCTCCATGGAAATAATTTAATCAGAGTTCTCACCCACAGTTGGAAACACTCAATCAAAAGGTCATATACCCTAATCAAGACTAATAAGTCCAGCCCCACAAGAGCATGGCATTTCTGGGGGGACATAATAGATCCAAACCAGCACACTGCCTGTAGAAGATTGAATTATGTACCCCAACGAACACAAGTTCTTAATATTAGTCCACATCCCTGTGGGAATGAACCCATTGTAAATAGGCCCCTTTGAAGATGTTATTTTTAGTTAAGGTGTGGACAGCTGAAGCAGGGCAGGTCTTCATCCATGTGACTGGAGGCCTCATAAAGAGAAGAGACCAGGGTCAGAGTCCGAGAAGGCCACAGGGAAAAGCAGGAAGTCAGTGGACACTGGAGGAGTGGACACCAGGAGAGAGAGATGGCCGCACGACAGGAGGCAGGGATGGAAGCCGAGGAACCCCAAGGATGGAGAGCAGCCAGCACCAGGATGCCTCAGACTCCAGGAGAAAGCAATCCTTGCCTACATCTTGATTTTGGAATTTCTTCCAGCTTCAAAACTGCAAGCCAATAAATTCCTATTGTTTAAGCTCAAACCAGTGCATGATATTTGTGGTAACAGCTCTGGCAAACTGAGACAGTCCCCAAGTGCTTTGAATGCACTGCCAGGTTCTAGGTGTTTCTTAGATGGAGGCCACCCTGTCACTCCCCAAGCCCCTTCCCATCACCTGTGGATTGTTCATGTCTTTTGGGCTGAAACCAGAACCAACAGGGTTCCCAAGGAGGCTCTGCACAATTTGCAGAGGAAATGGGGAGTGTCCTCCTGTACTTGGATGGGGTCAGTCACCCAGCTCTGTGGGCCCTGGGAGAGCCCAGGAAGTCAGGAAGATGCCTGGTTTAAAGGGACAGCTTAGAGCCGAGGGAGGGAAGATGCAGAAGAAATGAAGGGGAGGCTCAGTGGGCACCCCTACTCCTTTGCAATGCCTCAGGTAACCTTGTGACTGGTGGAATTTTGAAATGATGCCAGTCTTTTCCATTTATACTTGTAGAAGTTGAACAACAAATACTCCTTCGAGCACATTTCCTAATAGGAAAACATCACGTGAGCCAGTCTTCCTGAGGTAGGTGATGAGTACCTGTTGAACTGGGAGAAGGGTTTAAAAGTTTATGGGAGCTGCCGAGATCCCTTGGTACACTGAGCTGGATGCTTTGGAAGCGGACAGGTCCATTTGCTTAGAAGCTGCATTAATTTCCTATTGTTCGCTATAAAAAAATTACCGCAAACTGAGTGGTTCAAGCAACACGATCTGCTCTCTTAGAGTTCCGGATGTCAGAGGTCTAACGAGGGCCAGCAGGCTGAGTGCCCACTGGAGGCCGAGGGGAGAAGCCATCTCCGTGCCTTTTCACCTCCTGCAGGCTGCCTACACCCCTTGGCTCCTGGCCGCCCCACTGCAACCTCTGCTTCTGCCCTCTGCCTGTTTCCGTCATCTCCTTGCCTTCTCTGTCTCCTTTCTGTAAGGACCCTGTGATTACATTGGACCCACTGGGATAACCCAGGATAATCTCATCTCAAAATCCTTAACTTAATCACGTCTTCAAAATCCCTTTTACCTTGTAAGGTAACATACCCACAGGTCCAGGCATTAGGATGTGAATATATATGTTTGGGGGGAAGCATTAATCAGTCAGGCCTAGGATCCCAGGACCTTCCCGGGAAGGAACGGATCAGGAGCCCTACCCTTTTAAGATCCAGTCACTGGAGTCTCTGGTGGATTGTGATGGTCTCAAGTAACTCCCCCACCAGGAAATCATGACAGGGGCTCCACAGGGCGCTGAGGAGGAAGGGGCACCCACACAGGTGTCCCTCGTGGGCATCTTCCATGAGGGCTGGTTCGGGGGCCTGCAGAATAGCTACCTGGGCCCAGTGGATGTGCTTTGGGGACAATGTCTGGGAATGTGAGCAGAAATAAAAAAGGCCACTGAAAGCACAACCCGAGGGCCTTTATTGGAGATCCACACCCGCGAGGGCTGCACTGCGGCTCTGGGCTTGCATCTAGTCGAGGGTTTAAGACTCATGTGTCAAAGGGGCTCTGTGTGGGAATGCCGGGGAATCTGAGGAGATGGGGACCAATCAGATGCTCCAGAGGGGGAAGGAAGGAAGGACCCTGAAAGAGGGATGTGGCTTCCAGCTAATGTGTGCAGGTGATGCACATTCAACTTCATGGAGAAATAAGAGACATGGCCAGATGTGTGCCCCAAGATGGACCAGAAAATGGCACTCTGGAAACTTGGCCGAGAGCACACAGACAGGGAACAGGGTTTAAAACTGTGCCTCTCCAGCCTGAGCCTGCACATGAGGCAGTCGGGGATCTGGCTAAGATGCAGATTCCGATTCAGTTGGTCCAGGGTGGACCCCGAGACTCTGCATCCCTAACAAGCTCCCAGGTGAGGAGGCAGAAGCTGGCCCTGGCTCGCACTTTGAGGAGCAAAGCATCAAGGCTGGACCAGCTTCACCGGCGTGTGCTTGGAGGAGCCCAGTGCTGGACTGAAAGTGGCCCAGGCACAGGCTGGGGTTGGACTCTTAGTGAGTGGAGGGGCAGGTCGGCGTTAGACATTTTCCCCAAATGTCAAACTGCTCCCCGTTAGATACAGACAATGAGGTGTCACGATTTAGAGCCCAAGCTTTGGAGTCAGGCTACCTGGATACAATCCCTGGCTCTAACACTAATAGCTCTGTGTCTTGGTCAAGGAACCCTCTTGGGGTCTCTGGGTCTTCATCTTTAATATGGGGTTAAGGATCAGGGTGGGGGGGTGGTGCCAGATCCAGCTTGTACCTGCCTGTGAGATATGCACCTGTTGTCCTACCACAGCGTTCGGTAATGCTATACTGGTAGCTTGAAATTGGGAACGATGAGAGTACGTACATCATGGGAATTGGCAAAGGCTATAAGCACTGATTTGTTCCTCTCTCTCCTGAAAAATTGGTTGTTAAACATTTACCAGCACTGAGATTATCCATGCCTCTGTAGTGTTGACAGCATTGGTAGAATTAGTTACACCATTGACCAGCCTGACAGCTGGGACATGGTGCGGTTCAGTCAATGAATTTGCTGATTTTAATATTAACAGAAAAACTCTTCATTGTTCCTTTCTTTTCTCTTTAGGTAGACCGAGGATCAAACCCCAGCTCCACCTCTGTGTGGCTTTGGGCAAGTTTACTTTATCTTTCTAAGTTTTAGTATATTTATTTACCCGGACTCCATGTCACTCACAGCTCCCTGCCCTTCTTTGCTCCTCCCCAGAGTCCCTTTTTATCTCCCTGGATGTCCTTCAGTTTCTCCCTTCTACGCTTTTAACAAAAGCAGCCGTGAGCGCTTACCCAAAATTTCTAAGAAGCCATCACGTAACTTCAATGTGGCCAATTTGGACCTGACACTGCAGTTTCCAGTTTTTGACTTTTGAACCAATGGCTCACATTAAAATAAACCTCCTCAGAAAGTCAGGAAATCCATGAGTATATTTCCTGGGGTTTGTACTTATTTAGATTTAAATGATTCCTGTTCCAAAATGGTTGGGGCAAACTAAGAGTCGGAGAGATGGGACACTCTTTATTTCTCTCCAAATTAGATAAAGGAATTTCACAGACTGCCCAGAAAATCCCCAAGAGCTGAATGATGGACCACAGAGCCCTGAAGTGCCCCCACTCCCCTCCCACACACACAAATTTCCAAAAGTCAACTATGATTTCCTGGCATGTCAGAGCTGGAAGGGACTGTTAGCATGATCTCAGATAATCCTTTCCTTTAGCAGGTGAGGGAAGGAATGCCTGGGACTTAAGTCATCCCTGCACCCAAGGGCACACAGCTGCTGGAGGCTTGAACAGAAGGGAGACCTGGATCTCTTTCTACGGCAGCGTTTTTCAAACTCAAGAGTACTGACATCAAAGGACATCCCTCCTGACCTCAGGGATTATCTTTAGTAAACATCTTCTAATTGGCTTTGCCAACCCAAGACCCTTCTGTTCTCTCCATATGTCCCTTCTCTTGTGCATCTCTTTCCTCAGCAAAAACATCCACCTCACCCACCTGCAGGCAGATGCACTCTCACAACAGCCCCTGACAGCTTCTCTCCACTGAGAATGTTAAGTTTTTGGCTCCACCAGCAACAAGAACCAGGTGGGCTGTGCTTCTTTGGTCTCTTCCAAGTGGGGCGATGCACTGGTGTCTGGAGGGCTGGCTCTCTCTGGAGATTGACAAATCTGATGGGACTCTAGGTGCCGAATCTGTTGTTCTTACAGGATGGGGATGGGGGGACAGGGATCCCTCTGCCCTGCTCCCCAAATGCCCTCTCTGAATGAAGTCCCAGACTCAACTTCTGCCACCCATTCTTATGTCCATGTCTGTGATCCAGAAAGCAATTGGTGACAGGTTCTCAGGTAAGGAAGAAGGAGAAATTCAGATTGTAAGAAGTCATAAGGCACCTATGAGAAGATGGAGCAGTGTTTTCCCATTTTGGGGTGACTTCATCACGATATAAAACTGCCCACCTCCCAAGAAACATACATTGCACTAAAATGGTTTCCTTATCAGCGTGAATTGAATTCCCTTCCTTTGGATGAGTTAAATATTAATTTTCAAAACTTAGAACAATGCAATGCTGATGATGGGTGGGGATGATACTTTGTGAGATGACTAGATGTTTGCACGTAATTTTTTTTCTATAATAGAGATGAGCTGAATATGGCCAACCACACCTCATTGTTCTCCCATTTAAATAGCCAAATGCTTCTAGAAATATACCTGTAAGCCAGTGGTTCTCAAACCTGAGCATGCATCAAACTCCCATGGAGGGCTCATTAAAACTCAGATGGTAACGTCCCTTCCCAGTTTCTGATTAGTAGGTCTGGGTTGTGGCTCAAGAATTTAAACTTCTAACAAGTTCCCAGGTGAAGGGGTAAAGTTTCCCTCTTGTTGCAGTTGGACCTTCCCAGATATTGAACCTCTCCTCTTGGCCTCTTAGCAATGAGCCTTAATGGTGGCACTAAGATGCGGGGCACACAGCACAGCTGGACCTAACTTCTGAACAGCAGAGCACTTCTGAATACCGACAAGGGCTGTGGGTGTGAATGAAGTTTGAGAGTCATCCTCAGCCCAGCCTTGGCCTGAAAATCAGCAGCGTGATCTGTCAGGGCCGATGCATGGGTCAGAGAAGGGATTGCATCTGTGAGGATTCCAGGGCATGAGCAACATTTTTCTGCAGGTCTTTCTTTTAGTTTCTTCTTAAAGGTATGCCCCTCTTAGGAAGGAGAAAGCTGGCTCTGAATTCTCCAGGAAATGTGCACATGGACGCAGAGGAACCAATGCTACTTGGTTGTGAGTAACATATTATAGTGGAAAGTTTGTGGTTTTCACCGTCATAGGACAAGTGGTTCTGTTTTGGTTCCCACCACTTACCAGCCATGGAAGCATCACTTTACCTCTTCAAGCCCCACTGTGTTAAAAGGGAACAACCTTAACTACCTGCGAGGCTGATTGGAGGGTGAGCAAAGACATGTGTGTGAAGTTCACACTGCAGGGGCGATCTGCCAGGAAGCTACTGAGCAAGCTGAGATCAGGAGCATAAGTGATGATGGTAGATGCGGAGCCGTATCTGCTCTCAGCGTTACTGCTCCATGGGGGTCCCACCCACACAACATACGGGTTGCCCAAGTGGATTGTGAGAAGGTCCATACATCCCATATCCTGATATATTTTAGCCCAGCCACAGGCATGCATGCATTCCCTCTACTGGGTGCTCCAACACACACAGACCAAATCAGAGTAAAATCTACCACCATTCTTTTCCACCACTTTTCCACGGCTCCTTCTTCAATAACTCAATACCTGTTAACAACCATCAGTCACCTTTTCCTGACAAATGGGCCAGGCCCCCAACTTTACCAGCATGGCTTTTCAGCATTTCTCACACAATTCAGTTCTTATAAAGTCCGTTCTTATGCAGGCAAATGGTAAGCATTTAATAAACAGTAGTTTTGAATTTTTATTATTATGCAAATTTAAAGAACAGAAAAGGACCATCATTTCTCCCCCACTCCCTACCCTAGGGGATTTCTCTAAAATGGTTCATACACAGGACACTTACTTTTTCTCCTCAAACCTGTGGGAGGAATAGGGACCTTGCGACAACACAACTCTTAAGTGCGATCTGAAAGTGTTGTGGCATTGAACACACTGAGAGGCTACATGTCAAAACCCCCAGGACTGGAAGGCAGCAGAGAATCACCCACGCTTAAAATGTTAAGATTGGGGAGCATGAGCTACACACGGGACTCCCCTAAATCCTGTCTGTGCCATAAAGGCATGGGAGGAAGATCTGAGTGAAGAAACACCCACACACTCTCTTCCGGGGAGGAGTAAACCTCCCCAAAGCTGTGAAGTTTGGCCAACTAAAGAGCAGTAAAAGACAAACCTACTGAGATACAGGATTTCACTGAAATGCAGACAGAGAGTTCATTAGCATGAAACATCCATCCCCTTAGAACCCAGTGAAGTCTGTTCCTTGCCTGCTATTGGAAGAAGGCCTCCATTCTTGGCCTTGTGGTCTTCATGGGGCAGTTTGGTTGTCACCAGGACATGCCAGCCAGCTTCCCCTAGAACAAGCGATTCAAGACAACAATGAATGGAAGATGGAAGTTGCCAAGTTTGTTATGACCAAGCCTCAGAAGCCCCACTCCTTCTTTTCTGCAATATCTTACTGATTACATATGTCAGCTCCATTCAGGTATCAGAGAGAGGGGGCAGCATGAGGGCAGGAAAACCAGGATACCTGGGGCCATCTTGGAAGCTGGCTACCACAGTTAGGAGAATTATTCCTGAGGAAACAGAGCAAAATTCAAGCAGCTTGTTCTAACATCTTACCCTGTGGCTCTTCTCTATGCTTCCATAAATGATGGTCCGTGGAGAACTCTTTCTGTGCACATATGAGTAAAGACTAAAAATCAGCCAGTCCAATAGATACGCAGTGATACTGTATACATGCAGTTGGTATCACAGAAAGAAAAGAGAATGTGGCAAAAGAAATATTTGACAAAATAAGAGATAAAAGTTTCCAAAATAAGTGGAAGACAATGAACTATAGGTCCAAAAATTCTCAAAGAACACTAAACAAGATACACACACACACAAACACACCTAGGTTCACATTAGAGTCAAATTGTTGAAACCAAAGATGAAACAAAAATCTTGCAGACAGCTGGAGTGGGAGGATTACATACAGAGGAACAAATATAAAAATTACAGTAGACTTCTCATCATAAAGTATACAAATGAGATGACAATGAAGCAACATCTTTAAATTACTGAAAGAAAAAAAACTGTCAACACAGAATTCTATATCCCATAGAAATAGTCAAGAATGAAGGCAAAAAAGAAGACATTTTTTTTTCAAACCAAAGCTGAGAGAATTCAATGAAATACAAGAAATGGTAAAGACAGTTGTTCAGGCAAAAGAGAGTATGATCAGATGGAAATTTGGATCAACACAAAAAATGTGTGTTGAAAAATGGTAAAAATGAAGGTAAATGTAAAAGAACTTTTTCTAATTTTTAATAAATTTAAAAGACAGCTAATTTTCTAAAGTAAAAATAGTAACAAGTGGAGTTTCTAACTACAATTCAACAAAAATTGAAATCAATAATAAAATGATAAGCAATCCTCAATGTATTTGGAACCTTAAAAATACATGTTTAAATAATTCAAGGTTCTAAGTAGAAACCTTGAGAAAATTTGAAATTAGAGAATACATTTATAACTGAATTACAATGAAATCACTACGTGTTTAAGCCCATGGAACATAGCTAAAATGATATTTTAGAGGGAAATGAGAGGCAGTCAATGCATGGCAAATAGGTTTGAAAATTGATGAGCAAAGCATACAACCTAAGTCCACAAAGTAAAATAAGATAAATGAAAACAAAAACAGAGTAAACACAAAGAAAGTGGAGGAAATAAATTACTGAAGATAACATAAGTTAATGAAATAGAAAGAGAAAAAAAAATTAAAGGGCCAATGAAAACAAAAGCTGAAATAAACAAATAAAAATCAAACTTCAGGAAAGATTGTTTTAAAATTGTGAATGCAGAAATTAACAATATTAGCCAAGATAAAAGGGACATACACACCAAGATTCAAAAGTTATAAAAATATTATAAATAGTTTTAGGTGATTACATTTAAATACTCAGACTAAATGAACAATTTCCTAGAACAAAAACATAACCTACCAAAACTAATTCATGAAGATAGAAATTACTAGACCTATAGCCATTAGAAAAATTGATTGAATAGTCAAAGATATACATTCAAAAGAGAAATAGGGTCTAAATGCTCTGTTTCTTATGGTTTATCAAATTATGAAAGAATACATTATTCTAGGTGCATATAAATTTGTCCAGATAATAAAGAAAGAATGATTCTGATTCATTTTGTGAGGCTCTTATAATGACAAGAGTCAAAACAGAGAAACTATGAAAAGAGAAATTATAGGCCACTTTTCCTTTTATTTGTAGATGCAAAATTTCTAAATAAATATTAGTTAACCAATTTCAACAATTAAAAAGAAATACATCATGACCTATAAGAATCATTCCAGGAGTACAAGCATAATTTAATAACTTATTAAAAATCTGTTAAAAGTTTTTACCTCATTATTAAAGTAAATGAGAAAAAAGGTAATATGTACAGATCCAGTAAAATATTTGTATAATTGAACATACATTATTCATAATGTATATTTAGCAAACCAGGAATATTTAGCTATGCTTAAATTGATAAAGAATATTTATGAAAAATACACAGCAAACATTTTACTTAGAAGTGTCCACTATCAACATTTCTATTCAATATTGTACAGGAGGTCTTAGTCAAAGTGCTAAGACAAGAAAAAGAAATATAAAGGATTGAAAAGGTTAAAACAAAATTGTGGTCGTTTATAGACATGATTTACTTTGAGCATCCAAAATATTCTACAGTTAAGCATTAGATCTGATAAGAAAATTTAGCAAAATTGTTAGAAACAAGGGCAGCATTTAAAATAATAATGATAATGAATGGCATTCTTATATGCCTATAAATAAGCACATTAACAATAAAAATTAAAGACTAACAAGTAGGTAAAAAAATACTGTGTTCAGTATTTAAAAATTTTTGAAGATGTGAATTTTCTCCCAAATTATTCCATAAACTTGATACAACTAAAGCCAAAATTGCAATGTGTTTTCCATGAGCGTTGATAAGCTAATACTAAAATTAACACAGAAAAAAAGGGGCCAACCTCTTTTTCTAGATGGAATCATTGAAAATATCAAAGAAGGTGTTCTAGTTTGCTAATGCTGCCAGAATGCAAAACACCAGAAACGGATTGGTTTTTATAAAAGGAGGTTTATTTGGTTACACAGTTACAGTCTTAAGGCCATAAGGGTTCCATCAACAAAGGGTGCCTTCACTGGAGAAAGGCCAATGGCATCTGGAAAACCTCTGTTAGCTGGGAAGGCACGTGGCTGGTGTCTGCTCCAAAGTTCTGGTTTCAAAATGGCTTTCTCCCAGGACGTTCCTCTCTAGGCTTCAGCTCCTCAAAAATGTCACTCTCAGTTGCTCTTGGGGCGTTTGTCCTCCCTTATCTTCTCCAGAGCAAGAGTCTGCTTTCAGCGACTGTCTTCAAACTATCTCTCATCTGCAGCTCCTCTTGGCTGGAGCAAGCTTGCTCTTTCTGTCTGAGCTTATATAGTGCTCCAGTGAACTAATCAAGGCCCACGCTGAATGGGCAGGGCCACACCTCCATGGAATTTATCCAGTGAAAGATCTCACCCACAGTTGAGTGATCACATCTCCACGGAAACATCCAATCAAAAGTCTCCAACCCAATCAACACCAATACATTTCCTGCCCACACAACACTGCATCACCTACAGTTGGGTGGGGCACAACTCCATGGAAACAACCCAATCCTAACATTCCAACTTAATCAACACCAATATGTCTGCCCTCACAAGATTGCATCAAAGAACATGGCTTTTTCTGGGGGACATAATACATACAAACCGGTACAGAAGGTGTCAAAGGAAAAGTTGTTATGACAGGAGCCCTTAAAATGGCATACAAATTTTGCTTAACTGAAGGCTAAACATCTAAAAGAAAAAAAATTTTGCAAAGAAGATGCTTCAAAAGGCAAGGAGGAAGCTCGTCTATGAAAATTCAGAGCACTGCCACAATATTTGTAGATAAAGAGAAAAGAGATTTGAAAGGCCAGGATGGCTTGAAAAGCTGGCAATTCTTACACATCTGGAGAAAGCAATTGGGCATTTGTTATTAGGACAAAGTCCTTAATAATGTGGGCCAAAACTTCCAGAAAGCGTTGCAGGTCTGTCCTCACTGAATTTTCAGTAGTCTACTCGTTAAGCTTGGCAAGGCTTCCGTTAACGTGCTGAGAACTGTGAACTCCATATTGCATGGAGATACCTGAATAGGACGTCAATAAATGAACTGCTCTACAAGAGAGGTTGTTGTAAAATGTATAAAAAATTAAATTACCTCCAGTGAATGAATCTCTTATTGTATGAGTCTCTTGGTAAATACAGCATTATTGTCATGGAGGATATTAACCAGGAGGAAACACTTCACATGGGCAACCAATTCCCTTTGGCTCTTCAGATTATTGTCTGCTTAAACTGGAATGAAGAAAAAGATGACAATTGCACAGATGGAGGAAATGCTAATAACAGAAAAGTTTCAATTATTATTATAATTATTTTTGTTTTATTATCTGTCAGTCAATAGTGACTACTATCAAATTGGGAATGGGGGGGAGACCAAGAAAAGAAAAGACAATTTTAAAGAAGAGAGATGAGGGGAGATTCACTGTATAAAATATCAAGATTTATTATAATCTTGATACTGGAATAGAAATTAACAAATAATCCAATGAAACATAATAGAACCCAGAAAGCAATTTGTACTTAGGTGGACATTTGACATAAGACAAACATGGCATTTAAAATCAAGATGGAAATGATGGTTTATTCAATAAATGGTTCTAGAATAACTGGCTATTTCTTGGGAAGAAAATAATTTAGATTCCATATCATACCACATATAACATTAAATTTCAGGTTGATTAATCCTAAATACAGAAAGAATTTCAGTAAAACTTTTTGAAGGATATACGGGATGCATACTTTTTCTTTGTGTGTTTGTGTGTGTGTGTGTGTGTGTCTTGATTAAGAAATCCT
The DNA here is from genome assembly GCF_015220235.1 of Choloepus didactylus. Classification (NCBI taxonomy): domain Eukaryota; kingdom Metazoa; phylum Chordata; class Mammalia; order Pilosa; family Megalonychidae; genus Choloepus; species Choloepus didactylus. The sequence goes on from NC_051324.1 coordinate 4,223,386, forward strand.
TATTCCAAAATCATAAAGACAAAGAAAAACCCTGGTAAGTTTAATTATCAACTTTTGCATAAATTTGATAATTTTATGTTAATATTTAATTATAATGAAAAATGCCTACTATATAAAAGTTAAGAGAATTAAAAGACAAGTAACAGAGAAAATATGTAGCCCATACAATTGCAAAAGATATTATTATCCAAAATATAAAAAGAATGCTTACAAATCAGTAAGAAAATGCTAACAGTCCACTAGATAAAGGAATATTAAGAGGCAGTTTTTGATTAATTTCCCACAAAAACACGAAAAGATGCTCATTCTTATAGGAATCAGGGAAACCATTTTAGACTTCTGCCTCCAGCACAGTAGGAGAATAAATTTATACTAAGCCACTAAACTTGTGGTATTTTATTGTAGCAGCCATAGGAAGGTAATGCAATCATTAAAACTGTTTTATATCAGAGGCTAAAAGATGCATAATTTCTAACAATGTTCAAGAATAGTTTAACCATTTGAAAAAAAATTGTAAACCTGGATCCTTACCTCATTTCTTAAAACAAAATAAATTCCATATGGATTGAAAATTAAAGGTGATTAAGATAAAAACTATAGTAGAAGAAAAAAATGGGAAATTTTAACAATAATAGTGTAAAGATGGAGGCCTTTTAAAGCAAAGTAATGTCTGTAGGCAGTTTTTTTTTTTTTAAAAAAAAAAGGTTAATAAAATTGAATATATAACAAGAAATGTTTGCAAATGGAAAATTACATAGGCAAAGTATTTAGGAGTAATTTCCTAAATATGTGACGACTTCTTACAAAACAATAAAAAGTTCTGTCATTCAATAGGAAAAATTACCCTCTCCAGCCCTGGGAAAGAGAGGCTATTTTTTCACACCCTTTCCTATCTTATGCATTTGGAAGCTTTCTATATATTTTCCAAAATCATAGATACAAAAACTATTTTCTCATTTTTAAAATTGTACGTTTCTTTAATTATGACTAATTTAGAATGATGTTGGTTATCTTTCCATCAGTTTATAAGCTATTAGTTGTTTTCGTGAATTTCTTGTTTATATGCTTTGCCTATTTTTTCTGTTGAATGGTAGAACTTTTTATTGTTTTGTGAGAATTCTTCATATAGTTAGGAGATTCCTATTTGGAAACTAATTGGCAATATAGATATATTTTAAGTACACATTTCCATTTAACCGCTGAGTTGATATCTCATAATTTAGCTTGCACATGGGTTCAAAAATAAAAAATATAGATGTTCTTTGTTTCATTGCTTGCTGTGGCGAGATAGGAAATAACTGAAATGTCCATTATTAGGGGACTGGGCAAATAAATTGTGTTATACCTATATGCAGCCATGCAAAGGAAGGAGGTGATATTTATAAACTTCTGTAAAAAAAAAAATCCCCAAATGTTTAAGGGAAAAAAGCAAGGTGTAGCACAGTAACCCATATACAGTGCATTTCATTTGTATAAAATGGATACATTAATAATGTTATTTTTAAAATGACATATATCCATATAATAAATGGGCAAAAATGCATACATGTTCTACAGTAAATAGATAGAGGGCATAATTGTTCTACCATATGCAAAAACTACTTCCAAAAGCCTTAAGTTGGTCACAGTAGCTACTTGGAAAGGGACTGAAGAAATCCATTTTTTTTTAAATTCAGTTTTATTGAAATATATTCACACACCATACAGCCATCCATGGTGTACAATCAGCTGTTCACAGCACCACCATATAGTTTTGCATTCATCACCCCAATCTATTTTTGAATATTTTCCTTACACCAGAAAGAATCAGAATCAGAATAAAAAATAAAAATAAAAAAGAACACCCAAATCACGCCCCACCATCCCACCCTATTTTTCATTTAGGTTTTGTCCCCGTTTTTCTACTCATCCATCCATACCCTGGATAAGGGGAGTGCGATCCACAAGGTTTTCACAATCACACTGTCACCCCTTGTAAGCTACATTGTTACACAATCATCTTCAAGAGTCAAAGCTACTGGGTTGGAGTTTGGTAGTTTCAGGTATTTATTTCTAGCTATTCCAATATATTAAAACCTAAAAAGTGTTATCTATACAGTGCGTAAGAACATCCACCAGAGTGACCTCTCGGCTACATTTGAAATCTCTCAGCCGCTGAAACTTTATTTCAAGAAATGCATTTTAAGAGAATTTTTTGCATAGATTTTGTGCGCTGATTTCTTTTCCAGATGCAATATTAACCTTTTAATTAAAAATAGTTAAGGAAAGAAACCCATGTTGAAAGATGAGTCATTGACTCTTTTAAAAATCAAAAATAAGTAATAAACCTCCCAAAGGCAGATATTATCTGTTATTAAGCTGCTCTTTGCATGTTTTCCAAGTAGGAAATTTACTGTGTCTGTTATCTTTGAATAGAAATTAGTATATGCAATATTATCTCAGCTGGCAAAATAACACACTCACACATGACAAAGACTATACAAAAGCATATTAAAAATTTTAGTGAAGTGGTAATTTTTGTTTGGTAAGATAATGAATATTATTATTTTCTTCTTTTATTTAAAAAATTATACTTAGTTTGTATTGCAGTTATAAAGAGAAACTACTGATTTTTTAAATTACTAGATATAATTGATACATGTATTACACAATCTAAGATTTATTTAAAAATATGCAAAAAATTTATTAAATTGGAAGGAAATGTGTCAAAAACATGAACAGTGGCTAGCTCTTTCTATAGATTTTTGTCTTATTTTTTGTGTTTTATAAATTTTCTATCATAGGCATAATTAAATTAAAAGTGGAAAAATACTTTTAATGCAAGGCATACAAAATGAGAAAAATCTTTTTGATCTATAGACATTTATTTCTTTTAAATAAGAACCTTCAGATTCCTGTAGCCTTCTCATAATTAAAACAAATGAAAACCCTTTCTTATGAAGTGGAGCCATTTTTCAGAGAGGAGGAGAAAATATACCGAGTGAGTAAACAACTTTTTTAAATTCCTGATTGGAAAGCAGCAATTGAAAATAAAATCTAGAGAATAAATCTACTTCTCGCTTTGAGCCATGGGGGAGAAACTTTAGAGGCAGTTTATGGCATGGTGCTCTCCTATTGATTGCAGTTAATTACATGGTTTAATAGATACCCAAAGAGAAGAGAGCAGAGTGTCGGCCCCAATAGAAGGCCAAGTTTTTGTGAATTCTCATTGGAAATGGTCACAAGGAAAGCTCTGCAAAGAGCTCATTGGCAGAGGTGTGGAGCGGATGGGAGAGACATCGAGATTCCTTGTCCATTCAAAATCCAAGAGAAGGGAAGGACGGTTCTGGTTTTATACTTAAAAGAAAATAAAAATAGTAAGAGAAAACCACAAAGAGATCATCACAGTTGGACAAAGCACAAACCAATAAGAGCTAAGAAGCTGTAAAAGAAGATGCCAGTCTATACTTGTAGGCTTTTACTTCTTCAAACACTTTTAATAGCATATCTACTAATTCACAAATGATTAAAGCCCTTAGCGATAATCAGTCTTTTTGTGAAAGGTGCGGGATAGCACAGCATCGCTGCAAGCTTTCTCAAAGCCGCATTAATATGTGTTGAATTTCCCAAATTCCCTGACTCACTTGGCAACCACAGGAATATTGCATGCTAATAGGAATAGAGAAGAAAGGATTAGGCATAGACAAAAAAGGGTTCCAGAAGCATTTTGTATTTCATAAAGATAGGAGTATTAGATTGACATGCTGCAATGGAAAATTGCAATGACATGTTTTTTGGCAATGATTTATTATGCATTATGGAAAAGAACAAAAAATAGTATATTGAGCACGTATATACCCAATATCCAAATTTAACAAGGGTAAACATCTTGTTACATTTGTCTCACCTTATAATTTTTCAGAAATAAAGGGTTATAGATACAAATTGAAAGCAGGGACTCAAGCAAATATTTGCACACCAGTGTTCATAGCAGCATTATTCACGATAGCCAAATGGTAGAAACAACCCATCTGTCCATCAACAGATGAGTGGACAAATGAAATATGGTCTATACACACAATGGAATATTACTGAGCCTTAATAAAGGAATGAAGTCCTGATACATGCGACAAGATGAATGAACCTTGAAGACATGTTGAGTGAAACCATCCAGACACAAAGAGATAAATATCTCATTTATATGAAGTACCTAGAAGGAGCAAATTTCATGGAGACAAATCGTTGATTGTAATGAGGCATGGAGGTGAAGAGGGAGTTATAGCTTAATGGGTTCAGTGTTTCTGATTCAGTGATGAAAAAGTTGGGGTAATAGATTTTTTTAAAATTCAGTTTTATTGAGATATATTCACATACCATACAATCATCCAAAGTGTACAATCATTTATTCACAGTACCATCATATAGTTGTGCATTCATCACCACAATCGATTTTTGAACATTTTCATTTCTTCAAAAAATAAAAATAAGAATAAAAATACAAGTAAAAAAGCACACCCTAAAACATCCCATCCCTCTGTTTCCCCCCCATTATAAGCATCCCTCCATTATAAAATCTGACCTTTCAGCCAGCACAGTGCAAGTTTTCTGGGAGAGAAATTAAAATTCCTACAAGTGGGTTGTTACTTGTAGTCATGACTTCAACTCCCTGGTTCCTGGACTAGTTCTTCTGGCTATTGGAGAAATGGCACCGATATGGGTGGCTCTTTCAGAATGCATAACACACCCTGTATGACAGACAACATTCCACCCTCTTGGGGTGCTGTTTCATAGTGGGCATCACGATTGAGTGTATCAGTCAGAATCCAGTCAGGAGACTGGAATTATGTAATAATTTGAAAAGGGAAAGTTTGCTACAAAGAATCATGAACTATAACAGGGGATTGGAGTCGCGAGGGATTGATTAGTAAAATGTGAAATCTAAAGAAGATAGATGTGGTGGTATGGAGCTATATATACCCCAGGGAAACATTCTTAAAGCCAATCCATTCCTGTGGGTGTGAACCCACTATAAGTAGGGCTGTTGGTGATGTTACTTCAGTTAAGGTGTGGCACAACTGAATCAGGGTGGGTCTTAACCCTAATACTGGGGCCCTTAAAAGCAGAACGAAATTCAGACACAGAGAGAAAAAGCCAAGGGAAGAAGCTGGAAGTCAAAAGAACCCAGAAAAGCCAGGAGAGACCACCGTGTGTATTACATATGATCGAAAAGTCAAGAACCAAGGATTGCTGGCAGCCGGCCCCAGAATGCCACAGTCTTCAGGGAGAAAGCAGCACTTCGATGTTGCCTTGATTTTAGATCCCTTGTAGGCTCAAAAACAGTCGACCAATAGATTCCCATTGTTTAAGCCAACCCAATGCATGGCATTTATTTTAGCAGCCAAGAAATTAGAACAACAGGAATAGAAGATAAACAGAACAATCTCTGCCCTAGGGCTGAAGAAGAGCACCTAAGAGAAGGTCCCTTCTGCCTCAAGTCCCTTGGACTTACATTCCAGACCATGTTGGGGAGGGCATGGTTGTGGCTCACTGAATGACAGAAAAATGGCTATGTTTCATAAGCAGAACTTGCTAGAAAATCAAGCTCCAGAAATTGCCAGAAATCCTCCCTCCAGGCTATTGGGGAAAGCTGTTTGTGGGGAGGTGTCTTGCTGGAGGCACTTCACTATGAAACCTTACAAGGGAGAAGCCACCCACACAGCAGGAGCCAGGTGCTGCAGCAGTTGTCCTTGCTGCAGGAGCCTGATGTTGGAGGGGCTGCTCGTCCGTGGGCACTGCAGGAGCCTGCCAAGAAAACACACCAGAACCAGGAACACCCCTTCCTCCTGCAACGTCTCTCAAGCACCCTCTGCTGAAAACCCAGCTGGCAAAGGAAAAGGCAGAGCAGGCAACAAAGGGTGAATTTGGAGCAGAGAAGGGGCAGTGCATTGACAACCGGCACACTGCGTCTTCAGATGGCAATCCCAGCTGCTTCTGGTGATGGAGAACACAATCAGACCAGTGAGCTCCATGCACAGGGACCCTTGCCTGTGCTTTGTTCTCTGTGGAACGTGTTCCCTCGTCAGAAGCACTGCGGGGGCTGGAAGGGCAGGAAAGGGGAGGGGGTAGAGGGAAAGAATACCATGCTGGCGAGAAAGACACGTCATCCCAAGCAACCACAGATGATAACTTTAATTGCAACTTAAATTTTAATTCCATCAGCTGCTATGGAATATTAATAGTTCACTAACATACTACAAGGAGGTCAGAACACTCTAAAAGAAGAGCAACCCAATCCCAGTATTGCATCTCAAGAGTTTGTTTTCTTGGGACAACTTCTGGTACCAAAACTGTAATAGTCAATGTCCACCCAGGAAAGCAGAAACCACTCTGAACATTTAAAGCAAAGGGAATTTAATCTAGGGGATTTGTTCCAGATGTCTTGGAAGAGCTGAGAAGACTCACAGGAAATAGTGAAGCTACCTGGAGAGGAGGAAGAACAGGAAGCCACAGTCATCCCAGGATGCAGTGACAGAAGGATGAAGTGGCATAAACTGGTACCCAGGGACTGGGATCACCTTGTGGAAGCTGTAACCACAGTGGACCTGTCCTGAGAGAGCCGAGGATGAGCCACTGTCAGAGTCACACCCAAGGCAGAGAGGATTGAAGCAGGGGATGCACAGCAGCTTTTCCTCTCTTCCTTCTTTCAACTTTCTGCACTCCTATTCCCCAGCTGACAACTGAGCCTGGAACCTGGAAATGACAGCCCGCAGGTGTCAACCTCCCTGAGATACAGAACAGAGCAGAGGAAAAGTGAGAAATGGATCTGGAGGCGAGTAGGCCCAGGACTGACAACACTGGGCATCATTGTTTTTTATTTTTTTATTTTTTTTGTTTTTTGTTTTTTATTGATCAGCCAAGTTTATGAACCACTGGTAAGCACTAGTATTAGTGTATGCTCCTGGAAGGCAGCAACCTCATCTTATTCATATTTAAATCCCTAGACATTAGCATAATGTCTGGCACATAATAGATGCTCAATAAAGGTTTGATAAATGATTGAGTGAATGAGATGCTCTGTAAAAGCTACATGGCTTGAAATGGGATCTATACGGGCCCTTGAAAAGAAGCACAGTCCGGAGAAGGCAATCCAAACAGGAGGAAAAGCAAAGGGGCGGGAATGCCCTGGAAATGAAGGGAGCAATAAATAAATCAAGTTGACTGATGTGGCTGGTTCATTTTGGTTACTCTGCAAAAGCCATACTGAAGGGGGCAGGGGTCAAAAGAGGGGCATTGGTCAGGCTATTTGGCTTCGCCATCCAGAGGAGAGACGGGGGTGAGGGTGGCTGGACCAGGTGGGCAGCTGTGGAGCTAGAGAAGGGGATGTCATACGAGATGTATTTTAGAGCTAGAATCGGCGTTGCTTATTTTGCGCCTTGCCCTGGAGACACGGAATGAAAGATTCGAATCTTCTGAAGACGCTCACAGTGTAATGATCAAATAACAAGCAGGCAGGAAATGCAGTCAACAGAAATCAGAGCATGACTCAGACACAGCTTCCACTTCAGTTCACCATCACCCACTGAGCTAATCTGAGGTGATTCCCATGGATGCCAAAAGATGTCGGTTTACCAGAACCCTTTCCCACAGGCCAAAGAAAGTGCTGGTGGTCCTCCCCTTCGAGTTACTGACACTCAGTCCACTCCCACCCCCAGGGGAAACAGTAGCCTGCTGTTTCCCATCAAGATGGTTTTTAAACCACATCCTGTTAAATGCAGGAAAGGCTGAGATTTATCTGCACTCATTGACATAACAGATCATAATATATATATACATATACAGTGATTAATAGCTAGTTTAGCCTTTATCATATTGGGGGCTAATTGATTTCCATCCCTCTAGACTAAAATTATTTTTTTTTAAGACTAACACAAAAGGCTGACATGGTGTGAAAGC